>NC_134530.1:313941109-314564443 GCF_050624435.1 Tenrec ecaudatus
AAAGTGGTTGATTTAAGACACATCCTACACACCCTCATTCACATAACAGAGAAAGACCAAAACACCAAGCCCACCACTGAGCCGGTTCTGACTCACAGCGACCCCATGCACAACCGAACAAAACACTGCCCGGTCCTGTGCCACCCTCCCCATTGTGACAGACTCCGTGTCAACCCATCTGGTTGAACATCTCCCCACCCGTCTCGCTGCTTTACCAAGGATCATGTGACCCTTTAAGGTTTCCAAGATCGTAAACCTTCACGGGAGCAAAGAAGAAAGATGGTCTGTTGGTGATGACAGAGCTGGAGCGCTGCACTGATGCATGAGGCGGGTCAGCTACCAACTGACCTCCTGACCACAGATGGCTCTGATGGGGGTTCAGGTCACACCTGGTCCTCCTGGCCTTGCTGTTCTCGGAGGCTCTTGGGTCCCCAGCTGCGCGTTGTGATGGCTCTGTTGCTTGTCCCCGTCCAGGGAGCTGTGTATGTCTTCTTTGGTTCTCAACAAGGAAGGATGTCTTCTCCCCCTAACATCACCATCACATGCCAGGTATGTTTGCCACCTTCACCAGGTGCAGGAATCTGGGACTCCAGCCTCTTCTTTGCCTGTAGAGCTGAGTAAAAGTGGTTTCCCGTTTCCTTCTTAAGGACACGTACTGTAACCTGGGCTGGACACTCTTGGCTGCGGATGTGAATGGAGACGGCAAGCCCGATCTGGTGATTGGCTCCCCTTTTGCACCTGGTGGAGGGAAGCAGAAGGGAATTGTAGCTGCGTTTCACTCTGGCCCCTCCCGGAATGACAAAGGTAATGTAATGCTTGCTGGGGGTTTGGGATGAGACTGTTGCCGCGTCCTATATGTGTGGCCCCTTCTTTTCAGAAGGGCTCCTTTTCAATATTCTGGGGCCTCCTCACCACAGAATTGAGCTCTAGTCTTTAAAAAAAAAATTCTTTGAAGAATTTATTCCAAATTGTCGTAGGCCACAAGGAAAATAAAAAGGACTATGTACATCCTTACAGGAAATAGGCAGGAAGGGGGCATGCCCATCAGAGTCCCCCGTCCAGGAGGAATGCCCATTGGGGGACCCATGGGAAGCCTCATACCAGGAGGTGGGCCCATCATGCCTGGAGGGGGTGCCCCTCGGCCCATAGGTGGTGGAGGACCTGCACGGCAGGGTGGGTACTGGGTTGGGGCCCCTGCAATATTGTCTGTGGCAGCAGCGGCGGCGGCAGCAACAGTGCCTCTTCCTTGGGGAGTCATCACCTGTTGGGATGGACCACCAACTCCACGGACAGGACCAGCAAGTCCTGCAGGAGCTTGGGGCATTGGAACACCCGCTAGCATTCCTTTGTCAGCTGCCCTACTGATCCCTGGGCCTCCAGCAGCTCCAGCGAGTGGGACTCGGGCAATGCCAGTACCTTTGGGAGGCGGCACATCCACAGTCACTGAGACCAGGTTCTCTTCTCGAAGCAGCACCAGGCCAAGGACTCACTTCTCTTGTCGATGTGCTGCAGCATCTTGCTGCTCTTGCCGACAGTCATGGTGGTGGTTCTGTTGGCTCGATTCTCCCCGGATTCTGAGCTCTAGTCTTGAAAGAAGTCAGTTCTGATCCTGGCGTTCTTAAGAGTAGCATGGGAACGTACTAGCGTTCTGGCAAAAACTCAGCAGGAAGGACCTCAATTTCTCATTAGGTCACATGAGGGCCCCCTCTCTCCACTCCATCTCTCCTCTCAAATATTGAGCTAACCACAAAGTCAGTGGTTCAAACTCATCAGCAGCTTTGTGGAAGAAAGGTGAGGTTTTCTGGTCTCATAAAGATGAACAGCCTCAGAAACCCAAAGAAGCAACTCTACTGTGTCCAGTAGATTCTCCATGAATTGGAATTGATTCAATAGCGGTGGGTGTTTGAGGTTTTTGTTTGTTTGTTTGCTTATTTGTTTATTTTTATTTGTTCACATAAAGAGACTGGTTGTTTATTTTTATTTGTTCACATAAAGAGACTGGTTGTTTTGTTTAGACAAGCTGAGCATGGAGGCGGCTGATTGGTTCATGAGAGGCGAGGAAGACTTTGCCTGGTTCGGTTACTCCCTCCATGGTGTCAGCGTGGATAACAGGACTTTGCTCTTAGTTGGGAGCCCCACCTGGAAGAACAGCAGCAGGTGAGCACTGGGGTTGAGCTCAGGGGCCAGCAAGCCCACGGGCTGCTGAAGGCACCTTTAAAAGCCCAGCTATCATGACCTTCAAAGGCAGAGGATCGGAGAGTCCTCGCTTTTAAGGCAACGCTTGGACTCTGGCAGTGCAGGAGACCCAGTGTCCATTCCTGGCCCATCCATCGCACCCACAGCCGCTACTCAGTCTCCGGGCCCTGGACACGGTGATGCTGCCACGCTGTGGAACAGGTCTCAGCGGGCTTCTAACGGAAGAGGGAGACAATCCTCCTGACCTATATCTGAAAATCTGCCAATGAACACCCCGTGGACCAGAACTGCCCGGACTGCGGCCGACCCAGGGGAACGCACAGGAAGGGCAGCTTCTCTCCGCTGGGCATGGCTTGCCCCGAGAGCACAGCCTCCTATGTCGTGCCCACTGGGAGGCAGCGCGGTGGGGCGTGGAGTCTGGTGTAGCTTGATGTTTCCAGGCACGGACTCAGCGCGGCCAGGGGGGCGAGGGCAGGGGTGAGGTTGGGGGTGAGGGAGAGGGCTAGGGCAAGGGTGAGGTGCATGCCTTTCCCTTGGCCCTGGTCCCGGCTGCTCCCTGATTTCCTGGTGGGCCACACCTGCCTTGCCAGGCAGCTGAACCCTGTATCCGCTGTTCAAGTCTAGGCCGATTATTCCACAACCAGAACGAGAAACTCAGCCTCGGGAGGGTGGACGGCTATTTCCCGCCAGAGAATCAAAGCGCCTTTACAATTTCCGGAGACAAGGTATGGCAGCCCACGCCCTGGAGTGCGGCCATGGCTGAGCTTTCTTCGCTCCACAGTGTGGCTTTGTTGTACTTCCCAGGTGATGGGGAAACTGGGCACGTCGCTGTCCAGTGGCCGTGTGCTGCTGAATGGGGTCCCGATGCAAGTGCTCCTGGTGGGGGCTCCAACCCACGGTAAGTCACTGCTTCCCGTTTGTTCCGGTTGCACCCACGTCTGCCGCGGGTGCACTGGCTTGGCCATGTCTGGCCACGACTTGGGTCCAGGCTTATGAAGCCTGGTCATTCTGCATACCAGGGAGTGGGGTGGGTCCCGGGAAGAGATGTGAGCCGATACGCTGCTGAGAGCCCTTGATGATGCCAGATTCCCAGGCCTAAGAAAGTACTTATAGTTATGCGGGTCTTCGATCACATGTCAGATAGGATCTGAATCAAACAGTGGTCACGAGAGCAGAGCCCTCGCTTTCTCTTCCCTTAATTGTCCTAAATGTGGACCGTAATCCGTGCTTTCATTTGCATCCTCAGATGGATGGACTGCGAGGAAATGGCAGAGACTTTTCATGTGTCTGAGCCCTGCCGACCTCAATTCTGAGACCTGAAACACAACCCTCAGGAAATGAAAGTTTAAAAAAAATGAAATTATTCTAAAGGATGTAGGATACTCCTCTCCTTCAATAGACTGGGGAATATTAAAAGTCGGGAGTAATACTGGGAGAAAAACGGGGCTTTCTACTCCCATGTAAAAAGTTAGAGTCCCGGAACACAGGGGCGGTTCTACCTTGGCCTATAGCAAAGGTTCTCAACCTGTGGCTTCGACCCCTTTGGGGGTCGCACCACCCTTTCATAGGGGTCGCCTGATTCATAACCGAAGCAAAAGGACAGTGATGAAGTAGCAACAAAAATAATTTTGTGGTTGGGGGTCACCACCACATGAGGCACTGTATGAAAGGGTCGCAGCACGAGGAAGGCTGAGAATCCCTGCCCTGTCAGCATTGACTTGATGGCCTTGAACTTGGTTATTAGGTTTGGGAGTAATCATCACATCTCTTCTCCCCCCTTGGGACTACTTTTGATAAATAGACTCATGAATCACCCAAGTAGACATCAAAATAGGTGCTTCAACAAGAGCAATAGCAACAAACTGACCTACCTGGATTGGCAAACACGACTTAGAAGGGCGTTTTGATCCTGACTCTCAGACATCCGTATCTCGGGATGACTTCCCTGATGGAGGTGGGTGGGCCTGGTGGCCCTTAGGTAGGAGAAGAGGCCCAGAGGTGTGCACTTAGTCCTGCAACAGGAGGCAGCCCTGGCTGGGCCCCATGTGAGCTACCATGTCATATAACTGAACCAGAACTCTCATGCCCATCCTGCAGGGAAAGCCCACACATCCCTCTTCCTCCCTGCGGCAGAACATAGAGAGCCAGAAGCATAACTGTCGCCTCGGTCCCTAAGTGACATAAGTCATTTGCACTTGTCTTTTAACCTAAAGGTTGCTGGTTCTAATCCCCCCAGCAGCACTGAGGAAAAAAGGCCTGCTTCATCACAGGCCAGAGAATCCTGAGGAGCAGAGCCACTCTGTAACACTTCAGGTTGTTACATGTCTGAATTGACGTGACAGCCAACAGGAGGTTGTTTTTGTTCACTCTAGAGAGCTCAAGGAGCCCTGGTGGCATTGTCTGGTAAGTATTGGGCTGCTAACTTTAAGGTCGGCATTTCAAATCCACCAGATGCTCCTCAGGAGGAAGATGAGGTTGTCTGTGTGTCTGCAAAGATGTACAGTCTTAGAAACCATGTATGGGGCCATGAAGAGTCAGAATTGATTTTGTGGCAGTGGCTTTTGGTTTGGGGGAGCTTGATTTTCCTAAGGGAATGTGAGAAGACAGGATTAAGGATTTTTTCTCATTTTAACTTTTCCCTATGACTTCAGACTGTCACCCAGATACTAGTTGGCTTCAACAAAGCGCAGAGGGGTTATCCAGTCAGGCCAAATGATCCCCTTATGTTAAGGATGACTATGTTTTTTTAAAATTTTTAATTAATTATTTTTTTAAATGACTGTGTTTTAAAAATAGTACTTCGTGTCCTACCCTGCCCTGGCTCATGTTTTGTCTTACTCCTATGTCCTTCTCATCACCCACTTGCTTCTAATAAGCGGGGCCGAAGAGAAGGCTGTCAGAGAAAAATAGCTCTCTCTCAACAAATCGTCCACCGCCATTGAGTGTATTCTAACTCACGCAACCTCAGTGCTATACACACTGCGAAGTCCACACAGGAACCCTGGTGGTGCCGTGGGTTAAGCCTGGGGCTGCTAACGGAAAGGCCGGTGATTTGAATCCCGCCAGGAGAAAGCTCAGGCTGTCGGTTCCGGTAAAGATTTAGTCTTGGAAACCCTATCTCAGTGTTTCCCCAGTTGGGTGACACCATCCCCTGGGAGGTGCTGCACCGATCCAGGGGGCCTGCAAAAGCTAAGACCTACAATTTGCCCTGGATTGTGGGCTACAGTAGAAATGCGTTGCATAGGCAGGAGGCGCTGGGTAATTTTTTTCTGAAATGGGGCGGGGTGGGGGGCTCGGTTGGGGCCTTAGCATCTCTATGAATCAGCATCCACTTGATGGCAATGGGCCAGTGGGAAGTCACTGTCCTGCGTGCTTGAGGATTGTCTGCATTTCTCCTGGAATGCAAGCACACAGCGAGCATTCGGTTCTACCTCTTAACTTTTAGTTCTGTGGGGCCGGCAGGCTTCTCAGAGCTACCACTTGGGCTCGTTTCAGATGACGTGTCGAAGATGGGGTTCCTGACCATGACCTTGCACCAAGGTGGAACCACTCGGATGTATGCTTTAACGCTGGATACCGAACCTGCTCTGCTCAGCACCTTCAGCGGGGACCGCCGCTACTCTCGCTTTGGTGGCGTTCTGCACCTGAGTGACCTGGACCATGATGGCTTAGGTAGGAAAGGTGTCATCCGTCAAGTAGAACCGAGTCTTTCACTCCAGAGATCAGCTCCTTACTTAGATCAACTAAGCTTTTCCCACGTAGTTGGCGGCCTGAGCAATGGTAAGTACCTTTTGAATCACAAAAGATCAGATCTGGAGGTACAGTAAGAGTTAACACCTGAAGATGCCAACACTTGTGCCCCATACATCTCATCTCTCAGTTGGTCTTGGGCATACCGTTGATGTTAGAAGCTTTGTTATTTCAAGCTCCAGGGAGCACAGGTTTCCGTGGATTTTCCAGATTAAAACAGACTAGGGAGAAAGGCCTATTTCCAGATCTATTTCCAAAAATCAGCCAATGAGAACCCCGCTCACAAAAAAAAAAAAATCAGTGTCCAACATGGTGGGAACGTACTCCACCATACAAAGTGGTCACAACCGTGGCTTGTGAAGATGGCCCAGGACCGGGCCACATTGTGTTCTACTGCATCACAGGGATCTCTCTGAGCCGGATTGTCTTTGATAGCAATGAACTATTACAACAGCCTGAACATGCAGGGGGTCTCAGGGGCTCCATGACAGTTGTTGTTGCTGGAGGATGACATAGAAAACAAGGATTGTTGACTCTGTCCAGGTGCACGCTTTGCAGTGTAGACTTTGACACAGTCAGACGGTGTGTGGGAGGTTGATTTCACATTCCCTGCTGGGACAAGGACGGTAAAGCCAGTGGTGGATGTGCTCCTGTCTCTTGTTCACAGATGAGATCATCATGGCGGCCCCGCTGAGGATAGCTGATGTCACCTCTGGACTGATGGGAGGGGAGGATGGCCGCGTGTACATCTATAATGGCAAGCACACCACCCTTGGCGACATGACAGGCAAATGCAAATCCTGGATGACTCCATGTCCGGAAGAAAAGGTACCGTGTTGTCCTAGATTCTAGGATTTAGGACCTAGAACATTCTACATTGTATACCGAAGGACCGCTCGCTGCGGGCCGTGTTCTTGTTCAGTGGGGTCTGCTGTCAATCTCTTGCACTTTTCCCCTGAGCCCAGGGGTCCAGGGGTCAGGACCTAGTCACCCGTCCTTGTCTTGGGGGTCCAGCCACCTGTGTCCTTGCAGTGCTATTACTGAGGGCAGTTGGGTGCAGCGTCATTGTGGTCCCTGGGCATGAACCCAAGGAGAAGAAAGAAGCTGGCCACAGGCAGTAGAGGTTCATTAACATGTACACCCCTTGGTTTCCTGCTCCGTGGTTCACATTAGCCCTCCTCTCAGGTAGATTCCCTTAGGTATCCTGGACCCATGACACTTGACTATGATTATTATTATTGGTGTCTTGGGGGGACATCACTGTTTTATCAAACTTAAAAGAGATTAGCTTTTAATTGCAAAATTAATGACAGTTTACTGTGAGTGTTGAAAGAAAGTGAAAAATTCTTTACCAAAAAAAAACAAAAACAAACCTAAAAGACACACAAAATCATCTATGTAGAACTCAGTATAAGATGATAACAAGGGTTAAGCTCTTGATGTGAATATCTCTGGCCTTTGTTTCTATGCATTTAATCGGTACCATTTACTGTGTGTTTGGGCATCCCTGGGGTGCAGTGGCTATGCACGCACCAGTGACTTCTTGAACCAAAGCTGCTCCCTCTAGTGAAAGACTCCCCCAGAGACTGCAGTCGAGGAAACCCTGCAGGACGCGTCCACTCTGCTTTGTCGGGTCCCAATGAGTCTGAGCCCATTTGAGATTATATAACAACAACGTGCCATTTACACTGTGCCCAGCACCGTACCAAACACTGTACAGACCTTCCATTCACACATGCAAGATAATAGATTGGCTGGCCACTTACAGGTCAGAGACTGAAATCAGAGAGGTCCTTAGTCCAAAGACACTCTTCTGAGAAATGGAGACTGAAGACTCGAGTCAAGATCTGATTCTGAAGCTCACTCTTGGCCTCTCCTATGAGTATGCATAGTGTTATTACCAGTGGTGATCACCTGTTCATGATTTTGCTCACAAGTTTATAACCTTTCTACGTCACCCCCCATTTTTTGGGGAAAAATTTTTTAATTGGGGCTCGTAATCCATACATACTGTGTCAAGCACACTTGTACATTTGTTGCCATCATCATTCACAAAACATTTGCTTTCTTTTTTTAAAAAAACATTTTATTAGGGACTCATACAACTCTTATCACAATCCATACATGTACATACATCAATTGTGTAAAGCACATCCGTACATTCTTTGCCCTCATCATTTTCAAAGCATTTGCTCTCCACTTAAGCCCTTTGCATCAGGTCCTCTTTTTTTTCCCTCCCTCGCTGCTCCCCTCGTCACCCCAAATTCTTATACAGTATGATACTTATGGCCTGCTAAGTATTTTATACAGAGACAAAGCATGGTTTAAATATTTTCAAGCGACTTTTATTAGTCATTTTGCCATTTTAATTTTCATTCCTCTAAATAATGGTATGGTAGGGTGGGGAGGGGGAGAAAAGGGGAGCCTATCACAAGGTTGGATATATATATATATATATATATATATATATATATATATATATATATATATATATATATAATAGCCCCTTCCCAGGGTAATGGATAACAGAAAGGTGGGCAAAGGGAGACAACGGATGGTGTAAGACATGAATTAACAGCAATAATATATAATTGATCAAGGTTTCATGAGGGTGGGGGAGGGGAGGGAAAAAAGAGGAGCTGATACCAAGGGCTCACGTAGAAAGACCATGCTTTTGGAAATGTTGATGGCAATGTATGTACAAGTGTGCCTAATGCAACTGAGCGATGGATTGTTATATGACTGGTAAGAGCCCCAAGACAATGATGAATTGAACCATAATAATGATATGGTGAATATTTATGTATAAAACCCAAACCCATTTGCCACTGAGGCATACTGATTCTTACGGACCCCAAAATAGAGAGTGGAACTGCCCCTGATGGTTCCCAAGACTTTCCATCTTTGTGGGAGCCAAGAACCTTCTCTTTCTTGGGAGGATCAGCTGGTGGGTTAGCCTGTTGGCCTTTAGGTTGGCGGTCGAACCCCTAACCCACAGAGCCCCAGCAGGGCCTCTGACCGGCACATAGGCATTGTTATAATATCTGATTTTTTTTCTGAGCTCAATTCGTAAAAGTGACATTTCTGGTGTCAAAGGGAACACTTTAAAAAAAAAAGATTATTTGGGAAATAAAGAAAAATAGACACACTGACATAAGTGTGTAGTGAAAATTGGCTAAAAGAACACATTAATCATCTCTCCCCCCACCCCCCTCTCCTTTTTCTTTCAGGCCCAATATGTATTGGTTTCTCCTGAAGTAAGTACCGCCTCTGGGATTCACAAGTGAGGAATGATAAGACATGCCCTGTCCCGGAGTCATCAAGCTGGGCTGTTACTACGGTAACAGGCCCTGAGACCCTGACAGACCCTCTGTTTCACAGGCCAGCTCGCGGTTTGGGAGCTCCATGGTCACTGTGGGGTCCAAGGCAAAGGTGAGTACCAGGGCGACCGCCCTTCGCTGAGGCTCAGATTTGCTCTACAGCTGGGGTTTGCTGTTTATGTCTTAGGTAGTTCTTTCATTTGGAAAACAGAGACACAATCTCTCCACCCCTCTAACTTTGACCGTGAGCTGTAGACATTCTCAAGCAGCTCGCTCCCTCCCTCGCTGTCATTGAGTCTATTCTGACTCCTGTGCGGCCCTGGAGAACTGACCCTGTCGGTTTCCAGACTTAAGCTTTGGGGGAGTAGGAAGCCCCATCTTTCACACGTGGGGAGGCTCATGGTTCAATCCACTGACCGGGCAGTTAGCAGCCCAGCGCTCATGGGACAGTGCAACCAGGGCCCCTTCTCCTCTGTGGACCGGTTGGCAAACTGCAGTCCGCAAGCCAAGTCTCCGGCTGCCTGTGTGTGCAGCCCATGAATTCAAAATGGCGGTTGCATTTTTAAACCGTTGATAACTCCCCAAGAAGTCTGCTTCATGACCTGTGACATTCACATGTAGTCCACATTTCAGGGTTCGTGAATAAACTTTGCTGGAAGCCCAGCCATGCTCGTTCATTCCTGTCCCCCCAGTGGCTGCTACCAGGGCTCGGTGGCAGGGTTGAAATGGCCTGTCACACAAGCCTAAACATACTTACTATTTCACTTATCCCCGAGAAAGTTTGCCAACACTGGCCCCATTGCTAAGACTTGCAGGGGTCCTCTAACTGGCCTGGGGCCCTGTGGCCTGCTGAGGACATTTTTCCGGCCTGCCCAGTGTTTTTGCCTGTTTTGCTTTTTTACTTCAAAATAAGATATGTGCACTGTGCATAGGAATTTGTTCATAGTTTTTTTTAAAACTATAGTCCAGCCATCCAACGGGTCTGAGGGACAGTGAACTGGCCTCCTGTTTGAAAAGTTTGAGGACCCCTGCTTTAGTGTGTTTTATTTCAGACTTTTCACCCAGAGTTTTTATACATGACACATGACACACACACACACTACTTGTCATTATTTTATTTTAGTGTACGATATTATACCTCTTTCCAGATAAGAGCATATAAAGCTACTTGATTATAGATATATGACACATGACACACACACACTTTATTTCTACTTGTCATTATTTTATTTTAGTGCACTATATTATGCTTCTTTCCAGATAAGAGCATATAAGGCTACTTGATTCTTTTTATTGGCTGCATAATGTTTTGTTGTCTTGGTGTATCATTTTATTTCATGGGTTCACACTGTTGTAGGCATTTAGGTTATTCCTGCTTTGAAGATTTTTACTACAGACAGTGCTATAGTCAAAAGCCTTATATTTGTATTATTATGTACTTGTGCAAACATCCTTTTAGGTAATATTTCTAGAGGTAAAGTTGCTAGATCAAAGGATGTGTATATTCTAGATTTCAATAGATGCAGCACATTAAAGGATTTTTATATTAAAACTATTCCTGTAAATTTCTAATTCCATTATAATCAAACTGTGAGACATTCATTTATTTTATGCTAGTCTGTCTATAAGAGATATAAAGCAGTGGATCTCAACCTTCCTTATACTGCGACCCTTTAATATAATTGATCATGTTGTGGTGATCCCAACCATAAAATTATTTTCATTGCTACTTCATAACTGTAATTTTGCTGCTGTTATGAATCGGGCGACCCCTGTGAAAGGGTCGTTCGACCCCCAATGGAGTTGAGAACTGCTGATATAAAGAAACAGAAGATTCAGATCTTGCTCTTGAGGGAAACTAAGATTTATACACATGGGAAATTAAATAAAATGCGAATCAGAATAGGATTAAAGGTGAAAGCGAATGAAGGACTGGGAAGCCCTCCTCCATTTAGAATGTGGTATGCAGGTTGTTAGGGGTGCAGTGGTGTTTTCGTGTAAAATTCTTGCCTCCCATGTGGGAGACCTAGGTTGGATTCCTGGCCAATGCATCTCAAATGTAGACACCACCCATCTGTCCGTGGGGGCTTGCATATTGCCACGACAGGTTTCAGCAAAGTTACCAGACTAGGAAGGCAGACTAAGAAGAAAAGTCTAGAGAGTGAATTCTGAAAGCCCCAGGAATCGAGCATCCCATCTGGTGCACAGCGCCGCTGTGAGTTAGGCGCTTCTCTTGACTGTAGAAAACAAGCAGGTTGAGAAGACTTGGGAAGTGCTGTAGGGCCCCCTGGTGACAGAGTGGTTAAGCGCACACAGCAGTGTGAATGGACCCTCCAGCTGGTCAGCACAAGAAGAGGGATATGGCAGTTGCCGTCCATCAAGATGACAGCCCCGGAAACCCTGGGAACCAGCTCCTCTGGCTTCGATGTTCGATTTTCGTTCTAATTTGGAATTGACTTGATGGCAATGGATTGGGTGGCTTAGGAAGTGTTACAGAATGGGCTCCAGCCACTGAATTGTGGTAAAAGTGCCCTCTAGTGGCCAATGTTTTAAGTGACTTTTGCTTTCACCCATTTACTTACCAGATAGCAAGACTACGGGTTAACCACAACCAAAACTCCATTGTTGTCGAGTGAACCTATAAGACAGAGTAGAAATGCCCCAGGGTTTTTCCAAGGTTATACATATTTACAGAAGCAGACTGCTAAATCTTCGCCCCCACCACTACCACAGGAGCTGCTGGGTTTAAAGAGCCAACCTATGGTTAGTGGCTGAAGACTTAAACCTCTGTGCCACTAGGTCTTCCAACAGCAACTAAATTGGATTACTGAGTAATATTATTATATATTAGTAATGTGCTCAATATTGTAAGCTTTCCTTACATTAAAATTTTTATTTCCCAAAAGTTAGACATTATGAAGGCCCCATGTACTGTGTAAAACATTATCCATGGTTCAAATAGAATATATGCTGATTGCAGGAAGTAGGGGTACAAATTCACACACACTCCTAATTACAACTCCCTTGGACTGATATGAACTGAAAGTATGTGCACCATACTTGAGCACCAAGATTTTGTATCAGACTTTTTATTTTTTTCAACTTATAATGACCCTATAAGTCATTTATGTTTTTTCAATTTATAGTGTCCTATAGGACAGGGTGAATTACCAATGGGAGTTTCTAAGACTGTAACTCTTTATGGGGGCAGAAATCCTGTCTTTTTTCCTTGGAGAACCTGGAGGTTTTGAACTGATGACCTTGTGGTTAGCAGACTAACACATCACCAGTATGCCACCAGGGCTCCCGTGGGTCAGCATCAACTTGATAGCAGTGATTATATAATAAATTGACAAGGTCAATCACATCAGGATTTTTACTGGGACTTGAGTCAAAGGTTGTTTTCAGAGTCCTTTGATTTCTGCAATCACAAACATTCAGCATGTGAAACTGTTGACTAGAATGAGAACTTGGCCCTTAATTCAATGGGGCTGCTATCTATTATGAGGTTGCTTAGAACCAGTCTCTGATCTCACCAAGTAGTAACTGGTGAGCATGTGGTCTACTGGGCAGCAGGGGGCAGAGACCAGGGCTCTGATACTGCCCCAGCCACTCTCCCAGTCTGATGCTGGCTCATGCCCATACCATTCAACACATGGTAACGGAGGGCCAAGGGTCGGAGAACAGAACAAACTGCTGTGGAAATCGATGCTGGGCGCTCGGGGAGGACTGGGGAGGGGAGCGCATGGCGACCTGGAGAGATGAATGGACTGAAGAGGCAGGGAGAGGGGGAGGAGTGGAGGAGGGTTTGATTCTAGGAAGACTAAAGGAGCCCAGAATATTTCAAGGAGCAGGGGCAGTGGGAGGTGGCCACACATTGGACCACAATGCACAAGGTCAGCATTTCAAAACCACCAGCTGCCTCAAGGCCAGGGAGAAAGGCCAGACGTTCTCATCCCGTAAAGAGTTACAGTCTCGGAAACCCACAGGGGCTGCTCTAGCTTGTGCCATTGGGTCCCTATGAGTCAGCATCAACTCCATGGCAGGGAGCTTGGTTTGGGATTTTAGGGTTGTGGCTAAGAGTCCTGGTGGCATAGTGGTTACTTATTGGACGACTAACCGTAAGGTCAGCAGTTCGAAACCACCAGCCAGTCCGTGAGAGAAAGGGAGGGCCTTCCTACTATCACAAATAGGTAGTCTCTGAAACTCACAGGGGCAGTTCCACCCTGTCCTGTAGGGACAGTCTAAGTCAGCCTTGTCTTGATGGCAACATGTTTTTTTTTAATGGAAAGGAGAGTAGCTTATGGCCAAACTCCAGGCAATTTTAGCAAGTGAGTCATTCTATAAATAAGAAAGGGAGAAGAAACGACTCTTTGGCTCTTATTTTTTCAAAGGCAGCTTTAGATTCTTGGTGCATTAAGAAATGACCCAAAGTCCACGTCTGACACATGGTAAAGGCTCCATACGAGGGGCCTTCCGAAAGTCCACGGGCAAGCACATGGAAAGGTCATGGGACTTCCTGATGAACTCTTTGAAAACCCCTGTCCATGTTATCCAGGATTGCTTCTCCAGTCCACTGATTCAGAACTGAATCCAGGAGACTCTGTCCTCAGAAGGCTGATCCATGCTTCACGGTCAGGTCCTACTCCTGACCCCAACAGTTGGATGACTCTCCCGCTTTGGTTCAGAAGAACTTTCGGCAAGTTCCAAGCATCAAGCCCAGCTTCAACATCTGAAGATTTGCCACCATTCACGTGTTCCAAACATGTAGCAGATTTGGAGGCCAATTCTGAAAGGCGGTTCCCAGAATGTTTCAAGGCGCAGGGCCAGTGTGAAGCACCGGTGGAGAAAGTCACAGGTGGCGTTTTGGAGTAGGCACCTGGCAACATCCTTGACTCCTTCTGTGAGTGACAGAGGAGGGAGTCAGTTCCTCAGCGGCATTTTCTGCACCTGAGAAAGCAGTGTTTCAACAGAAGGGAAGAGCCCTGGGGGGCGCTCTGTTCAATGTTCTCATCCTCTATCTTCAAGATGTACTGTGATATCTAGAGTTTGGTCACAATTTAACTGATGCTGGGAATGAATGGTGACGTGTGTCTGCATTGTGTCCTCCCAACAGAACCAAGTTGTCATTGCTGCTGGAAGGAGTTCTTTGGGAGCCCGGCTCTCTGGGGCACTTCACGTCTATAACCTTGGCCCAGAGTAGCTTCTGCTGTTCCCCTCATCGTGCCTGCGGCTACCCCCCTTCCCCCCCCCCACAACTCCTCTATGCTGTGTCCTCTCCAGGCAGAGAGTTCTGGTGGACAAAGTAGCACCCCCCGCCCACGGGGAGAGTGATGGTCGATCCCAGCACCCGTGGGATGCCTGAAAGCCAGGTGATGTGGACATCTGACTTTTCTATGGTGACACCACAGGTGTGTGAAATGAGACCTCTCTGGTGACTCGCGTCCCTTCCCAAATCACTTCCTTTCCAACTGAACCTTTTCTTTCTCTGCTGAAGTACATACGGCCTGTGCCCAGACCTGTTGAGCCACCTATTTCCCTGCACAGCAGGCAGAAATAACATCGGGAGGTTGAGAAACAGCACAATGAAGAGAATGGATGGGGCTGGAAAACTCAGAATAACTTGTTTTGGAATGACGCTGTCATTCACAGGGGTATGATTAATGTCCTCTGTAGTGAAGGAAAAACATAACAAAGATGTAGACCTTGTTTTTTCAAATGCTTCTGCAGTCATGACCTGACAGGACAGCAACCTAGAACCCAGTGACTTTCCAGGAGCTCTGAGCCATCCCAAGGGGGTTTGTTGCCCGAGCTGAAGGCTTCTCCCTGTGAAGCAGGGCATGGCCTCACTGTGCCCGGGCTGCCTTAGTGGCTGCATTCCATTTGCCAGTCCTGCACATTTAACGAAAAGGCATGCTTCAAGTTCATGAATAACTTCGTCCAAGAACACAGCTGACGTTTGCACTATCTGCAGAGGTGGGGACAATCAAATGGAAAAAGAGAGGACCTAGTTGGTCTTGCACCCAGCAGAAGAGCATGTCTTCTTTCTGACATCAGGGACTTGATACCAAGAGCAGAAAAGCAAGGACAAGCCCCCTTCTCTCAGCATCTCTAGGAACAGAGCAGGTAGAAGGATCTGGCTGAAAGGCAGTGGTCAAGTGAGAAAACAAGAGCAAGCTCCTGGGGTCAAGCTGTGAGCATCACTGGTTCTCTACAGGAACCACTTAAATAGGCCGCTTAGCCGGCACCTCTGGATCCCTCGTGGGACGGTCTCATCTCTTCACCCTAGGCAGGGTCTCCCCTAAATGGTTCATTCTAGCACAGCAAAAGGAGGGCAAAAAACCCCCACACCTAGGTAAAGGGTTATTTTTAATTAAGAGGACTTTTATTTTTGGGGTACCCAAAATTACTTAACTGCGCTCACTGGTGTTGTGAAGTCCCGAGTGTTGAAGCGACGACACTGACATGGCATTTTTTAAAACTCATTTTATTGGGGGTTATACAACTCTTATCACATTCCATACATACATCAATTGAGTAAAGCATCCTTATTCAATGCCCTCATCATTCTCAAAATTCGCCTTCCGCTTGGGTTCCTGGAATCAGCTCATTTTCATTTTAATAAAGGCGCTTCTGATACTAAACCTATGAGAAGGATGTCTGCTTTCCTCTGTGTTACTGCACGGCACCAATAGGAGCTCTGGCCGATACGTTCAGGTTTCGAGGCTGTGGAAGCGCAGTGGCCACACATACCTACAGTCGGTCAATTCTAGGGCGGGTAACGTGGCAGCGAGTAAAAATAAGTCTGTGCCAGGCTACATGTTATCCTGTTAGGTGGATAGTTTCGCTCTACCAAGTATTACCCACTGAGCCTAACTAAAATGCTCAACAATTCAATGGAGCACCTAGGAGGGTTAGAATGTTTCACTAACACGAAACTCAACTTACACCAGTTTGACTCACAGTGATCTGTATTTCGAAGTAGAAAACACTTACATGTTTGTCTTGTCTTCCTACTTCGTGCAGACACATCACATTATTTATGTAATTTGTAGCACATCCCAAGAGATTAAATGTGCTCTGAAGTAATCTGGGGAATAGAATTTTAGGTCTCTGGATTCCCTGCTCCACGCAGTAGCAGTCAGTCTGTAGGTACTACTAATGCAATGGAAAGAAATCCCAATTTCAAAATTCTGCACACTGTAAAATTTCAGAAAGTGAAAACCCACTCCAAACCAAGTGGATTCAATCAAGCCGACTGGCCTGCCCCAGGGGTTTCCAAGGCTGTCACCCTGTGGGAGCCCTCGGCCCTGTGGCTGTTCCTCTGGGGCTGCTGGCGCTCACACCAACAGGCTCACAGTTGAGCCCAGGGCTCCTTCCAGGAACTGAGATGCTGTACCACCCTTGGAAACTCCCACAGGCAAGAGAACAGCCTTTTCATATGGGATTGTTTAGTGGTTCCCACAATCTAATTTTCCAAGAGTAACTCAAGTAACAGCATCCTAACATGGTGTCAGTCCTGCCCTAGTCTAGAGACCTTCCAAAGACAAAGTGCCTGTCATGCTTGCTTACTGACATGATCAGGTATTTATTGCTCGTCACCTTATTTTAAATAGTGTGCTCACAGTCTAATTCAAAATCTTAAAGCACTGGGCAGTGCGGAATGAAGACCCAAAGCTCATCCATAGGCAACCAGAGATGCCCTTACAGAAGGGTCGTGCGGAGACGAGGCACTCAGGGTGCAGTGTAGCACCAATGAAACATACTTTCCTCTAGTTCTTTAATGATACCCCCCCCACCATCATGATCCCAATTCTACCTTACAAATCTGTGCGGGAGGCCAACCCCTCACACCATCACGGGTTCAGTAAGCACAACTGTGCAGTTAAAATAAAGATTATAATAAAGCCATAAAGAGATGGGGGTGAGAGAGTAAAATAAAGAAGTCAGGTACATTTCATGGTAGCATGCTCACCTCAGCTCCTCCTGGCTGTACACATGGAGATGGGAGATGAGAGGGCAGGAGAGTCATTTATTACTAACCAAGGCTTTTATTCTCTCTTAGGGGCATGTAAGCCCTGATTACAGGTAAAGACATACGTCACAGGCAAGGGTTGTACCATAGGTAATACAACAATGAGGGGGACAATCTAGGGATATACACACAATAGGAAGGAGAGGAATTGGGGGCACACGTGACAAGATGGGTGGATCCTAGATTCATGATGGCAGCCTAACCTTGATTGTCCTCGAGCTGCAGACTTGATTCAGTCTAAGCTTTCAATCCACTGTCCTTAACAGCAGGGAGGGAGCCCCACCTATGGCAGGACAGACAATAGGGTCTGCTTGCTCTGGATGGCTGATGCCTGCAGGGAGAGAACTTGACAATCATTTACCATCAGTTGCAAGCAGGGACTTAGGTCTGACATATATTTTGGGGAAGTCTTTTATATCCCACACAAATCCGGCTAGACCAGAGCATGTACCCTGGTACAGAGCAGAGCTGGAAACACAGGGATTCCACAACAGAGAAACCTCCCCCCCCACCAATAATGAGTAGCGATACCAGGAGGGTAAGGGGAAGGAGAAAGGGGAAACTGATCAAAATGACCTACATATAACCCATTCCCAGGGGGATGGACAACAGAAAAATGGGAAAATGGGTAAAGGGAGACATCGGACAGTGTTAAGACATGAAAGAAATAATGGATTAATTATCAAGGGTTCATGGGGGAGGGGAAAATGCAGAGCTGATAGCAAGGGCTCAAGTAGAGAGAAAATGTTTTGAGGATGATGACTTCAACAAATGCACAAACGTGCTTGACCAATGGATGGATGTAAGGATTGATGAGCTGTGCGAGCCAATAAAACAGTTAAAAAAACATCTTAAAGCACCTTGCAATCGCCAAGGCAGCCCTAGCTAGTGTTTGGAAGCATACTCTACCTGCCTCACCTCCAGTAACATATGCCATTAGTAAGTCCCCTTATCAGGCTTGTGAGGTAGTCATTTTACCTTACACTGATGGGATGGGGCAACACAATTTCTAATATTAAATAAGGAAAAATGACTGAACATGCCCTCCACACCCCCCCCGAAAAAAAAGACCCAAATTCTTTTCTATGCTTGGCGTTAGTCAAATTGGATTTTTACCTAATGCGATGCCATTTCTTTGTTACGTCACAATGAAATATTCTTGGTGACAACACAAAAAACCTAGCATGCTACTGGCATGTGTGTGTCAGAGCAGTGTCCCGGGGGATCAAAGTATCATCCAAGATCTTCGGAAGAGGGTGCTCCGAGTTCCTGTTTCTAGTCCCCACGTCCTTCTTCAAGGCGCAGAGTGTAGAAAACCTTACCTGTGAGGCCATCTTTCTTCCTTGGGATTAGCAACTGCCATCGCGTTTGTATTCCTCATTACCAAGCTGTCTGGTCAACGGACCCTTCAAAGGACCGACTTCCGCAGCAGGAAGGCATGATTAAGGCTAGGCATCATGACCAGCACATTTGCGGTGCAAGAGCTTCCCCGTGTTCTCGGTGGCACTGGGGCCCTTCCGTGGCGGCGAGCGGCAGAGGACCGCTGGACTGCGCCACCGTACCAGAGGCCCCACATTTTGCAGCAGCAGCACTGCGAAGCCACTTGAAAACCCCACACCTGGCTGCAAACGCAGAGGCCTAACAGGTGTGCCGTTTTGCGACGCTCTTGTGTTAGGAAGCCCCCCTGGCTGTCACCTTTGGGGTGCGGGCAAATACCTTGACTGAGTGACAAGGCATTTTCTTTCTGGGGGGGGGGGGAGCTGACACCTCCATATGCTCTAAAACAACCAGGCCAGGAACAAAGGAGCGGTTTCACCTTTATTGTCAAAGGCTGCCATTGCAGCCAAGCAAAGAACTGGAATCCAAGTGATACCAGAAGGAAAGAATTTCCTCTTTATCCACCGTACAGAAAGATGGACGCCTACGAGGCGATAAGGTTAGGTCAAGACTAACTTAAGCCCACACCCCAGAGTTTCAGGCTAATTCACATTCTGTTAGCTTGCTGCCGCCTGAGAGTAGGATGTCCACATGATTCTCTACACTGAACGCTCTATTGGCTCTCAGAACTGTGGGCTTGTCAAGTTTATAGGCTTTTTTGCTTGGCATGAGATCACTCTTTTTTATATGAATAAATTAAGTAAAATATATAAAAATCTGTTTCTGTGTTAATCTCATTCGGCCACATGTAATGCTTACAAAAATGGCTTAAACTTAGAGGCTACTGGATCTTGGTCTTTTATAAAACAAGCAGTTTGCTTTTAGATTTCTGAAAATGCCCTAAGTTTTCTGTTTGTTTGTTTTTTTGGTTTCCAGACAATAAATATCATTCTAATATCAGTGGTATATTTTTTCAATTTTTAAAATAAAAACTAAAGTGTCAGAAGTTTCTTGTGATGCTCATAAAAAAAAAAAAATCTTCACTCTCTCTCGTGTGTTCCTAACGGTTTGTCAGGAGGTTCCCGCTGGATCCGAGTCCATCCGGACGGAGACTGGCTTTCACTTCCATCCTTCTATCGGCTCGAAGCGTCTTTTTAGGTAAAGAGGTCATCTAAGAAAGCAGGAAAACTTATTTTTGCTGGTGCCTTAACAAGCAAAACCACTCGTCAATGGAATTGCTAAACGAAGGAAGGGTCAAGCACCACGAGTCAGCATCTGAGGCACTGCTTCAGTGTGTGAGCTACAGGTACAAAGACGAGAGGAAGGAGCTACATTTCTGAGGGCAATACAGACATTTCCAGCCCTTCACTCCCGATGATGGCAACACCTTGCAGCAGAACTGCCGGTATCCGTCTAGGCAGCTCACACCGGCCAGTGTAAGCTACACACAAAGTAAGCCCTGTTTCCAATCTACTTAGTGTGCCAGGTACTATGCTAAGTCTTTCACACTCACCATCTCCTTTAGTTCTCCCAGCAACCATGCGGGAGTTGCTGCCGACTTGACAGATGAGAGAACCAGAGGGGGAGCTTAGAGGAACACAATGCTCTGCTCACACCACACCCACTGCCCCTGGGGGCTTCTGAGGCTGGAAACCTTTGTGGAAGCAGACGGCCTCATCACTCTTCCAGAGCGAATACGGCTGGTGGGTTTACAGGCCGATGCTCACCCCACTAGCAGGCCGGTGCTCACCCCACTGTGCGACCAGGGATCCTGCAGGGTCACGCAGCCTGACTAACTTCAGAGCCCACGACCACAACCCCTCTGCTGCCAGCCATGAGCCACAGTCTTCATACCATTGCAGGCAGAGGCACTTCCAGCTGGCGTCCAAGGAATGAGAGCAGCCGCCTCCAGATCAGGCCACTTCCCATAAACATGATCCCCGTGATCAGCCAAAACACGCGGTGGTCCTGAAACAGACACACAGTTAATTTCTGGCTCAAAGGGCTAGATGCCTTAGTGACAGTATTTCCTGAATGACCAAGAGCCCAGGATGGAAAAGAACCCCCCCGTCATTTGTACACACCGTTCCTACAGGAAGTACAAGTGCCTTGGTGGCACCAGAGACCCAAAACCGTAACCCAAATCAGAAGGTAAACATAGGTACTAAGAGTTCATTTTAATTTTTTTGAATCACCTACAAGCCATAAGTTTTAACAGGCATGTTGAGAAGATATACAACTACGTTTTAAAAGCCTGCAATTCCCAAAGTTGAGCTGAGGTGTCCCAGATACGTAAAAATGTCCAAGGAGACACAGCGACACCTGTGGGACACCACGAGAACAACTACCATTAAGCTGGTTAGCCCCAAGGATGAGCAGGAACTTGGGGCCAGTTCTCCTGCCTGAAGGAGCCTATGAAAACCTATAAGACACGCAGAGTATTATGAACCAAAAAAGTCTTGAAAACATTGACCTAGCGTGGTACTCATTTTGTCCTACAATGGTTTTCAAAATTTTAATATTTTGCAACGCAATGTTAATACAATACCTTTCAGCAACACAGTCCTTAAATTTCACTGCGATAGGAAGGGAGCCCCATCTACAGCTATATCCTGAGGTGGTCCGAGGTCTCACCTCCACCCTTTGCCTGCTTAGCTTCAGCCTGTCACATCACTGACCCACGGGCACTGTTGAAAACTTGGTCCACACCCTGAGTCTGAATCCACCACACACCACGAGGACAAGACGTGCTAGCATGAAATAAATGTTTTGGGAGAGCCAATACATTTCCAGCTATTTAGCAAGATGGTCTTCGTGAAGTGATGATTCCATAAAAGTGGGATCCCTGCTGCTCGTCTCTGTGGGCCCCGAAAATCTTAAGTCTGGGGGGATGTCAAGCGTAAGGAATCTGAAGGACAAACACAACCCCAAATCCACGTGCCATGAAACGCACACATGCAGCTCAGTGCGAGTCCTCAGAGACGTGGAGACTAATGTCCCAACTGTATCAGCTTTCTCATTTGGGATTTGCTGCCTATTTTTCACATTCCTGGTGCCCTTCATCTCCTCCGATGTTTAGTTACGAACACCATCAAAGGAGGTTGCCTATCCTGGAACATCATCAAGTGCTCCAGACTCGGAAAGCCCTCGGCTCTGATGGGGAATGTGCCAAAGTACTCGGAGCCAGCATGAAGCAGGGATCACTGAGCATCCAAATAACGGCAGGTAACAGACAGTAACTCTCTGACTAAACTAAGAGTCCAGGAACCCATGTTGACATAAATGAACACAGCAGCAGACGGTGGGAAACAATGCAATGTTCTTCTCTGTAACAGAATGCCAAATGAACAAGTGCAGCAGGAATGAAGGAATGCCAAATTCATTTGACAACCACTACGGTAATAACTGGTTTAGGCAAAACCATCCATGAATATTGAAGCAGATTTAAATAATTTGAACAATGTATCCTCACCTCTTCAAGAGAAGATTCCAAATTCATTCCAAAAGCAACTCCCATTAATCCAAAGAGGGAAAGAGAGAACGTTCCCATGGTCAACTGTAAGTTCAACCGCATCATCACATTACGGTGGCTGGAGAGAGAAATGATGTACTTTATGTATAGCAAACCTGCCAAGTAATCTATTAAAGACCACTTGGATCAAATCCACATAATTAAAAAAAATGACAAGGGGATAATCCCATGTCTTAGTCATAGATTACACTGACGGCATCATTTCTTCAAGAGTATAGTTCCTACCAGGCTTTATTGTTCTAGGATTATTCTATAAAGAAAGTGCTCAACGCCCTCTTACCTGTCCAGATTGATGAAAATAATGCTCTGCGAATCGTCAATCAGAACCCTAAGTTCCCGAGCGGAATTGGAAAGATCTTCCGCTAATCTATAGTAGTTTTCCAACAACAACTCCATCTCTTCTGCATGGTCGATTCCCGTACTGCTCTTTTCACTAAAAAAAAAAAAAAAAAAAAAGTACCGTTAGCACGCCTCCAACATGCACACTACATATTTAGTCTCGAAACACCTCCAGCCGCCAGTGAAAACAAAGTCTGGTATTTCTCTTGTGGGAACAAGCCAATTTTGGAGCATTCTGTCAACGGATCCTGCACACTGCACTGACAGCCACGGCCTGGGCTTCCCTCCCAGAGAGAGGCCCACGCCCAGAGCCTCCTGCCAGCCGACACAGGAGGGCAAATCGGAACCACGAGTGGGACACTAACAGTTTCAAATGGACATCTTCTACCACGGTGCGCTTATGCTGACACTTTGAAGGGAAGATAAATTGCTTCTGAAGGTCAGCACATGGTGACTTTTGTCCCCTTGACCTGTGCCTTACTTCCTAGAGGTGGAGAAGCGACAACGCAGTTCTGTGAAAAAGATATTTCTATCAGAAAGCGCATTTACAACAAAGTAGTGGAAGGGTGGGGGAGGAAGGGGAAAAAGAGCTGATACCAAGGGCTCAAGTAGAAAGAAAATGTTTTGAAAATGATGATGGCAACAAATGTACCTGATCCAATTGATGTATGGATTGTTATGAACCCCAAATAAAATGATTTATATATTAAAAAAGACAAACTAATCAAGAACTATAGCATGTTCATATTATGAAATCTATCTTCTATAACATCATCTCTCAATAATGTTTTTAATCTTTTCCTTTAGATGAAATTAATAGGCTTTGGTAATTATACAATTATAGCCTAGCAGGATTAATATCGGTCTACAGAGAGTGAAACCAAAATATTCTAGTCACTTAAAAAGGCAAATTTGATTGTGCACAACGAAGAAGGACCATTTCTTTCTTAAGAGGTAAGAGGCGCATATGGTAGAAAGACAAGGCTTTCTACTTCCATACAAAGCGAGTCTCGGGAACCTGCAAGAGCGGGTGGCTACGAGTCGGCACTGACTTGGTGGCAGAGTTTGGCTTCGGGAAAGGCATGTAAGGTAAGAGAAGTACGTTTAGATTGTGTGCCCACATCTTATCCATCCCCTACGGAGCCCTGTCTCTGCCGCATGGGAGTGTGCCTCCTCCTCGTTTTCTGCGGCGCTCTCTAGGGACGGATGTAGCTAGATGGAGTTTGCACTTACCACAGCCCAGTACAGTGCTGTGTATGCAGTCGCCCCTCCATGTATCCTTGTGGGACCACAGAAATTGGCCGGCAAGTTCTAAAACCTTTTGTCTACGGGGTGTTCTGTTCATTCTGAAAAACGAGCCTCCGGTAGAAACGACAGAGCTTGCCCTGAAGGAAATTAGTTCGCAACGTGGCGCCGCGCTTACAAGACGAGAGGGTCGCTCCACTTTGTGAGACACAGCTCCTCCAGCAGCTCCTCCTCATCCAGGATCTCCAGCATGGACTCCTTGAAGATTTTAATATCTGTCTCCAGCTCGGATAAGCTGTAGGGGGCAGTGGTATACAAGAGATTAACAGCGTGCCCTTACAAAAAGCATTTCATGACAAGGGTAGCGCCTTTTAGGGTATGTCGTCAAGTAGATACCTTACAGATTCAAAATAAAAACGAATGTTAAAAGATTTTAGAGATTTAGCATGTAGATTACAAAAAGTAGGCCCAAAGTAAACCTGAACCAAAAAAAAAATGAAGTAGTCATGTCAATCAATTATATAAGTTTCAGCTCATAGTATTTACCTCAGAAGCACAATCACTGTGAAACTAAGATGTCTTTTTAGTAAGGAAATTAATTTTTACTCTTAGTAAACATGGCATTGATAATGAAAGAGCATTTATTTTTAACTATGGAAACAATGCGATTTTTTTTATGAGTAATGATTCATGAATCTTAATAACTCTTAACTTTTTCAAACATTGAAATGAAAATTTATAGTTCTGTAGAAGGTGACCACACAGCAAGCACACTGACTGAGCAATTTCTACCTGCTTACTTCTGTGGTGCTGATGACACTCTGCGAAACGCACAAACTCATTCTCCTTTTGGGTTGCTCCTCCCTCAGTAATATAAACTCACTGCTCTCTGAGACGCCCATCTAATCTTCCCAACTGCTGCTGCCACTTCCATCTCATTGGGCTCATCTTCAAAAGAGCACAATGCTGAAGGCAGACATTCGCTATTAACTAACTACTGTTTAGCTTGAAGAATTTACCAGATAGCTTTGGTTTAAAGTTTACAAATTATCTCAGGGAAATAGTGTTGGGAGCATCTGTCAGCTCTTAAAGAGGCTTTAGGGGGTACAAATCTTGTTGATTAAATTATAATACAAACTAATTAAAATACTGCTTTTAAATTATAGGATGCAAGCTTAGAAAAAAGCACATGGACCCCGGAGGGGGAGACCACTGTGTTTAGATAAGTCACTGACTCAGCTCTCTACGCCCGTTTTCTATCTGCAGAATGAGGGCAACTTTTAAGTAATTTTAAGAGCCTCAGAGTGTTTTACTCCGATAAAGAGGTACAGTCAGGGGGAAGGAGCACTCTCTAGAACTGATGATGACACACAACTAATTCTAAAAGTGAGTTAACCATGGGAGGAGGAGGGGGGTGTTCTGAAACTGATGGTGGCAATGACTGTACAACTCTCCGTGTTGTGAATGGACTATACAATGTGTGATGTGTGGGTTAAGTGTCAACAGAAATGTTAAAAAAAAAACCCCAAAGAGTGACAGTCTTGGAAGCCCACAGGGGCAGTCCAACCCTGTCCTGTAGGTCACGATGACTCAGAATTGACTCTATGGCAGAGTTTGGTTAGGGTTTGGAGCACTGTTATGTGTCCTTTGTAGTTCAAGTTCCTACCTGGACTACTGTGCATCTTTACAGTTACGTAACACAGCACTGCAACGGCACATGGCACGGAGCACACCGGGAAACCTGCCCTTCCATCAGCAGGGCTAGTGAGCATGTTCTATGCCAGCTGTCACCAAGCCACCAGCTGGTGGGTCGCTCATACCTACCTTTTGCCATTTTGTAGTAAGATGTGCAGTTTGCTTCTGTCGACAGAAGAATGTTTGGGATCCACTAGAGCTTCCAATGTCTCGTGGATCACTGGGTGCAAAATGTTAAGTTTCCCCTGAAGAGTGTTCATCTAGATAACAACATGACCTTTCATAAGAATTAAAACAATCCTTTCAGAACATTTGGGGACAGGGAATTCTCTGTCACAGGCAGATAGCCACAACAGCTAGAAAGAGTGGTCATGTCTCACAACAGGGCCATGGCCAGAACCCCAGTTCCAGACTACTCCAAACTAGACCTCCTGGCTTCAAAGACAGCCACATATGTGTTGACGGGGAATTATCGCTTATAAGATTTGGTTGACGGGGAATTAACGCTTACAAGTATCTTCCCCAACAGATACTCAGTTTACGTTCGGTAAACAATTCTGATACCGAATGTACTTTATAGAAACAATATAGTTCACAATTTCTCTGGATGAAGTTCCTTTGTAAACCAAGTTATAACCTGGACTTTAAAAAACAAATTAGCATTAAGGCCAATACTTTTTACTCAGGTGATATTCAGCAGGTATGCACTAATACAGCTATCCCAGTACCAGTCCGAGTTGCCCCAGGGCTGATTCTGACTCCTGACAATCCTGTGTAAGGACAGAACGGCACGCCATACAGTTTTCAATCACAGTTTTTCTCGAAGACAATGGCCAGGCCTTTCCTCTGAGGGATCTCTAGGTGAACCTGAACTTTCAATCTTCTGGTCAGCAGCTGAGAGTGAATTATTTATCCCACCTAGGGACTCCAGTATAGCTTGACTAATGGTTAAAATAATTGATGGTAAAAACTCAGCTTACACAACTATGTCAGAATGATACAATTCCTATAAATAGAAGATTTTTGTTTGGAGACGGAAGGACAGAATCAGGATGCTTCCGGTACCCTATTGTTGCTTTCAGTATCGATACCAAAGAGCTGGCTTTCAGCTTGGGGAGGGCAGGAACTGGGCAGTCAAACTGAAGCAGACTTCATTCTTTAGCATCCCAAAGAAATCTGCCATCCCCTGCCCAGCAAGGTGTGGACTCAGGCAGCAGGTGGAAGGCTGCCAACAAGAGTCCTGGACACAGACAGATGTTCATGTGCACCACACTCGTTCATTGTATCTAATGGCCATCGAGCGGGCTTGCGTTTCCTTGTTCTTGAAAGCTTAGCCCCTGTAAGGGGTGTTGGTCCTTGTTTATTGTGTAGTGGTTGTTCTTCAGAAGGAAATCTTCCCGGAATTCCATTTAGGGGCAAGAAGGTGCAGCCAGTGGAGAGCCTCTATTCCTCTCTTCTTCCCATGGCCAACCTCTAGGCAGATGAGAGCCATGCCAGGAGCACAAGGTGCTTAGCCAGTATGTCATTACCCATACATATACTGTTTCTCTTTCTTCTGTTGTTCCCTGGCTTAAGAACTGGGCATGAATCATTCACCATCTTACTGACTGGCTATTACCTAGTGAACCTAAGCAGGGCATTCTGCATCCTGTAGTAGAGCAAGACAGACAAAAGAAAGGCTACTAGGGGACCCGAGCCCCACGCCTGTCATGACCCCCTTTCTCTTCCCTGTTTTGCTACTTTCAGCATCAATTCTAACATACAGCCAGCTCCTAGCTAGTGAGGGAAGATAAGGGGATGTAGAGATCTCTGGGGGTTCAGAAATCAGGACCTGTCAAGCTCCCCAGACACCAGTAACTCTCAATGTAAGAGCCATCTGAATAACTGATTGCTTCATTATGTTAATCCATGTGGCAAACAAGGTCCTTTAACTGTCTCAACAAATACAAATTTATTTATATTTATCATAAAAATAAATTCACGAATGATTTGAACAATCTCAGAATAAGTTGATGATTTCTGGGATAGCATTCATCACGTACAAGCAGTTTTATAATATATACAATTTAAGATACTAAAATGGAATATATTGAAAAATTTTTGACTTACATATTTAGGTTACAAATTTTAAACACAATCATTAAAACCAGAACATGATAACAATAGAAAACAAGCTCACCCAATATTGCAGGAGTGCTTCTATGGCTCTAAACTCAAAAGGTAAGGGGTACGTGACCAGCTGACCTTCTTCAGCCAACTGTGAAGGAAGTTCCCGGAACAGCCACTGTTCCAAGTTTAAATTACGGTAATCTAGTATCAGAAGGCACTCTGGGGTGATCACCGCTTTCAAATACTGCAGAAACAAAAATCAAATGTGAGTGTGTGTGTGTGTAGACACATCTCTCTCCCTTACACACACACACACACACACACACACACACACACAAAGTCATATGCAAGCTGTAAGAAAAAAGACTTCATAAAAGAGGGTTAGAAAGTTTAAAATTTTTAGATTAAGCCTAAACCAATGTAGAAGTCACTGTTCATTTAAAAAGATGAAGGCATGTATGTTTTAAAGAAAGGAAACCTAAAATACAAGGGGGCTGAAAAATATTTGTGCTAAGTGTGAATATCTTTTAGTTTAATTTGGCCAACTTTTCATATGAAACTCTCAAAATGTCACCAAAATCTTTTAAGCTATATTGAAATTATAAACACAAACCATAGCCTTATTTGCTTAGAAAGGGGTGACATAAAAATATTATTCACAAGTGGAAGACTGGCATCTTTACGCTACTGGAGCATAAACTAGTAAGAACTATTTGCAGCTTTATACTGGAAATGTTGAGAGAGAAAAGTGGACCCTCTGAAGAAAGCCAGTCCCGTGCCGATGGCAGCGCCAATGCCACCTGTGACGTGTCATTGACGTAAGTCCCATCAAAAACTGGTGTCCCCAGGCGTTCTGTGACTGGTACACTCTGAACGCACATGGGAAGGTAGAATACACTTTAAGAAAGCTCCCCACAAAACAAACAAAAAATAAAAATTTAAATCAAGGTTATACAATTTAAAGGCTATTCGGAAAACAAGCAAAGCGGAAAGTTCAGATTATACTATACACATTAATTGAATGCAATTAATCAAGTTTATAAAGAAAGATTTCCCCCCCCTAATTTTTCAGAAACTGGAGTAAGGATGAACATGATTCAGATAGTGAGCAGTGCTGTGGTCCCTGAATTCTGGCAAGAGCACATGTACACACGTGTGATATAAATTCTACTCTTACTGATGTATCAAAATGAGAAACTGTCCTACGCTTCATGTAGGCATTTCATTTTCAAAATGACTGTTAACCCAGCTACCCTTCAGAACAGCAAGCGTTCTGTGTCAGATTGCGGTGGAGAAATGCAGAGGCTCCGTCACCTCCATCCTCACGACAATCCTATTGTTTCTGGTCGTTATACTCATCACATGCTGGAACCGCAAATCTCTGGCTTGAAGACCTAGTTCTTGGTACAATTCAGTTTTCTTCCTTTCTGTAAGAGAAGCATTTCGGGAAAGAGAGTAGGCGGTAAGAGTTTAGATCTTGAGGTCTGAGCACCCGCTAAGTTAATTTTCTGTTACAAAACTTCCAACAGGTAAAATGCGTCCCTTTTCATCTCAAAACCATACTCCGGCTGACAGGGGTCACGGAGTGCCCTGCAACGTCAGTGCCACTGTGTGATGAAACACGGAGCGCGGGACAGTAACCCAAGGAGGAGGGCAGGCAGGGGGACCGAAAGATGAGAAGCTTGACTGTCTAGCTACAGCCCTAAGCAACCCTGCTTTCTAAATATTGTCCCTATCTGGGTGGAGCACAGTGGCTGCCCTAGGAAAACCACCACCGCAATTCTGGAAGAAGACGCTTCGTCCAGGAGCTGCTACCCCTGCTTCAACAGGGCGGATGGACAAACGCTAAAAACTAAGCAAATAAACGTTTCCTCTGACACACCCATATACAGGTAGCATATTCTACTTAAAATATTCCACCTGTTTCATCTCCACCAGATACATTCATTCACTTTACCCCCCATCCCTCACCCCCAGAAAAGTGATTTGGAAAAATATATACTCACCAAAAGATGTAACATTTCCCTTTTTGTCAAATTTTGTCTGAAAAGAGATCATAAACACAAAACATTGGTTCTATCAAATCAGCATACAAGTTATATTATGAATAATATCCTCAAAATATTGAAATGCAGATATATGTAAGTCATTAACTGCCCCTTTATAGCCTAAATCCAAGGGTTGAAAAGGAATTACCCTACCCCCCTTTTCCTCATTCAGTATTTCCTTTCTTTTGAGAGCAAATCTGACTTTGGATGAGTTTTCTCATTCCATCTGTTATGGAAATTCTCTCCACATTTTTCCTAAAAGAGCCAAATTCATGGTAAATAAGAGTTCTTTGAAGTCTCTCACTCATTTCCAACTTAACAATACACTAAATACTTGTGTCTCAACATTAACCTCACATTTTTCTATGTTTTTTCTTCAAAACAGCTATAAAACCTCCAACTTTCTAAACTCTGATTTCATTGTAATAATATGGATTCTTAAATACTTTTGGTATACAATTATTTACCTGCAAAGAATCTTGTTTCATCTGATTTTGTAGTCTTGCTTGATTAGCTGGCAACTCCTCCAAAACAACACTAAGCAACTGTGATAACTTTTACATGTCATTTTGGGGTTTTCTTCCCCATGTAGTTTATAAAAAAACAAAAGGCTCTTCTGTTAATAAACCTCAGCGTCAATAATGATAATGATGAATATATACTGGATGTTTAATGCACAGACACTGTTCTAAGGCTTACATACATGATATATGGAAAAGTAAGTGCTCACACAACAGTTCTGAGTTGGATACCATCACCCCCAAATTACAGATGACAAAACTAATGTACAAAGAAAGATCACAAATGGTTCCAAGTACAGTTAGTTCATAGCAAGAAGCAGAGATGAGATTTGAATTTAGGAAATCTGACTCAGAGAATGCAACTTAAATAAACATTGCAATATTACAATATAACTTCCACCTAGCGACATCTTTTGTAAGTATTTTGCCCGAATGGTCTTACTTTCCTTTCTCTAAATATATATACAAATATGTTATATGATACTCTTATTATTTTATCAACTAAGTTTCTTCTGAGCCATTACAAGAAAGGTTGCAGGGATCAAGACCCTTCAAAGAACACACTCTTTCTTAACCACTACAGTGTTGCCTTCAAAATAGGGCTTCTCATCCTGCAAAGCACAGGTTCGAACCCTCTAAGGCAGCGGTTCTCAACCTGTGGGTCGGTCATTCACAGGGATCGCCGAAGACCATCAGAAAACACATATTTCGGACAGTCTTAGGAACCGAGACACCGCTCGTCCGTCTCCAGGCGGGTGTGCCTACATGCAGATACGCCCACATACGAGTACCGGCGTGAAGATTGTTACCCATGCTACACCATGCTTCAAGACGAAATTTCATTTAGTTGTCATTAGAAATAAGTATTTCACAATATATAATTATATATTGTTTGTGTAATTAATCACTATGCTTTAATTATGTTCAAATTTGTAACAATGACAGTATACCCTGCATATCAGATATTTACATTACGATTCAAAATGACCTTGATGAAGCAGCAATGAACCTAATTGTATGGTTGGGAGTCACCACCACATGAGGAGCTGTCTGAAAGGGTCGCGGCGTGAGGAAGGCTGGAAAGCACTGGTCTAAGGCTAAGCACCTTCAAGGACTTCATGCAGGAAACTGAATGGTTAAGTGGGTGGCCTAACTGTGATTTGAATGTTCTGCGCTAATACATAATAAGTTTACAAAGCTTCAAAAGGTCTGTTAAAGTATTCAGCAGCAATGGGTTTGTTAAGCAAGGCTAGTTGGCACTCAGGACACTGGCTGAGCACAACACAAAGACGGTAGTAATCCCTAATTAACCTCAATGTAACCATAATGCAGTAGTTAACTTAGATGTAGCCATTTAAAAAAAATCATTTTATTGGGGGCTCCTACAACTCTGATCAAAATCCATACACGGATCAATTGTATAAAGCACATTTGTACACTTGTTACCCTCATTATTCTCAAAACATTTGCTCTCCATGTAAACCCCTGGCATCAGCTCCTCATTTTTCCCCCTCCCTCATGAACTCTTGATAAATTTATAAATTACTTTGTCATATCTCATACTGTCTGACGTCTCTCTTCACCCACTTTTCTGTTGTCTGTCCCCCAGGGAGGAGGTTAATATGCAGATCCTTGTAATCGGTTCCCCCTCTCTACCCACCTTCCCAGTATTGCCACTGACACCTCTGGTCCTGAAGGGATCATCTGTCCTGGATTTCCTGCGTTTCCAGTTCCTGTCTATCAGTGTACATCCTCTGGTCTAGCCAGATTTGTAAGGTAGAATTGGGATCATGATAGTGGGGGTGAGGAAGCATTTAGGAACTAGAGGAAAGTTGTATGTTTTATTGTTACTACACTGCCCCCTGACTGGCTTGTCTCCTCCTATAAGGGGATGCCCAGTTACCTACAGATGGGCTTTGGGTCCCCACTCCGCACTTACCCACATTCACAATGATATGATTTTTTGTTCTTTGATGCCTGATACCTCATCCCTTCGACACCTCATAATCACACAGGCTGGTGTGCTTCCATGTGGGCTTTGTTGCTTCTCAGACAGATAGCTGCTTGTTTACTTTCAAGCCTTTAAGACCCCCAGATGCTTTATCTTTTGATAGCTGTAGATGTAGCCATTTTAACAATGTAAACCAGACTATATTAATTAACCGGAGTGTACTCATTTGGTACTGACCCAATTGTGGCCACTTTGTAACTACTGTGATTCTTTATGTCACTTCTTTGACTACAGACCTGTGGCCATTTGTTTCTGAAATTGCTGATGCTGCTTTTATTGTTGTAAGTTCTCACTTTTCCATACATCATGACGTCACCTGCCCTTGTGCCTTGTTTCTTCCACAGCATAAAAACTCCCCTCTTTAAGCATTCGGGGGTAATGGGTGAATTAGGATTTAGCTGCCTCTTGGCCACCAGCCACTAAAGGCTTATTAACCCTAATTAAAGTTGTGTGTGGGTTAATTAATCTCATTTGGGCACAAGAGGACAATAGGACATACAAGTGTGATTCATTATAAAACACAAAGCAAATACCTTGGTCCATAGTCCAAGTCTTAAGCATGTAAGTACATATCAAACATATTCTACATACTCACCACAGTAAACACAGGGGCTACGCTGGCTAAGGTGGCTTGGGAGGCATCAGAGGTTCTAAACCGGTGCACTTCACCTGAGGAGTGAATAAGACAATTGCCCGTGATCACAGAATGAGTTTTTCACATGTAGCTAAGACATAACACATATTGTATGTGGTGACTTTCAAACAATTTTGTTTGAACTACCCACCCGCCCCCACCCAAGAAAAAGAAACACTAGTTCATTTTAGTCTTTGTACTTGATAATATATTTTTTAGCTACTGAAAGGGTTCACATCTGAAAAGACTGGTTTAAAAATCAGGAATTTTGTGGAATTCAATTATCTTTACCCTTTCTAATTGTATTGATAATCTCAGAGTTGGATAACCAAATGTGCACTAGTGTTATGGGAGTTAAAGAAAATGTTTGGTTTTCTTTTTTACACAACTTAAGGTTCTTTCATGCAAATTACATCATCAGAGAAAATATTTTAAAATATTTGCCCAAGTACCACATGATTTTTAGCATTCTAATATTAAGATAATTCAAATGACATCTTTATTATCTCACAGATACACTTTAGAGTGAATATTTTTGATATATATTATACCTCACTGAACCACAATGAAGACAAATCTTTGATTGAAAATACAGCTATTGTGGCGGGGAGGGAAGGTAGAAAAATGAGGAGCTGATACCAAGAGCTCAAGTAGAAAGAAAATGTTTTGAGAATGATGATGGCAACAAATGTACAAATGTGCCTGATACAATGGATATATGTATGGATTGTGCTAAGAGCCTTACCAGCTCCCAATAATATTGTTGAAAAAAAAAGAAAATACGGCTATTTAAAATGTGTGGTTAGACTGAGTTGAAGAAGGCTCTGAAGACTGGTCAGATAAATTTAATAACTACAGACACCATTCAAAATACTACACATAAGAAATGCAGATGGTATGAAGATAGTACTGATTTATGATTCTAATGTAATTATAATGCCTGAAAAATTAGATTCTCGTTACTGATTATTATATTCCTTCCAACTACATACATTTAACACCTCGTGTAATTTGTTGATATCCAAAGTGTGTTGATTTCTACAAAAATGCAAACTATGTTACCAAAGGCCAGACAGTTGACTCAAGAGGAAAAGCAGGGCAATAAATCAGCAAGCGCTAAGTCACAAATTTGATAACATGTCCCTGGGCGGAGATGTGGAATCTCCACATGATCCTAAAAAAAAAGTTGCTCCAGGAGACGGTGAGAGACTGGGGTCTCCCAAGCTTGATCAACAGTGGGAACGTGGAATTCTCCAAAGTGTGGAAAGAGAAATACTTCGGAAAGCTGTTTGAGAGTAGCACTGAGAAAAACATACCTGAGGACATTGTGGTGCTTTTGAGAAATGCACACATTTCAGTACCTTTGGTCACTGAGCAATATTTATATATACACACACACCCCTTTCCCCCATTCGCATATCTGTGAAGATATTGAGAAGATATCTGTGAAACCCCTCAGGACCAATAATGAGAGTAGAGTTACCAGGAGGATAAGCGGAAGGTGGAGGGAGAAAGGGGAAACTGATCACAATGATCGACATATAACCCCTTCCCTGAGGAGCTGACATCAGAAGTGTGAAGGGAGACATGGAACAGTGCAAGACGTGAGAAAATAATAACAATTTATAAATTATCAACGGTTCGGCAAGGAGGGAGGGGGAAAACGAGGAGCTGATTATCCAGGGCTCAAGTGGAAAGAAAATGTTCTGAAAACGATGATGACAACAAATGTGCCTGACACAATGGATGCATGTATGGATTGTGATAAGAGCTGTATGAGGCCCCAACAAAATGATTTTTAAAAAGAGGGAGAAAAGAAGTTATCTGTGAAGAATCTCCACGCCTCACCCTTTGGTAAAACAATGAAAAAGCAGCAGCACTCCCAGTATTTTTCCATAACTTGGGCCCCTCCGTTATGAAGCATTTGGAAATACACTGGGCTGCCATGGCGAGGTAGGCATTCGAAACCACCGGCAGCTCCGCGGCAGAAAGATCTGGCTGTCTACCTGTGTAGGAAAACCACATGGGCAGTTCTACGCTGTCCTATAGGGTCGCTACGAGTTGGCATCGACTGGATGGTGAGTTTGGTTTTCCAGTTCTCAGGAGCAACCATGAAGTCGCACAGGACTTCAACTGGATAATTATTTAAATATTACCTATAGCAAGAGATAAAAGGGAGGGGGGCCATCGAGTCAGTGCTGGCCCTTAGTGACCCCCTGTGGGTTTCCCGGGCTCTAACAGTTCAAAGGAGTAGAAAGCCCAGCCTTTCTCCGGTGGAGCTGCTGGTGGTTTTGAACTGCCGACCAGGCGGATCTCAGCCCGACACTTAACCACTCCACCACCTGGGCTCCTCAGCACTTGTAGGAAACCACTTCAAGGAGATAAGCCCAATCTTGGCCTCATTACCGTGCGGAGAAAGCAAAGCCTTCGCAGGAAAGCTCTGAGACGGGCTGATAAGGCCCGGTCTGAGCAATTCCTGCTACTCTCAGGCGACCTGCAGCGGCGGCGGTCACCTGCGCGCCGGGCCCGGGGCTGCGCTGCGGGGAGGAGCACTACCTGGCAGGCGGAGCCGGTTCGGCGGCGCGGCCCGGGGCCCTCCCAGGAGTCGGGCTGCGCGGCTGCAGGCGACACCGGGGTGAGTCGCAGGGGTCAGGCCCAAGGCCAACGCGCACAGGGCCCGGCGTGGCAGCCTCACGACGCGGGGCCGGAGGCGAGTTAGGCTCCGAAGGCATTCCATGGCGCTGGCTCGAGGAGGCGGCGGCCAGAGCACAAGCCTTCATTCCGGACCGTGTGGCGTCGGCGCCACACAACGCGCGACTCCGGGCGAGAGCCCGAGCGGCTGCCGGCCGGCCGGTTTCAGGGTGGTGTGCGGCCCCGCGCCAGCGTTTCGTCCGTGCGCATGCGCAGCCGGCCCCTGTGGGCGGGGCCTGTATCCGTGGCCAATGGGAGCTTGCGTCCTGGACCTGGACCTGCAGCGTACAACGTGGAGGCGGGGCTTATTTACCTGAACTCGCCTCGCTGTGGGACCCAGATTTGTGGCCTCTAGGAGTTAGTTGTTAGGCTGCAGTGTACAGTATCGATGATTTCTGATACCTTTCCGGTTTGGCCTTTCCCACTCGTGGCGTCTGCATGCAGTCGCCGAATGTGAAAAATAAACCAACAACACTTCCTACCGCTACCACTTATCATGACAGCTGCAATTGGGATTTACATTTTCTATGAAGTTCGCAGAAAATAATGAACTTAATATAGCAGCATATTCTATTAAACTTTTATAGTAAAGAAAGTGGAACAGGTAAGCACCAAACTCATTGCCATCGAGTTGGCGCCGTCTCATAGCGACCCTACTGGACAGAGGAGAACTGCCCCTGTGGGCTTCCTAACTAACGCTTCACAGGAATAGAAAGCTCTTTCTCTCATGGAGCTGCTGCTGGTCTCCATGCAGTTAGCAGGCCAACGGTAACTGACAGGGACAGAACAGGGACTTCTGCCCTTCCTGCTAAGAGAAGGAACAAAGGACCCCATGAAGCAAGTGATAACTTTTCCTATTAACCTGTGATAACTGACAAACCTTAACCTTGAAGCCAGGCCCTAGTGAAAATCCTGACATAGGGCTGTACTCAGAGACAATCCGGAAACATTCTGAGACATGCTGGCCTAGAACCTCTCCCCAGATAAAGCAGAATAAACAATTTGGGAGACCCAAGATGAACAGAACAACTGATAACAAAGTTGTGGGTTCCTGAGACTAACTTTTCAGCGGGAAACCCAATCTTTCTCCTGAGAAGTTCCTGGTGGTTTCCAACTGCCAACTATACGGATTGCAGCCCCAAGAGTAACTAATACACCATGAGGGCTTCTTCCACTTTCAAAGTGCCTTTTATAAAACTAGAAATATCCCCCTAGACAATGTCCCTTCTCAACTCGAGAGGGACCCCCCTCCAACTAGCTCCTAGCAGTGAAGTGTATCTTATTTATTTTTAAGGTGTCCTTCTCAACTTGTATGAGAGACCCATTCAATTTCTTTTGAAGTGACTCTGTGCTTTAATAAAACTGTGGCTTAACGTTTTGTTGCTGCTATGTGAGCGCAGCTTATCTCTGGACCCTAACAAACCACATGGGTTGAGAGCTTGCTAGGCCCCCCATGGGCAACAGTCCAGGTGCTAAACTTCACAGTAACCACTATCCCACCAGAGCTCCAAAACCTCTATGCCACCAGGACTTTAAAGGTTCTAAAATATTTTTCAGTATTGTTTAATTCCATCCCCTTCCCCAGGATGTCTATTCTGTATTTAATCAAATCTAAGGTAACACCAATCCCAAAGCACTCTTATTTTACACAAGGAAAGCCCCAGTATGCAAAGGTTAGGGTTCAGCAAGTTGCTAACTAGGACCCACCAGCTGCTATGAAGGAGAAAGACATAGTTGTCTGTTCTTGTAATGATTAGACTTGGGAACGCTATTTTGTAGTACTACTCGGGCCTACAGGGTTTCTGTGAGCTGGAATTGCTTGCTGGCAATGACTAAAGAAAAACAGGCATTATTTTATGAACTACCAGGAATGAGAAAATGCTCAGAAAAGCTATGATTTCTAATTAATTGCATCCCAATTAAAGCAATTACATTACTTGTAAAAGTCTCAGAATTGACTAAGTACAGTATGTACACACATTTAAAAAGATGCAAGTTATACATAATCTCTTGTCAATTTGTAAAGGGGTGGAGTCTAGCCTGTCAATCAGGTTATAGCCAATGAGGCCTCTATGTGGGCATAGACTTCTCCTGAGGATTCTGGGAACTCCTGTTTTCCTCCCTGGAGGCAGGACACACTTGCTCTGCTTGTCTTTCTGGTGAAAAGCCACATGGAGACTCCTGATGGAATCAGAGCCTGTGATCTTCCATGTATTGCGTGAGTCTTAAGAGAAAATTATAGACTGGTATCATACATATGGGGTAATATTGGACTTATGGACTTGATCTAGACTGGGCTGGGATGTTTTCTTAATATTCAATTACTCTTTGATATAAAGTTCTCTATTACACACATGAGTGTTGTGTTAGTCTGGGTTGACTAGACAAACAAATTCAGAGACACTCATGTGTATAAGAAAGAGCTTTATATACAAGAGCAGTTGAATATTGAGAAAACATTCCAGCCCAGTTCAGATCAAGTCCATAAATCCAATATTAGCTCATATGCCTGATATCAATCTATAAATTCCTCTTCAGACTCACAAAACACATGCAATGATGCCAAGTGCAGGAAGTGGAAGGTCTTCTGGATCCAGTGGCAGTGTAGGCATATCAGCACTGGCAGGGGTCTCCACGTGGTTCCTCCTGCTCCAGAGCTCTAGTGTAACTCCATGTGTCTTGTCAATGGCAATGTCTCCCAGGGAGTGAGCCTGTGTCCCACCTCCAGGGAGCTATTTATCTCCTTCATGCCTCCAAATGAGGTCATCAAGCTGAGACCTGATTGACAGCCTAAACTCTACCCCTTCACTTGTAAGTCTCACACTGACAACAGATTATCTAACTACCCCAAGTGTCTATGATTTTTTTAAAATGAATTTATGTCTCTAGTCAACCCGGACAAACACACAAGTCAATAGATTTATCATCCTTCCACAGCATCCTTCCAAGGAAGAGAAGGGTCTCACAGTCAGTATGTGCAAACAGCCAAAGAAATACATGAGAGCTGTCTATTCTGCAAAAGATCAGGGTTGGGTGTGGGGTAGGAGAGAAGTGGGTAGAAGGCTTACGAGAAAAGAAAATGTTTGACATGGGCATTAAGAGGACGCTAAGGACTGCTTTTGGGGAATTTGAAGTCTGGACATAACCCTGCGTACAAAGAACATAGCTAGTAGATTACCCATTTTTATAAGGCCTTGAATGATTGAAATGAATCTTTCTTTTGATAGCTGGGCACCATCAGCTTTCTTCACCACATTTGCTTATGCACCCATTTGTCTTCAACGATCATATCTGGGAGGTGAGCACCCAATGCAATGATTTTTGTCATTTGATGCCTGATAACTAATCCTTTCCATACCTTGTGATTACACAGGCTGGTGTGCTTCTACCATGTGGGTTTTGTTGCTTCTCAGCTAGATGGCCGCTTGTTTACCTTCAAGCCTTTAAGACCCTAGATGCTATATATTTTGATAGCCGGGTTCCATCAACTTTCTTCACCACATTTACTTATGCACCCGCTTTGTCTTGAGCAATTGTGTTGGGAAGGTGAACATCATGGAATGCTAATTTAATAAAACAAAGTATTCTTGCATGGAGGGAGTACTTGAGTGGAGGCCCAATGTCCTTCTGCTACCTTAATACTATACCTATAAATATATGCACATAAATGCATTTCCACATCCTCATATATAAATATATTTACATATGTACATGCCTTTATTTAGACCTCTCTAAATGCCCTTTGCCTCCTAGTTCTTTATTCTATTTAATTTTACTTTCTTCTGGTGCCACTATCATGCTCAGCCTTCATTTGGGCTTCAGTAATACCTCCCAGTTACATTACCCTTGATCACGCCCTATCAGGCCTCCTACACCCTCCTCATCACTGATTTGGATCAGTTGTCATTCCCTTGTCCCTGGGTTTGTTACCACTACTTCCTTTCCTCCCACCTCCCCATCTCCCATGTGCCCCCAGACCTGTCACTCCCATTGTTTTCTCCTCCAGGTTGTTCATCTAGCCTAGCTTATTTAGACAGACCTGTGGAGATAATAACATGCACAAAAACAAGACAGAGGGAAACCAAGCAACAACAACAAAAATAAAACAACAAAAAGCCAATGACAAAAAACAAAAAAACAACCCCACAACACAACAACAACAAAAAAGTTTGTAGTTAGTTCAAGGACTATTTGTTGGCCTGTAGGAGTGTTTTCCAATTGAGTCTGATGTGGCGCCATGCCCTGGCCCCAAAACCTATTTTTGGTATTCCCTGGGGACTTCCTTGCTCTGGTCCTCTTGCATTTCTGTTCCATTAGTGTTTTGCCTCAGTGTGGTGGGATCAGATTGGGTGAAATTCTCACACTGTCTCCAGTGTTGTCCCCTGTAGGGTTATGGGTCAGTGAAGGATGCCGTGTCTCATAGTGGGGCCAGCCATATGGTCTCTGTGGATTGGCTGCTCTGAGTGGGAATCTCTTCATCAAACCTTGGTGGGCCAGGATGTGCTCCACTCTCTCTTCCTCCCCTTTCATTTGCTCCCATGTGCTCTAATCAGACATGTTGCTCTCCCTGAGATGCAGCTTCAGTGCTGTCCTCTGAAATAAACTATTTTGGGGCAGCTGTCCACATATTGAATTGGGGCAAAATGAATCTTTCAAAAAGCATTTCATAAATTTGTGCTGAGTGGATCACTGCAAGTGGGAAGAGATCGCAGGCCAGAAGCAGAGTTGGCAATGGCGCCTCAGGCTAAGGTAGAGGTCGTAGAGAAAAGGGGCAGAGATGGTCTTGAGCTGATTGAAGGTAGAGTTAATAAGATTTAAAAGGAATGAGTCAAAGTCGGCTCCTAATTCTTGGCCTAGTAACTGGGTAATGGTGGTGCCCGGGAGCAGATTACCCAATAAGTAAAATAAGCAAAGTCTTATTTGTGCCTCAAAAAAAACCCAACCCTGCCATTGAGTCCATTGCAGTGCATAGGACAGAGTGGAACTGTCCCTTTGGGGTTCTGAGACTAAATGGTTATGGGAGTAGACAGCTTTACCTGCCTCTTCAGAGTGGCTGGTGGGTTTCAATTGCCAAACTTGAGGTTTACGGCCCAACTCGTAACCCACTACACCACCAGGGTTCTTTCTTATTCATAATCTGTAATAAATGTCATTTTCCCTCACCACATCAAAGATGCTATTTCTAGGTCTTGCTGGCTCTTGTCTCTCTTCCAAACCCACTGCCCCTTCCTAAGGAACCAAAGGGTCTTTTAAAGTTTACCATCCCTGATAAGAATGTGCCTAGTCATCCAAGGAAGCACCGATCGGTTCCCTGTGCTCTCTCTTCTGTAGAACAGTGTGACATGACTTTTCACCTCCTCGGAGATGACGGCCAATTGTATGCCATGGTGTGTGGTTTCCATTGTGAGAGGCCACACGATGCATAAGACCAAGGGCAGTCCACATCAATGAGTAGGCAAGTGAACATTGAAGCTACACCTTGTGGTGGTTGTTAGATGCCATCGAGTCTGGTTCAACTCATAGCTCAAATAAGCAAACCCTGAGGTCCTGATGCCAGGGGCTTAAGTGGAGAGCAAATGCTTTGAGAATGATGAGGGCAATGAATGCACAGATGTGCTTTACACAATTGGTGTATGTATGGATTGTGATAAGAGTTGTAGGAGCCCCCAATAAAACAATTAAAAAAAAGGATCAAACACTGCTCGGCCTGAGCCATCCTCAAAATTGTTCTGTTTGAGTCCATTGTTTCGGCCACTGTGTCGAGCCTTCTTGCTGAGGGTCTTCCTCTTGGTCACTGCTCCTCTGTTTTCCCAGCACCATGTCTTCTTCCAGGAACTGGTCCCTGCTGATAACATGACCACAGTCCGTGAAAGGAACCCTTACCACCCTTGTATCTAAGGAACTGTGGGGCCGTGCTTCTTCCAACATAGATTTATTCGCTCTTCTAGTGGTCCATGGTATTTTTAATAAGCTTCTCCACGCCAATTTTTGTATGTATATGAAATGACTGGGAGCACTGATCTTGTCTATCTTAGTCTGCAGAGTGACACTGACTGGTCGCTAGATTAGGGATAAAGGTGGGGGGAATGTCTTCCCAAATGCCTACGCTAAATGGAAATTAGCTGTCCATGCTACAAGAAAGGGGTTGGAAAGAAGTCAGGCACACTAATTAGACACCTATGGGAAAATCCAAACTTGGGCTCACACACAATGCTAGGCACCAATAACATGACATCACACAGGTGAGCCTAAGTACAGTCAATAAGGTTGGCCCATAACCTCAACCATCCCTCTCCAGCCAGTGGGGCTGGGAGGGGATAAAAGTAGGCTGCAGGCCCTTTCTCTCTCCTTTAGCCACTCTCCTGCAAGTAGAGGGCGAGTTCCCACCTGCTAGCAGCCCGGTCACTCTCTTGGGATTTCCTGCTCTTGGCTTCAGACACAGGGTCCACTCTCCTGTCCGACATTCTTTCCATGTGTTGTTCACGCCCCCTGAAGAGGCCATCTTCAGTTCCCAGCTTCTGCTCGGTGCCTGCACAGCCTTGTATGCTTTCCATAAGGGCGTGTACCTTTTGGAGACTGTACCTTTCCTTTCCCCTCGTGAGAGTCATTGGAGTACAAAAGTGCTTCTGTGTGGGATTATAGAGAGACTTTCCCCCAGCTTTGTCTCCCCCCAAAGACATAATAAGCATTAGGGGATTTTTGCTAGCATATGGGGGGAGGTCAGATGCTTACAGACATCCTCCCTGAAGGCAATTATAGGCCTGCTCCCTGCTGTTAAGGACAATGGACTACTTCTCTAGAGGCCTGCAGTCATTGATATGGTTCCTGTAGGTGGAGTTTACGCCCTACTGATACTGGGACCAGGGAACAGGTCAAACCGGCTCCGTGACATCCACAGTTAGCTGCGATCCTGAATCTAGGATCCGCCCATCTTGTTACATGTATACCCCAATCCCTCCTCTTCCTATTGCATGTATGTCCCTAGATTGTACTCCTCTCATTCCTGTATTACCTATAGCACAACCCTTTCCTGTGACGTATGTCTTTACCTGTAATTGGTGGGTTTGTACTCCCCACCAAAGATATATAGGCCTGGGTTAGCAATAAAGCACTCTCTTGGCTCTTCCCTTGGCCTCTCGTCAGCTCCCCCTCTCCTCTCCAGTCCTCGCTCCCCTGATCCCTTTCCCCTTCCCCTCCCCCTCCCCCCACATGGACCACCAAGTGGGGCTGAGGTGAGCATTGCTACCATGAAATGTGTCTGACTCCATTATTTCAATATCTCTTCTCTCTCTCATGCTCTCGATGACTTTAATATCATACTTATATATCTGAACCGTACAATTGTGCCTATCGAACGCGTGATTAGTGGTGGAGGGCTGGTGCCCCTTCCAACCACAATTCTGCTTCATGAATTATTCCAGTGTCGCGAAGCAAGAACGGAGGTATCCCAGTCTAGAACCTAATAGTATCTTAGTCATGTCATTACACTCTACAGAGATTTCTTGGAGCACATTTTCCCAATGAATTAGGTCATTGGATTTCCTGTTTCTGTGGGTGTTAAAACCCACAGTTATCTAATGGCTTCCACCTAAGAGTGGCCCTCTATAGGGTTTGGGAGACTGTAAATCTTTATGGTGGCAGAGCAATTCAGTCTTCTCCTACCATTAGCAGTCCAATGCTTAACTCACAGAGCCACCAGGTTCTTTCAAAAGCTGAGAAACTCACCCACTGCCATAGAGTTGATTCTGACTCATAGGACAGAGCAGAATTGCCTCTATGGATTTCTGAGGCTGCACATCTTTACGGGAACATCACTCCTGTCTTTCTCCTGAGGAAGCACTGATGGCTTTGAACTGCCGACCTTACTGCTAGCAGCCTAATCCCTAACCCAAGTGCCTCCAGGGCTCCTTCAGTAGCCAGGAAGGAGGGGGTAAAACCCAAAGAGCCTGGGGTCCAAGGGCAAATTTCAGAAGGATTGTGAGACAAAGGAGCCACAGAAACAGGAAAGGCAGGGAGGGGGGAAGTGGGATAACTGATGCTCCATTGGGGGCATTGCAGGGAATGAGATGAAGACAAACGTATACAATACTTTTGTTGTGAAACTTGTGATCTGTTCTGTACACTTTCATCCAATTCACAATAGAAAATGTAAAAGAACCAGAGGAGGGGTCCTAGAAACCAAGTGGAGAAAGTGTTTCCAGAATGAGGAAGCATGGGTCCTCTCTGGTTCTACTGATGGGTCAAAGCCTCTCACCAGACGAGAAATGAGAACCACTGTGGGATTTACTATTCGTCGTCACAGAAACAGTTTCCCTCGGTGATGGGAAACGGGGCTTGGATCACCGGGCTCTTTTTCATTCCAAGCACAGCCATGGTCCGGGAGAGCTATGCATGTACACATGGAACAATTTAGCCTTCAGATTTTAAGTCTCTTCTCTTACCTCATTAGCCCTGGAGCATGTAGATCACCTAATCCCAGCCTCACCACCTGTATTATTTCACCTCAGAAGTTTTATAACAAGTGCCCACTCTCCTTCCCTCCCCAACTACTATTTTTCCTCATTGGACCTCTCCTGGCAGCCACTCCTTCTCTGTCCCACAGGGTCATGTGACCAATCATCTGAAACCACTTGGAACACGTCGGACTCATGGGATGTAACTCTAGAAGCCGCTTTATTTTTGTCCTTAGCTTTTCCTTTAGTTTTGCTTATTGGGACAAGACTTTCCCTTGGCCCTTAGTGAATCTGGGCAGGCCCCATAACGTTTTTGGTCTCTCACTCCTGTATTCACTTGAAAATGAGTTCAGCGATTGAAAATGCCCGGTCCATTCATTTCAACTCCACAGTCTGCTACGTCAAACGTGATAGGCTAACCAACACTTCAAGGTTCCTCCCAAGGCAAAGCTTGTCTCTTCTCTCCTTGTGGGCTGGGAGGTAAATGGGAACTTCAGACTAGGTGGGAGATCCAGGGCTGCTCTTCCTGATTCGGTTGGGGGAAGGGTTATTATATTTTGTTGAACAGATTTCTACTCACAGCAACCCTGCAGGATAGAGAGTTCCCAAGATCGTGTCCTTTACAGGCGAAGACCACTTACGGCTTTTCTCGTGAGGAGCAGCCGATGACATGGACTTCCGGTCTTTCAATTAGCAGCTGGGGACTGTAACCCCTGGGTTCCGAACACTCCTGCCTGTGTACTAAGAGCAGGTAAAAGGAGCAGGACGTTTTTATCAGAAGGTGGCACCCTGCTCTCTCAGCGGGACAGCTGTTGCTGGTGGTCCTGCTCACTGCTTCTCAGAGGGCTGCCCCACCCTAGGCCCATAGCGTTGTCATTTCCTCCACCTGGTTGATCAGTGCCCCTCTTCCAGCCGCCTCTGATCACTCTCAGCTTTTGTCCCTTCTTGGCTCTGACAGTGAAGCTTTTTCCTTCTTGACAAGTTGCTCCTTTGGGCGAGTCCTCTTTAAAAGAATCCCGGGCCGATTTGACAGTTGTCTGTCACATCTGGATTGCAGGCTGTGTGCATATGTCACGGACGCCAGCCCCTGACACATCATTACGGGTCTGGTAGGCGCAATTGTACAGCGATAATAAGTAAAGATCATAGTAAACTTATAGAGAGCATGAGAGATAGAAGTATTGAAATAAATGGAGTCAGACACGCTTCATGGTATCATGCTCACCTCCGCCCCGCTTGATGGTCCATGTGGAGGGAGAGAGATTTAATGCTAGCCCAGGCTTTTATCTTCTCTGGGGACATGCAAGCCCCCTAATTACAGGTGAGGACATACATCACAGGAAGGGGTTGTGCTGTAGGTAATACAGTAACGAGAAGGGGTGGTCTAGGGAAATGCACGCAATAGGAAGAGGAGGGATTGGGTATACACGTGACAAGATGGGCGGACCCTAGATTCAAGATGGCAGCCTAAACTTGGTCACCCTAGGGCAGGTTTGACCTCTCTGGGGTCTCCTACAAGGAAACAGACAACTACTCTCCTTATCAGAAGGGAGTGGGCCCTATTTGCTGGGGGATAAACAGTGGTGGCTGCTTGCTCTAGATGGTTGATAGCTCTCAGGGGGAATAACCCCTGACCTCCAAGTGTATGGTCATTCGTAAGCAGCTGTTTGACATATATTTGGGGGAGACAGCTTGGGAGAAATCCTTCTGTGTCCCACATGCATCAGTGACCAACTGCTGGTGGGTGCACCGAACGGCTACTCTTGTTTTCTCACGTGAAATCTGTGCCACCTTCATGCTCTTGCAATGATATCCAGAGGCTCCTTGCCCCAGTCTTGAGTGGGCAGGTACTCTCCTAGCTTCTTCCCCTCGATTGTCGTGGTAGGGGTAGCACTCAGGCAGCGTGGCTTTTTCCAAATCTCCCATACAATATTTGCCCAGGCTTTCAGTCTTCTGATCTTTCTCCGACTCTTTTCTGAGTGAGAGTTCCACGGGTTGTGTGATTCCCAGATTGTTTCCTTTGGAATTTGCTTCCAGTGATTGGTTTGACCACCGATGTTGGTGACTGACACTCTATTTGGAACCTCATAGGATTCACCCACATTTCTTAGCACCCTCAATTCTTTTGTACGTCTTTTACTCATTTATTTCACAGATCGCTATGGAGCATCACCTATGTGCTAAGTATTGTTCTAAGTACTAGGGGGAAAGAAGTGAATGGGATAGACACATCTCACCTGTTGGAGATGATCTCCCATTGTAATCAAGTAGATTCCAAATCACAGTAACCGAATCGAACTGAACTGTCCTATGGGGCGTCTGAAGCTGTGTAGTCATCACAGAAACAGACGGACATGTTTCTCATATGGAGTGGCTGATGGGTTCAAGCCACTGACCATTAGGTTAGCAGCCAAGGGTTAACCATTGTCCACCAGGTCTCCTACTAGGCTAACTAATGACCCCTCCCCCCACCCCAATTCATGTCTACTTAAAACCTCTGAATGTGACTTTATTTGGAAATAGTCTTTGTGGGTATAGTTAGCTAATGATATCGAGATGGGATTAGCATGGATTTAGAATGGGCCCTGTGGTAGTTACCTAATTTGATGTCAATTTGAGGATTCAGAGTGTAGGGGTGGAGTCTAGGCTGTCAATCTGGAGATAGCTAATGAGACTTCGGTGGACATGGGCTTCTCCTGAGAATTCTGGGAAATCTGATACTTCCTCCTGGGAGGCGGAAAACACCTTTCTCTCTCTACTACTCCCTGAGAGACCCTGTAGAAGACAATCCACATGGACTCAACCAGACCTCAGAAGCTGGAGAAGCCACAGAGAGACCCCTGCCAGCGCTGAGATGTTTCCAATGACACTGGATCCAAAGACTTTCTACCCACTGGCCTGCAATCTTCTGCATTCAGTCCTCTGAAGAGGACTTTATAGATTGATATCAGAAGTATGGGCTAATATTGGACTTATGGACTTGATCTGGACTGGGCTGGGATGTTTTCTCAATGTTCAATTGTTCTTGTATATAAATCTCTTTCTTATACACATGTGTGTCCATGGATTTGTTTCTCTAGTCTACCCAGACTAACACAGGCCCTAATTCCAATGACTACCATCTCCATAACAAAAAGGAGAGGGAGATTTAGACACACAAATACAGAGGGCTGGTGGCCGGGTGAAGATGGAGACAGAGATTGGAATTAGGCTGCCACATAGTGTACGAGGCACGGATGGGTTCTGCCCTTAAGCCTTCTGAGGGAGCATGGTTTTGCTATCACTTGGTTTTGAATTTTTAGCCTGTAGAACCACAAGATACAAAATCCCTGTAGCCACTTGATTTCTTTTTCTTTTTAAAGATGATTTCATTGGGGGCTCTTACAGCTTTTATAACAATCCATATATCATTTGTATCAAGCATATTTGTACATATGTTGCCATCATTACTTTCTAAACATTTACTTTCTATTTGGGCCCTTGACATCAGCTCCTCTCCACTCCCCATGACCCCTTGATAAGGTATAAATTATTATTATTATTTTCATATCTTACACCATCCACTGTCTCCCTTCACCCACGTTTCTGTTGTTCATCTCTGGGGAGGGGTGGTGGTGTTATACATCGATAGGTTCCCTCTTTTCCGCTCTTCCCCCCACCTTCCCTCTACACTACTGGTATCGCTGTTCGAATTTCTGTTTCTAAAGGGTTTATCTGACCTGGATTCTGTGTGTCATAAGCTCTTATCTGTACCAGTGTACATGCTCTGGTCTAGCTGGAACTGAAAGGCAGGACTGAGGTCATGATAGTGGCGGGTGAGGAATTAACTCAAACATTCAGAGGAATGTTGGTATTTCATCAGTGCTATACTGAGCCCTGATTGATTTATCTCTTCCTTGGGACCCTTGTGTGAGGGGATGTCCTATCATCTACAGACGGGTTTGGGTCTCTACTCTGACCCCCCCCTCATTGTCAACAATATGTTTTGTTTTTTTGGGGGTGTCTTCTGATGCCTGTTACCTGATACTGTCAACAACTCATGATTGAACAGGATAGTGTGCTTCTTCCATGTGGGCTTGTTGCTTCTGAGCTAGATGGCTGCTTGTTTACCTACAAGTCTTTAAGAACCCAGACGCTATATCTTTTGATAGCTGGGTGCCATAAGCTTTCTTCACCATGTTTGCTATGCACCCATTTGTCTTCCGTGATCATGCTAGCAGGGTGTCAGAAGAAGTCAGGCTCTAACAACTGAAGGGTTTGTAGGTGCAGTTGTATGGTTATGATATATAAAGATCACAGTAAAGTCATAGAAAATAGGAAATATAGGATAGAGAATGAAATAAAGGAGTCAGACACATTTATTATAGCATGCTCACCTCTACCCCTCTTGGTGGTCCACATGAAAGTGGGAGAAGAGAGAAGAGAGAGGAGAGTGAGCATCTTTACTATCTTGGGATATTTATAGGTAGCATTAAGACATCGATATCCATTAGTTACATACGTTGCAAGATGAGTGGTAACTACAGTAAGGTCCCTGAGCTCACAGGTGAGGAAACCTAATACCTGCATTGGGGGAAGGGATGAGGGTGCTGGGTGATACAATGGGAGGAAATAACAAAAGGATGTCTGCTTTTATAGGGAAATAAAATCAACCATGTGCTCACTTTAAACCAATATAGCTGCTAGGGGAGTATCTGTGGGAATGATATTTAAAGCAGAGTAATGTACTTGGACTTTATCTCTAACTTACTGTTTAGGCAGAGTTCTATAAAGAAACAAAACCAGGACACTTATGAATATATATATATATATGAAAGAATATAACAGCTAATTAGTCCACACAGCAGTACAGAGGGCTCTGTTCAATTACTTCTGTGAAACAGCTAACATACTGGAAGTCCTTCAACTCATGAGGGCTGCTGGGTTCAAGGAAGCAGACAGCTGAGTCTTCCATAGGGCAATGCAGGAAGTCTGACCACTGGCAGCAAAGAGCAGGGTGAGTCACCAACAGTCAGCTGGTGATGTATACACCAGCAGTGTGGTGAAACAGGTCTCCAAGGAACCTCAAGCTCTAGTGACATGGTCCACAGGTTGGGTATACCACAGGTAGAAATTGAGTCAGAGAACCAGCTAAGGCAGCCCCATGCTCATCTGATCAATAGAAAACAAGAGAGGGAGAGGCAGGGCTCACTGAGCCATTTATCTCTTTGTCCTCCAATCAAGCTGCGACCCTATTAATCCCATATGTTCTTATTGGCCAGGTTGGCACAATAAACCTACTTAGCACACTTATCAAAGTTGTGACTTTCCTACCATGAAATACAAGCTTTCCAGATTCCCTTTGTAATAAGTTAGGGAATATAGTCCCAGTCAACTTTCCCTCAGTGTTGGTTTTCCACAGGTGAGCATCACAGAAGGCCAGTTTGTTAGAACAAAGTGTTCTTGCATTGAGGGAGGACTTGAACAGAGGCCCAAAGTCCGTCCACTTCTTCAATGTATTGCCATATAAATATATGTAAATAGGCCAATACATCTGTGCTAGTTCAGGTAGACTAGAGAAACAAGTCTAGGGAGACTCATATGTGTATAAGAAGGAGCTTTATATACAAAAGCAACTGAATATTGAGAAAACATCCCAGCCCAGTACGGATCAAGTCCATAAGTCTGATATTAGTCCATATGTCCAATAGCAATCTACAAATTCCTCTTCAGACTCATGAAACATGTGCATTGGATGCTGGATGCAGAAAGATCACAGGCCAGTGAGTGGAAAGTCTTGTGGATCCAGTGGTGGTATAAGCATCTCAGTGCTGGTAGGGCTGTCCACGTGGCTTCTCCAGCTCTAGGGCTCTGGCTGCTATCAGCCCATCTCCATGTGGTTTGTCAATGAGAATGTCTCCCAGGGACTGAGCAGAAAGAGAAAGTTTCCTGCCTGCATCCAAGGAGGAATACCAAAGTTCTCAGAAGGCCATGGCTACACAGAGGCCTCATTGGCTATGACCTGATTGACAGGCTAAACTCCACCCCCCTTCACTCTGAAACCTCTCAAATTGACAACAGATTATATAACTACCACAATCTCTGTTTATATGAATTAATATACTTACATAAGTGCAAACCTATGTTTATACCTTTATCCGTAGCTTTGCTTCCTAGACCTTTCCTCTGTTTCCTTTTACTTTCCTCCTTCCCACCATCATTCTTTGCCTTCTTCTGCATTTTAGAAATTCCTCTCAGCTAGATTGCTGTCACTCCAACACCACTGGGATCACTACGTCTTCCTCGTTGTTGATTTTAATTCCCTATTTGTTCCTTATCTATGGCTTTGTTTGTTCACCGCTCCCTACTCCCCCACCAAGACCCTCTGGAACCATTGGTCCCCTTGCTTTCTCCTTGGGCTTGCTTCTCATGCCTATCTTATATAGGTAGACAAAACAACAATAACAGAGACAAACAAAAAGAAAACAAAAAAATTTAATAAAATGAGAGAGAGAGAGAGAGAACCCTAGTGTGTTATTAGTCTGGATAGACTAGAGAAAAATCCATGGACACACATATGTGTATAAGAAAGAGATTTATTTTAACAAGCAAGAATATAATATGCTGACTCAATCAGAAAAAGAAACAAAAAAATCTGGGGAGGAGAAAAAAATTCATAACAAACAGAAATGGTTAACAGGCTTCTACATAAGGGTATGAGCAGAGTTGAAATATACTCATGGCTTAGGGACTTTGAATTGTTAAATATTCGTGGTGTGGGAAAGAAAAAGAAAAGAAGAAAAAGGGAAAAAAATGCATGAATCCATACCGTGTGACCTCAACCACCTAAAATTGTATGCTCAGTCATTTATATATGTGCATAAGGTATAGAAAGATACCAAACTGTATGAAATCATCAAAATGATTCTGGATACCTTTTGTGTTCTTTGCTTTTTGCTCCTTGCTTTTCAATTTTTTTATAATGCACAAAAGCTTGAAGTTAAAAAAAAGGTGATTTAAAATACTTGCATGGACTCCCCATTGCCTCTGAATAAAGTTAGCTTGCTGACAAAAAAAAAAAAAAAAAGAAAAGAAAGAAAGAGATTTATATACAAGAGCGATTGAACTTTGAGAAAACATCCCAACCCAGTCCAGTCCAAGGTCATAAGTCTGATATTAACCCATATGTCTGATAGCAATCTATAAAGTCCTCTTCAGACTCACGAAACACATGCAATGATGCTGAATGTAGATGATCACAGGCCAGTGAGTAGAACGTCTTTGGTGGTAGAAGCATCTCAGTGCTGGCAGGGGTCTCCACGTGGCCTTTCCAGTTCCCAGGGCTGCATCAGGGTAGGTCCATGCGGCATCTCCTCAGGGACACCTCGCAGGAAGTCAGCCTTGTCAGTAGAGTCTCCAAGGGAATGAACCCAGAGAGATAGTGTCTCCTGCCCCCCAGAAGAAAGCACCAGATTTCCCAGAATTCTCAGGAGAAGGCCATGACCACACAGAAATCTTATTGGCTATCTCCAGATTGACAACCTAGACTCCACTCCTACACTCTTAATCCTCAAACTGGCACAAGATTATATATCTACCACACCTAGCAGCACCCCCCCCCCCAAAAAAAGCATATATAATTCCAGATCTGTCTTCTGATCTCTATGATTATCTCCCCACTTGCTGTGGGGGGTTCTGGGAATGTCCCTTCCTAACCTGAAGTCTATTTGGGCTCCTCAGGGGCTTTGAAGCCACTTGATTTCTGGTAGTTTGCCAGAGTAGTTCCAGGAAGTGAATGCACAGCCTTTGTATACTTTAAATTATAGTTGATTGGGGCCTCTATAAGTTTATGGCCTCAGCTTTGCCCTCAGTAAATCAAAGCCAAATTCACTGCCATTAAACCTATTCTGACTCACCGCAACCCTGTAGAACAGGGTAGAACTGGTCCTGGGGATTTCCAAGACCGCAGCTCATCTTTCTCCTATGGATAGCATAATAGCGTGCCACCAGAGCACCTTCCTGCACTCAGAACTCCTCTCACCGATCTCAGGGGCAGTTCCTGGTCACCCTTGAGATCTGTTCCTAAGTGTGTCTTTAAGAGGTTGTATAAGTTGGACCAGGAACATATGGCTCTCATTTAGCCTTATTTTAGTGTTAGAAAGGATCTCTGGTGGTACTGTGGCTTAAGCATTGGGTTGCTAACAAGAGGCTTGTGGTTCAAGTCCACCAGCTGCTCTGTGAGAGAAAGATGAGGCAGTCTTCTTGGAGACACTTTGGGACAGTTCTGCTCTGTCCTTTAGGGTGGCTAATGAGTCATAATCCACTTGGTAGCAGTGGGTTGTGCAAGTACAAGAAAGGGCTCAAATCATAAAATCATATTTGGATACTGGTGGAACCCTGAGACTATGGTCCCTATTCAGCCTTCTGGTCTAGAGCAAAACTCACCCTTGTGGCTCAAGTTTCAGCTAAAGAACAGGTTTATAAGAGGACAATGACATTAGTGAAATATGCTATCTAATCATCTATTTGAGATCTAAAGGGTAGCAATTGTCCAAGGACAACATTCAGAAGGGCTAAGAAAGAAGGCGGAGCAAGGGAACGGGAAACACAGGGAGACATGGGATCACTGATGTCACATTCTGGGGATGGCAATCACTGAGCTGGAACAGATGTATATGGATTGTTGAATGTACAACTCATCCACTCTGTAAACCGTCACCTAATTTCATATCTATATTGATATCTACATCTATCTATCTAAAGGTTTTTTTAAAAAAGAAAACACTCAAAGCCTTTTCCATGTTTTTTTTTAATTAAATACTTTTACTGGAGGCTCTTACATCTCTTATCACAATCCATACATTCATCCATTGTGTCAAGCACTTTTGCACGTATGTTGCCATCATCATTCTCAAAGTATTTTTCTTTCTACTTGGGCCCTTGATATCAACTCCTCATGTTTCCCCCTCCCTCACCCATTCACCCTACCTCATGAACCCTTGATAAGTTATAGATGATTATTTTCATATCTTACATCATCCTCTGTCACCCTCCACCCACTTTTCCATTGTTCATCCCCCTGGGAGGGGGTAATATATTGACCCTTATGATCGATTCCCTTTTTCTCCCCCCATTCTTCTCTTAATCCTCCTGGTATCTCTATAGCCCTGAGGGATTTATCTATCCTGGATTCCCTGTGTTGTGGGCTCTTATCTGTAGCAGTGTACATGTTTTGGCCTAATCCAGTTCGTAAGGTAGAATTGAGGTCATGACAGTGGGGGGAAGGCAGCATTAAAGAACTAGAAGAAAGTTGTGTGTTTCATCGGTGCTATACTGCAAACTGACTGGCTCATCTCTTCCTTGTGACCCTTCTGTGAGGGGATGTCCAATTGTCTATAGATGGACTTTGGGTCTCTACTCCACGTCCTCACTCTCTCCCCACCCTTCACATTGGTATGATTTTGTTCTGGGTCTTAAATGTCTGATACTTGATCCCATCGACACCTCATGATCACACAGGCTGGTGTGCTTCTTCCATGTGGGCTTTGTTGCTTCTCAGCTAGATGGCCACTTGTTTATCTTCAAGCCTTTAAGACCCCAGACGCTATATCTTTTGATAGCCGGGCACCATCAGCTCTCTTCACATTTGCTTATTTATGCACTCATTTTATCTTCAGCAAACGTGTCGGGAAGGTGAGCATCACAGAATGCCAGATTATTAGAACAAAAATGATGTCCTTCTACAGGCATGTTTTCTCCTTATAATATGTCCAAAATACATGAGATACAGTGTTTCCATCTTTGCCACACGTGTGTATATGTATGAATATCTTAGTTGTTCCATGACAGAAATTTCTTTGCTGATATTTTGTGTGTTGATGGGGGTATTATCTCACTGACACATTATTTGTATATTTGTTTCAACTCATAGGATTTTATCCTTACCAACTTAAAAAAGAAATTTCACTCCACTACAGCAATGAACTCTTGCCTTTATTTCTTCAACAATTAGTGAGTAGCTGTCGGGTCAGACCTTTACTGTGGGTAACCTCATCCACAGCAAGACAAACTGCTGTCTGGTCCTGCCCCATCCTCAGTATCCACTTGGGATTCATGATGTTTTAGGAAGTAGATCACTGGACCCTTCTCAGTCCAGCCATCTGGAAACTCCTCAAAACCCATTCAGCATCATAGCAAGACACAAACCTCCATTGATATTGGTGGCTGTGCAGGGAGTGTGCATTGCAGAAGCAAATTGGCCAAAGGCTAGAATTAAATTATATTAAAATTTTAACAGTTTTATTGACATAATTTATATACCATAGAATGGTTTAAATATATTAAAAAGCACCATGTAATCATCACTACAATAAATTTTTAGGACATTTTCTTTGTTCTTGTATTCATTAATATTAGCTTCCCGTTTACCCTCAGCCATTAACCATAAGAAACTATCAGTCCATCTAGTTACTGTCTCCATATAGTTACCTATCCTTGATTTCATATAAAGAAATCAGACCAAAAAGAAAACACAAACATCCCAATAATAACTAAATAAAATCTTCAATAACTAAAAAAAAACTTCAATCCAAAAGAAAGTAGAAAATCATAAAAACTAGAAGAATTTGAAATGGGACAAAAGGGAGAACAAAGGATACGGTGTTAAATTTTCACCCAATGACATCTGCATTAATCCACTTTCCAATACACTCCCTGGTCAATGGTTAGAAGGGACTCACCAGAGGCTTAATCCATGTGGGGACCTTGCAAATGGATGTGAGGCTTTCACTGTCACCCTTAGCAGAAGACTAGACTTGCACAATTGAACCACCAAAGCCTTTAAGCACTGTATTAGGCCCTTTCTCACTGCCCTCAAGCAGATTACGACCCACAGTCACCCCATAGGACAGGGCAGTGCTGTCCCCTGGTTTCTGAGAATGTAACTCTTTTTTGTCTCCCAGCAGTTTTATTCACAACTAATTTACATATCATACAACTCAATAGTTCAATCTTTCCATCATATCACTGCCATGTGTCTTGTCAGTGGAGTGTCTCTTAGGGAGTGAGCAGAGAGTCTCTCCCACCTCCAAGGAGGTAAAAACAGATTCCCCAGAATTCTCAGGAGAAAACCATGCCCACAAAGAGGCCTCATTGGCTATGATCTGATTGACAGACTAGACTCCACCCCATTCACCTGTAATCCTCTCAAATTGAAACCAGATTATGTAACAACCACATTGGTCATTACAATAATCATAAAGACGTTTATTATAAAACAATTCTTTGGTATCCATATAACTTCACAATTTATTTTCATACTCATTCAGAAAGATGTGCTTGTTTACTTTTACAGGAAGAGTTAAATATTGGTGAAATATTTGATACTGCAGGATGTGGAGCAGCTTCAATGTTTTTCAGAGTTGATCAATATTTTGATTTTTATAATGGTCATTGCTGAGAATGCCGGCTCACATACTTAATATAAATGATAGAAGAACATTTAAGGCCATGTCAGAAATTGTTAGAAATTCTGTGGCTTGCTAACTTGATAATTTCTTTTTGATGTTTTAATGGGAGATGACTGATATTTTTTATGTCAAGTGAGTATGGTTTATGAACCCAATTTAGTCTTGTAGAATAAAAATTTGAAGGGATGTATTTCTAAAATTTTGTCTCCAGGCACTTCAGATAATTAATTATATCTCTTACAATTAAACCTTTGGGAAGGTTATTTTCTGTATTGTAAACATTTCTAAAGAACTATTCTCCATATGTTAACATTTTAGTGAAACTTTCCATTTTATCTTTTAATATAACTATGATACAACTTTTCCCTTTGAAGTGACATTTTAATTCATTGAGTTTTTTCAAAAGTATCTAACAAATAACACAATTTTGAAAATTAAAGGGCCCAGCAGTAATGCTGCAGTTCTCAGCCATCTCTAACCCCTTCTCTAGCCTCTTCTTGTGCCTGCCCAGTGTAACAGTGTAACGTGACACCTCGCCTCAAGTCTCACAGATGTTCATCCCCCTGGGGTCACAGCCAATGGGGGTGGTGGAATGAAGGGACTGGGGAGGTGAGAGGGGTGTGATGGGGAACTTGGGGCTCCTTTTAGACATAATTTTTTTGTCATAAAAGTTTATTAATACGGGATTCCTTTGTTGTCTCTCTGGCTTTCTTCACCTTCTCCTGGGGCTGCACGTCCTTCTGTCTCTTTGTCTCTTTAACTCTCCTCTTTCTTATGTTTGGTTATTCTTTCTTCCCTCACCCTGCTCCCTTTGCTCTCATTCCAATCACCCCCCCCACACACACATACACACACACTAGTCATTAATTCTAATAAAGCCTGTTCATTAAAACCCAAACTCTGGTTCCCCTTGCCTTTTATTCCCATTCAATCATCATGGTGCCAAAACCCGGAGAAGGTATTTATGACCAGGGCTGTCCTGGCATTAACCTCTCTCTTAAGCCTCTTCACTGACTGGCTCTTCCAGACCCATTGAAGCAGATTTCTTTCTTTAAAAAATTTTTTAAAAACCATTTTATTAGGGACTCATACAACTCTTATCACAATCCATACATATACATACATCAATTGTATAAAGCACGTCTGTACATTCTTTGCCCTAATCATTTTCAAAGTATTTGCTCTCCATTGCGACTTTCTTTTATTAAAAGATCATTTTATTGGGGCTCTTACAGCTCTTCTAACAATGCATACTTCCATCGTATCAAGCACATTTGTACATATTTTGACATCATTATTTTCTAAATATTTGAGCCCTTGGTATCAGCTCCTCTTTTTTCCCTCCCTTTCCCCCTCCCCCTCATAACTCCTTGATAAATTATAAATTGGTATCATTTTCATATCTTACACTGACTGCTATATCCCTTCCCCTGTGGTTTCTGTTGTTCATACCCCCAAGGGGGGGATATCCAACATCATAATTTAAAGGTATAAATTCCTCCTCAATCTTCTTTATTCATTGTCCAAATTTCACATGCATATGATGAAGTGACTGAAAATATGACGGCTTGGGTCAGACACCCCTTAGTCCTCAGAGCGCCATCCTTGTTCTTCAACGAGGTGAATTTCTTAGAGACCTCTGCAGCTGTGGTTAGAAATCTTTCAACTACAAAAAGCTGGGTGAGTATGAATATTTAAGTTCTTTATCTCCCGTTGTTTGCTCTTCTCGGCCTCAAAGGGCCTTTGTCTTGGAAATCCTAAGCACTAAGTCTTATGGACCTCTGGCCTTTGGGCTTGGAGGTCAATCAGAAGGGGGTGCCTTACTGTGTTGCCATCCCCACTTCTTCTTTCATGGGATGTGGGGCAAACAAATTTCAACTAAATACTCACTCATATCCTCTCCCCATCTCTCCTCGATTCCTGCTAGCGCAGGACAAAATTCCCCTTCTGAATAATAAATTCCTTTGGTTCTTCAGACCACGCTACGCCACAGACAGCCTCTACCCCAGTGGGCTGCTCCCAAATTCCCGCAGCGCTGTTTTCACCCCCTCCTCCTTACAAGCATCTTCACCCTTTGTTCCAAACCCCTCTCATTCTGGCTTCATCTCCTCCCACCGCTTCCAGTTGTGATCCGATACCGCTGCCCTGTGATCTCACTAGAAGAGACGTCTACAGTAACTTCGCTCTCCTGACTCCTTTAGCGGCTCCCCTTACTGCCCCTTCTGCGTCACAGATTCCCCTCCCTTTGGTGCCACCAGCAGCGCCGTCCGACACCTCTCACCTGCTGCTGGTACCGTCTCCGCCTCTTACGTCCTGCACAGACGCAGCTTTGAATCCTCAGACTAGTCCTCAGACCCTCCTCCCCTCCTTCCTCTCCATGAAGTTGTGGGAGCAGAGGGACTGGTATACTCCTTTCGTAATTTATGATTTCTCTGTTCTAGGAAGATGTCTGGAACCTTTTGCCTCTGACTTAAACACTTATGTCTGAAGGTTTAAAATCTCACTCAGTCTTACAATCTTACATGGTGAGATAGTTATATTATTCATGTAACTACCCTGTCTCCCCAGGACAGGGAGAGCATCTAGACCACGTCATCACAGAGGACCCATAAAATTCAGGCCCAGAACTCAATAGAAAATTCGACACAGTTTTTATATAGCCTCTCAAAAGATTTTCCATAAATTAACCACCTTTCAACACTAGGTGGCACTACATTACCTCATCCACACCTTATCTCACAGCTCCCAAGAGGAAAGAGCTTAAAAATGTGCTGGCTGTTAACCTTCAAAGTTCAATGGGTATATCTGAACCACTTAACACTGGACCACAAGTGGGTGCGCCACTCTGACCCTGCTTTCCACCAGAGCCTGGCCCAGAATGCAATCAAAGGGGAACTCTAGGAACCTGATTGCCCTTTCTGCCAGAAAGTGGGGTTAATCTCTTACTTAATGTCTCTGGACAGCCTGCTCAAAACGCCTGGCTTTCGGGGCGCTTGGGCTCAGGAATGAAGAACTGGTAATGTTGTCCAGGGTCAAAGGCCCTCGGAGACCACCCATCTTGTACCCAGGGTAACCAATGCCATTTCAAGTAAGCCCATTTCTTTCCCTTCGGCATATTTTACATGACTTGTACACTTATGACCTGTTTTTTTTTTTAGGAGCCACCACTTTTCCAGGAATTTCAGGTATAATAAACACAGCCACTCATTACACAAACACTTTCCCATAGCCTATATTATGCACGTGTGCACACCAGCTTCTAATAATTTCATATTGCCCCATCCCCTTCCTGGGCAGAGACAGTCTTACTAAACTCGAAGCAGTAATATCTATGTCATCGGCAAAAGTCTCACAGCCTCCAAACCTATTACTTCTCTTACAAGCAGCGCCAGACACTGCCTGCCTTTACTTCCTCCCCAAATACCTTTAACGTCCTGACCAATGCTCCCCTTAACTACCTGCTCAGGTGAACCCATGTGAGGGAGGATGCTTTGCATCCTCCGCCTATTTACATCAGATTAAAAGAGCCTTTGAAATTTCCTAATGTGCCCCAGTACCCTATCTTAAAAAGCCTTAAGTCTATAACTTCCGTCCTTAAAAAGCCTTAAGTCTACAACCTCAACACTCCTCAGGGTAGGCCTGTTGAGACCAAGCCACTCCCCCTACAACAATTACCGAATCTGCCAGTCATTACACCTGATGGCCCCAATAGACTTGTTCCAGATCAACTCTGCTGTCTTGCCTATTCATCCCATTGTTCCCACCCTTACACTCTGTTCTTCACGGATCTGTACAAAACTATTGAAGAAAAGCCCCATCAGACCGGCTTAAAAGTTATGTTAGCTACAAAAAAAATCATAAGCACCAAGAAGTGGGAAAGACTGGGGAAGCTGAAAGAGGGAAAGAGAAGGCAGTTTGGCTTGAAAGCAGAATGCCTGGCGGTGCCAGTTATGAAAGATGGCAAAGCTAACTTGGGGGTCTGCAGTAAGCTGTAGAAGGTTTGTGGAAAGGTGAATGTTTTTGGTCAGGGGTTATACAATACCTCCAAATAATGAGTTTTTAAGAAGGCTCAAGATTAAGAAAGTAGTTTTGCCTTAGATTGCCTGGTGTACCAGAGAATGGATCGTAAGATTAAACTTGAGGGTATATACAGTGAATTGCAGAATGCTTGAAGAAAGTGGATTTTATTTGCCTTGGTTTACGGGACCTGCAAATAATGCGTGTTTAAAGGAAAGCGACATTAAAAACTAATTTGAAGTCTTGGCCCGCATGGCTCCTACCACTTCTGGACTTCTTCATTTAATATATGCTGAGTCATGTGCTTTGGACCCCGTTTGTTTCACTGCTTTCAGAGTTTTGAAGATGTATCTTCACCAATCAGACCTGCATGGAACTGCACCTGGCTGGATTCTAATCCTTGACGAGCTCTCTGGGCCCTGCCGAAGCAGGACAATTTTAGGTTGTTCGTCACCCACGTCCAACAGGAAGACATGACAGAAGAAAGGGGCCTTCGCACCGAATCCATATTATTAAAAGGCAGGAATAAAGGGTCCCGCAGTAAAGCTACGGTTCTCAGCCATGGCCAGCGTCTCAGTCTAACCCCTTCTCTGTCCCCACTGTTCCGCTGGTGCCACAGCCAATTGTGTGTGTGGGGTGGGGGGTGGGGTGGACTCCTTTTAGCCTTAATAATTTATTTCTGTCCCCAAAGTTTATTAACACAGGACTCATCTGTTCTCTCTCTCTCTCTGACCTTCTTTGGTGGCCTCACACCCCCCTCTCTATTCCTCTCTCTAGCTCTCCCTTTCTTACTTTCGGCTCCCTGTCCTCCAGTCTACCCTCACCCTGCTCTCTTTAGTCTTATTCCAATATAGCACCCCCCACCCCACCCCACACAGCTTGTTAACAGTTAACTCCAATAAAACCTGTTAATTAAAACCTACCCTCCCTGGTTCTGCTTTCCTTTTATTGCCATTCTAACAAAACTATTAAGTCATTATGAAAAATCTGTCAAAATCACATTTCCATCCAGTCAAAAATATAGCAACCTCATCGTTCAATTTTAATAAGTTGCTTAGACTTCACCCTCGTGGAAGCGTCCTTACATTGCATATGGAAGCAAGCATTTGTAATCTGAGTCTACGGCTTCCCAAAAGTTTGAAAACCAAGGATGGGTAAGGGCATGGCTTTTTTTTAAATGTTTGAAATGAACTTTTAATGTTCTTTTTAAAATTTTATTTTTATTAATTTTTAAAAACTTTTTATGTTCTTAAAGGCTCAGAGTTAACGTCAGTTTTACTTGTCCTCCTTTTTAAGCCACTCAGACCACTATCTTGATCTGAGGGCAAAGGAATGTGGAGGATAGGACGTGACTTTTAATGAAGCACATCGAAGTCTGGCGATCTTGCTTGGGCTAGGAGTGGCCCCCTCCGGATCATGCAGTGAGTCCACGTGATACAATCATCACCTTCAGCGGTCACTGTTGGCACACACTCAATGTTCTCACCCATCATTGTTCCAGCACAATCCGAACAGACTCAAACACAATTTTCCCACTGTAAACCTTTATTTGTGAAAAACTCGCCAACTTGAAGGCATGTATCTCCCCCTCTGTGTGCCCTTTCAAAGGGTGATGGAACAATTCCCCCTGTGTGCTTCCTTCCTAGACCTGTCTTACACGAAGTGAAGGCGATGCCCCCTTAGAAACATCAGTTGTTCCATCAAACTGAACTGCACACTTCGGGCTACCCTGAAGCCTGGGGACCAGCTGCGGGAACGGGTCGTTACTCATTTCCAAAGGAACTGCTTTGGAAACAGTACCTTCTGGTAAAAGAATATTACAATTTTCATCCCCACATTTCCCCCTCCAATTATTTCTGAAATTTAATAGGAGTAATAGGAGGTTTTCTATCTCATAGAGCGTTCTCATTTTTGCAATTGAATATGAAGTTTTGTAAGGTGGCAGTAAATCCTTTTTGTTGACATTTCTCAAAACATGGTTTTCTTTATTTGAAAATTTTAAAGTATTCCCTTGGGTTATTGCAGTTTGCTATATGCTTGGCATTAAGCTATTTTCTGGCACTGTAGCAAACAATGTTCTGCTGCTATTCATAAGGCTTTCGCTAGCCAGTGTTTTAGACATAGGTTATGAGGTCTTCGTTCCCAGTCTGCCTTCATCTGAAGCGTCACTGAAACCTGTCCCCAGTGGGTGAGCCTATCGGTATTGGAAATACCAGTGGCATAGCTTCCAGTATCACGGCAACATGTCAGCCACCACGCTACGACAATGTGGTAGGTATGTTTGTTGTGCCAACATGGCCAATGAACACATGTGAGATTGGTTGAAGGGCGGAGGGATAAATGACGCGGCATGCCTCGCCTCTCTCTCTTGCTCTCTGATCCTCGGACCAATGTGAAGCTGCCTTGCTCGTTCTGTGCCTCCATTTGCAAGCTACACTACCTGCGGGACACCTAACCTGTGGACTGGGTCATTGTAATTTGAGGTTCCTTCAAGACCTGCTTCGCCACGCTACTGGAAGGCACATCTCTTGAGCTGGGGACTGTCAGACCCTGTCATTTGGCTGACTGTTGGTGACCTGCTTGCTGTTTGCTGCCTGTGGCCGGTTAGCCTGAATTGTTCCACGGAGGACTACCCTGTGGCCCTCAAGACTTGAAGGACTGCTGGTATACTAGCTGTCTCACAGAAGTGAGCTGCACTGAGCCATTTGTACTGCTTTATAGATTAATTAACTGTTTATTTCTTATGCTATCTATCCATCTAGCTATATAAATCTATATAAAGTTATCAGTGTCCTGGTTTTGTTTCTCTAGAGAACCCTGTCTAACACAGACAAACTGGCAGACTAGTGCTAGAGTAAGCTCTATACACTAAAATTTTCCGTTCGAGTGAGTTTGTTTATTGTGGGTCAAAGTTTAACCATCCTTAGGTAATTTTTTTGAAATGTTGAAAAACGGTTTTCAGATTTTTCTTATTTCATTGAGCCCAAGGATTCTGGGGTCACAGGCTGGAGACCCTGGCTCTGGGCACTGTTCTTCCTTGGCTGCGAGAAGGATGGCTGACTGTGCCCTGGTTCATTTATTCTCTCTAGGCACTTTTCAGGAGCAGGCATGATGGAGATCATTGAAGCAATTGTATTCCTTTGTGATGTTTATGTATTCTCCTGCTAACTGAAGGGTTAACTATTTGAACCCACTCAAGACTTCAGAGGGACAAGGCCTGAAAATCTGCTCCCATAAAGATTTCAGCCTAGGAAACTCTGATGGCCCCTAACAATAACAAAGCATCTCTTAAAGACACAGCCTGCTCTAGCTCATCAATCATCAACCAAATCCACGCAAATGTATTAAGAAACAATGGCTAAAATTTGCAAATATCATGTTTAAGACAAAAAAATACATAACCTAATAAAATGCAATCAAACAAGAGACAGCTCAGAGGGATCAAACTTCCTGAATTTCACACTGAAATTTTAGTTAAAATATATTTGATTTTTATTTAATGGACACTATCCACCAATCGTTCCACTGGAGAAGGCCCAAGCTTTCTACTTAAATAAAGAGATACAGCCTCAGAAACTCACACGGGTGCTTCTACGCTGTCCTTTAAGGCCACCATGTGATCGGGTTTTGGTCATTCACAGACTTATTTACTGCTTACAAAATATTCAGGACATTTAAAATCATTTTATTGGCAGCTCTTATATCAATCCATACATCAGTTGTATCAAGCACATTTGTACATATGTGGTTGTCATCATTTCGAAAACATTTTCTTTTTACTTGACCCCTGGGTATTAGCTCCTCTTTCCCCAGCCCCCTCCTCCCTTCCATCTTCATGAACCCTTGATAAATTATTATTATCATTTTCATCTCTTACTCCATCTGCTGTCTCCCTTCACCCACCTTTCTGTTATTTGTCCCCCTGGGGGTCGTGGTATATTTGCAATTGGTTCCCCCTTTCTCCTCCTTCTTCCTAAACTTTTCTCTACCCTCGTGGTATTGCTACTTCCATGACTGTTTCTGAGGAGTTTATCTGACCTGGATTCTGTGTGTTGAGAGCTCTTATCTGTACCAGTGTACATGCTCCAGTATAGCCAGATTTGTAAGGTAGAACTGGGGTCATGATAATGGGGGCGGAGAGGAGGAAGCATTAAAGAACTAGAGGAATGTTGTCTGTTTGATCGGTGCACCATAGCTGACTCATCCCTTCCTTGTGACCCTTCTGTGAGGGGATGTCCAATAGTCAACAGATGACTTTGGGTCTCCACTCCTAACCCCCTCATTCACGTCAATGTAATTGTTTGGTTTGGCTCTTCTGATATCTAGTACCTGATCCTGTTGACACGTCGTGATCACACAGGCTGGTGTGCTTCCCTGTGGGCTTTGTTGCTTCCCTGTGAGATGGACGCTTGTTTAGCTTGAAGCCTTTAAGACCCCAGACACTGTATCTTTTCATAGCTGGGCACCATCAGCTTTCTTCACATATAGGACAATTTTATATCAGGGTTTCTATACTTCAGAATCATCCACATTTTGTGCTGGAAAATCTTTGTCTTGGGGGGTATCTTGTTCAAAGTGCAGCAATGTTTCACAGCATCTGCATCTTGGTGGTAGCAGTCAAAATTCTTTAGAGACACTGCCAGATGTCTGCTGGAAAGGGGGACGTGGTTGATTCTTGTTTGAGATTTAACCTATTATACATACTCGAATATAAGCCGACCCGAGTATAAGCTGAGGTACCTAATTATTACCTGGGAAACCAGAAAAACGGATTGACTCAAGTATAAGCCTAGGGTGGAAAATGCAGAAGCTATTGGTGAGTTTCAATAATAAAAAAAATGAAAATAAAATTTACTAAAAATTGAGACATCAGTGGGGTAATGTATTTAAATATTTATTTTAAATAAAAACATAAATAAAAGGACAAGTCATTTAACATTAGTAAACCAGCACAGTAAGGGGAAAATAGGTTCAACAAAAATAGAAAGATATCAACAATGATACCTTAAGAGTACTATTCCCTGAGTTCAATCAGCAACCAAGCTAAAATGTAAAGAGTTAAAATCCTTCCAAACTGGATTCCTCCTCATCATCCGTATCCCAGTGCAGAGCTTCAGCTGGTGTGAGGTCATCATAGACGCTGTCCTCACTGAGATCGCCGTCATCACCATCACTACTGTCATTTTCATACAGAGCGCAGTCTTCACTGCCATCCATAGCATTGCTAATACTACCATTGACCCGCGTATAAGCTGAACCCCAGTTTTTCAGCACATTTTTTGTGCTGAAAAACTCGGCTTATGCACGAGTATATATGGTATTTATATATACCTGTTAAAAGGAGAAGGCCTTGGAAACACCAAGACCATTTGATCTCTTTTTAGAAAGTAATCCCTTGAATGCTGAGAGACGTGTTTTTGTTCATATAATAGACATTATGAAGTACAAATCAAATGTTGCCAGGCCCCAGTCAGGAGATAATTCTCATCTTTGGTTTCATAACTTCCCAAAATGTTCGTGGTTTCTTTTTCTGTGCCCATATCTTTATTTTTTTTCTTTTTAGTTTTCTGAAGTCACCAGGTAATGTAAACAGTTAATGTGTTTGGTTACTGACTCAAAGGTTGGAATTTCAAGTCCACCCTTTGGCATGATGGAAGACAGGCCTGAACGTTTAATTCTGAAAAATCTTCTATTAAAAACTCCTTCTAACACAGAGGGGTTTTACTCTGACCCAGAGGAGGCCATCATAAGTTGGGGTCATCATGAATTGGGGTTCATCCAATGGCAACCGGCACTGGTGTTGGTTTCTTAAGGCTGCCATGCCTGAGCCCCACAAAGATGTGGTTTAAACTATAGAAACTCATTGTCCCACCAGCCTAGCAGCTAGAAAATAAAATTCAGGTGTACTGTATGTCCACAGAAGTGTACATGCAGGTAAATGTATATAAAGGTGCAGTATATCTGTACAAAAATATATCAACATATAAGTGTGTATGCTGATGTGGCATCTATATCCAGAAGCATATATGAGTGTGTATTGCACATACATAGAACTATATACACACCAGTATATATACAGGTCTAGTGTATATACACAAAGGTGCACATACTTCCAGATATATGTACTTAGAGTTATATTATATGGGATTTAATATATGTCTATCAATGTATGTACACACTGAGGTGTACTTACAGGTGTTGAGTATGTACAGTGAAGTGTATATAAACAAAAGTATACCCAAAGCAATGTGTATATAGATTTATCATGTATATCAAGGTGTGAGTCTACACAGGAGTGTAAATACAGATGCATACATATACATATGTAGCAAGTTTATAGACAGATGTGTATATTCAGATGTAATATATATACAGATTTTATGTACACAGGTGTGTGTGTGTGTGCATACATAGGCATGCTATTTTGAGCTTCTTATGATTCCGGGAATCTTTGATATTCCTTGTCTTTCCTATGTATCTTTTCAATCTCTGCTTTTGAGGTCACTTGAGTATCTTTCTGTGTCTCTCATCTTTGTGTCTCATCTTGTTTTTATATAAGGACACTACTCAGATTAGTACCAATTCTGTTTCAGTGTGACTTCATATTTACTGATAACACATTCAAAACCCTTTTACTAAACAAGATCATATTCATAGGTCTTAGCATTAGAAATTCAAGATATCTTTATAGGTAAGCTAATACAACCTATAATCATGTCTATTATTCCAAATAGAAATTTATTAAAATTGTGTTCCTGTTTCAGCATTGCATTTAGGGTGAGAGGTGTGCTTATTTAGGTTCTAGGTCCATGCTCCACTTGTGGTTTGTGAAAGATAGCTTTCCTTTTGTTGCAAGGTTTTTTGTGTGTGTTTTCAAGGATTTGGCTACAAGAGAGATCACTATGCTTATGTGTTCACTTATTTACTAATTATTTTAATGCATGCTTGTCTGGGAGAGTTTCCTGATGCAGGGAATTCCTATTTTAGAAATCAGGAGTGCAACAAAATTGTACATCTACAATCCAACCACATCTTCAATCTTATACTCTAAGCTCATGCCCACCTACAGCTGTCTCTCCTTCCCCCTTTAGTCTTCTTTCATTTATAAATAAGCAGAGTCAGATAGGGCTTGAAGATGAAAGATGACTACCACACAACTATTTAAAATAATTTCTTGGAATAAAATATTAAAAATAATATGCTCTTCTTTAGAGAAAATACATGGTCTTTGGTGACCTCTGATGTTTGGCCCACCCTACACTCTTATACAGATGTCTAGATATTCTGGAAGATGTTTCAAATAAGGCAGAATTACCACAATTTATAAAATTTTAACTTTTCTCAAAATGTTTAATATTTTGACTCATGAAAATAGCAGATTTTAGCAAATATATGCTTTAAAAATATATCTGAACTTTATACAACAGTATGATTGAATGGATTTAATAACACATTGAGATACTGATTTGATAAAAATTACTTTAAAGTAATTTATACCTTGTTTCCCAGAAAGTAAGATATCCCCCCAAAATTAGACCTACTTACAGTTTTGCCTCTTGCTGAAATATAAGGCATCCCCTGAAAATAAGACCTTCCCCAAAATAAGGCCCCTCGAAGCTACCGTAACTCTGGACTATGGACTGTAGCGGCAGGCACCACCGCACAACTCACTGTTGGCCGCAGCGCAGCCGGAGCCGACAGGAAGTGCAAGGTCTCTTTTAATAAAACAATAAACAATAAATGTGTACCATATTCTTCTTCAGAGAAAAAAAGGACATTCCCTGAAAATAAGACCCAGTGCATCTTTGGGAGCAAAAATTAATATAAGACATTGTCTTATTTTCGGGGAAAGAGGATATTGAGGAGATATAGTTATGTAGAGTAAACCCTTTTCTGTCACGGGGTGACATTTATTAAACAGTTTACCCTGTTAAAATCTCATCAGGGTACAGCATACACTACAGTGTATAGTACTTCTTATCCCAACGCAATATGAAGCTCTGATCAGACATGTCTAGCTTATGGTGATATGAGAAGTATTTTAATGTATCAATTTTCTGGTAATGTTGGAAATGCTTCTAGACCTCCCCCAGTTTATGACACATAGAAGTGAAGTTTTCAAATTGATAAAGATACATCCATATGCTGTAATATAAGGGGATTTCAGAAAGGTCATAGAAAAATTCTGTTTTTGTTACCCTTTAATTTGAACAATTTTATTGACATACAAGTCACATATCATACAATTCAATTGTTTGAATATATGGAAGAGTTGTGCAATCATGACCACAATCAAGCTTAGAACATTTTATTCTTGAACTCATTACTATTAGTTCTCCATATCCTCCCAATGACCCTTGCCATAAACCTAAGAAACTATTAATCTAATTACTCTATTATATTTTAATTCCATTTTTTCATGAGCTTTTAAAAAATAAATCATTTTATTGGGGGCTCATACAACTCTTATCACAATCCATACATACATCAATTGTGTAAAGCACATTTGTACATTCGTTACCCTCATCATTGTCAAAATATTTGCTCTCCAATTAAGCCCCTGGCATCAGCTCATTTTCCGCCTCCCTCCCCCCTCTCCCTCACTCATAAGCCCTTGATAATTTATAAATTAGTATTTTATCATATCTTGCCCTGTGCAACGTCTCCCTTCACCCATTTTTCTGTTGCCCATCTCCCAGGGAGGAGGTTAATGTAGAACCCTGTAATCGGTTCCCCTTTTCCACCCCACCTTCCGGTATTGCCACTCTTGGCACTGGTTTTGAAGAGATCATCCATTCTGGATTCCCTGTGTTTCCAGTTCCTATCTGTGCCAGTGTACACCCTCTGGTCTAGCCGGATTTGTAAGGTAGAATTGGGATCATGATAATGGGGGAGGAGGAAGCATTTAGGAACTAGAGGAAAGTTGTATGTTTCATCGTTGCTACATCGCACCCTGATGGGCTTGTCTCCTCCCGAGACCCTTCTGTAAGGGGATCTCCAGTGGCCTACAAATGGGCTTTGAGTCTCCATTCCACACTCCCCCTCATTCACAATGATATGAATTTTTGTTCTTTGATGCCTGATACCTGATCCCTTCGACACCTCATGATCATACAGGCTGGTGTGCTTCTTCCATGTAGGCTTTGTTGCTTCTGAGCTAGATGGCCGCTTGTTTACCTTCAAGCCTTTAAGACCCCAGACGCTGTATCTGTTGATAGCCAGGCACCATCAGCTTTCTTCAACACATGTACTTAAGCACCCATTTGTCTTCAGCGATTGTTTCTGGAAGGAGAGCATCATGGAATGCCAGTTTAATAGAACGAAGTGTTCTTGTAGTGAGGGGGCACTTGAGTGGAGGCCCAAAGTTCATCTACTACCCTGACATTAAATCCATAAATATATGCACATAGATCCACGTCTACATCCTCATACATAAATACATTTACATATGAACATGCCTTTATTTAGACATCTATAAATACTCTTTGCCTCCACACTCCCCTCTATTTCCTTTGACTTTCTACTTGTCCCACTATCATGCTCAGCCTTCATTTGGGTTTCAGTAATTCCTCTTGGTTACATTACCCTTGGTCACGCCCTACCAGGCCTCCTACACCCTCCTCACCACCAATTTGGATCACTTGTTGTTCCCTTGTCCCTGGGTTTGTTTACACCACTTCCTTTTCCCCCATTTCCCCCTCTCTCATGTCCCCTTAGAACTGTTGCTCCTATTGTTTTATCCTCCAGATTGTTCATTCAGCCTATCTTATTTAGACAGACCTGCGGAGCTAATAACTTGCACAAGAACAAGACAGAGCAAAACCAAGCAACAAAAGAAAACAAAACAACAACAAAAAGCCAATGACAAAAAAATCCCACAAAACAACAACAAAAAAGAAAAGACTGTAGTTAGTTCAAGGACTGTTTGCTGGCCTTTAGGAGCGTTTTCTGGTCGAGTCTGATCCTGGACCCAAAGTCTATTTTTGGTATTCCCTGGTGACTTCGTTGCTCTGTTCCCATTGCTGTTCTGTTTCACACCCTTTTCTTGAGTTTTTAAACCTTCTCACATAACCAAAATGCTTAAGGAACCTCTCTGGTTGGTGCAAATGGTTAATGTTTTCAGCTGCTAACCGAAAGGCTAACAGCTGATGAAATCCACCCAGAAATGCTTTGGAAGAAGAGTCTTGTTATCTATTTAAAAAAAAAGCCATTAGGAACTTTCTGGAAAACAGCTCTCATTCAGCTTTAGCACATAGAGTTGACATGAGTTGTCAAATCCACATCAACTGGTTTCATTGTCAGTTATTTTTTCTCAAATACTTAAGGAAAGATATCAGAACATTCAGATGTAAGTACAAGGAGACAGAACTGAAGCTAACCAGAGAGTGCTAGGAATGAGTTACATAGTTTGCTGATGTATAATTATTAATGAGACCCAAATTTTGGAATTTGAGACCCTTCTCATTGGAATTGTTTCTAAATGATATTATTCTTTACTACAAAAAACCAATGTGAATCTTTGTTGATCTGGGTTACGTCTGTAATATCCTGAAGCAGGTCTTACACCAGGTAAAGTTACTTTTCATTTCCACACTGTCTTACAATCCAGGCTGTCTGGCCGGGTGATGGTGCTGAGAAGGCAGCTGCCTGGTTTGCTTCCTCCTCTCCTGGGAAACTGGGATTTTGGAGAAAAGATGATGGCTGGCAATTAAGGCACGAACCTGCCTAGAATAAGCATGGATGAAGACTCCTGCTGTACATGTAACGCTTTAGAAGGGGTTTATGAATCCTGACACGATGGTCTCAAGTAACAAAGCACGCCATTACTTTTCACACTACTGACAAAGGATAGGAAATCGCTGGGTGGTGGAAACTGTTAACTTACTTGCCTGCTGACCTAAAGATGAGAGGTCTGAATCCACCCAGAGTTTACTCGCGAAGAACAGGCTGGTTCTTCTGAAAAAATCAGGTATTGAAAATCCAGCACACATCCACATCACCGAGAGTTGGAATCAAGTCCATTGCAACAAAATGTTCTATTTTTAAAATGAAACAAAAAACAAACAGAACAAAATTTGAGTTGAATGCTTTCTTAACACAAAAATTCAAAGTTTAAAAAATATTTATTAAAATATTCTTTTGGGGAGGGCGGGTTAAAAAATAAAATATTCTTTTGGCTTAGGTATCGTTTTTTTACTGACCATTGATATATACACATACACATATATAGAGCAAAATATATTGGTCAACCTCGCTGCCACTGAGTCAATTCTGACTCATAGAACAAGGTGGAACTGCCTCTGTGGGTTTCTGAGATGGTAACTGTTTGGCCTGTGGAGTGGCTGGTTTCAAACTGAAGATCTTGTGGTTAACAGCTCCACGTGTAACCAGTGCAATACCAGGCTCCTCCAAAGCACTCCCAATGCTTCTTTGTTTCAATGTAAACTACAGTGCAGTCTTTTAACACATGCAGTTTAGAGTCAGTCAAACTTAGTGCAGGAGGTGGAAACCAGGCACATAGCTCAGCACAAGCGATAGCAATGGGAACAGGGCAATCAAGTTTTCACTTGCTCACAGAGCACCACTCTCTATTTTACACGGATCATGCAGGCTTAGCTGGCATTGTCTGTAAGGAACATCCTAATTTCAGCATTTTAAAGATATGTGTGTGTGGGCAGTGGGGGCGGGGCCCCTGAGGAATTCCATATGTGAGTCAGTGAAATGTGGTACCCTGCTCCTTCCTTCCTCCTCTACGCTTCCTCCTTCTCTTCATGGCTCAAGTCAATTCTTGATATTAACATGGGTTGGCATTTGTCCCCTTGAGATAAAAATGGGAATAATCATGGTTAAGGGTTAGGCTGAGCTGGGTTCCTTTTAGATAGGGTATTACAGCATTTTAACTGAGATCTTCTTAAAACCATTCCATGCATCCACCTAGATGGTACCGGGGGCACTGTTTACATCTACACTGACCATGATTTTACTGTACTATTTACAAATGCCATTAATAAATGATCAAATAGACTGTGAAACTGAAGGGTTGAAAAATGCCAACTTGTGCAATCCCTGAAATTTCTGTGGTTAGTTTATAATTATAATTAAGTTAAACTGATAGATATGAGTAGAAAATATTAGAGTGCTTAGTTTTACTTCCTCTGTCCTGTAGTTTGTTCACTGAGTCAGAAACAACTTGACGCCATTGGATTAGCTTTAACACACACCTCTCATTTTAATCACGTCATTATATTTTTAAAAATGATATAAATTAAAAAATTATCTTAGTACAGTTTTTGTTGATGGAAATATCCACAGCAAAAAACAGATATCCATTCAAATTTCTACATGCGTAGTTCAGTGACAGATGATATAAAAATTTAAAAATGAGAATTTCCAAACTTTAAACGACGCTGGAACATCATAGCACACGAACATAGCTCTTTCTATGAACGCCAGAAACCAGACTGCTGTTAACCAATAACTTCTGTATCAGTCACACAATTTCCTGCAAAATTGTTATTTTGTAATGGTTAACTTCTCTCTTAGTGGGCCACAGCAGGGGGTGGCTTCCTTCCATTAAAGTCCTTTATTGTTATTCACTGTGACTTCTTACCCAAAAGACATTTTACCCTAACCCACTACGTCCCTTTTCAGTCCTTAGAAATAAGACTGCTTCACCTGTTATTTTAACCTTAAAGAAATGTAAAATTAAAAGGAATATCTATTTACTGTAGCAAACTAAAGAAGATCCTTGAAAGAACTAGATGAAGACTAGTAGTTTGAAATGGCCATCTAGGTTTTCCCACCCGTTGCTTTCTCATGACGGTGGAGCTGGAAGACCCAGCCATCTAGCACACTGCACTGTTGATGCTACAGGATAGCGAAGGGTGGATTTTGTAGTAATAATAATAAATATTGCTCTGAGATTGCATAGAATTAGTAAAAAACAAAAACAAAATAAAAAACCCCAAAAGAACTCATTGCCATCAAGCTGATACTGACTTATACTGTAGGATACAATAGAACTGCCTCTGAGTTTCCATGACTGTAACTCTTTTAAAAAAATTGTTTTTATTTTTAAAAATCATTTTATTGGGGACTCTTACAGCACTTATCCCACACATCAATTGTATCAAGCATATTTGTACCCTGTTTCCCCCAAAATAAGACAGTGTCTTATATTAATTTTTGCTCCAAAGATGTGCTAGGCCTTATTTTTAGGGATGTCTATTTTTCCACGAAGAAGAATATGGTACACATTTCTTGTTGAAAAACAAAAAAAGAAATTTATTGCCTGTATACGGTACGGTAGTAGTTGTCATCACAAACCAGCATTACCAGACAAACTGAATCCTACAGTATCAGGAATTTCTTGTTACTACCATTATTTCCATGTACAACTATCTATGGTACATTTACTCATTTATTCAATGACAGTCATGTCGTCATCTTCTGGAACATCATCATAACAATCCAAACCCTTATTTTCGGGGAGGTCTTATTTTTTGGGGGGGATGCCTTATATTTCAACGAGAGGAAAAACTGTAAGTAGGTCTTATTTTTGGAGAATGTCTTACTTTCAGGGAAACAGGATACATATGTTGCCATCATCATTTTCTAAACATTTACTTTCTATTTGAACCCTTGGTATCAGCTCCTCTTTTTTCCCCCTCCAGCCCCCCTCCCACTCTCATGACACCTTGATAAATTATAAATTATTATTATTGTTTTCATATCTTATACTCACCTCTGTCTCCCTTCACCCATGTTTCTGTTGCTCGTCACCCTGGTGGTGGTGGGGTGTAGATGCATCAATCATTGTGATTGGTTCCCCCTTCATCTCCTCCTCCCCCACCTTCCACCTACTGTCCTGGTATTTCTGTTCAGGAGGGGCTTATCTGACCAGGATTCTGTGTGTCTGTGCACCTGCTCTGGTCTAGCCTGCAGTGAACGGCAGGACTGGAGTCATGATAGTGGGGAATAAACAAGCTTCAAGGAACCAGAAGAATAGTGTGTTTCATCTGTGCTATACTGTGCCCTGGTTGACTTATCCCTTCCTCATGACTCTTCTGTGAGGGGATGTCCCACTGTCTCCAGATGGGTTTTGGGTCTCTGATCCAACCCCCCTAGTTCTCAACAGTATTGTTTTGGGGAGGATCTTCTGGTGCCTGTTACTTGATTCCATTGACACCTAATAATCACACGGGCTGGTGTGCTTCTTCTATGTGGGCTTGTTGCTTCTCTGCTACATGGTCGCTTGTTTATCTTCAAACCTTTAAGACCCCAGATGCTATATCTTTTGATAGCCAGGCACCATCAGCTTTCTTTACCACATTTGCTCATGTGCCCATTTTTTCTTCATTTTGTTGGGAGCGTGAGAATCACAGAATATCAGGTTGTTAGAACAAAGTATCCTTGCGTTGAAGGAGGGCTTGGGCAGAGGCTCAAAGTCTGTCCACTTCCTCAGTGTATTGCCATATAAATGTATGCACATAGGCCCTCTATTTTTATGAAGTGATATATTTACATAAGGCACACCTATGTTTATACCTCCATTCACAGCTTTGCTTCCTAGCTCTTTCCTCTGTTTCCTGTAAGAGGAAGTCTTTCCATCACAGGCTCGAAGGACTATTCTGGTTACACTTCTTCCCAGTTGTTCTTTTTGCACACCGTGGTACTTCCACTGTCCGTCACCCATGCCAAAGTTCAAGTGCATCTCCTTATTCGATCTCCTTATTCCATGCCCAACTTTCACATGCTCATAAAGCAATGGAAAATGCCATGGCTCGGGTCGGGCACAGCTTAGTCCTCAAAGTGACACCCTTCCTTTTCAATACTCTAAAGAGCGTTTGTGCAGCAGGTGGACTTAATGCAACATGTCTCTAGCTCTCTTGATCATGGTACGCCCTTTCAATCTGAGCAGCCAGCCGGCTCACAGCTACCGCATCGGACACTGCAGCCTGGCGTCTCGTCCGAACCCACATCATCTGGATGCAATTCTCGTTCCCCATCAAGGCCATCCCGACTCTTGGTGACCCCACGTCACCCCAAGGGGAGAACTGCTTCAGGGGTTTTAAAGGGCCCTGGTGGCATGGTAGTTAGCATTCTGTTGACCACGGAAAACCGTAAACACCCCTTCTTTGTGGAGCCTCCTGCTGGGAGTCTGGGTGGTCTTTTGGACTTTTACAGAAGTTATCATGGTGCCCATCTTCTCCGCAGGGCATTTGCGGGTGGTTTCCACTTATGTTCACAGGGGCTGAATGAATTACCATGTCCAGTGCGACTTCTTGGGCAGAAAAGCGAACTGGGATTTGGAGCTGCGACCATTCTCCTTGCCCCCAGTCCAGGGGACCTGCCGTCCTTGGCAGAGCAGGAGTGGGCTCCGAGGCCTCTGGAGGGACTGGCGCTCGGGTCCTCCCCAGGGATGGGTGGGGGAGGGGGATGGTTCCAGACCAGCCAGTCTTAATTCAGTCGCTTGAGGAATATGCTTTGAACTGCCGGAGCCTAGCACTGAGACCAGGTCTGTGCAAACATCAAGAAGCATTGTACAATTGCTACCACGATCAATTTCCAAGCATTCTTTTCCTTCCTGGGCTGCTTGATATCATCTCCCTTTTACCCCTCCTACCACCACCACCACCACCATACCCACCCCTCTCCTTCCCCCCTCAAAACCCTTATTCTACTTGCTATCCCTATACATCCATCAATCCTGAGTTTCATATACCAAAACATATAACACAACTTCAAGAGGTGACCCCTAATGACATGATACCTCTGTGGTAAACTCTAATATGAATAATAAAAAAATACAGATAATGTTGAAAACCAGATTGGGTCTAATGTGCATCAGAGCAGGAATCAACTGCCAAAATGTCAACTGTTCAAGTTAGGTTGATCCCTTTTGTCTTCTGCACCCAACTCTCCAATGCCCTCTGTTTAGTAACCACTTTCCTCCCATCCCTCTGTGCTGGATAGAGGGAGTTCACCAGAAGTTTGTTTCCCATGTAGTTCCCACAAATGTATGTTGGGATCCCATGTGATCCATATCTTTCTGAACTGGATTCTCACAATTTAGGCTCTGATACGAATCCCTCTTTTGACCTCAGATTACATGATTTATAATCCTTTGGTGACTGATGATGGTATCCTTTTCCCATGTGGCCTTAGTTGACATCTCACTTAGATGACTGCTTGTTCGGAGACACTATTTTATCTGATATCTGAGTACCTCTTTGCCACATTTTGTTACAGCACCCATATTTTCTGTGTTCATTTCCTGAGGACAAGTATTGTGCAGGGCCATGATGAAGAACTAACTGTTTTTAAGTTGGGGCTAGGATTTAGTGCAATCTTAAAACTCATTTCTAGATATGCGTTTGTTTGTTGTTGTGTTTTTTTAATCTGTTGTTGACTGCCTTTCAAAACCTCCTCAGTCATCCCCCTGGGGCATACTGGTCTTCCATTAATATTGTCTTTGATTAGCCCCTGGTACTAATTTTTAAAAGCCCCTTTGAGAGAAGGATGTTTTATGTATTTAAAATACTTTTTTCTTTGCCTTAAGTTGTGTTATTTTGTTGTTGTGTGCTGTTGTCAAGTTGACCCCCAATTCATGGTGGGTGACTCCGTGTACAATAGATAAAAAATGCCACTTAATGCAATGCCATCTCCATGATCAGTTACAGATCATGATCCATAGAGTTTGATTGGTTGGTTTGCGGAAGAAGAATGCCAGGGTTGTGACCATCTTAGTCTAGAAGTTCTGTTGAAACCTGTTTAGCATCAAAACAACATATAAGCCTACATGGACACACGAGTGGGGATGAAGCCTGGGGCCCATTAACTGGGAATTGATACCCCCAGGTCTCCCTCGCAAAAGGCAAACATTCTAACACAAAACCACCACTGCCCACATAAGTAAAATATTTATACTTACTTCTCTAATAATTATCGGTATAAATAATTGGGAACAGAGCAGTATGGTAACAAACTCATTTGATATAGTAAAGACATTCCTAAGCTACTTCCTCAAGTTTTTCAGTAGAGTCAAGCAGAAGAAAATCAGAAACAATCCTTCTGAGTTGAATTATATTATTTACAACCCTTGGGTCACACAGGCTGGTGTGCTTCATCCATGTTGACTTAGTTGCCACCTCACTTAGATGGCTGCTTGTTTTAAGATGATTCTTTAATACCCCAGACACTAATCATTCTGATAGTTGGATACCATCTAGTTTCTTCCCACACTTTGCTATAGTACCCATATCTTCAGTGCTCTCTTCATGAGGCCAAGCATTATGTGGGGCTATGTCATAAGATCAAAGAGTTCTTAGAGTGGGGTTTGAATTAAGCACAAGTCCCAAGTCCATCCATATATGCATGGTTTATACAAGCCTCTGGTTCACCAATGATGTCTCTCTATTTGCTGCATGTGAAGCAGCCCATACTAAAAGGATAATAGGAATTATAGAGAATAAAGTAAAATGTAAGCTTAGAGCTAAAATAGAATTAAGAATAAATAAAGACAGTATTATACCTTCTAGGCATAGTAAAGTTGACATAAGGTGTGAGCGGTAAATTAATAAGCCCATAAAAGCCATAAAGAAAGCAGTAATAATGTTAATGTAAATAATTGGCATTTGATAATTATGATTTTTTCCATAATCTAATGAGTCGAAATCATTTATTTTTTTAAAACTAATTATCAATTCAACTCATTCTAATCCTTTTTGAGTTCATTCATAAGTAAGGCCAAGAGATAAGATAGAGATAAGGAAAAATGCTATTATTAGTATGAGAATTAAATTATTGGATTGAATTGCCCATGGAAGTGGGAGAAGAAGTGCGATCTCTAAATCAAATAGAAGGAAAGTAATGGCGATAAGAAAAAATTTTATGGAGAATGGGAGACGGGCTGAGCTTACGGGGTCAAAACCACATTCATAAGGGCTTGTTTTTTCTACGTATTTAGTTGAGGAAGTCAAAAGGCGATTAATACAAGAATAGTAGCCAGGGAAATATTAACAAGTATGGTAAATATTAAGTTAATTATTCTTTTCTAGATCAGGCTAGAACTTGGTAATTGGAAGTCACCAGTACAAATTATACTAAAAGAATAGGAGCCTTATCAATAGATGGATCCATAAAGGAAAAGTCAAACTACATCAACAAAGTGTCAGTACCATGCGGCAGCTTCAAACCCAAAATGATGTTTAGATGTAAAATGATAAAACATTTGTCGAAATAAGCATACAATTAGGAAAGTGGATCCAATGATTACATGAAGTCCATGAAAACCAGTTGCTATAAAGAATGTTGATCCATCGACACCATCAGAAATAGTAAAGGATGCTTCGTAGTATTCTGAAGCTTGAAGTATAGTAAAATATAGACCTAATAGGATAGTTACAGATAAGGCTTGAATTATTTGTTTTCGGTTTCCCTCCATTAAGCTATGATGAGCTCAAGTAATTGTTACTCCTGAGGCTAATAGGACAGAAGTATTAAGTAAAGGAACTTCTAGGGGATTAAGGGGAATAATTCCTGTTGGAGGTCAGGATCCACCTAGTTCTGGGGTTGGGGCTAAGCTTGAGTGGTAAAAAGCTCAGAAAAATCCAGCAAAAAAGAAAATTTCAGAGATAATAAATAAAATTATTCCATAGCGTAGTCCTTTTTGAACGATAGGGGTGTGGTGGCCTTGGAATGTACTTTCTCGAATAATATCACGTCATCACTGGTATATAGTTAGTATATTAGTTGTTAATCCAATAATGAGTAGGGATATTGAGTTAAAGTGAAATCAAATGGCAAGGCCTGAAGTTATCAGTAATGCTGATAAAGCCCCTGTTAAAGGTCATGGACTAGGGTTAACCATATGATAGGCATGAGTTTGGTGGGTCATTATGTATTATCATGTAAATAAAGGCTTACTAGTAGTGTAAATACATAAGCTTGAATTATAGCGACAGCAAATTCTAAAATAGTAAGAAGTAATAGAATAATGAAAGTAATTAGGGCTGTTGGTGTACTTAGAGGCATTAGAACTAAGGTAGCTCCCCCAATTAGATGTATTAAGAGGTGACCAGCAGTGATGTTAGCTGTTAGTCGTACAGCTAGGGCTATAGGTTGAATAAATAAGCTAATAGTTTCAATAATAATGAGTATGGGAATTAGTGGGATTGGAGTTCCTTGTGGTAAAAAATGAGCTAAGGAAGATTTAGTTTTGTGTCGAAAGCCTAGTACAACTGCTCCCGCTCATAAAGGGATAGCTATTCCTAAGTTTATTGATAATTGAGTTGTTGGAGTAAATGTATGTGGAAGTAAACCAAGTAAATTTGTAGACCCAATAAAAATAATTAGGGAGATTAATATAAGTGATCATGATTGTCCTTTCATGTGGTGAATAGCTATTATTTGTTTTAAAATTAAGTTAATTAATCATTGCTGAATTGCGGTAAAACGGTTGCTAACTAAGCGATTAGATGAAGGAAATAAAAGGGCTGGGAATATAATAATAATGATTACGATTGGAAGACCTATTAATGTTGGGGTTGAAAATGAGGCAAATAAATTTTCGTTCATTTTGATTCTCAAGGGTTTTTATGTTTGGTATTATCTATTATTTTTTTATAAGGATAAATTAATATAGTAAATTTTGAAATTTGATATTGAAAGATTATAAACAGGGTAATTATTATTGTTAAAATTGTGATAAATCAATGTGAAGTATCAAGTTGTGGCATATCATTAAGGGGGTCTAAACTCCTATCTTTAACTTAAAAGGTTAACGCTAATAGCTTCTTAATGAGTTATAGCATTGATGCTGTTCAATTTTCGAAATTCTTTAATGGTACTATTTCCAGAACGATAGGTATGAAACTGTGATTTGACCCACAGATTTCTGAGCATTGTCCATAGAATAATCCTGGTCGTGTTGATGTAAGAGTGGCTTGATTTAAACGACCTGGGATAGCATCTGTTTTTAAGCCTAAGGATGGAACTGCTCAAGAGTGAAGAACATCTTCAGAGGAGATTAGTATTCGGATTGGAAGCTCTATTGGTAATACAACATGATTATCTACTTCTAGTAAGCGTAAATCACCTGGTTTTAAATCATCGGATGGGATTATATAAGAGTCAAAGTTTAAATCTTCATAATCAGTATATTCATAGCTTCAATATCATTGATGACCTAAAGTTTTAACTGTTAAGATGGGGTTATTAATTTCATCTATCATATATAAAATTCGTAGTGAAGGCAGGGCGATTAAAACGAGAATTACTGCTGGGAGGATAGTTCAGATAGTCTCAATTGCCTGTGCATCTATCGTGCTAGTATGAGTTAGTTTAGTAGTTAATATCAGGGAAATTACATAAAGTACTAAGGAGCTAATTAGAAAAACGATTATTAGAGTATGATCATGAAAGTGAAGGAGTTCTTCTATAATTGGAGAGGATGCATCCTGAAAGCCTAGCTGAAAAGGGTAAGCCATTTAAGATATATAGGATTTTGGCCTATAATTTAGCCTTGACAAGGCTAGGTAATATTTTACTAATATCTTAATTAAGAAAGTCGTAAAGGTTACGTGGTTGGCTTGAAACCAATTTTTGGGGGTTCAATTCCTTCCTTTCTTGCTAAATTTTTATATATACAGGTTCTTCAAATGTGTGGTAAGGGGGAGGACAACCATTAATTCATTCAATGTTAGTATGAATAAGGTCTACAGTATATACTTCTCGTTTTGAGGCGAAAGCTTCTCAAACAATAAAAACTATCAGAATTACTGCTGTTAATGAGATAAAGGAGCCAATAGAAGAAACAGAATTTCATGTTGTATATGCATCGGGGTAATCAGAGTAACGCCGTGGTATACCTGAGAGTCCAAGGAAATGTTGGGGAAAAATGTTAAGTTTACACCTACAAATATAATAATAAAGTGAATTTTAGTTCATGCTTCATTTAGTGTATAACCTGAAAATAAAGGGAATCAGTGAATGAATCCTCCTATAATAGCAAATACTGCACCTATAGAGAGTACGTAATGGAAATGGGCAACTACGTAGTAAGTATCATGAAGTACAATATCTAGGGAGGAATTGGCTAGAATAATTCCGGTTAATCCACCAACCGTAAAGAGGAAAATAAATCCTAGAGCCCATATTATAGCTGGATTTCATTTAATTGTGCCACCATGAAGTGTAGCTAATCAGCTAAAGATTTTAACTCCTGTTGGGATAGCAATAATTATAGTTGCTGATGTAAAGTAAGCTCGGGTATCAACATCTATTCCTACAGTAAATATATGATGAGCTCAAACAATAAACCCTAGGAAACCAATAGATATTATAGCTCATACTATTCCCATATATCCGAAGGGTTCTTTTTTTCCTGAATAGTAAGTAACGATATGGGAAATTATTCCAAACCCTGGTAGGATGAGGATATAGACTTCGGGGTGTCCAAAAAATCAAAATAGGTGTTGATAAAGAATAGGATCACCTCCACCTGCCGGGTCAAAGAATGTGGTATTTAGATTTCGGTCAGTGAGTAATACTGTAATACCGGCAGCAAGTACTGGTAGTGAAAGAAGAAGTAGAACTGCAGTAATCACTACTGATCATACGAATAATGGCATTTGATATTGGGTTATAGCAGGTGGTTTCATATTAATTACTGTTGTAATAAAATTAATCGCCCCTAAAATTGAGGATACTCCGGCTAAATGAAGGGAAAAAATAGTTAAATCTACAGAGGCTCCAGCGTGAGCCAAATTTCTGGCTAGGGGAGGATAGACAGTTCAACCTGTTCCTGCTCCTGCTTCAACTATAGAAGAGGCTAGTAGAAGAAGAAAAGAAGGAGGTAGAAGCCAGAAGCTTATATTATTTATACGGGGGAATGCTATATCTGGAGCTCCAATTATTAATGGAACTAACCAGTTTCCAAAACCCCCAATTATAATAGGCATAACTATAAAGAAGATTATTACAAATGCATGGGCTGTAACGATTACGTTATAGATTTGATCGTCGCCTAGTAAAGCTCCAGGTTGACCTAATTCAGCTCGAATTAAAAGGCTAAGAGCAGTTCCTACTATACCGGCTCATGCTCCAAATAGTAAGTATAATGTTCCGATATCTTTATGATTGATCATTGTCATTTTATGTTAGAGGACTTTATCAATCATCTCCTTGGGGTAAAAGTTACTATACTATTAGTGTCATTGATTTAGCCTATAGCATGGACCCTAAAACACTGTTGACAAAAGGACATTGTACAAGTATAGGCTGGCTAAAAACTGCATTACATAAAATGTTGACTTGTACAGATTAAATTCTTAGGTGACTGCACACTATTTACACAAACAATGGGAGCTGGCGATAGGGCAAAATGTCCCATCATATTCACTGACAGTGGCAGAGCCATGCCTATCAGAATAATATATGTCATGATAAAGCAAGAAGGGCATTAAACTATGGTACTCAAAGGCCACCATTCATTGGGCACCCTCAAGGCAAGAGATCCTAACCAAAGTCCAACCACCACCAATTGTACACCCTTGGGATAGCAGTCATCTGTGTCTTCTCGCACTAGGGAGTTTCAGCCTTAAGCCCAAGGGCTACAGGTGCAGTTTCCACATCCTGAGTCCTTCTGGTGTGGTCTACAAAGGATGTTTGGGCCTGGAAATAACAGAGTCTAAAGTCTCAGTAGTCTATAGTGGATGGCCTGGTTCACCAAGGGCTGCCTATAAACTAGGTCAAACATGTCCATTTAGGAACACAGTACCAGACACAGTCTCCCCTTTTGTTCTACGTAAGTATTGTTAACCATTTTTCCCTGGATGGGAGGTTGTTCCTCCCCATTTTCCTACCAATAGATATGTTATTGCCTTCTGTAAGACATACAAGCCCACCTCCCCCTGCGTATTACCTGAATTTTCAGCAAGGCTGCTTATTGCTCTGATAGGAGTGGCTGTTGATTTGGGGTGACCTTAGCACAAATTTTGTAATCGGGACAGTGCCTTCTCCTTACCTCTTTCAAAACGGACCCCAGCTGAGGAGAGGGCTCTTCAAACTGAAACTCTTTACAAGATTAGAAAGCCCATCTTTCTTCTGCAGAGCTTCAAGCTGCTGACCATTCAGCCACTATGCCACCAGGGCTCCTGGGGTGGAGCACACAGGGGACAAACTTATGAACATGTCTTAGATATAAACAACACCTTGAAAGAATGAGTCACTAGGCCTGGAGGCCAAGGACCATAGTTTTAGGGGACACCAGTGTCAATTGGCAAAACATAGTTCACAAAGAAAATAACAATGGGGTTTTAATAGCTAATGAATAGCCATGTACGGTGCAACTATTGGTCTCTCACTGTGGAGGTAAGAAGAGAGATGAAAATCAAAAGCACTTAGTCTAATGGACTCATGGACCATGGAACATCAGTTTCCCTGACCCTGAGACCAGAAGAACTAGATGGTGCCCAGCTGCCACTAGTAACTGCTCTAAAAGGGATCACATTAGAATCCTGGATAGAGTGGGTGGAAATGTGGAACAAAACTCAAAATCTTAAAAAAAGGTATGACTTCCAGGTCAGATAAAGACTTCGTGGCAACCTTGAGACTATGGGTCTTAGTCTCTCGAAGGTCTGGAAAAGAACTCTCAGTCCCATGGCTCAGTTTTTCAGCCAAACAATAGACAGGTCTATAAGGAGAACAGTAACACGACAGAGCTATGCACACCTTCGCTTAAACTAATCATCCATTTGAGAACAAAATGGCACATCTACCTGAGGACAAGGTTCAGGAGGTTTATCAAAGAAGGAGGAAAGGAAACAGGAAACATAAGGAGGAAGTAGGGTAAGGGATACTGCACGTAGGGATTACAATCAGTTGGAGGAAACAAACTGCATTTGAATTGTTGAATGGAAAACTGACCTGCTTTGTAAACCTTCGCCCAAATCACAGGAAAGTTGAACAACAACAACAAAAGACTTTCCAGGCACGAGCTATCACAGAACACGTGCACACACACATATACACACATGATCAATAAATGCACTGAAATAAATCAAAGGAGGAACAAATCGCTAATCAGTCACTTGAGTGAATGGACTAATAATCTCTACAAACTTGATGCTGGCCACACCCTTCTCTGACCCCAGAACTATCACGGAAAGTCTTTTCCTTTGCTTTTTAAAAAATGGGTTATTGTGTATCTTCTTCTTTTTTATTAATCATTTCATTGGGAGCTCTTACAGGTATCATAACATTTCATAGTTCAATTGCATCAAACAATGTTGTGCAATTGCTACCAAAATCAGTTTTCAAACAGTTTCTTTCTTCTTGAACTCCTTGACATGAGCTGTCCTTTATCCCCTCCCTCGCCCACCATACCCTACAGGGCCTTTATTTTATTTTTCTTGTCATAACTTACATATCCAATATATCCATTCACATACAATTCTGTTGTTGGATCTCATTGGGTGGGGTTATACAGTAATCAATGCTATTCACTCCGTATTCCCCCCCCCCCGACCCCTGCCTGTACCCTTAGGGAACCATTACTTCTGTTACTGTTTCTGAAGGGTTATCTATCTTGGCTTTCATGTATCAAGCAATCTTAAATATACAGATGAGCCGACGCAAATCTGACATGAAAAAAAACCCATAACAGTAAGGGGAGGAAATATTAAAGAACTAATTATGTGGTTCATCAGTGCTATACCACACTCTAGATTTATCATCACTTCCATGTGGCCCATCTAAGAGGGACTGTCCAGTTATCTTACAGGTGGGGTTTGGGTCTCCACTATATCCACGCCCCCTCACACTCATTTGGTTGCTGTTTTTGAACTTCTGATACCTTTTCTTGTGGACACCTCATGATCACACAGGGTGATGTGGTTCTTCCATTTGGGCTTTGTTGCTTACCTGCTTGATGGCTGCTTGTTTAACTTCAAGCTTTTAAGATCCCAGACGCTGTATCTTTTAATAACCATCAGCTTTCTTCACCTCATTTGCTTATGCACCCATTTTGTCTTCAGTGATCCTGTCAGGAAAGTATCATACAGTGTCACATTATTAGAACAATCTATTCTTGTACTGAGGTAAGATTTAAGTAGAGAGCCAAAGCCCTTTTGCTTTCTTTTTGTTTTTGCATATATATACACATATATAACCAAATACACATATACAACCAAATACACGTATATAACCAAATACACATATACTTACATATTTACAGAGAGCAGGACATGCTATAAACCATCAGTTCAGTCCCCATTCCCTTTCAGAGTTACATATCCCACGTGCCGCCTACCTGACAACACACATACCCTTTTAGCCTTCAGTATTTGTGTCTGAAAGGGGCGCATCCTGAAAGTCCCCGTTGCTATTCTTGTAGTCAGTGTTGGAGCAGTTTCGCGGCTCCTCCCAGTTAAGCCTTTATTGTGAACTGTGGTATGAATTGGGGGAGCCAGCCCCCCCACTAGTCATGGGATCAGTAAGCACAAATGTACAGTTGAGACATATATATGCATATATATTATATTAAAGTCATCGAAAGCATGAGAAATAGAAATAATGGAGCCGGACACATTTCATAGTAGATTGCTCACCTCAGCCCCATTTGGTGGTTCACGTGGAGAGGGGGAAGGGAAGGAGGATAAAGGGAAAGGGAAATGGGGGAGGAGACGGAGCCGAGGAGAGGTCAAGGGATGAGCCGAGAGAGTGAGAGACCTCTATTGCTTACCCAAGCCTATATACCTTTGGGGGCGTGCAAGCCCACTAATTACAGGTAAAGCCATACATCACAGGAAGGGGTTGCACTATAGGTTATACAGCAATGAGAGGGATATACACGCAATAGGAAGAGGAGGGATTGGGGATATACATGTGACAAGATGGGCGGATCCTAGAATTAGGATGACAGTTTAACTTTGACTGGGTCTCTGGATCTCCATAGGACCCATTATCAGTAGGGTGTAAACCCCACGTACAGGAACCAAATAGATGACTGCAGGCCTGTCAATTGTCCTTAACAGCAGGGAGCTGGGCCCTCTGCAATCTGGCAACTGATCCGCCCTCAGGGAGGATGCCTGTAAGCATCTGACCTCCCCCCACAGTAGACCTCAACCAGTTCAGATGGGGTGCCAAATGCTGCCCTCTGAGACACAAGTCCACGACTGGATTATTCACTCCCCTCACTGGTCTGTTGCCCACTCCTCTTGGTTTGCCCCCGTGTGGGTGGGTCAGACGAGCTGTTCTCCCCAAGCTGTATCTTCAGGGCGATCCTCTGCAGTGCTGTTATCTGGAAAGAGGCCATCACATCTCAGGCAGTTTTTTTCTGGGAATGAGCTGCTCCAAGCAGGAACATAGTCCTCAAGGATTGGCACACCAGATCGAGGTCTACCCTCATTTTCTCTTTCCTGGGGAGATAGACACAATACCCTCCCCTTGGGTTTGGTTAGTACCCTGACAGCCCACCCCACCTCCATTGGTGTAGTTTTTCTTCCCCCATCCCTCTGTGGGCCTTAAAGGCATATTGGTGGTGGTAGGGTGGGGAGCGGGTAGCAGGTGTAGATGCCTTTTAGCACAGCCTATCTGCATCTGTTTTTGATGATGTGTGAATCATTGGGTTTGGTCTTGTCCTCAGCCTGGGAATTGTGTGTTCTGTGCATTTAAAAAAATCATTTTATTGGGGGCTCGTACAATTCTTATCACAATCCATACATACATCCATTGTGTCAAGAACATATGTACATTTGTTCTGTGAATTTTCTCTTATGCCTGTTCTGCCGTTTGAACTTACCTCAGTGGACTCTGTTGTATGTGACTTTTTGTGCTTGTCTAATTTCACTCAGCATTGTGTCCTCCAACTCTTTCCGCCTGATGAGGTGTATCATTGTTTCACCACTATTTTTTTTTTAGGAATGAGTAGTATTCCATTGTGTGTATATACCAGAGATTTAAAAAAATTCATTTATCATCTATTGATGGCAATTTAGGCTGTTTCCAATTTCTTGCAATTAAACTGCACAGCAAAGAACACTGGAGAGCGGATGTCTGGTCGTGGTCTGTTTCTTAAATCCTCTGGGTATATGCCTAGTAGTGGAATTGCTGGGTCGTATGGCAGCTTGATTTCCATGTTTTAGGTATCATCAAATCACTTTCTACAGTGTCTGTATGTTACACAAGACCACCAGCAGTGAATGAGCATTCCTATATCGCTACATACCCTTCAAACATTTGTTGCTTTCTGATTTTTTTGAATAGGGCTATCTTTGTTGGTGTTGGTTGGTATTTCATAGATGTTTCATTTGCATTTCCTGGATGGCTAATGATCAGGAACATTTTCTCATATGTTTATTGGCCATTTGTATTTCCTCCTTTGTGGATCTTCTGTTCAAGTCTGGCCCACCTCCTCAGAGGGCTATTCATTTTTTTCTTGTTGTAAGCTTGCGGTATTTGGTAGTTTTTAGTAATAAGTCCCTTGTCTTATATGTCATTAATAAATCTGTTTTCCAAATCTGTGGGCTCTCTTATTACTCTCTTGATGAAATCTTTGATGTACACAACTGTTTTATCTTTAGTAGGTCTCACTTCTCTATTTTATCTTCCTCTGGATATGTATACTTTCTTATGCCTGATAGTCCATGTATTCCCGGTGCTAAATTTTTTAGCTTTGTCCCAATTTTTTCCTTGATGATTCTGATAGTTTTGGGTTTTACCTCTAGCTCTGTGATCCACCTTGAATTTGTTCTTGTGTATGGAGTGAGGTAAGGGTTCTGTTTCGTTCTTCTGTAGGCTAATAATCCAGTTTTCCCCAGCACCATTTGTTGAACAGGGCATCTACTTTCTGCCTGATATTTTTGGGACCTTTTTCAAACATCACTTGTCTGTATGCTGCTGTTTTATTTTCTGGATTTTCTATTTTTTCCATTGGTCTGAGTATCTATCATGATCTCCAGTACCATGCTTTGTTGACAATTGTGGCTGTGTAATACGCTTTAAAGTCAGGTAGTGCAAGCCTGTCCTCTTTGTCATTCCCTTGAGGAGTTCCTTGCCGATTCTAGGCTTCTTCCATATGAAGTTTGTAGTCAGATTTTCCATTTTGTTGAGAAATGATGCTGAATTTGTATCCGGATTGCATTACATTTATATAGTGCCTTAGGCAGGATTGACATATTTACAATATTGAGTCTTCTGATCCACAAGCACGTGATATTCTTCCATTTGTAAAGGCTCTTTTGCTATCTTGTCATAATGCTTTGTAGTCTTCCTTGTATGGATAGTTTTTTTTTTTGTTAGATATATCTCTTGATGTTTCAGTTTGTTTGGTTATTGTGAAGGGTACTACCTTCTTGATTTCTTTTTTCTATAATCCCCTCAATGGCGTATAGCAACCCAATTGCCTTCTGTTTGCTGATCTTAGGCCCTGCCGTTCTACCATATTCCTCTATCATTTTCAGCAATCCTATTGTGGAATCTTTGGGATTCTTTCTATAAAAAATCATGTCATCTGCTATTTTCATCTTCTGATAATTTCACTTCTTCTTTCCCCAGACATATACCTTTGATATCCTTCCATTGGTTTATATTATTAGCTAGGACCTCTATGACAATGTTGCATAGAAGTAGGGACAAGGAGCATTCTTGTCAGACACCCCCTTTTTTAGTGTGAATGTTTTCATCTTTTCTCTATTGGCTATAATGCTGGATATATATATATATATATATATATATATATATATATATATATATATATATATATATAATTACATTGAGGTAATTTCCTTTTAATCCTATCTTCTTGAGTGTCTTTATTATGAATGGATGTTGAAAATTGTCGAATGCTTTTTCTGCATCTATTGATATTTTACGTGGTTCTTATCCTTTATCTTGTCAATATGATGGATAATGTTGATGGATTTTTGGATGTTGAACCATCCTTGCATTCCTGATATGACACATTCTTGGTCATGATGGATTATTTTATATATATATATATACTTTTGCATTCTATTGGCCAAGATTTTGGTAAGGTATTTTGTGTTCATTAGAGATATTGGTCTGTAGTTCTCTAGTCTTGTGGGATCCTTGCCTAGCTTTGGGAGTTTACAGCTCTTTTCTATGTTCTGAAAGAGCTTGTGTAGGATTGGTGTCAGCTCTTCCCTCCATGCTTGATAGAATCCTACTGTGAAACCATCTGGACCTGGATCTTTTAGTTGGTAGTTCCTTGATAAATTTATCTATTTTTTCTTTTGCTATGGGTCTGTTCATTTTCTTGACATTCATGTGAGATAATTTGGGGAGGGTTTGTTTTTCCAGGTATTTGTCTGTGTCTTCAAAGATGCTGAATTCATTGGAATAGAGTCCTTTCCAATACTGTGTAATTAGTCTTTTAATTTCATTGGGGTCTGCTGTTATTTCCTCTGTAATTTCCCCCAATATTCTCATCTTGAATATTGATGTCTGCTCCCACTTTTTTAAAGTTTGCTAGATGTTTGTCAATGGAGTTGATCATTTAGAAGAATCAGTTAAAAAAATTAATTTATTAAAAAAATCATTTATTGTGGGCTCATACAATGCTTATCATAATCCATGCATCCATCCATTGTGTCAAGCACATTTGTACATTTGTTGCCATAATCATTCTGAAAACATCTGCTTTCTATTTGAGCCCTTGGTATCAGCTCCTCATTTTCCTCCTCCCTTCTCACTCTCCCCTCCCTCATGAACCCTTGATAATTTATAAATTATTATTTTGTCATATTTTACACTGCCCAACATCTCCCTTTACCCACTTTTCTCTTGTCTGTCCCCCAGGGAGGAGGTTATATGTAGACCCTTGTAATCAGTTCCCCCTTTTTACCCACCCTTCCCTCCACCCTCCTGATAATGCCATGCTCACAACTGGCCCTGAGGAGTTCATCTGTTTTGGATTCCCTGTGCAGTTCCTCTCTGTACCAGTGTACATACTCTGCTCCTGCTGGACTTGTAAGGTTAGAATTAGGATCATGGTAGTGGATGGGAGGAGGTATTTAAGAACTAGAGGAAAGTTGTATGTTTCATCATTGCTACACTGTACTCTGACTGGCTCGTCTCCTCCCTGTGATCCTTCTGTAAGGGGATGTCCAGTTGACCACAGATGGACTTTGGGCCCTCAATCTGTACTCCCCCTCATTTACAATGGTATGATTTTTGGTTCTGATGATGCCTAATACCTGATCCCTTCAACAACTCGTGATCACATAGTCTGGTGTGCTTCTTCCATGTGGGCTTTGTTGCTTCTCAGCTAGATGGCCGCTTATTTACCTTCAAGCCTGTAAGACCCAAGATGCTATCTCTTTTGATAGACGGGCACTCTCAGCCTTCTTCACCATATTTGCTTATGTTCCAATTTGTCTTCAATGGTCATGCTGGGAAGGTGAGCATCATGGAATGCTAGTTTAATAGAAAAAAGTATTCTTGCATTGAGGGAGTACTTGAGTGGAGGTTCAATGTCCATTTGTTACCCTAATACTAAACCTATAAATATATGCACATAGATCTATTTCCCCATCATCATAGTATAAGTATATTTACATATGTACCAACCTGTATTTAGACCTCCGTAAATGCCCTTTACCTTCTAGTTCTTTTATCTATTTCCTTTTACTTTCCTCATGTCCCACTACCATGCACATACTTCATTTGGTTTCAGTATTTCCTCTCGGTTACATTACTCTTGCTCAGTCCCTACCAGGCCTCTTACACCCTCTTCTCCCCGATTTTGGATCACTTGTTCCCTTGTTCCTGAGATTGTTAACACCACTTTCTTTCCCCCATGTCCCCCTCTCCCATGTCCCCCAGGAACCGTTGTTTCCGTTGTTTTCTCCTCCAGATTGTTTATCCACATATGCTCCCTTGTTGATTCACTCCGTTTTGGGGGGTTCAGACTGCACTGCCTCCCTACCACGTGATGCCAGAAATGTCCTCTTTCACAATCTGTTCCAGTAAGGGGACAGCGTGACATACGCTGTTGTCATTTGTCCAGTCCCCTCTGGGTCCCTTTAGTTCCCTGCAGAGACGTCATCCTCCAAGCCTGGTGTGTTATCGTGGAGTACAGTGGGCTCTCTTTCTCATCCTCCCTCCCGGCCTGCCTCTCTGTGGGTGTGGCATGCTGGCCCCTCTCTCCCCAACCTGTAGGTTCAGTTCTGCTCTCTGCCACCCCCACTTCCAGGGAGGGGTCAGTTTGGCATTATGGTCAGAGAAGAAAGTCTGTGTGACCTCTATGTGTTTGAATTTACTCAAGCTTGACTTGTGTCCCAGCATGCGGTCTATTTTTTAATTTGAATAATTGTGTTTTATTTTCTTTTTTGCAGTTTGGTGGGGAGCTCTGATTTTATCTGCTGGGTTGAGTTATCTGTAGGATTTAGTTCTGTAGCCTCCTTGCTGAGCTTCTTTTCCTTAGATCTGTCTTTCTTGGTGTATTAGTCTGGGTACTTTAGAGAAACAAATCCACAGAAACTCATGTATAAGAGAGAGTTTTATAGAAAGATTAAGTGTACATCAAGAAAATATCCTAACCCAGTGCTGCCCAAACCCACAAGTCCAACATTAACCCATATGTCCAACACCAATCCACAAATTCCTCCTCCATCTCACAAAACAGACACAACGATGCCAACTGCAGGAGGAAAGCCAAATCAGTGAGCATGTAAGCATCTCCGTGCTGGCGGAGGTCTCCACATGGGTGCTCCAGCACCCAGGGCTGCATTGCGGTAGGTCCATGTGGCTTCTCCTTGAGGATATCTTGCAGGAAGTCAGCCTTGCCAGCTGAAGCAGATAACTGGCTAAGGTAGCTGCACCCTGGTGCGACCATCACTGAGCAAGAGACCCAAGAATTAGAAAGGCGAGGCTCACCAAGCCATTTATCTCTCTGCCCTTCAATTAACCCCGCATGTGTTTATTGGCCAGGTTGGCACAATATACTAACTAACTCACTTGGAGAGTGGTGTATTAACATGTCCTACTATGATTGTCAAACTTGGAATTTATTTTTTCATTTCTTGTAGGATTTGGTTGAGCAAAGTCATGGTCCTCTTTTGAGGCACGTATAGGTGTATTATGCTCACTGCCTCTTGGTCTAATGACCCCTTAAGCATAGTAAAGTACCTATACTTACCTCTTGTTATGTCCTGCACCTTGAGATTGATTTTGTCAGAGATGAGTATTGCAGCTCCTGTTAGTTTTAGATTGCCATTCTCTTGATATACTTTTTGTCATTTTTTGATCCTCAACCTGTTTTTGTCTGTGAGTTTGAGATGTGCTTCTTGTAGACAACAAATTGATGCCCCCTATCTCATTTTCTAGTCTTTAACTTTTAATAGGTTAATTCAGACCATTGATTTCAGAGAAATTGCACTCATCTGTGGATTTTTTCCTGTCATCTCGCACCTTTTTTTTTAAAAAAAAAAAGATATTTCCTTCCTTAGCTGTGCGTTGTGTGTGAATATGGGGTTCATACTTGCCCTCTTTTATCTGATGGGCCTAAGAAGTCTTGGGCATTGCTCTCAGTGCAGTGACTTCTGGTTTGTTACACTATGAGGTGGTCTCATGCTTATATTCTGTGGATGTTGGTCTTCTGTCCAAAGTGAGTTGGAGAGTGATTTTTACCGTGCTGGATTCTTTTTAATGTATTCTGTAAACTTTTCCTTATCAGAGAAAACTTTTACCTCCCCTTCTGTTTTGATAGAGATTTTATTGGGGTAGAGATTCTCAGGTAACAGTTCTCTTTCTTTCTTAAAAAAATCATTTTATTGGGGCTCATACAACTCATCACAATCCATACATACATCAATCGTGTAAAGCACATTTGTACATTCGTTGTCCTTATGATTCTTAAAACATTTGCTCTTCACTTAAGCCTCTGGCATCAGGTCCTCATTTTCCCCCTCCCTCTGTGCACCTCTGTCCCTCATGAACCCTTGATAATTTATAAATTATTATTTTGTCATATCTTACACTGTCTGACGTCTCCCTTCATCCACTTTTCTGTTGTCTGTCCCCTAGGGAGGAGGTTATATGTAGATCCTTGTAATAAATTCCCTCTTTCCACCCCACCCTCGTTCCACCCTCCTAGTATCGCTACTCTAGGCACTGATCCTGAAGGGATCATCAGCCCTGGATTCCCTGTGTTTCCAGTTCCTATCTGTGCCAGTGTGCATCCTCTGGTCTAGCCAGACTTGTAAGGTAGAATTAGGATCATGATAGTGTGGTTGGGTTGGGGGGTGTGGTGGAGGAAGCATTTAGGAACTAGAGGAAAGTTGTATGTTTTCATCGTTGCTACACTGCACACTGACTGGCTCATCTCTGCTTGGCAACCCTTCTGTAAGGGGATGTCCAGTTGCCTCGAGATGGGCTTTGGGTCCCCAAACTGCACTCACCCTCATTCACAATGATTTGATTTTTTGTTCTTTGATGCCTGATACCTGGTCCCTTCGACACCTCATGATCACACCAGCTGATGTGCTTCATCCATGTGGGCTTTGTTGCTTCTGAACTAGATAGCTGCTTGTTTACATTCAAGCCTTTAAGACCCCAGACACTATATCTTTTGATAGCTGGGCACCATCAGCTTTTTTCACCACATTTGATTATGCACCCATTTGTCTTCAGTGATAATATCGGGGAGGTGAGTACACAATGATATGATTTTTTGTTCTTTGATGCCTGATAACTGATCACTTTTATACCTCATGATCACAGAGGCTGGTGTGCTTCTTCCATGTGGGCTTTTTTACTTCTGAGCTAGATGGCCCCTTCGTTACCATCATGCCTTTAAGACCCTAGATGCTATATCCTTTGGTAGCTGGGCACCATCATCTTTCTTCACCACATTTGCTTATATGCCCATTTGTTTTCAGCGATTGTTTCTGGAAAGTGAGCATCATGGAATGCCAGTTTAATAGAACAAAGTATTCTTGCATCGAGGGAGTCCTTGAGTGGAGGCCCAAAGTTCATCTGCTACTTTTATACTAAACCTATAAATATATGCACATAGATATATTTCCCCATTCTCATATATAAATACATTAACATATGTACATGCCTTTATTTAGACCTCTATAAATTCCCTTTGCATCCTAGCTCTTCCCTCTATTTCCTTTGACTTTCCTCTTGTCCCACTATCATGCTCAACCTTCATTTGGGTTTCAGTAATTCTTTTTGGTTATATTACCCTTGATCCCACCCTTCCAGGCCTCCTACACCCTCCTCACCACCAATTTGGATTACTTGTTGTTCCCTTGTCTCTGGGTTTGCTGACACTTCTCTTTCAACTCTCAGAAGATGCTACTCAATTTCTTCTTCTTCTCCATGGTTTCTGCTGATAAGTTTGAGCATATTCTTATCTGATTACCCTTATAGCTAACTGTATTTTTCCCCCTAGCTGCTCTTATGATGTTTTCTTTTCCGGAATGTCTCTTTTTCCTCAAAAGACTACTATATGCCTTGGTCTGTTCTTCTTGGTATTCAGTCTAGTTAGTGTTCTCTCTGCTTCCTGGATGATTGTTGGATCCTGCTTTATTTTATTGGAGAAATTTTCACCCAGGAATTCCCTCGTTATTTTGGCTGTTGATTTCTTTGTTACGTGTTGCTCTGGTATCCAAATTATTTGAATATTGTTTCACTTCATAGCATCACTCTGTTTTCAGCTTTTCTTCAGTTTCTTTAATTATCTTGTTTGGTTGTTTTTCACATTTGCTGAATTCTGCTTGGGTATCTTTGAGCTCACTGATTTGGCTCTCTACTTCTTCCAGCTTGTTTGTGAGTTTTTTTTTTTAACTATCTTCTTTGTTTCTGCTGCATTGTCCCTTACCCTTCATCGTGTGGACTCACCGAAGGTCTCTTTGAGACAGTTAATGACTAGTGTTCTTTTTAATTTTCTTTTTGTTTTCATTCACCTCTCATTTTAAACTTGGTTTCAGCTCAATATAAAATCTACAGGTCTGTCCATTTTTCCTGAAAGGATGTAGAAAGATATTATTAATAAATGCAAACTAGATACATTTATCTATGAACAGTTGGAAAATAAAAGAGGTGGTGTTTGGCTAGAATTGCCATTACTTGAATAACAAACAACCAAAGCAATATTAAACACACTACCATTGAGAAGATGCTGACTCATAGTGACCCAATAGGACAGGGTAGAACTGGCCCTGTGAGTTTTCACTACTAATTCTTTATGGGAGCAGAAAGCCCTATCCTTTTCTCCTGTGGGGTGTCTAGTAGTTTCAAACTGCCTACCTTCAAGTTCATAGCTCAAATGCATGACCAATATGCCACCAGGGCTCCTCAAATAACAGACCGACAACTATTATCTGGAGAGCTGTGGTGACCCACTGGCTAAGTGCCCGATAGGTAGCTGAAAGGTCAGTGGTTTGAAACCACCTCGGCTTCCTCTGGAGTAAGCTGTGAAAGTTAGCTTCTGTGAAGCTGTGTGGCCTCGGAAATCCTATGTGGAAGTTCTCCTCTGTCCTATAGGGCCAATAGGAGTCAGAATCAACTCAATGGAAAGATGATTAATTTTAAAAGAAGTCTCCAAATAGCAATCATCTTTGCCTCAGTTTCCTAGTGTAGTCATAAGAAAACATGACAAAATGAGTTGCTCTAAAGCAGAGGATTTTATTTTCGCACAATTCTTAAAAAAAAACATTTTATTGGGGGCTCATAAAATTCTTATCACAATCCATACATACTTCCATTGTGTCAAGCACATTTGTACATTTGTTGTCATCATCATTCTCAAAACGTTTTCTTTCTATTGAGCCCTTGACATCAACTCTTCATCTTCTCCCCTCTCTCCCTGCTCCCCTCTCCCTTATGAACCCTTGATAATTTATAAATTATTATTTTGTCATATCTTATACTGTCTGATGTCTCCCTTCACCCACTTTTCTGTTGTCCATCCCCAAGGGAGGAAGTTATATGTAGATCCCTATAATTGGTCCCCCTTTGAACCCCACCTTCCCTTCACCTTCTAGGTATCACCACTCTCACCACTGGTCTTGACAGGGTCATCTGTCCTGGATTCCCTGTGTTTCCAGTTGCTCTCTGTACCAATGTACATCCTCTGGTCTAGCCAGATTTGTAAGGTAGAATTGGAATCATGATAGTGGGGGGAGGAAACATTTAAGAACTAGAGGAAAGTTGTATGTTTCATTATTGCTACCCTGTATCCTGACTGGATCATCTCCTCCCTGAGACCCATCTGTAAGGGGGTGTCCAGTTGCCTACAGATGGGCTGTGTTAGTCTGGGTAGACTAGAGTAAAAAATCCATAGAACCACATATGTATATAAGGGAGAGGCTTATATGCAAGAGCAATTGAACATTGAGAAAATATCCAACCCTAGTCCAGATCAAGTCCATAAATCTGATATTAGCCCATATATCTGACACCAACTTATAAATTCCTCTTCAATCTCACATGCAATGAAGCCAAATGCAGGACGATCACAAGTCAGTGGGTGGAAAGTCTTTGGATACAGTGTAAGCATCTCTGTGCTGGCAGAGGTTTCTCTGTGGCTTCTCCAGCTTCCAAGGTCTGGTTAGGTCCATGTGGCTGGTCTTCTGCAATGTCTCCCAGGGAGTAGCAGAGAGAGAGAAGTGTCTTCCATCTCCAAGAAGGAAGTATTAGATTTCCCAAAATTCTCAGGAGAAGAACATACCCACAGAAGTCTCATGGGCTATCTCCAGGTTGACAGCCTAGACTCCACCCCTACATTCTAAATCCTTAAACTGACATCAGATTAGGTGACTACCACATGGCCTTTGGGTCTCCACTCTGAACTCACCCTAATTTACAATGAGATGATTTTTTTGTTCTTTCATGCCTGATCCCTTCGACACCTTGTGGTCACTTTCACACAATTCTATAGGCTAGAAGTCCAAACTGTGCTATGTTGGTTCTTCCTGAGACTTTGAGAGAGGAACTGTTTCAAGTCTCTCTCCTGGTTTCTGTTGGCTGCTGGCCATCTTTGGTGTTCCTTTGGTGCCTAACGATGTCTCTTCTTAGGCATATGTCTTTCCTGCATGTGACTGTTTCCATGTATTTTATAAGACAATACTCATAAAGGATTAGGGTTCGGTTTTATCTTACTCCGGGATGACCTTTTCTGGTTTAACTGATAACAAAAGAATGAACTCAGACAGGGTTACATGCACAGGTACAAAGGTTTACTCACTGCCATTGATACTGATAGCAAACCTGTAGAGAGAGTAGAACTGCCTCTATGGGTTTCTGAGGCTGTAAATCCTTCTGGGAGTAGAAAGCCTCATATTTCTCCTGAGGTCTGGCTGGTGGTTTTGAACTGTGGATCTTGTGGTTTTCAGTCCAACAAATAACAGTGTGCTATCAGGGCTCTTTGGTGTAGGGGTTAAGCCTTCAATATGTGTCTTGGGAGGACACAACTCAATCTATCACAGTCACATTGCAGCATTATCTCCCTTTAGACATTCTGAGACTATATTGTTCTTTAGATATATAAATGTATAATATGTATTTATATTGTAAATACACATGCCATCCTCAGAATGATAAACAAACCCAACCCAACCTATTGCATTCAGTTGATTTGGACTCACGGAGACCCTACAAAGGGCCTTTGAGACTGTAAATCTTTATAGGACCAGACAGCCTCATCTTTCTTTTTTCAGAGTGGCTGGTGGGTTTGAACCAGAAACCGTATGGCTAGCAGTCCAATGCCTAACCCATAGAATCAACATTATGTATTATACATAATTTATAAAAGCATTATTAATTGGGAATATATATATATATATATATATATATATATATATATATATAATTCCATAGTTCAATACACAGACCACTATGAGTCAGGACTGACTTAATGGTAACTGCAAACAACAAGAAAAATGTTCCATGTGAGAATTCTTGGTGGTACACCACTAACTTGTTTGACTGCTAACATGAAAAGCTGGCTATTCAAACTCGCTTCCTCCCCCACTACCACGGCTCCAAAGGAGAACAATCTAGCTATTCATAGAGATTACAACATAGAGAATCCTTTGGGCAGTTTTATTCTGTTACATGGGTCCTAGAGTTGCAATCTATTAATGACATGTGTCAGGCCCTTCTTCACTATACTTTCAGTGTCTCTTTTAGTCTTCTGTGGGTCGAGTTTTCTTTCTCCTTTTGTAGAAGAGAAAATTAAAGGCTTAAAGAAGTTCAGGCAAAAACCCAAGATAATACAACTCTTAATCAATTGAGCCAGGATTCAAAACCAAGGGACAAGTATCCTGTATCAATAAAACAACACAACCAGTCTATGCTGAATTGTTGTGACATTCTCAGTGAATGTATTTAGAATCAATTTTGAGAACACCTTGGGGAACAGATGCAGACCATCTCCAACTAACACCATTTAAATATATTCTAAAATATACACATTTTAAAATAATAAATATCATGCACAAATATGCTTGATACAATTGATATATGGATTGTTAGGAGTTGTAAGAACCCCCAATAAAATTATCTCTGAATAAAAACAAAAAGAAAAAAGATTGAAATCATTCTCACTGGAGAAATAGAAAAAAACCATAGCTGTTTCCTCTGAAAGGAAGCTTAGACATAAAGCTGTACAGCCTTCTCATTTTTCAGGTGAGAAAATGAGTAAAAGGAGGTGTGGCAGTTACATAATCTGGTTTCAACTTGAAACTATTAAGAGTGAAGGGGTGGAAATTAGTCTGTCTATCAGGTCACAACTTGATGACCTCATTTGGAGGTGCTAAGGAGATAAATAACTCACTGGAGGTGAGACCCACACACTGTCTGCTTGACATTCCTGTTGACAAGCCACATGGAGATACACTGATGGAACAAGAGCCCTGGAGCTGGAGGAGCCACATAAAGATCCATGCCAACGCTGACATCTTCTACCACCACTGGATCCACAAGACTTTCCACCCACTGGCCTGTGATCTTCTAGCATTTGGCATCATTGCATGTATTTCATGAGTCTGAGGAAGAATTTATAGACTGGTATTGGACATCTGGGCTAATATCAGACTTATGGACTTGATCTGGACTGGGATGGGATATTTCCTTAATATACCATTACTCTATATCAAGCTATTTCCTATACACACAAACTATATTAAATATTTCTAGTTAAAAATTTTCTCGTCTAGCAATGTATTACTTACAGAACAACTCAGGTTTAGAGGTTAGCTTCTGTTGGTTTGGAAGAAAAATCTGTCATCTAGCATATATATTATTCAGTTATATTTAATAACTAGGAGCCCTAGTGTCATAGTAGGTACACATCAGGCTACTCACTGGAAGGTCAACAGTTGGAATCCACCAGCTAGTTCGGGAGATGTGCAGGCTCAGAAACATTGTGGAGTCATTCTGCGTTGTCATACAAGGTTTCTGTGAACAGAATCAACTCAGCAGCAGTAAACTGTATCATCTAGTGTAGAAAAACAGAAGGACTCCTGTTGGCACAGTGGTTAAAGAGTTCAGCTGCTAATCAAGATTTGACTATGCATCCACCAGCTTGTTTCTGTAGAGAAGACCTATGTGACTGTTCTACTCCATCCTAGAGGATCCCTGTACATCAACCGACTCAATGGCAGTGGATTTGGGGTTGAGTGAGAAGAGAGCAGCCTTTCAAGAGAAAATTTTTGTGCTTCATAGACCAGTGGTGGCTGCTTGATCCATCTGTCATGCTTATTGGCTCTGAAGAATTTGCCTGTGATGCTTACCTGCTGTTGAAAACCACAGGCAATTTTTCCTTCCATGCTGTGAAATAATTGTCTAGAGTCAGGAGAATCCTCCAGGTGGCTAGTTAAATGCTTACAGAAGGCATGGGACACTGATGAATCCCTCTGAGGATTTCTGTAGTTTACAAGTGGCTTTATTGGTAAAAGAATCTCATTAATCACAATGCTTGGAATGGAATCTCAAGAAGTGAGCATGTTTGTAAAGGGAATCATGAAATAGATTCGTAGATTTGATGCTATATCTCAGCATCTCTCAGTGGAACTCCACAGAACAGAGATGTTTCTCAAAACAAATGTCTCCCCTCCATACACATTGATGCTTAAAAATTATTAGAATTTTTTTACATTACTGTGCCCTGTCATTTTTCACACATGCCCCCCTTCATAACTCTCTAACCCATATTTTTTGGCAGCCTGTAATAGGTGAGGAGTCCCTGGGTGGTACAGTTACATGTTTGTTTGCTAACCAACCATTTGGAGGTTCGGGTCCAACGGCCTAGCAATTGATTGTTGAAAAGTCAGCCACTGGAAACCCGGTGGAGCACAGTTCTATTCTGACTTACATGGGGTCACCATTAGTCACAATCAATTCTGTGATAACTGGTTCTATTTTAAGACAGAAGGTAAAATTAGTCTAAATGAATAAGACAAGCTGTTCAGGCTCTTGCTGCCATATGAACCGTCCATGTGCACCCCATAATTCTTCTTTGCCCAAATCCTTTCCAGTTATTTCTAGAAGGTTCCAGGAAAGAGTACTCAAAGGAGTCTGTACTACTTTTTTACATTCCTCATTCCCCAGTACCAACTCCTTTTGGTGACAAATCCTACTGAGGTCTCTACCGCTTGTAACCCAGGAGCTGGCACTTGGCAGTATTACCTCTGGGGGTAGCGCAGCCTCTTGACAGGCACCAGTGCCATGGATATTGTGCTAGAGTCCTTGGAGGCGCTGCCAAGGGGACTCTGCTCTTTGCATGAGGATGACTCGCTGCCTCCCCTCCCACATTGTATTTTGCACGTGGAAGCTAGAGAAAGCACTGTGTGTGCTCACAGCATTCTAGAATGCATAGAGAAATATTTCTTTCAGGTTTTATGTAGAGCCAGATGCAATGGCTCCTGGGGATTAGGAAGTGACAAACATGATGTTACCCTTAAATTCCCTCCACCCATAATCAGGTCCCTGTCGCTAGAATCAAACTTACTTTTGAGCTTCCTCCATTCCCAGAGGCCTGTTTCTTGTAGCAGTGCATTCCTGGTGGGTCTACTGAACCATGTCAGCCATGCTTACCACTAATCTTTGAGTTGAGTCTGACTCAAGGTGACCCCCATGTGTGTCAACCTGGAACTATATTCTGTAAAGTTTCAGTGGATACGTTTTTGGAAGCACATTGATAGGTTGTTCCTTCAAGGTGCCTGTGAGTGCCTCTAACCTTTCCATTGACAGCCATGAGTGCTAACAGGAAGCTCCGTCCAAGGACTGGACATGCCTGAAAGAGCTGACTCCTTTGGTACACGTGGAGGAAACTTTAGCTTGGAAGCCACCTCCCCTCTTCTCCCTTCTTACCTCTTTCTTTTTCCTTCCAAATTTCTCATTCCCCCCTCCCACCCCAATTGCTTCCTCTCTCCTACTCCTTCATGCCCTCTCTCTTGTTTTTTTCAAAGAGGCTTCCAAAAGTTCATGAGAGAACTATTGAATTGTATGATATGTAAATTATATGCCAAGGAACTGGTTGATAACAAAGTTCATGGGTAAGTTCCATTATCTTTCAATTCCATTTTCCCACCAACTGTTGAAGCCCTTCTTAGACGCCATTCATTCATTGTGCATCTACTATGTGCTGGACATTATTTGGGACACTTCAAGTGGAACTTGAACTTTTCTGAACTTTTAGGAGGCGACAGGAGCTATGAAGACAACCCGGAAGAGAATGCCTTAATGGACAGTGACTAGGATTAATTTAGAGGGGCATTCTGCTGAGATAACCATTCAGATCTCATCTAAATGACTCAATGGTATAAATAGCTGATATTTAAGTCTGTGTAGAGAAACTAGCAGTATTTAGATATATTTCTTTACATATATTATGTTATAATTTACCTTTGAGAGCTTCCTGTGGCCTCAGAGAGATAAGAAAGAAATGAGGTTTTTCATAGAACCAAACCCTGTTTTCATTCACCCCAGTGTGATTCTAGAGTTCATCTTCAGCATGACTCCATGCGTGACTCCAACGTACCAGAGAAATTCTCTGTAGAAATTCTCTGCCGATTCCTCTTGGGGCCCGGCCTTATCCCCTATCAGCACACTCTCTAATGGGGCCTCTGGGCATATGGTTTTCAGGGTGTTGGACCTCATTCCACAGGGAGGGAGCTTCAGGGAAATCCCAGCTCAGATGCTGAGGAGAGGGGCGGTGGGAAATCTACACCCCATTTCTCTCAGGAAATGAGAAATTTCACATAATTAACCTCCAAGAGGTGAAGCATAGGGATTTCTCCACTCACAACAGGCCACCACTGACATAACAGGAGCATGACATCTGGATTGTCCATGAAGACTCCAGGATTCTGGGGGCTCCAGCACCTCTACAATGGGTCTTGATGATTCTTGGAGGATATTGCTCATGAGAGGCTGGAGGAAGCCTCCTCTCTGATTTTTTCTGCTTGCCTCCATGATGGGGCTCCACTCTGTCCTCACCTCTGGTCCTTCCTGCCAGCCCCACACCAGAGGCACTCAATCTTATTCTGCTGATGTGTTTCCCTTCTTGCTTTTGCTCTCTTTCACAATTGTTAGATGCTGTTGACTTCGTTCCAACTCAGAGCAACTCTATCTATGGATAACAGAACAAAATACTGCCCAGGCTGTCCCATCTTTACAATTGCTGTTACGTTTCAGTGCATAGTTGCAGCCACTGTCTCAATGCATCTTATCAAGGGGCGTCTTTTTTCTTAGCCCTTCTACTGTACAAACACGTCGTCCTTCCCTAGGGACGGATCCTTCCTGACATGTCCAAAGTAAAAGTAAATGATACAAAGTCTCATCATCCTCACTTCCACGGAACATTTTGGCTGTACAGTCCAAGAGTAATGTTTTTGTTCTTTTAGCAGTAAATGGTACTTTCAATATTCTTTGCCAACACCCAAATTCAAATGGATCAACTCTTCTTCGGTCTTCCGTATTCATAGTTCAGCTTTCTCCTGCATGCAAGGTGATTAAAAATGCCATGAATTGACCCAGGTGAATCTTAGTCTTCAAAGTGAATCCTTTGTTCTTTGACACTCTAAAGAGAACTTTGGTAGCAGATTTGACCGATGCAATATGTTGTTTGATTTCTTGACTGCTGCATCAATGAGTGTTAGCTGTGGATCCACGTAAAATGAAATCCCTTATTATTCTATCTTTTCATTATATCACACTCAGTTAATATTTAAAGGCTCATCTGAAAACCCACCTTCTCTAGGTGGTCATTTATGAATGATGTTGTCAGAATTAGTCTCTCTCTCTCTCTCTCTCTCTCTCTCTCTCTTTTTGCTGAAAGCCAACAAGAACTTAGAATTTTAATTACCACCCTTGGTAGTTTCCCTCCTTCCCCTGACTCTTCCCCTTTGTTTCCCCCCTCCCTCTTTTTCTTCTAAATAGCAATTAGCATATTTGCCCATTCCTTTACAAATAAGCAGAATACTATAATAATCATAGAAACAAATGGACCCTCTACCTAACTCAAGGATGAGAATGTTGTTCCACAGTTACCCCCAAATAACAGAGACAACAGCATGGGGCTCTAGAGAACTATGGTGAAAGTCCAGAGGTGTAGGGGAGACTTCACTGTCTTTGAGAAGGTGACTATATCTCTGTTGGTGGCTAACCCAGGTGTGACCACCTGAATTGGAAAATGCCTAGCATTACCTATACAGAATCCCAAACAGAGAATATGCCCGGTATTATGTTCCTAATTGGGTATTTTGACCTAGTTCCTATCCAGCCCTTGGTGACCCAGGAGATTGGTAACTAGGACAATCTCCTTTGTCCTTCCGAGGTGCACAGTATCCTTCATAGGTCACACTAGTATCCTTCATAGGTCACCCACACAGTATCCTTCATACGTCACACACACAGTATCCTTCATAGGTCACACCAGTATCCTTCATAGGTCACACCTTCATAGGATCAAATTTGGAAACCCCACTCATCTTAAACTCACCTGTAGCAATTTAAGGAGTGGAAATACTTCATTAGACTTAAGGTTAAAACTCTCTGGTGTGAGAGGTGACTGCTATTCCAAGGTTATGGAGTTAGAGATCATTGGACTTTGGTTTGCATTTCTTTGTCCAGTGGACGGCTTGGGCTAACAAATATTTGCTATTTTTATGCTCTCTTTGCCTTTGTATGACATAGCTTAGTCTAGCAGACATAGTTATGCCTTTGTGAATTAATTTTTTGAAAGTTTTCCCATATCTCCAACCCTCATTGTTTGTGTACATAGTGTCCGGTCACTGGAGGTTTTGATTTGTACAGTCCAGCAATCCATATATTTTAGTCTATAGAGCTGTCCTAGACATATATGTTTTTCTTTTCTAAACAATATTTGAAATTCCATAACATTGGACAAACTAAGGATGCTATAAATAGATTAACATGTGCCCCATGGAGATGATATAAATGTTACTCAATAAATGAATAACAATGTCTCTACTATGAACCAGGGACATACACAGATGATAGCTACATGAATGGATTTTGAGCTTGCACTTAATCATAGCCATAATTAAGAACAATTAGTTCTTATGACATTACCCTACTGAATACTTGCCCTCATGAAGAGATCACTGAAGATATCGGTGCTACAGTAAAGTGTGGTGAAGAAGGCAGATCGTGTCTGGCTATTAGAAAAAATAGTAGCAGGGGTCTTAACAACTTGCCCCCAAACCAGCAGTTATCTAAGTGAAGTGTCAGCTGAGTCCACATGGATGAGGCACACTAGCTAGTGTGATCCAAGGATTGTAAAAAATAAAATCTAGGACATGAGGAGGGAATAGTATTAGAATTTAAATTTTAAGCATCGAGTTTGAAGAAGGCTGTGGCTGACAGTCAAAGCTCAAAACCCATTTGCAAGGTTCCCACTTGGAATAAATCTTAGGTGAATCCCTCTGACCATTGACCAGATTATGAATACTCTTGATATTAGAAAGAGTGCATTGGAAAGGGGACTAATGTAGATGTGGTTAGGTTAAAATATAGACCTTATCATTTGTTTGCCTTTTTGACTAATTTAAAATTTATTCTAGTTATATTGTATTCTGTTTTCTTTTCAATTGAAGCTTTTTAGATTTTATTTTGTTATTTATTATTTTTATTATTATTATTTTCTTGTTTTTCTTTATATGAAATCCAGGATAGGTAAATCTATAGAGACAGCCACTGGATTAATATTTCTTGGGGCCATGGCAGGAGAGGTTGGTGGGAAATGGGGAGGTAGTAATAATAGCTACCAAAAAGAAGAAAATATTTGAAAATTGATGGTGGTGATGATTACACAGCTCTTAGCATATGTTTAAATTATTAAATTGTAAGATACGTGAATTATGTCAATAAAACTGCTAAATTAAAAAAGCAATGTGAATGTTATTGTTTTCCTACAAGACTCCACTTTGGCTCCTGCCAGATGCCATTCCCTTTATTCTTCCCAATGTAATGGCTAATGACTATCCTAATTTACATGTCAGTCACTTTTCCCTTTGTTTTCTTTATATCTTTACTAAATACATGAGGTAGTTAGTTCTGCTTGTGTTTGGATTTTATATTTAGTGAGGTGATACTATGTATACTGCGATAGATTTTTTTGTCAGCCTAGCTGGGCCAGGAGCCTCTATGATTTGAGAGTTAAGACCTAATATCCTCTGGTGATGTGACCAAACATGAAATAATCACCTCCACAATATTATCTGCTATGAACATCCAATTAATTTTAAGAAGATTAGATGGCACACTGCACCTGTACTCAGTTCACAGCCCTGATGCAATCAGTGGAAAGAAAGTTTTCTCAAGTGTGTACTTCCAATATCATCTTATTTGCTTTTTGCTGGCCATTGATCCTGTATCTGGCCCAGCATCCTCTAATTCTTTGCACTTGAGCCAATAGACGGCCATAATGCCTGCCAATGCTGGGAGTCATCTGCCATCTGACCTGCCCACCTTGGATTCATTGGCCTGTGCAGCCACCGGCCTACTGTCTTCCCACCAGTTTCGGGATCATCAGTCCCACAGTTTCTTGAGTCAGGACATGCCTACAATCTAATATCTGATTAACTGAGAGACCTAGGACCTACCTTGTCTTGGACATGCCATCTTCTACGATTGTGGGAATTGAGCTTTTTTCTTCATATAAAATTATATCTATCTATCTATCTATCTATCTATCTATCTATCTATCTATCTATCTATACACAAAGCTTTACAGAATTAGCTTTCCAAGACTAACACACATAATCTTTTGTGTCTTGCAAATTTTTGAACCAACATTGTGTGTCAATGTGTGCTGCCGAGTTCATTTTCATTACATGAGTGCATCATGATTGACTTATCCATTCCACTGTTATTCAACGTTTGGACCATCAGTTTTTCCTATTACAAGAAAGATCTTGGGAGATGTTCTTGTATATGCCTCCTATGAAGGCATTTCTACAGGATACATGCAGAGTAGAATTATTGAGTGTACACACTTATGCAACCATCTAGGAGATGCTAGATGATTTCCCGAGTGGCAGCCCATGTGCAATAGTTGGTCAGAGTTCCTTTGCTCTGCATCTTAGAGCACACTTGATGGAACTCACTGCCATCAAGTTGATGCCGATTCAGCGTTCCCAAAAGACAGAATGGAATGGCACTGTGGGTTTCCAAGACTGTAAGTCTTTTCCTTGAAAACAGTTTTAATGGCACGTACTTAACATATCATACAATTCAATAGTCCAGTCATATCACAGAGAATTGTACAATCATTACTGTATTAATTTTAGAACACTCCCCCGGACCCCCACCCCAAGCTGGTTAAATTGCCTTTAAAACGAATTGTGTTCTAGTCCTCCTTTCCTGTCTCCACTTTCATATTTTATTCCTGAAATCCCCTGAGACTGTCTTTTTTTGGCACTGTAAGTCGTTGAGGGCGTAGAGAGCTTCATCTTTCTCTTCAGACGACACTGGTGATTTTGAACTCCTGACCTTGTGATTAGCAGCTCAACATATAACCACTATGCCACATTTGGTTAACTATGTTGATATTTGCTGATTTGAATACAAGGTCTTAGCAGGTTTAGTTTGAATTTCTCTGGTTTCAAACGAAGTGAAGCATATTTTCATGTTTGTTTGCTATTCAAGTCTCCCATTTTGTTAAGAGCCTGTTCACATTTCCCACCTCTCTCCTCCCCTTTTTATTGCATGGTTAGGGTTGTGTTATTTATTTTGCATATCTAATAGAAACAATCGCCACTTGTCTGTCAGTTTGTTTCACTCTGGTGGTTTGTGTGTTGCTGTGGTATTGGAAGCTATGTTACTGGTATTTGAAATGCCAGCAGGGTGACCCAAAGTAGACAAGTTTCAGGAGATCTTCCAGACTGAGAACAGACAACTAAGAAGGAACTTGAGAAAGTAGCCACTGAAAACCTTATGCATAACTTCAGTACGATGTCAGATACTGCAGACTTAATGAATGGAAGCAGAGCATTGTCAGAGATACCACCAGATAATGGGCCTTCGAGTCCAAAGGCACTTGAAATGTGACTGAGCAGCAGCCTCTTTCTCCAGGTGATGTTGACCTTGGTGACATGATGAATGGAGCAGAGAAGGTGGGAGTTGAACCTGCCAGATCTTCATTTGCTGATGGGGCACAATTCAGAGTAAGAAGATACAGTTTAGACAACCTACTAGTAATCCACACTTGGAATGTACGAAGTGTGAATGTTGGAAAATGAAATGGAATGCATAAAGATCAACATCCCAGTATTCCTGAGCTGAAATGGACAGGTATTGGCTCTTGTGAATCAGAAAATCATATGATTTACTATGCTGGAAATGACATAGTCAAAAGTAATGGCATGGTATTATTTGTCTAAAAGGATATTTCACAATCAATCTTGAAGATCTACCTTCAAGGAAATCCTGTCAGTACAACTATTATTCAAGTTTATGCCCCAACCTCAAAAGAAGAAATGGAAGAATTCTACTAACGTCTTCAATTGGATATTGATCAAGCATGCAATACAGATGTGTTGATGATTATTGGCAATTGGAATGAAAAAGTTGGAAACAAGGATGGAACAATAGATGGGAAAGATAGTCCTGGTGGTAGAAATGCAACTGGAGATTAAATGGTAGAATTTTGCAAGACCAGCAATCTCTTCATAGAAAATACTTCTTTTTTCAACACCACAAAAGGAGACTGTACACATGGACTTCTCCAGATGGAATACAGAGAAATCACACTGACTGAGGGATGAGATGGTGGAGAAGCTCAATATCAGCAGCTCACAGCAGACCAGGGGCTAACTGGAAACATACTATCAATTGTTCATATGAAAGTTCAGGTTGAAGCTGAAGAAAATTAAAACAAATTCACAAGAGCCAAAATAAGACGTTGAGTCTCTCTCCTGAATTTTGAGAACATTGAAAGAATATATTTGAAGCATTGCACACTGATGACAGAAGACCTGATTAGCCATGGAGAGACATCAAGAATATCATTCATAATAAATCAAAAGATCATTAAAAAGACAGAAAGAAAAGAAAAGATAAAAGTGGATGTCAGTCCCCTTACAGAAGGGTCGCAGGGAGGAGACACGCCAGTCAGGGTGCAGTGTATCAACAATGAAACATGCAACTTTCCTTTAGTTCTTTAATGCTTCCCCCTCCCCCACTATCATGACCCCAATTATACCTTACAAATCCGGCTAGATCAGAGCATGCACACTGGTACAGTTATGAGCTGGAAACACAGTGAATCCAGGACAGATGAACCCCTCAGGACCAATAATGAGAGTAGTTATACCAGGAGGGTAGGGAAAGGTTGGGGGGGCGTGGAGAAAGGGGGAACTGATCACAATGATCTTACATATAACCCCTTCCCTGGGGGATAAACAACAAAAAGTGGGCGAAGGGATATATCGGTCAGTGTAAGACATGAAAAAAAATTATAAATTATCAAGGGTTCCTGAGGGAGGGAGGGTGGGAAAGGGAGGGGAAAAATGAGGAGCTGACACCAAGGGCTCAAGTAGAAAGAAAATGTTTTGAGAATGATGAGGGCAACAAATGTACAAATGTGCTTGGCACAATGGATGAATGTATGGATTGTGATACGAGTTGTACAAGCCCCCAATAAAATGATTAAAAAAAAGTGGACGTCAGAAGAGGCTCGAAAACTTGCTCTTAATCATAGAATAGCTAAAGCAAATGGAAGGAATGATGAAGTCAAAGACCTGAGTAGAAAATTTCAATGAGCAGCTCACGAAGAAGAAGCCAAATATTATAGTTATATATGCAAAGACATAGAGCTGGAAAACCAAGAAAGAACACATTCAGCATATGTAAAACTGGAAGAATTCAAGAAAAATGTCAAGTTTCGAGTTGCAACCTTGAAGGATTTTACAGGCATAATATTGAATTATGCAAGAAGCGTCCAGAGAAGATGGAACACAGCATCATGGTACCAAAAATAGCTAGTCGACATTCCACCATTTTAGGAAGTAGAATAGAAGCTAAAACCAATGGTATGGAAGGAAGAAGGTCAACCTACACTGAAAGAATTAGTAAAAAACAATGCTCCAAAAAAACCCCCAAAAATAATAATGCTCCAGGAATTGATGGAATACCAATGAAATGTTTCAGCAAGCAATAAAGCACTGGAGGCACACACTCATCTATGCCAGGAAATTTAGAAGGCAGCTACTTGGTCAATGGACTGGAATGTACCCATTCCAAAGAAAGGTGACTCAACAGAATGCTTAAATTCTCATTTGCAAGCAAAATTTTGATGAGGATCATCCAAGAATGGTTGCCACAGTACATCAATGAGGTTCAGGCCAGATTCAGAAAAAGACATCTGATATCAGATGGATCTTATTTGAGAGCAGAAAATGTTTACTTGTGTTTCATTGACATTTGACTGGTTTGAATCACCGGCTTTTGAATGTGTGAATCATAACAAACTATGGATAGCCACGAGGAGAATGAAATTCCAGAACAGTTCATTGTACTCGTTTAGAAATTGTACAATGGCCAAGAGGTGATTGTGGGAAGAGAACAAGGGCATGCCGCCTGATTTAAAATCAGGAAAAGCATGAGTCAGCGTTGTAGCCTTTGACCATACTTATTCAATCTGTATTCTGAGCAGATCTCCAGCAAATCTGGCCTATATGAAGAAAAATATGGCATCAGGATCAGAGGAAGGCTTATTAACAACTTGCTCTATGTAGATGACACAACCGTGCTTACTTAAAGTGGGGGGGACTTGAGGCACTTGCTGAAGATGAAGCACTGCAGCCTTCCATATGGATTACAAATCCATGTAAAGAAGACCCAAATCCTCACAACTGGATCTTTAGGTAACAACAGGGAAAATGTAGAAAAGATTGAAATCGTCAAGGATTTTGTCTTGGACCCACAATCAATGCTCACAGAAGTGGCAGTCAGATAAAATAAAAGTGCTTCTTTGGGTAAATCTGCTGCACAAGACCTCTTTATAGTCCTGAAAAGCAAGGATAATGCTTTGAGGCCTAAGCTGCACCTGACTCAAGTCATGGTATTTTCAATGGCCTCATATGCATGTCAAAGTTGGACATTGATTAAGGAAGACCAAAGGAGAATCAATGCGTTTGAATTGTGGTGCTGGAAAAGAGTATTGGAAGTACCATGGTCTGCCAGGAGGATAAGCAAATCTATTGTGGAAGAAGTATGGCCAGAGAGCTTTTCAGAGGCAAGGATGGCAAGGTTTCACCTTACACAGACATACAACAGAACTTTGCATATTAATTTTGTGTCTAACAATCTTGCTTAATGTCTTTATTAATTCCAATAATCCATTCATCATTATATTGGATTTTCTGCAAACACAGTTGCATTGTTTTGGAATAGGAGCAGCTTTGTATCTGTCTCACTCACATACAGTCCATTTCTCTCTTCAGCTAGCTGCACTGGACTGGAACGCCAGTACAATTTGAAGGGAAGTAGCACAGCAAGATTGAGCTGGACGCAAACAGGAAAACTCCCTGTTAACAGCAATTTCAGTGCTTGCTCACCTCCCAGGGTTTCTGTTTTCATTTGGTTTGGCCTTTTCTAAATTCTTTCCATTCTTGTCAAATTAGCAATGAGTCTAAAAAAAAGAAAGAAAAACACTTTTTTTTTGGGTAAACCCAGCATTTTTAGTTGTTTTAGGAGAACAATCATTCAGGATGTCTAGCTCACTATGTTGTTGGAAATAAAAGTCAATCAACTTTCTCTTTAACAGATCATTAAAGGCAAAAACTATGTATGACATGTATTGTCCACTTATCACAATACTGAGAACACCCTAGGAGCGATTTAAGCTCTTCACCTCTCTGCAAGGTGCCTCCCCTTTCCCTTGAAGCCTGGACAATTCCTCATTCTCAGATGAATCCACTCAACCAAACTTACCTCTACCAGGATGCTGGACACTGCAAGATCCGGCCAGATGATTTCCTTCTGCAGCACACCGAAAAGAGAAACTCTTGGTGTGAATTTTCTCAAACGCCCTTTCTTTGACCTCTAAACTATGTGCTTTAATGTCTGGTTTGCAGATTTCAGTCTAGTTATCTGAGGAGGTTGTTTTTTTTTTCTCCCCCCTGCGTGTGTGTTTATTTTACTTTATCTATATATCTATCAATCAATCATCTATCTATTACCTATATCAACTCTTTTAACATGAAATGATGTATTATTCAGGGAAAGAAATATAAGTATTAATTTATTTAGAATATAAAGATAATTACACAATGGAATACTTCAGAGTTCATTTCATGACCAAAAGCTGTATCTCAAAAAGAGGGCTCCAATGTTACTGCTTCAGGAGCAAGTGATTGTTTAAAATTGTGCTTGGTATCATGTGCACCACCCTAGGTAAAAGCAATTCTCCTGCATCCACACTATTCTTTAGCTGTGATATCTTGTGGAGCATTTCTTACCCATTTCCTTTTTATTTCTTAAAAAATCGCCTTTGCTATTTAAAAAAAACACGTTTATTTTTTGCTCTCCCATTGAGAGAGAGAATTAAAAATGAAGAAGGGGGAAATGACCACAAACGCTGCAATACTGAAGACAACATGAAGACATCAGGTAAAACATTGTATCTTCTCTTGCACTAAATGGGAATCAATAAAAAAGTAAATCATCACTGTTTACCTGTTTGAAACTCTTCGACATATGGCACTTTACAGAAAAAGTATTCCTATTGAGTCTAAAACAAGGAAGAGACAGTGATAATGTGAGAAGGGGAAGGATTTAAAAACATGTTAAGCAAATGGAATCGACAAGATTTCATGAGCAGTGTACAGGAAATGAGTGTAGGCTAGTTTTGTTCCAGTGGTGTGCGGTGGGTCCTCAAGTGGGGTTTTAGCTGCATAGCGACCCCATGTGACAGAATGGAATTGCCCCCCTGAGGTTTTCTAGGCTAAAGTCTTTAGAGGAGCCGATTGCCAGTTCTTTTTCCTGTGGAGAAATCTTCCAAACCCACCGCCCTGAAATCTATTCGGACTCAGTGACCCTGTGAAGGGTTTCCAAGACTCTCAATCTTTACAGGAACAGACCGCTTCATATGTTGTCCTATAAAGTGGCTGGTGGCTTTGAACCACCAACTTTTATTGGTACCAATGCTTACCTCACAGTGCCACCAGAAAAGAGCCCTGCTAAATAGTAGAATTACCATATACTCCAGGGGGATTTTCCCCAATAAAAGGAAATGATATCTCTAAAATGAACCAGGGACTGGTACAAACCATAGATATATGAATAAGATTTTGAGCTTGCACTTAATCATAGTTCTAATCGAAGAACAATGAGCACTTATGACATGGTTCTACTTGATACTTGTCCCACGAAGAGAGAGATCACTGAAGACATGGGTGCTACAGCCAAGTGTGATGAGGAAACCAGATGGCGCCCAGCTATCAGAAAGAAGTGTCTGAGGTCTTAATGTCTTGTGTTAAAACAAGCAGCCATCCAAGTGTGGTGTCAGCTATATCCATGTAGATGAAGCACACCTGCACATGTGATACAAGGATTGTAAAGAATAAAGTTCATAAGCAGAGGAGGGAATGGTATCACAGTTTAAATTGCTAGGTTTGCAGAAGGCTATGGATGACAGTGAAAGCCCCCAATCCTTTTTCAGGGTCTGTGAATTAAGTCTCCAGATGAGCCGCCTCTGACCATAGGCCAGGAATGTGAACAGCTTTGCTATCCAACAGTACACTGGAGAGTGGGTTAATACAGCTGCAGTTAGACTAAAATTGAACACATTTCAGTTGCTCTCTCTTTGATCCATTTAAAATTTGTTCTAGTTTTTATTATTTCCTGTTTTCTTTTCAATTGATTTTTTGGTTTTATTTCATTATTGTTTGCTGATTTGCTTCTCTTTGTATTAAACGGGGACTAGGTAAATCTATAGAGACAGCAACTGGATTACAGTGTCTTAGTGTCTTACACTAAGTGGATTAGAGTGTCTAAGGGTTTGGGTTGGGATGTTGGGCAAAAATGGGGCGCTAACAATAATGAGGACAAGACAGAAGAAATAGTTCTAAAATTGATTGTGATGATGTTCGTCTTTTTAATATGACTAAACCATTGAATTGTATGATATGTGACTTATATGTCAATACAACTGCTGAAATAAGATTCCTGGGGGGCACAGTGGTTCACCTGTGGCTGCTAATGGAAAGGCCAGCCCTTGTAGCTCACCAGCCCCTCTGCAGAACGACGGGGCTGTCTGCCTCTGTAAAGCCTGGGCGCTGGGGCAGTGCAAGTCTGTCCTGTTGGTAGTGATGAATTGGAATCTATTCAAGGTACATGAAAACAGCTGGCATAGCAAAAGGGAACATGGTTCAGCCCAGCGCCACCTTCGTGACCCTTGGCATGGTTGGTCCCTAGAGCTTATTAACTTTCTTGAAGGCAGTGAGAAACCCTCTCCCCAGCAGAGGTAGGTACGGAATAAGCCCTCTGTACTTTACATCTTTTCACCGCTGCACCCCCCAATCCTAGAACACGGTGGGTGGCAGTTAATTGAAGGAGCCCCTGAGAAGCTCACCCATGCTCTCTTTATACCCCCCACTTCTTCGGAGTCTTTGGTAGGGAGCAGCCACCGCAGCCCAGGGGACCCGGACGCGCGCGTGCCAGGCCTGGTTCTGCGCTTCGGCGCCCCACGCGGGCGGCTGCAGTTGCTATAGAAACGGCGGGAACTAACAACTCCGTTCCCCCAGGGTGAGGGCGGCCCGCGGAGCGAAAGGCGGCGGAGGAACGGCGGGAGCGAGGTGCGGCGGCCGCCCAGTTCACCCCCGTGCCAGCCGAGCCAGCCGCAGCGCGGCGCCCCGGTCCAGCCCCGCTTGCGGGCGCCCGCCCCGCCGTCCACCCTGCCAGCCTGCGAGTGTAGGTAGGTACCAGCTCGGCGCCCCGAGACCCCGACAGTGAAGACCCTTCCGCCCGCCTACTCCATCGTCCAGCCCCCCAACCCTCAGGGACCCCGTTGCCCGCAGCGTTGAAAGGATGCCCTTAGGGACCATGCACCCCCTGTTGCCCGCCACGTTCAAAGGATGCTCTTAGGGACCACGCACCCCGCGGGGGCGGTCATTAGGACGAGGGTCCCTAGACGTCAAGTCTACCTCTCTGTCTTTCAATGCACTTTAGGCATTTCATTTACGAATTGGCAAAGGAAAAGCGAGAAAGATGAGAGAGAGAAAGAGAGAGAGAGAGAGAGAGAGAGAGAGAGAGAGAGAGAGAGATTAAAAAAGAAAAAAAACCACACAAACACGACTTTTAGAAATTGTTTTTCATCCTCTTGGTCTTTCACCCCCTCCGACCCCCCACCCGCCGGTCGAAGGCCCCCCACGTGCTCCCCAGCCCGCGGTGGGACACTTGGAGGCGCTCACGGTGCCAGGTGAGCGCCGATTGGCTGCGCAGCCGGGGACGCGCAGAGCGTCCGCCCCCGGCCGCGGCCCGCAGGGTCAGGGGCGCGGTGGCCACCTCGCTCTCACGCAGGCTCTGTCTCTCGCCCGCAGTCGGTGCCTGGGAGCCCGTGCGCGAGGCCAGGGGACAGCAGCGGTGCCTGCGCCCCGAACGGGACGATGAGCGGCCCGGGCGCCAGGTCGGCGCACCTGTCTCAACCCGTGGTGAAGAGCGTGCTGGTGTACCGCAACGGGGACCCCTACTTCGCGGGGCGCCGCGTGGTCATCCACGAGAAGAAGGTGTCCAGCTTCGACATCTTCCTGAAGGAGGTGACGGGAGGCGTCCAGGCGCCCTTTGGGGCCGTCAGGAACATCTACACCCCGCGGTCCGGCCACCGCATCCGGAAGTTAGACCAGATTCAGAGTGGGGGCAACTACGTGGCCGGGGGCCAGGAAGCCTTCAAGAAACTTAAGTGAGTCTCTCTGCCCCGGCCGCCCACCTTGTCGGGGTGCGTGGAGGTGTTGGATGAGGTGAAGAAATGAATGGCGTCCACCTCTGTCCCCCTTCCACTCCCTGGGAGCCCCGGGGTTGGGGTGGGGTGTGTGTGATGTGCTTTTTTGATGCCTCTCAAAGCTCCAGATTCGGGTAAAGGCTGAAAGGTGATTGGAAAAGAATTTCACCTGTTAGCAGTAGGGACAGACTTAAAACTGTGAACAAACAACTGACATTAAAAAAAACAACCAACATCTGATACTTCAGCATTTTGTGCTTTCTGGTGTGCTGATTTTTCCACTTTCCCCTTTATTCGATACTAATTATTTTACTTTAAGCAAAGATATGTTTTAAAACCACTCTTCCTGGGAGAACTGGGTTATCAGGACAGAAGGAAAAAGTTTTAGTTCCATTAAAAGTCACCCTTTAACGCAGAGTATTGGATAATATCTTATCGCGAGAGGAGAGAATGTCGCAACTTTTTTTTTTCTTCCTCCGCGGTTTAAATACTTTCACCTTTAATTCCAAGTGGAACTGACCACGCCCCCACTTTTCTGAGCGTTCTTTCTGGCCTGAGTGTTTTTGCACTTAGTCTAGCGCTTGGGAAATTGATTATGCTTGCTGTATTTCTGTCCATGTCTGTCTCCAAGTACCTGTTGAACTCTCAAGGCACATTAGTGCTTATCCAGTCCCTGGCTGGGAACATCACAGGTGCTCAGTGAGTTAGGAAACTGCCCCTGGTTCTGGGAGTTGAACAAAGTTGAAGAAGACATGAACCCCCGCCCTGTGGCGCTTACAGGCCAACAGGAGAGAGACTGACTACACCGACTACATGCACACCTATCACTTTAATGCCAGGGAGAAAGAGATCAATGCAATTCGAAAAATAGTTATTTGAGAGTTGGGAGCTGAGAGAGATCATTTCTGATGGCGGTGGGCATTAAAAGACAGGTGGACCTTTATATTCTATGCTTTTAAATGATTTTACTGAGATCTATTTCACACCCCATAAGATCCACCTATTTTAATTTATTCACAGAACTGTACAACTGTCACCCAATCTAATACTTGAACTTTTCTAGCACTCCCAGAAGAATCCTATACTCATCTCCAGTTATGGTTCTGTTTTCTTCCACCTCAGTTCTGTGCAACCACCGATCTATTTTTATCTCTCTCTATTTGCCTATTCTGGGCACTTCACAAAAATAGCATCATACAATATAAGGACTTTTTTTTTTTAGTGCCTTCACTTGGCACAATGTCTTCAAGGTTCATCCACATGGAAGTATGTATTAGTCCTCCTTTTTATTGTCAAATAAAGTTCCATGGCATAGATATGTCAACTTAAAAAAATTCATTCATCTCTTGGTAGATAGATGTGTTGTTTCACTTTTTGGGTACTATGAGTAAAGAGGTGGTGTAGTGGTTACGTGGGCTTCGATCCTCATGGTCGGCAGTTTGAAACCACCAGCAACTCAAGGGAAGGCCTTGACTCTTCTGTAAACAGTTTGAGTCTCGGAAGTCCGCAGGGGGTCTCTATGAGTCCGCATTGATGGCACCCGGTTAGTGAATTTTGAGTGAGTAATGAACACCATTCGTGCACACGTTTTGGGGTGGGCATGCGTCATTTCTCTTGGGACATATGTTAACTCTGGATTCCATCATTTTTAAAATATAAGATTTAGTTCTATTTAGCATGGAGCTCCAAGTATAAACTGACCATAAACCATGTGCTTACAAACTTTATTTTTAACATTAGAGAATCATTTTTAAGAATAATCACTGAAGTTGTGCAAAGTCATCCTTCCTTTCTTACATTTTAAAAAATTGAGTTCTAGACATCCTGCCTTTTCTTATACCAGGCATTCTTTTTATGGTAGGCAAGGGAATATATTTAATTGCTTCCCCCTTCCTTGAAGATCCCCCCCCACCTTTCATAAGTGTACCCTGTCTAACAGAAAAAAATGAATCAAACTCGTATGCTGTACAGAAACTTACAACTTTAAGTCTGCAGACTGGAGCAGTCTCCAGTTGTTTGGTTGATTGGTTCTGTATTGTTGGGCAAGTCATATGGCTCAGCTGATCAGTTTCCTAACACATAAAAGAAGCAGTTGTTCCAGTCTCACAAGCTTGTTGTGTAAAGTCAATGCTATGGATGTGAGTGTGTTTAGTAAACCCTAGAGAGTTACTTATATATAAGCCATCTTTATGTCCAGTTCCCTCCACCACATGCTATGTTTATTATTTTATTGACTAGTTTCCATATAAAACCATTTTCATGGCAATGGGAATCGGGTTCAGAATCCATTGACAGCTGAGCATTGTAAAAGCACATTAGTACGGTAATTTACATTCTCCTTTGTTTATTTGTCATTACCATCTCAAATGACAAAGACAGATAAAGTTCCAAACCAAATAGAAAATGCACTTCAATGTTAGCTTTCAAGTGCATACGAGACCACACTCTTTATATGTCTAAGAGATTTGCACTGTTATTTTTGCTTCTGATTCACAACAAAACTGGGTTTGTTATTAACATTGTCCATGGTTGTTAGCTTTCTATGCTGACAGATGAATAGTTTATTCTGTTTGTGTTAAACTAGTAGTAACTATGGTTATAAAGATCGAAGCCAAGGGGATTTCAAAGCTGAATGGCACTAGAAGCTTAGCACTCGGTAAGTTGATATAGTGAAGTAACTGGCAGAACCAGAGAAGGTCCATGGTATTGAGGGTTACTCGTGCGCTTCTTGTTTAGACCCTGAATGATGGTCGGGGAAACTATTTTTCAAATGAAAACAAGCAACCTCCTTCTTGAATTCTTTTGACCCAGATTTTACTAATATTTTTAAAGCTGCCAGTGAACTTCAGGAAACTTCATTTGATAGCACAGAATTTTAGAGATTGTTATTTAGCCCAAAACTTCCCCAGTGGATGTTTGGAAGTTGACATGACTACATTAAGCTAGTGGGTCTGAGGTCCCTGTCCTGCACATGGCTATTAGGATGTTTTGGTGTTAGGTTGACCATCAGACCCTGCAGATTCTCAAAAAAGCCATTGTATGGCTATTCAGGGGGCATTTGCCCTGCCTCCTGTAAAGACTGTTTGTGTGGGAGAGATCAATCATTGGCCAAGGTATCAATTGAACATTCTGTCACACACAGACAAATTCTAAATGACAACAAATCCATGTTTCACTGCCAAAAGCAAAAATTAATTATAAAATAAACTTCAGAAAGTAAACTCAGCAGGACAGTAGTCAAGGCAGAAGATTATATATAAACACGATATATGTGCTAAAATTATGTTAAAATTCATTTCTAGATTTAAATTTGTCATATTAAATGGAATGTTTTATCCCTTCTGGATATGAAGCACAGTGGGAGGGAGCAGGCGGTAAACTTCCAGCTTAACGCTGACAAAGGCATGACATAAAGTTCTCAGGTTGCGCTTCTGTCACAGCTAGAGAATGATCACTAGTTAATATCTTACCAAACACTAATAGAATGCTAAGGGATCTCCAGAGGTTAACTAGTCTACCCATCTGTTTCTTATCCGAACCAATGCCTAAACCCACCCCCAAGACTGAACACTTCTGCATCGTTAAAGCGATCTCATAGGAGAAAAAGATTTCCCAGCCTTTCCCAGTTATTATTTGAATACACATTCTTCATTTTATTTGACTCAGAATCTGTGCTTTATGGGGCTGCTAAGCAGATTGAATGTGGTCACTCTTTATATCAAATCTGGATAAAAATCAGAAAAATAGTACTTTTCAGCCATAACCAACTCTTATGGGGATTGGGGGTGGGGAGAATATTCCTCCCACAGAGGCATGCATTTCTAAGATGTCAATGTCCTTGTCATCTAGGATAGACATGTGTCAGCTCTGGACTCAGATAGTGAAAGCAATTCTCACTACTATAATTGTTGTTAATTAGTAGCCACAGATTTTTGCTCTAGGCGAAAATATTTTCTATGGTGGGCTTCATTTTATTAATTATTTGGTATTTTAATAATTTCAAAAAAAGTTATTTCCATAACCAACAAAAAAAGCTATACCAATAACCCTTGCTGTTTCCCCCCCTCAGTTACTTGGACATAGGAGAAAGCAAGAAAAGACCAATGGAAGTCGCTAATACTGAGGTAATGTAAACAATATTTCTGAAGACTCATAAATAACAGAGTCGATTTTGTTTTTCTAATGGGGTGTCCTTTAGCTTTCTCTAATATTAAGAGAGGAATTTTCTAATTTATGTAAGAAACTGGTTGCTGTTAAACGGATTGCTTGCTTTTCTGCATCGTCTCTGGGTAGATTTGAAATGCCAACTTTTCGGTTAATAGCAGAGGACTTAACTATTTTTCCTGTCACTCAGGGACGCCTCTGTGTGTCAGAGTGGAACTGTGTTCTACAGGATTTTCAATCACTGATTTTCCAAAGTGGGATCAGCAGACCTATTTCCTAATGTGCCTTTGGGTGGACTCAAACCCTCCACGTTTTGCTTAGCAATCAAATGTTATCACCGCCTCTTACTCATACTCACTGCCATCGAATAGCTTCTCACCCCTCAAGATCCTATAGGACAGGGTAAAACGGCCCCTGTGGATTTATTTCTGAGACTGCAACTCTTCGTCGGAGTCGAAAGCCTCATCTTTCTCCCAAGGAGTGGCTGGTGGTTTCAAACTGCTGACCTTGCAGTTAGCAGCTCAACTTGTAATCCATTATACCACCTAGGGACTCCTAATTTATATAAGTGGAAAGTAGATATAAATTTATACAAAGTAAGCAATATGGTCAACAGTCCCTGATAATGCTCCCAGGCTTTCAGAAGCTAGATGGAATGTAGGATCCTAAAAATCGATGGCAAAAGGGCTCCTGGTTTATGTCAAGGGGACATTATACAGTGTAAAGCAGTGAGGACCCTTGACTTGGATCAGCACCATAAGGGGAGAGATGAAGAAGGTATCTTAAGACATATTGGATCAGATCTAACGTGTTCTTAGTGTCCTTTTTCTAGCTCTGTGGTCTCTGGTTGTGATCTATAGAAGTTTTCCCTGTCTGTCAAGGAGGAAGAAGATTCTGAGTACTATTCTCCCTATCTTTACAAAACCTACACTTGTAGCCTAGCTTGCTCTTGAGAGGCCAGTGTTTGAAAGAGTGTCTCAGAGTCTTGCAAAGGAGTTGGGTGGATGCCGTGTTGGACGTGAAACGTGACCTGTAGGACACCCCCTCCATGCCAGCTTGCACTGAGGTTCACTGGAGCGTAAGTTGCAAAATCTTGCACCGTGAAGAGAAACAAGTAGACACTAAAGACACCATGGTCCCATCGCTTCTGAAATCTGGTGGGATTTTCAGTAGGATAGTTTCTTTATTTTTGTGAATAATGAAACAGATTAAAAACAAAGTTAAATGTCCCAATGAAATGGAGGGAGAAATATAGTTAGACTCAGACTGGGACAGAACTTACCGCTCCAGATTGCCACCCTGTACAGTTGGGTTTGTCATCAACTGGTGTTCTGAACGAGTGTGTCTGTCAGTTAGGATACAACCCATATTTGTGTCCAAATCTCGGAGACGCACTTCTCACCTCTCACTCCTTTCTCCCACGTCCCTCCAGGACCAACTTTGTCCCTCTACAAAGCAACCACAAAGAGTTTATAATTATGTAGTCGCTAAAGAATGTGAGGTTAAATCCATTAGTTGTGTGAACAGGTGCTATCCCAGACATTGTTTAATTAATATTCTTGTTTGCATTTTTTGAATTCCAATGTGTGTCAAATTGATTGTTTACAAAAGCAGCGGATTTCGTAACTTAACGTTGGAAAAACGTATACGTCTTTTAGGTTATGCAGATTTTAGCTTAAGTGATACAAAAGACAGATTACCGAATTTGTAACAAAGTACTGATTAGTACATTTGTTCTGTTTGAAGAAAATACTAGACTGTTGAAGCAGACTGCCTTGCATGAAACTGGCAATTGAAACTGGATTTAAACAAAGCAAAACAAAACAGCTTTTTATTGTGATTTGGGTGAGGTTTATAGAGCAAGTCTGTTTTACATGAAGCGATGATTCCCACAAATTCTGTAACATGCCATTGACTGCAATCCTCAGAATTTAACTTCACAGATTCTTCTTCCTCCTGGTGTGTCCTGTTTATATTCTTTCTCTTTTCCTAACCCTTCTGACCTTTCTCCTTCAATAAATGCTGCCCTTTTGATCTCAAGTGGTTGCTTATTCTAAGATGGGCATATTTCTCTAGTATTATCATTCCCTTTATACACCTGTCTAAAAGGGTTGCGCCAAAACTGAGCCACAGGGGTGTGTTCATTTTCAGATGTAAGGGATAACTAAAGGCCAGTGTGATAGTCTGCGTACTTTAGAGAAACAAATCCAGAGGAACTCATGTGAAAGAGACAGTTTTATGTAAAGTTTAAGTGCGCATCAAGAAAACATCCCAACCCAGTGCTGCCCAAGCCCACAAGTTCAACATTAACCCATATGTCCAACACCAATCCACAAAATCCTCCTCCATCTCACAAAACAGACTCAATGATGCCTACTGAAGGAGGAAAGCCGAGTCAGTGAATGTGTAAGCATCTCAGCACTGGCAGGGGTCTCCACAGGGGTGCTCCAGCACCCAGGGCTGCATCGGGGTAGGTCCATGTGGCTTCTCCTCAGGGATGTCTTGCAGGAAGTGAGCTTTGCCAGCTGAAGCGGGAACTGGCTAAGGCAGCTGCACCCTGGTCCGACCATCAGAAAACAAGAGACCTGAGAACTAGAAAGGCAAGGCTCATTGAACCATTTATCCCCCTGCCCTTCAATTAACTCCACATGTGTTTGTCGGCCAGATTGGCACAATAAGCTAACTACCTCAGCCAGAGAACTACATGGTGGCCAGCTACATCTAACAACTTCAATGAAAGGGATCACATGAGAAAGTCCTGGATAGAATGGGAGAACATGTGGAACAGAACTCAGAATCACAAACAAGACCAGGCCCACTGCTCAGACTCTGCTGCAATGTTTTGGTGTTGCAAGTACAATGTTTGGCATGCCGCTGGAGAATATGACCACACGGAAGGTGAGGGCATCACGGAGTTAATTTTAAAGTGGGTTTAGAACATAAATACCTGAAAGTGGAAGAGTTGGCGTTCTCAAGTGAGATATTTCAGAGCAGTCATATTTCAGAGCCCTTAAAACATTTATTCAAAGATGTGTCAATATAAAGGTTGAGCAGAATGACTTATTTGCCTAACCTTGGGATCTACCTCTTCGATGAGAGGTAGTTTCATTGATGGAACTGTAGGATAATATAATAACATTCTTTGATGGCAGTATATGAAAAGAGCCACAACACCAGTAAGCATGGTTCATTTTACTCAGTGTTCCAAGCATATTAAGCTTAGTAATTCCCAGGATATTTTACTCTAGATCTTTACGGGTATTGCAGAGTGTGGGACCTGGGTCCTAACCCCTGTGGCTCGGTTTCCTATGCCTGAGTCACCTGACATTCCTCTCCTTCTGTCAGAGCAGCCTCCCCACGGCCATGGCACCATCCAGGTGCTCCTGTGTTGTTGTTAGTAGCTGTAGGGTTGGTCCTAACGCATGGCGACTCTATGCGTAGAAAAATGAAATGCTGGCTGGCCCAGGGGTGGGGAGGGAAAAAAGATGAGCTGATACCAAGAGCTCAATAGAAAGTAAATGTCTAGAAAATAATGATTGCAACATATGTAAAAATGTGCTTGATAAAATTGATGTATGGATTGTTATAAGATCTGTAAGATCCCTCAATAAAATGATCTTTTAATAATAATAATTAATAATAAAAAAGATGACTTAAAAATGTTGGCCAGTCATGTGCCATTTCAGGGTCATTGGCAGACTCCAGTTTACTGTTGCAGCCGCTGTGTGTTTTCAGTTCCTTCCAATCTAGGGGATCAGCTTCCAGCAACACACTAGACACTTTTCTGTTGTGATCCACACAGTTTTCACCGTCGAACTTTTGGAAATCATTTTTGGGAGTCATCAGGCCTTTCTTCCTAGTCTGTCTTACTTGAAAAATTCCCCTGGATCGGGCAGTGTTCTGCTGCCATTCATTAACTTTTTAGTGGCTGAGTTTTCAGACGTGGACTCCCTTGTCGCTATTCCTTGTCTGGTCTTAGTTTGGAAGCTCCGTGGAAATCTGCCCACCACTAGGGACTCTGCTGTTATTGGAAATGCTGGTAGTTTAGCTGTCATCATCTGAGCAACAACCACATCATCCCAGTGTGACACACTGGCAGGTGCTCGTTAGAGAGTCAGTAATTCAGACTGGCGGGCATCCAGATTTCTGACCACAGGTCACAGCAACTGAAATGTGCATGTCACCTTGACATTCTCTTGTGGTTCATGCCACTGCTTTTATGTCTCCTGAGGCCCCTCTTTGAAGAGACCGTGGGCCCTTTCTCATTTTCTTGCCTGTGATCAGGACTGAGAAAGGCTGTGCTTTAATGGGTCTCTCCCACTGACCCAAAGCTCATGGGTCATATTTGACTACCACCTCATGGGATGGATGGATAGATAGATAGATAGATAGATAGATAGATAGATAGATACATGGGGCAGAAAGATAGATACACGGGGAAGAAAGAAAAGAGAGAGAGAGAGAGAGAGAGAGAGAGAGAGAGAGAGAGAGAGAGAGAGAGAGAGAGAGAGGTGACTCAGTGGTAGGATTCCTGTCTTCCATGCAAGAGACCCTGATTTGATTCCTGGTTAATGAACTTCACGGGCAGCCAGCACCCAGCTACCAATGGAGGCTTTTTGTTACTATGATGCTGAACTGGGTTCAGCAGAACGTTCAGATGAAGATGGACAAGGAAGACTGACTTTGTTATGCATGTACTTCCCAGAATCAGCCAGTGAAACCTTTATGGCTCACAGCAGTCCTTCTGAATATGGTGAAGATGGGAATGGCAGGCATAGGATTGGGTAGTGTTTTGTGTCCTTGTGCATGGAAGTCACCATGAATTGGGGACTGACTTGAGGGCAACTAGTACTGTAAGTACCATGAACTTCTGGAAGAAAATTCCAATCTGTCTCGGAAGAAGGATAGCTAGAAGCAAGGATGGTGAGATTTTTGTCTCCTTACTCTGAACGTATGCAAAGTTCCCAGAAAAGGGCATTATGCTTGGTAAAGTAGAAGGTCGGTATAAAAGAGTAAGACTCTTGACGTGGTGGACTGACACAGTGGCTGCACCCAGAGACTCAGACATGATTGTGAACATGACACATAGCCAGAGAGTTTTTCCTTCCATTATACATGGGGTCACTATGATTCAGAACCAGGCTGTTGGTGTACTTGGTTACATTTTGTACTGCTAAATGCAAGGTCTGCCGTTTGCCACCAGCCCCTCTGTGTTAGTCTGGGTAAACTAGGGAAACAAATCCACCGAAACTCATATGTATAAGAGAGAGTTTTATATAAAGGGTAAGTGTAAAGTAAGAAAGCATCGCAGCCCAGTGCTGTCCAAGCCTATAAGTCCAGTTTTAGCTCATATGTCCGACACCAATCTTTGAAGTCCTCTCACAAAACACACGCAATGATGCCGACTGCAGGAGGAAAGCTGAATCAGTGAGCATGTAAGCATCTCAGTGCTGACAGGGGTCTCCATGCAGCTGCTCCAGCACCCAGGATTGCATCAGGGTAGGTCCATGTGGCTTCTCCTTGGGGATGTCTTGCAGGAAGTGAGCCTTGCCAGCTGAAGCAGGGAACTGGATGAGTCAGCTGCACCAATGTCTGACCATCACAAAGCAAGAGACCTGAGAACTAGAAATGCAAGGCTCACCGAGCCATTTATCCCTCCGCCCTTCAATTAATCCCACTGTGTTTATCGGCCAGGTGGGCACAATACACCTTAACTATCTCACCCTCTTTGGGGGAGAACAATGAGGCTTTCTTTCTATCCCCATACACAGTTATAGTCTCGGGAACCCACAGGGGCTATTCTGCTTCATCCTGTGAGTCTGCTTTGACTCTCTGGCAGTGAGGTTCCAACAGTATAAAGACAGCTTCTTGGTTTCCCTCGTACCCTTGCCTCTGTTCTCCAGTCACTTTGTTTGTATGATGGGGTACTCCCTCCAAAAATTAACCTGAAAAAGCTCTGTGGTGCTTCTTAGTATACATTATTCCCTTTAGGTGAACACCCAGCAACTCACTCTGAGTTAGTGCACTCTGTGGTATTGCCTGGGAAGGTTCTCTCTGGCCACAGTGAATTTTTACATAAAAGCAATTTCCTTTGCCCTCGTTTGTGTGTGTGTGTGTGTGTGTGTGTGTGTGTGTGTGTGTGAGATGGCCGATTTAAGAGAACAGCGTGTGGCTGTGGAATTTTGTTTCCTGCTTGGGAAAAATGTTGTAGACAATGTCGTGATGTTGAACACAGCTAACAAGGACAGCACTATGGGAAAAACTCAAGTGTACGAGTGGTTTTATTGTTTCCCAAAAGGTGAAATGTTGACTGATGACAAACCTCATTTTGGACATCCATCAACTTTCTGAACAGATGAAAATGCCAACAAAATTCATGCACTTGTGCTAGAAGACCGATGATAGACCACTGAAGAGATGGGGAAGTTATCAGGACCATCTTGGAGCTGGATGCAGTAAACTTTAATGGAAGATTTGGGAATGTGAAGTATCGCTGCAAAATTTGTGTCTCGTGTTCTGACTGAGCAGGAAAAAGGGCGTTGAGTGGAAACATGCCGTGCTTTGAAAGAACTGCTTTGCAGTGACCCTAACTTTTTTCCCCAAGGTGATGAGACATGGTGCTGTTCTTATGAGCCCGAAATTAAGCATCAATCAAGCCAGTGGATGATGCCATCATCACCTCGCCCCCAAAAAGCTCATCAAGTAAAGTCAAAGATTAAGAGGATGCTTATTTGTTATTTTGATATGTGGGGGATAGTGCATTTGGAGTTCATTCCATCACATCAGATTGTCAACCAAGCTTTCCATTTAGAGGTTCTGAAAAGATTGTGTAACAGTGTGCATGCGGCCAAAAAGGCCCGATTTGTGGAAGGCGGGGTTTTGCCACCATGACCATGTACCTGCTCATGCAGCCGTCTCAGTGCACCAGTTTTGGGCAACAGACAGCATGCCTCTGGCCCCACGCATTTCACTCACCTGACCTTGCTCCATGAGACTTCTTTTGTCTCCGACAATGAAGAGGGACATGAAAGGACAATGATTTGATGATATAGAAGAGGTGAAGAAAAAAAAACGAGGGAAGTGGTTTCAGCCATCTAATCACATGAGTTTGAAAAATGTTGAAAGGGTGAAATCACAGATTTGACAAATGTATTAAGTGTAATGGAGAGTACTTTGAAGGTGATAAAGTTGTTTTGTAAAAAAATTAAATACACAGCTTTGAAAAAAATTCACTTTTTTTGGGGGGGGTACTCACTCATCTGTATGTTGTTAATTATTCTTTTCCAGGATTGATCACGATGCTAGGTTGGGTTCTGTAGATAAAACCAGTGACAGGTGTGTGTGTGTGTGTGTGTGTGTGTGTGCATTAAGCAATGGCTTACACAATTGTAGAAGTAGGTAAATACTGTCCATAGGTCAGATGTAAGCTGAAGACTTCTCTGATCATGTAGCTGCAGAAGCAGATGAACACAAAGCAGGATGACAAAGCAAGAGGACCAAATAAATACAAGGCTGGCAGTCCACTGACCGCTCCTGGGATGGGCAGGCAGCAAAAGAGGAGACCATGAACCAGAAGTAGGATCTAGATCTAGTGGAAGGTGAGGGGGCTTAAGAGAGTTGTGGTCTGCTCAGGATCACTCTCTCATGCAGAAGGCTACATCCCAAGGAGATGTCATCAAGCTGAGACCCGATGGATAGGCTGGGCTCCACCCCTATTCTCACCCAGGACTGTCTAGGCGACATAAACTTTAGCCATGACAATGTCCAAAGTGCACGAGATGAAGTCTTGCCATCCTCATTTCCAGGAAAGACTGGCTTGTTCTTCTGGCAGTCCATGGTACTTTCAATCTTCACCAACACTGGAATTCAAATACATGGATTCTTTTTCATTTACTTTGTATAGTTACAGTCTTGTCTTTCTTCTCATAGTCCCTACTTAAGTGGTCATTTAAATGAAGATGGTTTTCTAAAATTTGGAACGGCATGTTTCCCCACTAGTTTCTCTTTAGCAGTCCAGGTGGTACAGCAGTTATGTGCTCACCTGATAACTGAACAATTTCCAGTTTGAACCCCCCAGCAGCTGCTCAGGAGAAGGCTGCCCCTGTACAGATCAGAGTCTTGGAACCTCTATGGGGCAGTTCTACTCTGTGCTGGACGGTCTCTGTGAGTCAGAATGGACTAGACTTCACTTTAATCCAACAGCCTCTCATTGACTTCTCTCCTCCCTCTTTGAAGCCCACTTTCAGATCTCATTCCATGGGCCCATGTTCCAGGTGGACTTACCTGGTTCTCTATTCCTTAATTTAAGCAGTCAAGGGAGTCCTCTGTCTTCGGAATCTGAAGTTCTGGCGCCTTCCGCTCCCTTCCCAGCCCACTCCATGCGCAGACTCTCCTGCTTAGAGTGGATGGGAGTTCTGCCTCTTCTTGCTTTGCTTCCTATCTCTTTCGCTTCCACTGGACTGAATACCTATACTGTGTGGTACATTAGCAAGATTGCTTGGGAGCAAAAATGAGACACCCCCCCACTCCAGGAATTTGTGCTGTGGTTAGTTTCAGTGGAGTCAGTTGACTTTGATTTGTGGAGATCTCATGTGTAACAAAACTCAACGTTGACCCGTCCTGCGCCAACTTCATGATTGTTGGTATGTTTCTGTTTTATTATCTTTCTTTCTGTTTGCTGAAAAGGAATTTGTAGTCTTGCTAAGAAGACAGATGTATGCGTGTGTAAAGTACCACATAATAAGTCATTTAATTTAGTTATGTGTTGTTGGTTATTTCAATTGCTTCTGACATTATCATGATACCACAAACCATTTTTGAATCCTTCAAACTAAAGCCCTCTTCTACTTTGCTCTAAAATCAGACTTCATAATCCTACCCTGTCTCCCCTGAATCATTCCTTCAAATAATGATTTTTTAACAACATTTGTGTAAAGCACAAAATCTATTTTATTGTGTAAGGGCATCTGGTACACATCATAGACAGAGTAGAAAGGCAGGCAGCTCATCCCTGCCCTGAATATGTGCAGGGAACTGTGATTAGCAGGAGACATGCCATGAATCCTTAACAGCTCTCACTCTTTTGGAGTTTAGATTTCTTTAAAGGAATAGTAGCAGCCAACTACTGTGATTCAGAAACATAGATATCAGGCTCGAGGGATGTCCAGAGGGCCAAAGATGTGTGGATGAGCAGGTATTAGGGTTGTGTGGTAGCTGGGTTGAAATAGATTTAAATAGGATCTTTCACTCTCTGCTATTAAAACTATTTGACTCCTAGTAACACTGTCAAGACAGGGTTTCTGGGACTTTTAACTCTCTATGGGACCCCACAGCCTCATCTTTGTGTCATGGATCAACTGGTGGTTCAAACAGCTGGCCTGGTGTTGAGCAGTTCAATGCAGCGCCCACTAAGCGAACCCAGCATCCTTCAAAATATAATAAAAACCATTATTTTGACCCCTTCTTCTCACTTTATGCTTTTGAGAATGTGCTTTTTCTGAAATACTCAATCCATTTATAAATTAAATTCTTTTATTCAATCCTTTTCTTTAGACATTTCTTGAAGATAGTATTTTTCACAGATGTCTCTTGCCAGCTTGTTTGACATCTTCAATTCTTTTCTCTTTGTATCTAGGAGCATGGCTTCTTCCTATGTCTCAGTCACGTCTTGTCCTAAATCACATTTCTCTGCATCTGGCCTACTCTTCACATCCCCATCTATCTACTTGGCGTGGATTGCTCTACACTGCTAGCCAATGTTTGCTTTCCATTGTACAAGTGAAATGCTGCCCCCCTGGCCTTCCCAGCTTATCCTTTCACAGACTATTACTAGAATAGTGGTCCTCACAGACTGGCAGATCGGGCGTCACATCTGCATCCACTGTAACAACAACCAGGAACAAATGACACGAATGGTGTGGACTGGGACAAGCTGTAGTGGGAAGAACATGGGTTTAGCAGTGGTTCGTATAATGTATTCATTATTACGGACTCATTCCGTAAACACCAAGAACCAACTCGACAAATCCAGCTTCCACTTGCCATTTCAGTGCCATCCTGTAAGTCTCTGTATAATTACCCTGCAGGTAATTAAATGAGTTATTGCCAAAAAAAAAAAAAGAACTTTTGCAAGAAAGAAGAGGGAAGGGATCTTGTTCAATATACCGGTCTGCAAAAGAGCCAACCTTGTCTTGGACAGAAAGAATGAAACAATAAATAAACAACAAACTCATCATTACAGTCAATTCCAACTCATGCTGACCCCACATGTCACAGACTATACTGCTCCGTAGGGTTTTTTTTCCGGCTGTGCTGTCCATGAAAGCAGACTGCCAGGCCTTTCTACGGTGGAACTGTCATGATTTAAACTGCCAATCCTTAGGCCATAGCTGATGGCAAACTGTTTGTCCTTCAGGGACCTAAAGCCAACTGGTTAACAGTGAACAGTCGCTAGCATTTCTCCCAGGAACCAGGCCAAACCAAAACCAAACTTACTGCCATCGAGTCGATGCTGACGCATAGCGACGCGGTGGGTTTCTGAGTCTGTAACTGTTTATGGGAGTAAGAAGCCCAGTCTTTCTCCCATGGATATGCTGGTGGTTTTGAACTGCAGACCATGTGGATCAAAGCCCATGGAAGCCCAAAATACATAATCACTACACCACCAGGGGTCCTGTCCCAGGACCATGCGGCAGGTGTAAATGCCTTAAAGCAGCGGTTCTCAACCTGTGGGTCGAGACCACTTTGTGGGGGAAGGTGGTCGAACGACCCTTTCACAGGGGTCTCCCGATTCATAACAGTAGCAAAATTACAGTGATGAAGTAGCAATGAAAATAATTTTATGGTTGGGGGTCACCACAACATGAGGAACTGTGTTCCAGGGTCATGGCATTAGGAAGGTGGAGAACCACTGCCTTAAAGACTCTCTTTTGGAGAAAGCTCCCCTGTTTTACCACTGACTTCCCAGACCTGTTTTACTATTTCCATTTTTTTCCTGGGGATCTTTAATTGTGGATTGCCACTTTGTAACAATCCCTAGCTAATCCTTGGCTCTCCTATTCCCACTTCAAAAATCACAGCCAAGGATTTCCCAAGACTATTGCCCTGAGTCGTGCTGTAGATCTTAAAATGAAATTATCCCTCGAGGTCACCTTTTAGCTAAATAACAGACTGATTCATAAAATAAGATATCATCCACGAGTCATAAGCTCCTTAACAAAAATCTCGATGAGACCTCCAAACACTGCAAAAAAGGTAAAATAAACACACCCAAAGTTACTGCCATGGAGTTGATTTTGATTCATAGCGACCCTACTGGATAGGGTAGAGCTGCTACTGAGAGTTTCTGAGGCTGTAACTCTTTACAAGAGTGGATAACCTTGTCTTTCTCCTGTAGAGCGGCTGGTGGTTTTGAACTGCTGGCCTGGAGGTTCAGTAGGGGATCAGTGAAAACAAGGAAGACACTCACTGAGATGAATTGAAGCAGTAGCTACAACAGTGAGCTCAAACACAGTAGCAGTTGGGACGGCAGAGGACCAGGCAGCCATTCTTCTATTGTACACGGGGTCCCTGTGAGCTAGGACTCACTCAGTAGCACCTAATAACATCAAGCTATGTGGGAGGCATTGTGTTTGCCAGGAGGGAACCAAACAAACATGTTCCCTGTCTTCACGGAGCTTACTGATCTCTATTCAGTAAGCTTGTCTGGTGTACCTTAATTTTAACTCTATCAACGATGGTCTTTGAAGTAGACATTGGTGTAAAATGATTTCTTGGGTTCAAAAATTTTATTTCCTTGATTAGATAAGCAGATTTTGAAGTTAATTACTGATTGATATAAGGTCAGAAGGGATGGTGGGATTGATTTTCTAGATGTTGTCAACTAATTTATGTAACATTAGTTTCACTTTCCGGGAATTGTAAATACCTATCCTACTAATTGTAGCATGAATAACAACTAGGATATTATACCATGCTCACTTCTTTTGAATTTCTACTTCCAAAATATTGGGTTTATGGATTGTCTTGTTGTCCCCTTGGAAATTGTTTCTGCTTTATCAGGAACAACACAAGTGAGGTAGCTTTACAGAAGAGAAATTTATTTTCTCACAATTCTGCAGGCTGTAAATTCACATTATGATTTCGCTGTGTTGATGTCTTCTTGTTAATAGTTCCTGGGTGTTTCTTGGGTTCACGGCTTGAAGAGAGTCCTCATGTGGTGTCTGCTTTTTCCAGTGTGTGCTAGTCTCTGTGTCTGACCAGTTCATTTTATAACTCAGAAGTAATCAGGATTAGGGCACACTTACATAACGAAGAGACTCATTAGCATAACAAATACAGACCTATTTTAAAACCAGATTACAGCTTCTGACGGATTTTGTGGGGGCATACTTCAGTGCATAGCTCCATCAACCAGAGGTGAAATCTTTTCACTGATGTCTATACATCCTGCTCACACATCTTTGTATGTGGTGAAACTTACCATGGTTTGTAGAGATGGAGCAAGTTATGTAGGCTATGCAGAAGTACCAACAACTCCAAACTTGGTATCAGCCTTCCCCATTCTTAAACACCCCTTGGCTTTAAAAGCCGAATATGTGCTCCAGCTTTTGGCTTGAGTTCTTGACTTCCTTGCTCTTCTGTCCCTCCTTACCCTCTACCCACCTACCTCCTGCTCAGCTCGCATATGAACTCCTACTGAGTTCTGGGATAGAACAAGCAAGAGCTTCTTCTTGCTTTCTTAAATCTTGTTCCTGAGATTAGCAGTAAAGATATTTTCTACCTTCTCCACATTGATAGTTTAAACAAGATCAAGGTCTGGTTTGGGTGTCTCCTTTCTTTGCCTCAGTCACAAGTGAAGTGATAGAGGAGGAGAGAGAGCAGATCAGCTCTCCGTGTTCTAAGCAACCACGAGTAAGTATGCTGTCCATAGTTTGGAAGAGTGCTTGCTGCCTTACCCAAAGGGGAAAAGCTGGCCTCCTTGTTGGATGAGCCATCCTACGGACCCCCTTTGACCACACAGGTTTTCATTTTGGGAGCGCTTGGAGAAGTTTGTTTCTTGTTTGTGAGATGGAGCACTGGGAAATCTGTGTGCACCTGGCCTGGGTGTTAGGTTGAGTATGCAGGTAAATGTTCCGAAGGTTTGGAATACCATTATTAAAGCCTAACATTTCAGCTTAATAATTAGGCATAATCACTAATGAAAGTATACTGTGAGATTTGTTACTTAAATGCTTTTGGTCTGGAATGCGATTCTAGACATTAAATTGAGTGTAATGATTAACCTTGCTTAAGGAAGGCATGGGGTTATTTGGTTGAACTCACTAAATGTTAGCTTTGGAATTCTGGGTTCAAAAGGACACCACTAAATAGCCAAGCTTCTAAATATTGCCTTCTTTAACTTGGAGAAAAATTTCCAGAATATGTTTCATATGCTTATGAATTTATTGAAGGATCAAAAGAAACAAAACCCACTTTTGTGAATTCTCGCAGCAATAGCCAAAGCCCATGTCTTGATTTTTGAATGTATCTATATCCTAACCCCACTTCTGTAACTGCTAAGTAAGAAGCATTTTTTTAGGGGCCAATTCCTATCAGTGGCTGTGGTGACTCCAGGGCGACTATGACCTGGCCAAGGTGCTGTGAAGGTCAAGTTTTTTTCAAAGAGTAATGGTTTATATTTCATTGATCTTCCACATTTTCTTGTTTTGACAATTGTTCTTCTTGTTTTGTGGATTTTATGAATGAGAGTGACAAAGTGTGACATGATTATATCATCCTGGAAAACATTTCTCTAATGAACGTTATTCAAGAATATTACTGTCATCAGTCTAATCGAACATTAAAGGTTACCGATTTTAGTTTGACCGTTAATGCATATAATGGCAGGTATTCCAATTCTCTTACTTTCTCCCTTTTAGCATTTAGATATTATTTTAGGAGATTGAATGCCTGCTAAACTAGAATATATATTATATATATTATACACATATAATATATATTATATATATTATACACACATGCACATACACACACAAACAAAACAACTCCCAACAAGTTGATTCCAACTCATAGTGATTTTGTATTGTATAGGGTTTCCAAGATTGCAAATAATTATGAGAGCAGACAGCCTCATCTTTGTCCCGCGGAGTGAATGGTAGATTCAAACTGCCAACCTTGTGGTTAGAGGCCCAGTGAGTAACACACAGTACCACCAAGGCTCCTGTGTGTGTGTATTTAAATATGTAATTTATAGTAAGAAGGTGGTACAGTAGAAGAAAAGGAGCCCTATTAGCACAGTAGTTCACATGCTCGAATGCTAACCAGTCACCAGTTTGAACCCACCAGCGCTTCATGAGACAAAAGTGTGGCAATTTGCTTCCTTAAAGATTACCGACTCGGAATGGGACAGTAAGGAGATTGCAGTGGATGAGTTGAGACACGGTGTGATTGAAGTAATGAATGCAAAACTGATGATCTGCTTTGTAAACCTTCACCTAGTTCATATTAAAAGGCTTTTTAAAAGTTAGTGGAAATTTCCCATAATCTTTTAAGAAGCTGATTATGCACAAAAGTGAGCAAGCATAGATGGGAAAGATATATACTGCATGAAGATTGTCCAGGAAGCAAAGAACAGAAGTTGAACAAGATTAGAACTTTTCTTCAAACTGACAGAGAGAAAGTCTTCCTCTAGTACTGGTGCCTTGAATTAAAACTTCTAATCTTTGAAACTGTGAGAAGGGAGACATCTGTTCATTAAAAAGGATTACAGACTTGGAAATATTTTTCAATTGTTTTATTAAGGACTGATACAGTCTTATAACAATCCATATATACATCAATTGTGTAAAGCACATTTGTACATTAATTGCCCTCATCATTCTCAAAACATTTGCCCTCCACTTAAGACCCTGGCATCAGCTCCTCACTTTTTCCCCTCCCTTCCCGCTTCCCCCTCCCTCATGAACCATTGATAGTTTATAAATTATTATTTTGTCATCTCTTGCCCTGTCCAATGTCTCCCTCCACCCCCTTTTCTGTTGTCCATCCCCCAGGGAGGAGGTCACATGTAGATCCTTATAATTGGGTCTCCCTTTCCAACCCATCCTTTCTTTACCCTCCCAGTATTGTCACGCCACTGGTCATCCACCCTGGATTCCCTGTGTTTCTGGTTCCTACCTGTACCAGTGTCCATCCTCTGGTCTAGCCAGACATGCAAGGTAGAATTGGTACCATGATAGTGGGGGAGGGGGAGCAGGGAGGAAGCATTTAGGAACTAGAGAAAGTTTTATTTTTCATCGTTGCTACATGGCACCCAGTCTGGTTCGTCTCCTCCCCGAGATCCCTCTGCAAGGGGATCTCCAATGGCCTACAAATAGTCTTTGGGTCTCCGCGCCGCTCTCCTCCCCTTATTTTCTTCTGATGATGCCTGATACCTGATCCATTCAGCACCTCGTGATCACACAGGCTGGTGTGTTTCTTCCATGTGGGCTTTGTTGCTTCTGAGCTAAATGGCCACTTGTTTACCTTCAAGCTTTTAAGACCCCAGACACTATATCTTTTGATAGCTGGACACCATCAGCTTTCTTTGCCACATTTGCTTATGCACCCATTTGTTTTCAGTGATCATATCATGGAGGTGAGCACACAATGCCTGTTAACTGAAACTTAGAAATCTTAAGGTACAATTTCTCTCTGTCCTACTGGGTTGGAATCTACTTAGATGGCAGTGGGGTAAGTAGGTTGATATAAGTAGGTTAAATTAGTAACAAAATGTAGATACTTTAAAATGCCTTTTAATTCTAAGATCAAATTATTCTCATATATATATATATTTTTTCCTAATAAATCTGTGTGGTTTTGACCATTACAAGAACAACATCCTCTGGACAGTAAGAAAATCTTTTATGTATCAGGGAGTTCAGAAATAGGTAAGATGAAATTTTTGGGAATAGATGGTATTATTTGAAATTCTTCCAAGGTTTATACCAAGCTTGGTATATTTGTTGGTTGATTTTGTTGTCATTAGTTGACATTGAATTGATTCAGTTTATCCAATTGTCACTATATTCAATTTTAGAACATGTAACTCATGTAATTATTTTTTTCTAACAGTGGCAAAAATATACACAACCAAACACTCTTCAATTCCACAACCTTTAGTTGTATAATTCAGTGTCCTTGATTTTACACGTCATGTTGTACAACCATTATTAATATTCTTTTCCAAATTATTCTACCACCATTGACATAAATTCAATGCCCAAGCAACAACTCTTTCCCCTTCACCCTTGGTCAAGTATAGTTTCTTTTACTTTTAAGTATTCACATATCATACACTTCCACAAGTCAAAACCTTTTAAAATGAGTTGTATCTACATCATCATAATCAGTTCTAGAGCTTACCCCTCCCTGCATTCATTTGTACCTCTTTATGGAAGGAGAAGGCCTCTTCTTTCTCCCACGGAGTGACTGGTGGTTTCAAACTGCGTTAGCTGCCCAATGCATAACCACTACACCACCAGGGTCGCTATGAGTTGGAACTGATTTGATGGAAGTGAGTTTTTTTGCTTTTTTTGGGTATGCTTGGGCACCGCTGGAAAACAAATGCGTAGCTTACATTTTAGGATAGTTGTTGTTAGGCGCTATCAAGTTGATTCTGCCTCATGGTGGCCCCAGGTAACAGAGTAGAGCTACTCATGGGGTTTTCTCGGGGAAATCTTTACGGAAGCAGATTGCCAGGCTTTTCTCCAGCAGAGCCACTGGGTGGATACACATGGACAACCTTTCATTACCAGCCGGTGTGATCTGTGGCCAATTGCTAGTATGCATTACTGTGATTTTTTTTGATGAAGACAGAGGAACAGATCAGGCTGTATGTATGCTTATTTCTACATGGAAGGAATAATGGGAAATGGAATGAAATAGATAGCAAAGTATAGCCAGGAAAGATAAATTATCCCCAGCCACTCATTAAATGTTGCTTCTGGCAAAGAACAAAAATCATATCATTGTGAATGAAGGGGAGTGCGGAGTGGAGACCCAATGTCTGTCTGTACGCAACTGGACATCCCCTTACAGAAGGGTCGTGGGGAGGAGACGAGCCAGTCAGGGTGCAGTGTAGCAATGATGAAACATACAAGTTTCCTCTAGTTCTTAAATGCTTCCTGTGCCCACCCACTATCATGACCCCAATTCTACCTTACAAATCCGGCTGGACCAGAGGATGCACACTGGTACAGATAGGAACTGGAAACACAGGGAATCCAGGACAGATGACCTCCTCAGGACCAGTGCCAAGAGTGGTGATACTGGTCCCACACTCCACAATGGGCGTGTGGAGGGAAGGTGGGGTAGAGAGGGGGGAACCGATTATAAGAATTTATGCATAACCCCCTCCCTGGGGGACAGACAAAAGAAAAGCGGGTGAAGGGAGACATCAGACGGTATAAGACATGGCAAAATAATAATAATTTATAAATTATCAAGTGTCCATGGGGGTGAGTGGTGATGGGGAGGAAGGGGGAAAATGAACTGATACCAAGTAGAAAACAAATGTTTTGAGAATGATGATGGCAACAAATGTACAAATGTGCTTGATGACAATGGATGCATGTATGGATGGATTGTGATAAGAGTTGTACGAGCCCCCAATAAAATGATTGAAAGGAAATGGTGCCGCTGGATTCACATTCTCTCAGGATTATCTATTGAGAGCCTGGTGAGTGCCAGGCAGTGGGCTGCATTCTAGCTATACAGATATAAAAAGACACCATGCAACAATCGGAAGCTAAAACAAGGTAATTGTCGCAGTGGGATTTGGCAAAGCGGTTTACAAAGGAAGATACATGAAGAGAATAAAAAGAGCAGAAAGGCACCAGAGGTTGTTAGTCTAAGGGAAGAAAAGCATTTAGATCTGATTAATAGTCGACTTCAGCGCTTACAAAGAACAGTCACCAGCTCTTCTCCATGATAGCTGAATGCCAAAACAGGGCGAGCAAAATAAAGCCATGGTGAAAAGGCTGGAGAATTTAGGTCAGGTGGAAAAAGGACCTTTTTAAAATTATTTTTTAACTTGTGACAATAGTTGAAAATTTGTTGACAGAGAGTATCGGATGGTCCTTTAACCATTTTTAAGTATTTTCACAGAGTTGGACACCGCCACTACAACACCTTTTACTTGTTTTTCCTCTGGGTCACACAAATGGTTAACCTCTGCCGGCATTCACCCAGCGCTGAGGTGGAAGACAGGCCGGCTAGCCACTTTATTTTTATTATTTTGAATGTTTTATTAGGGACTCATACAACTCTTATCACAATCCATACATACATCAATTGTGTAAAGCACATCTGTACCTTCATTGCCCTCATCATTTTCAAAACATTTGCTCTCCACTTTAAGCCCTTGGCATCAGGTCCTCTTTTTCCCTCATCCCTCCCCGCTCACCCCTCCCTCATGAGCCCTTGATAATTTATAAATTATTGTTTTGTCATATCTTGCCCTGTCCGACATCTCCCTTCACCCACTTTTCTGTCCCCCAGGGAGGAGGTCACATGTAGATCCTTGTAATTGGTTCCCTCTTTCCAACCTACTCTCCCACCACCCTCTCAGCATCGCCATTCACACCCCTGGACCTGAAGGTATCATCTGCCCTGGATTCACTGTGCCTCCAGCTCCCATATGCACCAGTGTACATCCTCTGGTTTAGCCAGACTTGCAAGGTAGAATTTGTATCATGATGGGGGTGGGGGGGGGGAGGAGGAAGCATTTAGGATCGGCTAGCCACTTTAAAGGAACCAATCAATGCTCACTCGAGTGGCACAGTGTGAGTCTGAATCATATGGCGTTGCCATGAGTCAGAATCTCCTGGAAAACTTAAAAAAACAAACAAACCATATTCTTTTGATGTACCTGCATTCGTTTCGGTGGCAGAGGTGACCCGAGATAGACTTAAAATTTCAAACTGCCCTCTCACTTCAGCTCTTGTGAGTCAGAGTGCTTCCGGAGCCGTACTGAAAAAGATGAAAAGAACACTGGAGATGGCAGTGTGTGTGTGTGTGTGTGTGTGTGTGTGTGAGTGTGTGTGTGTGAGTGTGTGTGTGTGTGTATATGTGTGTGTATGTGTGTGTGAGTGTGTGTGTGAGTGTGTGTATGTGTGTGTGTGAGTGTGTGTGTGTGTGTGTGTGAGTGTGGTGTGTGTGTCTGTGTATGTGTGTGAGTGTGGTGTGTGTGTGTCTGTGTGTGTGTCTGTGTGTGTGTCTGTGTGTGTGTCTGTGTGTGTGTGTCTGTGTGTGAGTGTGTGTGTGAGTGTGTGTGTGTCTGTGTGTGTGTGTCTGTGTGTGTGTGTGAGTGTGTGTGTCTGTGTGTGTGTCTGTGTGTGTGTCTGTGTGTGTGTGTCTGTGTGTGTGTGTCTGTGTGTGTGTGTGTCTGTGTGTGTGAGTGTGTGTGTGTGAGTGTGTGTGTGTGTGAGTGTGTGTGTATGTGTGTGTGTGTCTGTGTGTGTATGTGTGTGTGTGTCTGTGTCTGTGTGTGTATGTGTGAGTGTGTGTCTGTGTGTGTGTATGTGTGAGTGTGTGAGTGTGTGTGTGTGTGTGAGACCACTGCTGGAGGGATTTTCAAGGTGGTACCTTCTATCAGGATTTCTCCTGTTTCACAGAGTTATTTAATCAGCATAGGCACTATGCTTTCGCTGGCATTGTCTAGATTTAAAAAAACAAACAAACAAACAAACAAACAAACAAACAAGCAACAAACCACAATTGGAAGCAACGCCAGGCAAGTAAAAGACTCGGAGAGCCATTTCTGTTTTGGAGTTTGCTGTGTCTTTAGAACTGAAGGGCCATGAGCAGATAGATACTGCATAGCAACTGGCTAAAGACATGTCTCAAGGTTTCCCCCACACACTGTGTATCAAGAAAAGAGAACCCCAGAGAGGGATGTGCTGAAAGGGAATTGAAACTCACAGCAAGAGCATTGAAACTCCGAGGAACCAGTAGTAAGAAATAAGGGAATACAATCATCTCTGCTCAACTGTCAGTGGATTCTTTAGGTGCCAGCGTGCTGAGTTTTGACTACGCGATCCTATTTATGTAAGAGAACGGAGTTGTCCTATAGGGTTTTCTAAGCTTTGGTCTTCATGGATTTGAATGAAGGTCTTGGGGAAGAATAATAAATGGGGAAGGACTTCCAGATCAGTGAGCCAGTCTGTTCGAAGAAGCACATCCAGAATGCTTCGGGAGAGACTTCATCTCCTGGATGTAGGGCATGTGACCAGGAGAGACGTGTCCCTGGAGAAGAACATCAAGCTTGGTAAAACAGAGGGTCAGTGAAAAAGAGGAGGGTCATCGACCCCATTGACCACAGTGGCTGCAACAGTGGGAAGAGACATAGCAGCGGTTGTGAGGACGGTGCCGTCCTGCGTATGGTTTCATTCTATTGGACAGAGGGTCTCTTTGAGTTGCAATCGACTCAATGTTACCTCACAACAGAACAACAACCATCTTTATGGAAGCAGTTCGACAGGGACTCAGGGCCTCTTTCTGTTTTAAAGTTGGTATCCTGTGCCGCTTCACTCCTCTGGTTCCCCACATTCTGTGTTTTTCAGCTTTATTTTGCTTTTGTGACAGCTTTATACGCCTTGGTATCTGGGTGATGTTGTTGTGTGTCTTATCTCAGGTTGTTGCCTGATGTCGTTGGCTCTTTTTCTGAAAGACCCCTTTAATGTTCCATGTATGGCTAGGCGGGTGTTTACAAACTGTCTTAGCTTGTGCTTATCTGAGCATGCCTTTGTTTCCCTCTATTTTTTTAAAGAGAGCGTTGCTGGACAGATGACCCCTGGTTGGCAATAATTTTCCTTTTTCATACAACTCCGTCCATTGCCTTTTCGCCTACATGCTTTCTAACAAGAAATCGGCACTTGGTTTCATTGGTGGCCTTTCATACGCGATAGTTTGTTTTTCATGAGCTGCTCTCAGAATTCTTTATTTGCCTTTGGCTTCCAGAATTGTCACCTGCGTCTGTTTCACCTGGTTTCTGGCCTGGCAGTCTGTAGATGGACAGCATAGCATGGTATGTCTGACTGAGCCACCGTATTGGCCAATCTCTCTCATAGGGTTTGTTTGTTTGTTTTAACATTTTATTTGGGACTCATACAACTTTTATCACAATCCATACATACATCAATTGTATAAAGAACATCTGTGCATTCTTTGCCCTAATCATTTTCAAAGCATTTGCTCTCCACTTAACCCCTTTGCATCAAGTCCTCTTTTTCCCCACTCTCTCCTCTCTCATTAGCCCTTGATAATTTATAAATTATTTTGTCATATCTTGCCCTGTCCGGCATCTCCCTTCACCCCCTTCTCTGTTGTCCATCCCCCAGGGAGGAGGTCACATGTAGATCCTTGTAATCGGTTCCCCCTTTCCAACCCACCCTCCCTCTACCCTCCCAGTATCGCCACTCACACCCCTGGTCCTGAAGGTATCATCTGCCCTGGATTCCCTGTGCCTCCAGCTCCTATCTGCACCAGTGTACATCCTCTGCTCTATCCAGACTTGCAAGGTAGAATTCGGATCACCTCATAGGGTTTTAATTGAATGCTTTTTGAGAGTGGATTGCCAGGCCTTTCTTCCTAGTCTGGAAGCTCCCCCGTAGACGTATGCAATTGCATAGAAATATACAAGCCGCCAGTAACAGGCAAGTGCTGGGTTTGCATGAGGTGCATTGACTGGGAATCAAACCCAGCTCTTCTAAATGGAAGGTGCGGGTTCAACCATTGGAGCATCAGAACCTGGCACGTGACTGTTAGCTGCCCTTGAGGAAATTCTAATTCAGGGAGAGCCCATGTGTGCAGAGTGGAGCAGCTCCATAAGGTTGTAAGGCTAGTCCCTCTCCGAAACAAATCACCAGGCCAGTGTTCTGAGGCACATCTGGGTGGGCTTGAATCACCAACCTTTGGATTGGTAGTTGAGCACTTAGTCATTTGCACCCCACACAATGACCCAATTCTCGGGCTCTTCCTGGTAGGGTAGCAGGTGAGAAAATTGTGCTGGTGATTGGCAAGGACTTTGGCTTGACCCCGATGGGTCTGCTAATCACTAGTTGCCCTCTCAGGTGTAAGGTATGGGTAAAGCTGTATGTGTAATTCTATTTGCATGTATCTCCATACTAAGAAAAACAGCTAGAAAGATTTGTATTCCTCAGGTGTTAGGGCAATAGATTTATCCTGATGTACAAACTATGGCCTGTTTCACTGTATTTTAGAGAGGTGCATACGTTTTTTCTTTCTTTTTAAACGCAAGCCTATTTATTTGCATTTGGTTTGCTTCAGCATGAAGTATGTAGACTCTGTGTCACAGTGGCTGGCTTGGTCAACAATGAAAATCCCCCGTTCTCATTGTGAAAGGCTCCTTTGTAAGCAGCCAACCAGATCGAACTCAGATGTCTTCCCATGATTACATAGTTTGGATGTTTGGTTTGTTGAAATAAAGTTAATTTCAGCCCACCTGTTTTCTGAGAGAAAAGTTCTAAATGGGAGCGAGATGAATAAATTGCCTTGGTATATTTGCTCTGTTTAATGTTTAACCTGGAACATTTCTCTCTAGGAAACTTCTAATGGCTGTCATTTTCTCCCTCTTCCAACAGTAAAGATTTTAAGTTTGGGGGGTTTATGAACCCCTAGACATCTTTTGTTGTTTAATATTATACAACTTAAGGTAATGGGGCTGCCAACTCACAGACATAAAAAAAATCAGTTTGTGTATTTTAAGTTTCACTGGCATACAATTCACACGTCTTACATCCCAATAGTCCAATCACACTCATAAGAAATGTGCAACCATCACCACAATCAATTCCAGGACGTTTCTTCTTCCCTGTACTCGCTGTTGTTTGCTCCCCATCTCCGCCAGCTGCCCCTGCCATGTCCCTTTGAAACTATCAGTCCAGTGGGTAACCCTATTCTGGGTTCTATATACAGAAAAACATACAATATTAAGACACAGCACAAGCAGATGGTCCAACAACAATAGACTTACATGGATTCAAGCTCAATAGAAAACAACAGAAAATATTAAAAACTGGAGCGAATATACATTGAGTCAAGAAAGATCAATGGCAAGTGTTACAGTTTGCCCTAACTACCCTGCAGTAATCCATTCAGGAGTGTAATTCGTCTGATAACAAGGTCTTTCCCATCTCTGGTCCTTAGTCAGAAAGGATTCATCAGAGGCTTACTCTGAAAAAGAGTTCTTGAGAATGGGCTTTGGGTTTTCACTGTCATTTGCAGCCTTCTACAAGTACTCAGAATTTATTCTCTAATACAATTCCCTCCTCTGGATTTGGATTTTACTTTTTACAATTCTTGGATCACACAGGCTGGTGTGCTTCTTCCATATGGATTTAGCTAACATTTCACTTAGATGGCTGCTTGTTTTAAGACAAGTTTTTAAGACCTAAGGTGATTTTTTTTCTGCTTAGCTGGGCACCAAATGCTTTCTTCACCATGCTTTGCTAAAGCACCTATATCTTCAGTAATCACATCATGTGGGTGGTATTGAGTGGGGCCATATTACAGATACTTTCATAGAACAGCTGATCTAATATTAAGGAAATTGCATTTTGTAAATTACGTACTGGTGGACAACCCCCATATTGACCATCTAGTTTCCTAGGAGTGAGTACTGCTGTCAGCTATGACTCATGGTCAGAGTAGAACTGTGCTATATTCATTTTTTTTTAATGGCTGTGATTGTTTGGGAGTTGATTGCCAGGCCTTTCTTCTGAGGCACCTCTAGGTGACCTCAACTTCCAGTCTTTCAGTTGACTCCTGAGCACATTAACCAGTTCCATAGTCAAACTTTCCTTCCTTCCTTCCTTCCTTCCTTCCTTCCTTCCTTCCTTCCTTCCTTCCTTCCTTCCCCTTTGCTTTCCTTTCTTTCAATCCTCACAACAACCTTATGAAGTGTAAGGATTTTTATTTCACTGAGGATGACTAAGATGTGGTCCTGCAGTACTTACAGCTAAGAGGCATTGCATGCTAATATGTCTTGTGTAAGTGAGGAGGGAATGATCTCCTATCTAGTTAACAGAGTTTAATTGACGATGATCTCTCAAAGTCATTTGTGCTTTCAAGGGATGTTTGTCATGTGCACACTTTTATTTCTTTATTATACTTTGAGTTGACAATGCTAGAAACAAGAAGGAATAAACAGAAGACTAGAGTTTATAAAAATGAATCCAGAAAAGTATAATTTCAAAAAATGCTCAACAGTTTTCCTTAATAAGTAATCATTAGAAAATCTTGTCTGGAGTTATTTTGGTGTTATTCTCAATTGACTATTTTTTTAAAAGACTTTTGCCAATAATATTCCCTACAGGACCAGATATTTATGTCCAATGTTTCCAATACAGTGCTTGAGATGACTTTGGCATGTCTGCTTATAAAAAGACTCCCACGGGAATCACAAACTATTTTTACATGGAAATTTACTACAGAGTGTGTGAAGAGATTAGAGAAAAAGATAATGAGCCTAGAACTACTGAATGGATTTGTGTTTCTCCCCGCTCCCTCTCTCATCATATTTACTACCAAAGGACCATTCCGTTTCTTTAGCCATTCTGACAAGATGCTTCCAGTAACATTGACCAAGTTGCCAGACTTAGAAAACACCTCTCAGGATTGGAGTGAGGGAAGGTAGGGAAATGTGGGGAAGACAAACAGCATCCCCCCCATCCCAGCTTCTCAAGTAGGGCCTCTCATTCTTTGTCTAAAACATGGAGATACTAATACATTTCTGATGTAGTTATTGTAAGGATTAGGAACATTTTCTCTCTCTCTCTCTCTCTCTCTCTCTCTCTCTCTCTCTCTCTCTCTCTCTCTCACACACACACACACACACACACACACACACACACACACACACAGTCATTGAGTCAGTTCTGACTCATAGTGACCCTACAGGATAGGATCAGACTGCCCCTGTGGATTTGCCAAGACTGTACTCTTTCCAGCAACAGAAAGCCTTGTCTTTCTCCTGAGGAGCCTCTGGTGGTTTCTAACTGCTGACTTTGTGGTTAGCACAATGCACAACCACTATGCCACAAGGGCTCCTGATGCAAATAGAAACGACCTTTTGCTGTTGCTGTTAAGCACCAGGCACATGGAGGACCATGTGGTAAGTGGAGTAAGAGGGATCACTGACACCATTTGGCTATTTTTTTAACCAGGTTATGAACAAAAGCAGAAAACAAAGCTGCAACTGCTTGATTAACATTACTAATTATCCTTACTTTTGATTCATTGCTGTAGTCTAAGAGGAAACCCTTGATTGATGCTAAAATTTATTATCATATAAATACAGGAAAGGGAAATATTTCAGTAAATAAAATAGCATGCAACTACTTGGTGTGTCACTGAGTCTTGGACTTGTTCAATTAGTGAGATTTTACCCCATTTCACAAAGACTAAGACATAGAGCATCTGGGGTCTTAAAGACTTGAAAATAAACAAGCAGCTATCTAACTGAGAAGCAACAAAGTCCACATGGAAGAAGCATACCAGCCTGTGTGGTTACAAGGTATTGATGGGATCAGGTATCAGGCATCAAAGACCCAGAACAAAAAAATCATATCATTGTGATTGAAGGGAAGTATGAAGTGGAGACCTAAAGCCCATCTGTAGAAAATTGGACATCCCCTTACAGAAGGCTCACAAGGAAGAGACAAGCCAGTCAGTGTGCAGTATAGCACCGATGAAACACACAACTTTCTTCTAGTCTTTTAATGCTTCCCCTCCTCCCCCCACTACCGTGACCCCAATTCTACCTTACAAATTAGGCTAGACCAGTGCATGTACACTGGGACAGATAAGAGCTTGAACCACAGGGAATCCAGGAGAGATAACCCCTTCAGCACCAATAATGAGAGTAGCAATACCAGGAGGGTATGGGGAAGGTAGGGGGAAGAAATGGGGAGCAGATCACAATGATCAACAGACAACCCCCTCCCACGGGGATGGACAACGGAAAAGTGTGTAAAGAGAGACGGCGGTCAATATAAGACATGAAAACAATAATTTATAAATTATCAAGGGTTCATGAGGGAAGGGAGGGTGGGGGCAGGTGAAAATGAGCTGATATCAAGAGCTCAAGTAGAAAGAAAGTGTTTTGAAAATGACGATGGCAACATATGCAAAAATGTGCTTGACACAATGCATGTATGTATGGATTGTGGTGAGCTGTAAGAGCCCCTAATAAAATGATTGAAAAAAAAAGACATAGAGTAGCAAAAATACACATGTGATTTATCAGGGCTATTTGCAGTAACTGAAAGAAAATGTCTATGGCTTGTTTTAGCCTGACAGGAATTGTTGAAACTATATTAGATTTCTCTAGGTCCAAGAGAGTCCAGGCAGCCATATCTCAGGCCACTTTATGCCACAGGACCGTGAGGACTGTCACTGCCATTGAAAATTGGAGGCGTTCATAGCCCAAGGACACTGCCTCCAAGTCATCTATTTAAGTTTCTCAACAACAACAACAATGGAGCACTTAGTGCACACACACACACACACACACTCATATTTGGGCTGGAAATTGTGTGTGATAAAGACCAATGTTCATGAACGCCTATATGGATTGGCTATTTCATTCCACTCAGGTCATATTTTCTTGGTAAAAGGCTCCATGTCCTTTGGAAAAGATGTTTGGGAATATTTACTGAACTCCTTTGTGATACGAGTGAAAGATCTTTCTACAAAGGTGCCAGGTCTCCCCTTTGATTTTGGGCGCCATTAGTCCTGGTCATTGACTGTGGGGTGATGGTGATTGCCAGTTGTTCTGCCAGACATCACTCTATTTTTCCTGCACTTTACCTTTCGGTTCTAATATTTGCTGTAATGGTCACACAGAACTCCTGGAAAATGTTAGTGATTATAGGATTTATAAAGGAAGTTAAAAGGTTGCAATGCAAGTGAGAAATGTTCAGGATACAGTTGTTCATCAGGAGATGTTAACAACGTTCTTTCAGGGCTGCTAATAGGTTTCCAAAGGGCATGACACTCCACTATACGCCTCACCCTGAAAACATTCAGCTCAAGTTCAGTGGGTTAATAAGCCCAGCTTCTTGAATTAAGTGCCCAGAGGCACCTCACTCCAGTAAGCTTCGGCCTAAAGGCACCTCCGTGGGTTAAGAAGTCCAACTCTCCCAGTTAAGTGTTCAGAGGCACTCCACTGCACAAGCTAGCCACCTGCCTCAAAGCACTCAATTTTACTTGCTCTGCGCGTTGGGAAGTCCACCACTCTGTTCCATGCTCTGGCTCCTGATTCTGCTGCAGCTCCACTGATGTCACAGCTGCCTTCTGGAGCCAGGGGGTTCACTGCACTGGGATCACAGGTCCAGAGGACACGCTCCATTCCTGGCTCTTTCTGGTAGTGAGATCCCTTCTCCTGCATCTTAGATGGATCCTTTTATACCCAGCAGGATGACATTTCAATTAATCCAATTCACAATTGTTCACAGGGGAATCCTCTCAGTATCTCCCTTCACCTTTAAACTCAGACCCATCCAGGGAAAAGTCCTTTGGTGGGGGCTGGAGACTTTGCCTAGAGGAGCCACATTATATAATTGACTGCCCCCCAACCCAATAGTTTAAATTAGGTCTCTAGTTACCAATTAAGTAGTGGGTTATCTTAGAAACCCAGTGCTCATTAAGCTACCATCATTGACCAGAGCAGGTCAGTTCATTGTGATTACTGCATCGATTCTGCTGTGATTATGGTTGCTTGTCTTCTGCTATCCTAGGGTCCTGCCACCTCACTGAGATCAATCTCCATTTCCAGTGCAGCATCTCCAGAATGTAGGGATTTGAGCTTGTAAGTCCTGAATAAGATTAAGGGAGTTTATTAAGCAGAAATGTTAAGAAAACAAACATTCCATCTGCGAGAAAGGCTAGGAAAGTTGTGCTAAGGACTTGTTTTTCTTCCATCACAACATTGCACCTGTTCCTTCTTTGAGGTTAGCAAGTGCCACTTTACGTGAATTTCATAGGGTAACTTTATGCCATTCACTCAGCAGCCCCGATCTTGCCTCTTCAGACTGCTTTTCAAAATCAAAGACCATTTAAAGCACATTTAAAACTGCTTTAAAAAACACTTAATTGTGAATTGGATGAGGGTTTAGAGAGTATATCAGGATCCATTGAGCAAATTATGCACAATTTTGTCTCATGCCTTGGATTGCGATTCCCACAATATAACAACAGCTATCCCATTTCTTCCCCATGGGTCAGATTTCCATTGAGTCTCCTTTCCTAACCCTTCTGAAGTTTGTCCTTGGAAAAGCTAGCCTTTTGATACCAAATGGTTGATTCTTCTAAGGAGCGTGAGCCTCCCTAGTATTATTTTTCACCATGTAGACCTGTTTGTTGTTTGGTTGAAAACTGAGCCATGGGGGTGTGTTCACTGCCAGGCCTGACAAAACTGCTGCTTCGATGTGTTGTGAATGGAAGAGGGCAGGATTCTTTGAGAAAAGGTTAGAGACAGGGAAACACAGCCTTGAGAAGTGTATAGACCTGGGTGGAGGATAGCTTGAGAGATGATAGCTTCACATTTTATTGTTTAATAAACAAAATCGCAGCAACGCTCATTTTTTAATGTTGGCAGGAGCTTCACAAATATGTAATTGGACTATTTTGTTTTAAATTGAATGGATGGCCATTTTTTACTTAAGTTTTCCTTAACACAGAAATCTTAAGGATAATTAGATAAGAAAAAAATTAGTTTATTTTTCATATAGCAAATAGATGCATTAGGTGCTTATGATAGATTTACAATCACTGCCTTGCTTATATCAATAGTACATTAATTTTATCATATAAGTCCCACTAATATACTTAGTGTAAATTAGATGAATTAATTATATCAGTTTCAATCAAAAGGTAGAGAGGTTCTTATATTCTTAAATATTCATCACTTTTCTCACCATCATAGGCAGGCTAAAGTATGGGTTGACAATACATTTTTTATCACTATATGGAATATGAAAAAGCTATTTTTGCTACATATCATTTTAATTCCTTTGCCATCTCTTCTTATCAACATGCTAACTTCTAGGACTTAGTCTCCTGGGAATTTTTTCCCTTACTCCCAGGATTTTATTTTCTTTATGACTAGGAACCCAGGCATGGCCGAGTCCCTTAATGTGTAAGCAGATTTTCCAAAGAAAGACATGTCTCATTCCTTTCATGAGCACTCATTCATGGTTCTGCCAGACCCTACGTAAGGTGCCGTGGAAGGCAAATGCAAAATCACAAATGCCTCCCAAAGATGTCCAGTAATCTTCTAAACCTGAAAATGTGCTACTTTACATGGTAAAAGGAACTCTTGAACTGGTTAGATGGACCCAATTTTATTAATTACATGGCTCCTTAAAGCCAAAGAATCTTTCCACGGTAAGTTCAGAGTCAGAGAAATGCTATATTCTGCTTTGAAGGTGCCTGAGATTACAAAAGGTAAGCAAATGAGTTGCCTCTTCAGCCTAGAAACTTCAGAAAGGAACTCAGTTCTACCAACATTTGGATTTTAGCCCCAGAGACACATTTTAGATTTTTGGGCCTCCAGACTATAAAATAATGAATTTGTATCAATTAAGCCACGAAGTGTGTTTGTTACAGCCGTCATAGGGAATCTGATGTACTTATCAACCCACTACTTGGTATGACTATCAGATGTCATCTTGGATTGAGTCCAATAGAATAATTATAATTAAAATAGGGAGTTTGACAGACCCAGTGACATACACCGATGTGATATATTCGTGTGCATTAATGTTGGATGTGAATGTAGAGTACTCTAGCCCTCCTCCTAGTCCTATGGGAAATCCATTGACGCCACCCATACTTGCCCAGTCGCTTTTGGAGCTATTTCTTGCTGCTTCTAGATTCTGCCCTTCATGTGATTTTCTGTGACTATCGTAGCTTTTCCACATCCCTCCATCCCACCAGAGACTCTCCTCTAATCCCTCACTATCCCTAATTTTTTCTAACATGAGACTGAGTGGGCAAACTTGTACTAAGAGGTAACAACTTAAAACTGAATATAAGACAACTGTATGCTGAAAGCTTATCAACCATTCATTTCCAGTAGTTATCCTCTCTTGTGACCAATATTGACTGCCACTGGGAGCCCCTCTCTCTCCTGAGACCCTCTCCTCCTTTTCATAGCCACCAGCTTCCAGCGCCCAAAATCTATAACTTTTTTTCCTTTTTGCTGAAGGTTTATGTAACTTTTAGCAAAGGTTGTTTTCAATTTCTTTCCAGTGGTTCTCACTTAGGGGGGCAGTGTTGAACTCCAAGTGGACTTTGGACATATGGGGACAATTTTGGTCGTCAAAATGACTGTAATGGAGGTGGTGGTGGTATTACTCCCTTGGGGCCAGAGATACTAAATGTTCCTCACCGTGCCATTCGTCCTGCAGAATAAAGACTATCCAGCTCAAAATGCCAGCCACACCCCTGTTGGGAATCTCCTGATCAAACTATGTCCTAGAATAGGACTTACCTTTCATACGGTGGGCCACGTTAATCTTCTGAGATGGAATTGAGGTGTCCTCCTTGATCTGTTTCTACTTCCAGATCTCTTCCACTCTCCCTTCTTTCACCTCTCAGTCGAAACCCCCCTTCTCTGCCAGTTCTGTTGACTGGCTGCACCGTTCTCTCCTCAAGGGTGTTCTCTGCACCACATCAGGCTTTGTAGATCGTTGTCTGCTAATCTCCAAAGCTCTCTACTCTTTGCCCACCAATCGCTTCCATGAGCATATCATTAGCTTTATCAGACATCTGAAAATGGCCTCTTTAGGACAGTTCTTTGACATCAGTAGTCCTCCAGAGGATCCTCCAACTTTCTCTGCCCAACTCCTTCTACTCATTGTGTTTGCTCTACTTGTTTTATTTTTACTTTCTTAATCACCTCACCCCACCACCCTCTCATCTATACTGTGAAATATAGTCATACTGTGGAAACTTCACCCATGTTTGATGCAAGTTGCTCCATTGTGTAAACAAAAATACCAACTACCTGCTGAGTATTTCTCTCTTCTCTCCGTCATTACCACTGATCGCTACTTATGAACATTTAATTTTTGTGTATTTGCCTATTACCTCTCATTTCATAAACGTGAGAGCACACAATATAGGAAGGCTTCAAAAAGTTCATGGAAAAATTTCCTTATCATTAATTACATTTTCCCATCAACTTTTTGGAGCCCCCTCATATTTATTTTTGTTGCTGTTATTGACTGACTCATGAACTTTAAATCTCCCATGTTCATTTACATTGTAAGATGTTTGGGGAACTCATTTTTCTTTATTGTATGTATGTTTCACATTTCACAGGTCCAACAATCTCTTGATGACTCTTGGATTGCTTCCATAATTTGCTATTGTGATTAATGTTATAGTGAACATTGATTGGTCTTTCTTGATGATGTGTCCAAAGGAAACAGACTGAAGTCACCATTCTCACTCCTAAGGAGAATTTTGGGTATAATATTTTTAGGACTCATTTGTTCATTCTTCTGGAATAACTCAATATTTTTTGCCTATATCATCATCCAGTAGGCTACCATTGTTTTCAGCTTTAGCTGAAGATGTAAAGACTGAATGCTCAAATCATTGGAAACTCATTCACTCCCATGAGTGGTGATTTGTGTTGGCTATCAGCTGGATCTTAGTTTCTTTCCATGTGCCCTTTCCGTGTGGTCTCTGCCTGAGGGTTAGATTGGACTTCTTCACAGAATGGTGGCAAAGTTCCAAGTGCAATTGTTCTGAGAGTAAGAGAGCAAGAAAGCAAGCCTTCAAAATCATTAGGGTCACAAATTCTGCAAATTATCTGTCTGGACAGCACAGATTTGAGATAGTCGGAATGGTCTCTAACGCTTGGTGCAGAATGGCAAGGTTCTGGGAAAGACTATGGGTCCATCCACATTGCCATGTCCATTTTTGAAAAATAGTCTACTACAATGAAAATTTATTTCAGTGCCAGTTTAAAGTATTATTGTACAGGTCAGATCTATGTATGTTGAATGATTAATTTGTGAATCAATGCATAGGTTTTCTTCCTTTCAATTTCTCTTGTTTTTAGGATCTTGAAACAAAGAACTTGTTTTTCACCTACTTGCTCTAGAATTAAGTACACTCCCTTTTCAGTTGTGTAACTGGTTTATTTCTATCAGTGAACACGTGCTCATTCTTGTATTTCCTGGCTGCTGAGGAAGGCTTACTCTGATAGAGAGCTGCCAATATAGGAAAAAAAATGTGAAGGAGTCATGTGTTGTAATCACCTGGTATATGAGTTGTCTCCAGAATTGAGTAGAAAGATTTGATCAACATGTAGGATTTCAACTGGTGATCTGAGCATTTTCTGCCATATTCACATTCAGATAATCCAAAACACGGACTTCACATCAATTCTGACATGAATCATTTACAAGCATTTAGTTATTTCTGTCTGTCTATAAATGAGGAACTTTGTAGAAAATTCCATTATTAATCCATTTTAAGTGACATCATTTTGAAGTTTAGAGAGTGGTGAATAAATTAATGATTTAAAGATTATATCCACATATATGTTCTTCTTCTTCATGTATGTTCTTCTTCTGGTTTCCTAATTCCAGGTCCTTGCCCATTTGTTACCAAATTTGGCTTTGTTTTCGCCAGCTCTCCTTTGAAAATTTATATTCAATTCGCTGCCTTTATCTTTTCTTCCATTTGCTTTAGCTACTCTATTGTCAAGAGAAAGTTTCAGCGTGACCTTTTGCTTTCTTCATGGATAATGGTCTTGATGTCCTCCACAGCTCATCAAGTCTTCTGTCATTAGTGTTCAATGCATCAAATCTTCTCTGGAATGTTCTCGAAATTCAGATGGGATAGACCCAAGGTCGTGTGTTGGCTCTTATGGACATATTTTAAATTTCCCCAGCTTTGTTCTGAACTTACATCTAAGCAATTGGTGGTTGTCCCATCGCTGACCCTTGGTCTGATTTTAGCTGCAAATATTGAGCTTCTCCATCATGTCATCCCACAAATGTAGTCAATTTGATATCTGTGTATTCCATAGGAGAACGTCTGTGTTGTTGAAAAAGGGAATTTACTTTGAACAAGTCATTGGTTTTCCAAAGTTCTTTCTTGTGCCCTTCAGCTTCCTTTCAAACACCAAGAACATATTTATAACAACCATTTCTTCCTCTTTGTCTCCAATATTTGCATTCCAATAATTTTCAATTCAGCTTGATGGCATGCTTAATCAGTTCCAGATTGAAGTCATTGGTAGAATTATTCAGGCTCTTCATCACTAGCTTTTGTGGTTGTTGCATAAATTTGAATAATAATTGTATTGATTGGATTTCCTTGAAGGCAGGTAGATATAATCATATCATAACCACCTTTTACTTTGTGGTGGATTTAGCAAGATCCTTTCTGACATTTATGCCTTGCTATTCCTCTTGATATTTTTTATCCCCAGCATAGTAAATCATGTAATTTTCTCATTCAGCATATCTGAAATGGAGAGATTTCAAGGGAAAAAAATAAAATTTGTGTTGCAGTCATGAATGATCCTATAGGAAATACAGTGAACTATGCAAGAAGTTTCCAGAGAAGATGGAAAGCATACACAGAGTTGGAGTACTGAAAACAACTAGTTGTCATTACACAATTTCAGGGGATAGCATGTGAGCAAGAAGCCATGGTGCTGAGAGAAGACTCTCAACTTGAACTGAATGCATTGGACAGAAGCAGGGCTCCAGGAATTTATGGAATACCTATAGAGATGTTTTAGCAAGCAGAAGAAGCACTGGAAGCACTCACTCATCTATGCTAGGAAATTTGGAAGACAGCTCTTTGGCCAACAGACTGGAAGAGATCCATATTTGTGCCCATTCCAAAAAGGTGACCCAAAAGAATGCTCAAACTATACGATGATATCAGTGATATCAAATGCAAGTAAAATTTTGCAGTAATGCATTGGCAGGGAACTCCCAGAAGTTCAGGCCAGGTTTAGTAGAGGACATGGAACAAGGGCCATCACTGCTGATGTCAGAAGGATCTTGGCATAAAGCAGAGAATATCAGAAAGATGTTTACTCATGTTTCATGCGACTCCGTGGACCATGCAGAACTGTAGATAACCTTGAGAAGAATGGGAATTCCAGAGTACTTTGTTATGATCACGTGAAACTTGAACATGCATCAAGAGGCAGTTGTGCGAACAGAACAAGGGATTACTGAATGTTTTGAAATCAGGAAAGGTGTGCATCAGGGTTGTATCCTATCACCATACTTACTCAGTCTGTGTACTGGGGACATTTTCAAAGAAGCTGGCTTATATAATGAAAAGTATGTAGCATCAAGGTGGGAGAAAGGCTTATTTACAGCCACACATTGGCAGATGACACAACCTTGCTTGCTGAAAGTGAGGAGGATGTGAAATATTTGCTGAGGGAGATCAAGGATTGGAGCCTTCAGTATGGATTATGCCTCAATGTCAAGAAGACCAAAATCCTCATAACGAGACCAGTAGGTGACATCATGATAAATGGAGAAAAGGTTGATGATGTCAAAGATATTTCTTATTTGGGTCCACAATCAATGCTTATGGAAGCAGTATCAAGAGATCAAAAGACACTTTGCATTAGGTAACAAGATCTCTGGAGAGTATTGAAAAGCATGAATGTTACTTTGAGGACTAAGGTGTGCCTGACCCAAGCCATGGTATTTTCCATTACTTCATATGCATGTGAAAGTTGGACATTGAATATAATAAGCAAGACTGCAAAAGAATTGATGCCTTTGAATTGTGGTGCTAGAGGCAAATATTGAAAGTACCATAGACTGTTTAAAGGACAAACCAATCGGTCTTGGACAATGTATGGCCAGAATGCTCCTGATAGGCAAGGATGGCCCGTTAAATGTAAGCATGACCTAAAGTTCTGGTTATTTTTTAATAAATCATTTTCTTGGGGGCTCTTACAGGTCTTATAACAATCCATACTTCAATTGTATCAAGCACATTTGTATATATGTTGCCATCATCATTTTCAAAACATTTTTTTTCTATTTGAACTCTTGGTATCAGCTCCTCTTTTCCCCCCTCCTTTCCCCATCCTCCAACCATAGTGACCTCTTGATAAATTATAATTATTTTTTAAATCATTTTATTGGGGGCATGTACAATTCTTATAACAATCCATACATACACCCATTGTGTCAAGCACATTTGTAAATTTGTTACCATCATCATTCTCAAAACATTTTTTTCTGCTTGAGCCCTTGGTAATTATTATTATTTTAATATCTTACACTATCTACTGTCTCCCTTCACCTACGTTTCTGTTGTTTGTCCTCCTGGGGGATGGTGGTTATACACTGATCATTGGGATTGCTTTCTTCTTTCTCCCCCTGCCCTCATGGTATCGATACTCTCATTACTGTTCCTGAAGGGTTTATCTGTCCTGGATTCCGCATGTCAAGAGTTCTTATACCAGTGTATATGCTCTGGTCTTCCTGGATTTCTAAAGAACTAAGCTCATGATAGTGGGGTTGGGGTGGGTTGGGGGGGGGAAGCATTAAAAACTAGAGGAATGTTATGTGTTTTGGCGGTTCTATACTGTACCCTGGCTGGCTCAACCCTTCCTTGTGACCCTTCTGTGGGGGGATGTACAATTGTCTACAGATGGGCTTTGGGTCTCCCCTCCAATCTCCCTTGTTCACATCGATGTCATTGTTTCTTTTGAGTCTTCTGATGCTTGCTACCTGATCCTAACCTAAGGTTCTGATTTTAATTCCTTTTAAATCTTAATCTAATGTGTGTTCTTTGAGAATTTCATCCTCATTTATCCCATGGCTTCAATGGCTTAGAGGCAAGGATGGCAAGATTTCCTCTCACACACTTTGGACAGTCCCTGGAGAAGGGCATCATGTTTGGTAAAGAGGAGGGGCAGTGAAAAAGAAGAAGATCCTCAATGAGATGGATTGGCACCCTTGCTGCAAAAATAGGCTCTGGTATCGGAACAATTGTTAGGATGACACAGGACCATGCCATGTTTTTTTCTGTTGTACAAAGGGTTGCTATGGGCTGGAGCCAACTTGATAGTACCTAACAACAACAATTTGGATGTGCTATCGGGACAGACTAGTCCCTGGAAAAGGATGACATGCTTGGTAAATTGGAGGGTCAGAGAAAGAGAGGAACTTCAATAAGGAGATGGAGGGACACAGTGGCTGCAACAGTGGGCTCAAATGTAACAGCAAGCTTGAGGATGGCAAAGGACTTGCCAGTGCTTTGTTCTGTTGTGCACACAGTCACTAGGAGTTGGAACGTACTCAACAGCGTCTAACAACAACAGAAGCAAATCACCAGACCTTTCTTTAGAAGCATTTATTGGTGGGCTTGCATCTCCAATTTTTCATTTAAAAGCTAAGATGTTAATAAAGATGAATTCTAACCAGGACTATTCAAAAATTTTAGTGCTTACCAATATTTTTATTAGGTCACTTTTCTACCATTTGCCTAATATTTCTCCCTTGTTTCTTCTATTTCTTCTACATTTCATAGCTTTGAATGTCTCTCTCTCTCAACTTTCTTCTATCCACTCTTCATTTCTTTAATATCTTGTTATTTAATTCTTTAATCTGTTTATATGCTCTTCTAGCCATTACTGCAATGCTTGTGAAACAGGATTTTAAAAAGGAATCTTTGGGAGTTAGCTTCATGTTTTGTCTCTTTTCACAGACTTTTACATCCTTTTTATGTACACATATATAAACTATTATAGATAAATATATGTATATATATATTGATGTCTTGGATAAATTCAGGGTTCTTGGTCAAATTGTTGATCCTCCTGATTAACTTTTATTTCATGATAGCATTTTTATCAACTGTTAGTTTTGCCAAATGTATTTCACATTATTTTTGCAAGTAGTTTTGCAGTTGGATAGAATTTATTATTTGAATGGGACAGATTTATTGGTATTATGCATAAGCAAATGCTTGATGCTTATTATAGAGCTTTGAGTCAAGGAGAGCTGTGGGAATTACATGTCACTAGAGGGAATTGCCCTCATGTAGTCCAGTTATAGAGGAAAGATTTTGTACAACAGATAGGACTTCAGTTGTTTAACTAAAAGCAGGAAGACATCTGGAAGAGCCGAGGCAGAAGAAAGAGAGCTGATAAATACCAATATGTATTTTATCCTATTGGAACACAACCCAGCAAAACAAGTAAACGACATCCAGTATTTGATGGTCTTTTATTTCAGTGTCCCCCTTCTCTTCAAACATTCCATTTTTAGAGTACAGAAATGCCTCAATGTCTTTTCATGGTTTGGCATTTTAGTGGTGAAAATGCCCAGCTTCTTTAAGTGCATTTCATTCCCAAATGAACACAACCGGGCACCACGGTTCTGGATGAAAGCCAGCAATATTAGTTGAGAATCAAAGGTGCTAAATTACTGTCCTAACGTTGGTGGTGCTAACCCATGCACTGGCTCCATGGAAGAAAGATCCGGGGATATGCTTCTGTACAGATTACAGCCTGCAGTCCCATGGAAAAGTTCTACTGAGTCTCACATGAGGCCACCAGGAGCCGGAAAGGACTCAAGGATATCTAGCAGCTGTAGTCTTTACTTATTAAGATTTAGTAATGGCCATTGGGGAAAAAAAAAGCATTCCTCCTTCATCCCATTTCCCTGCCCTTCAGTTACTATGACCCTCCACTCTCGCTCTCCCTGTTCCTCGATCCTTCTTGAGTTGTGGAGCCCCGTGTGCACACAGCAAACGAGGACGAGATGGACCAGTGCAGCATTGAGAAGCCAGTCTGCCTGACACACCAATAATTTACAGCTTACAAAGCCAACATACCTAGGTGTTCTTTGAGGTGGTCCATTTTCAAAGGCCAAGTTTTCAGATAAACACATTTGGAGGCCAAATTCCTCCTCCTTTGAAGCTGGATAGAATGACCTTCAGTGCGAAGTTGCCCAACCAATACTGTTTGTACAGTGTGACCCTGTATTTGATTTACTGTTCTACTCCCCGTGGGCGTGAAGACGGTGATTTATCTTTTGATGCATATGGCAGGCTTTTGAGTCTTTGGAACAGCTTGTCTGGAAGTTCCGCTCTGCCCAGGGTGTTTGGTCGCCGGTAACCTGGAGACCTAATTGCAGCAACAAGCCTTCCCAGCACAGGTATTCTTCTGTGAGTGCTCATAATGAAAGAAATACCAGGAGGAATCAGCCAGGAATGGACGAGACAGTGCTGGCAAACAAACCCAGGTTCCAGTTTGTCATGACTGCTAATTGGGCTACTGTATTTCTGAAGCCCGTTTAATGGAACGAAAGATTCTTTTTTAATTTAAAGAATAGTCCCACAGTTCTTGGCAATGACTTCATTGAAGAATTTAGCGGAGATGCTAACACTGGAAGACGTATCACTTTTTACAATTTGAAGGGTAAAGTAGCTTTATTTCCCTCCCTCGTCCAAGAAAGTAGAAAATGTCTTGTTTTCTTAAATAAATATTTTTCTTGTGTTTTGTTTTGAGGGCTTCATATTTTGAAAGCACCATGATTAAATGGGGAAAAAAAAACAATGTGGATATTGGAACTCACTAAAAAAAAAAACAAAACACCTTTCCTTCTCTGTTCCCCCCCCCCCATCCTTTTTAGTTACCTTTTCAGTCTGATGTTACACAAGCACGTGCTGTTAGGGGCGAAGACCATGTAGAGAAGCCTCTGGGTTTCATATGGGATTGATTTATAGTTATCTTGTGGATTCCTTCTCCTTTGTATTAGAATTCTGGAACAAAGTGAATTAGGTCTCTTACTATGAAATGTAGAAGATGGAGCTAGTTTGGTTCCCGGTTGGGTATAGTAGAAGGACTCTCTTCCCACTGTCCCCCATGGAACTCCTAGAACATTCCCCACTGTCACTGAGTTGATTCTGACGCATAGACACCCTATTTTATGGTCTAGGAGATGTAAGTCTTTCCGGGAGCAGAAAGCCTCATGTTTCTCAAATGGAGTGGCTGGTGGTTTCAAATTGCTGACCTTTCAGATGGCGGCCTAACATTAGAATATTAATAGTGAATTGCTGCATAATTCGTCTGTCTCTACTGTATCCTCCATCTCAGGTGACCACCATTCTTTCTGATGGTACTTTGGTTAATTGCAGGATGAGAATGAGGAGTTGAAATAAAGCAGAAATGACAGGCTGTTTCCCCCTCCCTCACGTAATCTCTAAACAACTCTAACTTGGGAAGAGTCATGAGTACTTGCTTTCCTCTCATTCACATGGATGTTTTATATTCGGGAAATACAAACATACTCGATAAAGACTTTCTATGAAGCTTGTTTTTTATCCAAAGGGATGAGGATCGACATTCTCCTTCTGTTTGTAAATATCTCCCTGTTTACTACACACATACCCACGTTTGAGTAACTATGCTCAGTTTAGCCTTAATTGCCTCTCCAATTCCGTTTTATATGTTTTCACCAGAAGGGAAGAGTCCTGTGATATCATTTGAAATCTTCAGTTGAATACATACTTTTATTCGCTCATCTCTGAGAGATGGTACACACAATGGAAAGAACACGGATTTCTGAACTAAATAGGCTTGGGCTTAAATCCTGATTCTGGGAACCTAAGTACACTTTTCTAATTGGTAATATTGGTTAAATAAATTTTAAAAAGGTAATAGTTGGGGGGGAGGTAATATTTGAAGCTATAGCTATGAAGGCACACTGAGTGGATATTTACATGTGTTAGATCTTGAGCTAGATGCTAAAGATGAAAAATGAGTAAGATGTGAACCCTACTTTCCAGCAAGAATGAAGTATATGCATACACACAACAGTAGAAAAGGTGATATGTACCTCCACAGTGTCATGCACAATGCTGATGGGACTAAGAAGGGGTTTCAAGTTCATATTGGATGATAAGGAAACCGGGACAAGGACAGTTCAGAGCCGAACCGAGTCTTGCAAAATCAAAGGTTCACTGGCCATAATAGAACGGGGGTGAGAAGACCATACACTAGGACACAGAGGTTTACAGTTTCATCGCTATGTCGGCTACTACTTCAGTCAACAGATCTCTGAAGTCATGAACCTGTATTTGACCCTTGAATTCTGACAGATTTGGGCTTTGACATATATAACCCATTTCCAACGTGGTATTTTCAACGTTTGGACCCTCAAACTATTTGGGAACCCCCAACCCCTGCCTAAAGATAATCTAATGGAAGTTATGGCTTCAATTACTTGGATTCATAAGGGTTGCATATGCAGATGTTTAAAGCACAGTTAGCTTAATAACCTTTGTAGTGCATGTTACAGGAATCCCAACTCTCTATTACCTGGAGAGCTAATAACCGTAAAGTAAATCCACCCAGGGGAGTCCACTCTAAAACCCTCAGTTGTAGACATCTCTGTGCCAATTGGCTGGGGATTCAGAATTACTCCGTGACCTGGGCAGGTGAGTTTGTCAAGTTTCTGTATATATGGAGGAGAGGCATGTCCTTGGGGGAAAAAAATTCCTCTTTGGTTCTTGAACAGGTAATATTTATTAGACATCTTTTCAACATGCAAACTACTCTTGTTCATGGTCAGGAAATGTATAGTCCACTCTGGAAGGCGTCTGCATTGTTTCTCTTGGAAATGGCAGACCATTCATCTAGAGCCCATTTCCTACTGCCTGCCACCTGTGAGAATAGCAACACATACTGGGTATTAAGGTGTCAATCAAGCTAAAACCAGGCGTAGCGAGATACTTTTCATGTAAGGAATAACCATGCCTTTTACTAGTGGTACCTCATACCGGCATTTTAAGTGTATAATTTCAGCAGGCTGACTGAAGGTGGATTGCTATACTGGAAACTAAGCATGTACAGTACTACTTGTAAATGCCAGAGCCTGTGTGAGATGGAAACTGTACAGAGAAGGGATATATTTCCCACTAAGAGAGAGTAGTAGAGAAGCGAGAAAACTGCACGTAACCTATCCAAGGTGGACAACTTGGGAGACTTGGGAAAAGAAGCAGTCTGTGGAGTTCTTGTTCTTGCAGGTTTTGCTGTATGTGAAAATCAGATGCGTCAAGCACTGCCAGTTGTGAGGATGGCACCGGAAGTGTGCTGTGTTCCCTTCCACTGTGGGTCCCTGTGGATAGGAACCGAGTGAATATCACCTAACAACATTGTTCATATGCATATTCACTCAGTTTGCTTATGTATTGTAATGCAAACTGCCACGATGTCATTCAGAATAGTGACCGGAGAAGAAAAGGGCAGAATAGATGGATGCTTGGGATAGGTCCATACAGGCTCTGAAGAGTCTAGCTTTGAATTATCCTGAAAGTCAAGGTATACTTCAGAGTCATCTTCCTGATTGGAAGATTTCCCCTGTGTTGTAGATTGGGAATAAGATGAACCTGACCCACACTTGGTTGTTTTTATATGCAAAACTCTTTCTTTTACTTGTGCTATTGTCTTTGCTTTAGGAAAAACATTCTTGGTACTAAGTCATTGCTCTTTAATGAGCTACTGTCTGCAAAGTGGTCTAGACTGGGAGAAAAATAGAATATGAAAAAGATGGGATGATGAGGAAACTGATTTGGTTTTGCTCGGCAACAGTTATTTAGAAATGAGGCATACGCTATCATAAATTTCCTGTTTTTTTCTTTTTGTAGGTCTTAATGGACCAAATACAGGTTATATTTCACTGTGTATTTTCTATGCAATGTTTGGACTTTTATTCTTTTAAAATTTTAATCTCAAGTAAATACATTCCACTCAAATAGGCTGCATGTAACCACACAAGGCGGTAATTTCTTAAGGGTGATTGATCATTGCGCTGTAAAAGTTTTGTGGTTTTCTCGCCTTGTTCACTGAGGGGAGAAAAAAACTCACTGGAACTTGAGCATTCTTCTTCACCCACGTCATGTATTTTGACTTCCTGGATAGGGAATGTGAGTTTTTTTTGACCTAGTTCTACTCTTAGAGAATGCAAATATTTTCCCAATTAACCTAGGTTCACTGGTTAACAACAAACCATTGTTTCTTATTTTTCTGAGCTAGTAAGTTTGGTATGCGACAAAAAAAAAAAAACACAACAAAACCCGCCTCTGATGCATTTTCGTGACAAAACCCATGCCTAATCTTGAGGAGGCCACTGTGCTTTCTTCTCAGGCTTAGTGGTGAAAGAATTAATTTAGTGTTAAGTTTAACTTATAAAATAACCTGTCATTTAAAAAAATGTGTGGAGAAAAAAATGATTAGGGCAAAGACTGTACAGATGTGCTTTATACAATTGATGTATGTATATGTATGAACTGTGATAAGAATTGTATGAGCCCCTAATAAATTGTTAAAATTAAAAAAAAAACAAGAATAAATAAATAAAAATGTGTGGGAAATAATGATAGCAACATATGTATGAATATGCTTCATACAATTTTTGTATGGCTTGTTACAAGAGCCCTCGATAAAATGATCTTTTAGTAAAACAGCAACAACAACCAACCCAAACAAACAAACAACCCTCAGCCATATTTAGAGTGCCTTCTAACCTGAGGGGAGCCCTAATGGTGTAGTGATTATGCATTGGTCTGGGATCTGCAAGGTCTGAAGTTCAAAACCTGCAGCTGCCCCAAGGGAGAAAGACAGGGCTTTCTACTCCCATCACCAATGACAGTCTCAGACGCGCAGAGGGACAGTTCTACTCTGTCCTGATGGGTCACTATGGGTTGGCATTGACTCAATGGCAGTGAGTTTGGGTTAGGTTTTCCAATCTGGGGCACTAATCTCTGACAATACTTTGGATTATGTTCTGCCACTTTGCATACAGTTGTCCCTGGCCAAGTTTTCAGAAGTAGACTCTTAGATCCTTCTTCCTAGTCTGTCTTAGTCAGGAACTTCCACTGAAGCCTGTCCACCAGGGGTGGCCATCCTGTTATTTGCAGTATCATGACATAGCTTCTCAGCAACACGCAAATCACCTCTGTACAGCAAACTGACCGGGTAGGTGAGTGGTAAATCTCAGAGGGAGGGAGTGTGTGAAGTTAAATTCCGATTGTCCAATCCACACCACTAGTCATGCCATTGCTCCGGGTCTCTTCCCCTCAACACTCACACGCTTCTCGTGAATCCTGATTTCTTGTTCTAATATTTCCCTAGCGTCTATCCATTGTCTAGGTCATACAGCTTGTGTCTGGATTACCCAGCATCCTTTCCTTTCTGTCTCCACACTGGCAATCTTGTGTCGTTTCCATCTGCTCCCCGCAGCGTTCAGACTGAGTGTCATGAAAATCTGCAGAAGAGTCTAAATTAGACATATTAAAATTCAACTTCCTTTTCTTAGCTTATGGGGCCTTGCGTAACCTCGTGTTTGCCAGCGTCTCCTTCTTTCCCAACCTACAGCACCGCAGCTGCCCCAGCCTCCTCTCAGGTCCTCGGACACAGACACTTATTTCCCTCTCAAAAAATGTGTACCCCTCGATCTCATGTCTAGAGGATTTCCTTCAGACCACTTTTCATAATTGTGGGTGCTATAGTTTATTGTGCCAGCCTGGCCGATAAACACAAGTAGGATTCACTGAGGAGCAGAGGGATAAATGGCTCAGTGAGCCTCACCTTGGTTGTTCTGTGCCTCAGTTTAAAGGGGTACACTACCTGTGGGATGCCTGGCCTGTGGACTGCGTCGCTGTAAGTTGAGGTCCCGTTAAGCCCACATGATTGGAATGTTCATCTCTGGAGCTGGGGACTGACAGTTGATGACAGTTGGGGACCTGCCTTGCTGTTTGCTGCCTGGGTATATATAGCCCAGCTCTCTCTACAGTAGGGGACTGGTACCTGGCAGCTCTCAAAACTTGAAGGACTGCTAGTGTCTCACTGCTTTATAATTTAACTGTTAATTTCCTTGTATTATCTATCTGTATATTATTTAATGGTTTATTTCTCGAATTATATATCTATCTTTATAAATATATTTATATATAATTACTAGCAATCTGGTTTGTCTCTCTAGAGAACCCTGTCCGATACAGTGGTTATGTCTTTTTCTTGTTGGATTTCATGTTTACTGCACAGCCACCGATCCCTCTACTATTTCAAATATTGTACGAAACGGGAAACTTAGAGACTATCTTCACTTGCAGGATGGCCGTAACAAAATACCACGATATGGGTGCCTTTAAGGAACAGGTGTTTCTTGACTCATAGATTTGGAAGCTGGGAATCCAAATTCATGGAATTGGCTTGGCCATCGCTTCCCTTCTGCTCTAGAAACGGTTCTTGCCTTGTCCCTTCTAGCTTCTGGTCCTCTACCCTCGGGGGCCCTTGGTGTTGATAAGCCTTGAAGATGGATCTTCACGTGAATTTCTCTCTTCCGTTTGTGTCTGAGTGGCTGTGTTCCTTTTTTATAAGGAAAACACTGTTTGGATTAGAATCAATCCTACTTTAAGATGACATTCTGTTAATTGATAATAGTTTCAAGACTCGACGAAACTTTGCTGGTGTCGTGGGTTGTGCATTCAGCTGATAACCACCAGTTGCTCCATAAAAGATGAGGTGTTCTAATTCCCTTAAGACGTATAGCCCCGGAAACCCACAAGGGGCTATACAATGACTGTGAGCTGGAATAAGCTTGATGGCATTTATTTTGGCCAAAGACTTTAGAACAAAACCCCGTTCCCAGAAGTCAGGGGTAAGACTTCAATGTACTTTCTGTGGAAGACAATCCAATTGATACTGCTTAATTTACCGATGTATACTCAGTACTTAGCACAAAACCTGGCACACAATAAAATAAATGACAGATGTTAATTATAGTAAATGAACCTTTTAGGCCAGTGATTCTTAATCTTCCTAATGCCATGACCCTTTCATACAGTTTCTTATGTTGTGGTGACCCCCCCCCCCGCCCACCCTAAAATTATTTTCATTGCTACTTCATCACTGTAATTTTGCTACTGTTATGAATCAGGTGACCCCTGTGAAGAGGTTGTTTGACTCCCAAAGGGGTCGCGACCCACATGTTGAGAACTGCTGCTTTAGACTAAAAGCAAAAGGACCCATTGGGATGTTGAGAGGCCTTTTCTGCAGCCAGCTTTGGAGTTCAGGATGTACGGTGTCTCTTAGCAGCTAGGTTTCCTTTTGGAAACGGTAGTGTCCACAGGAGATGGTTCTTGCTGCATCGCTTTGGGCTGCTACATGATGTCCAGAATCACTGCAATATGGCGGGTGGTGGGTGTAGCCAATCCCATTGCTGGGAGTTTTCCTCAGTAGTGCTTACGAAGAAGCTGCAGAAACATGCTTCGTGTGGCATTATATGTTTTTTTATGGTGACAATTATGGGGTTTGTATTTCAGAACATTGACATTATACTTCATAGTCTAAACTGCCAGTCAAATTTCCCATCATCTATCCCTCCTCTACTCCTTGATTTCCCTTCTCCCTTCACGGCCTTCCACATCACACAAGTCAACACCCATCCACTGGCACTATTAATCCTTAAAGACGGGCACTTTACAACAAGCAGAGATAGATGTGTATCACATTGCTGCCTGAAACAGTAGCCTGAAAGTGAATTGCTAGAAACCGAAGAGTGCTTCGCCAGCATTTCCACCAAAGAAGTATAATTATTTTACGTAAGTGGGAAAGAGAAACACGAACGTTCGGTAGTGAATTAATTTGAGAGGGAAACATGGCTAAATTCTTAAGCTCAGCCTTTAGTGTTATTCCAAGAAAAATACTTGTTTGGCGGAGCCTCAAGCACTTAGAATTCTCACCAAGGAGTTTTGTGAAAGGATGGAAGGCCTGGAAGCTAGCATGAAGCCATCCAGGACCGTGTGCGTCACGGGTATCATGGTGAGGTGAGGAACAGTATATAAAATTTAACCATGGCAGAGGGGTTCTCGACGTTTGTTTATGAAGCCCTGACTTGTTAATTCACCTTCAATTACTATTATACTTGCTCAATGAGATTTATGTTTGTAGGCATGACATTTAGTAAGCAATTGAAACACCAGGTCATAGGTGATTCTTTGGAAAAACTTAGCTGATCTAGTTGAGGCGATGTTTTTCTAATCACTGATTATGAGAGGAAGCTGGGATCCCATTTGCTGCTCATCATAAGGTTTTGTTTTAAACTCTAGAGATCCTTATTGCCTTCGTGTTTGACGCTGGGGTTAGTAAGCTCATACCATACGTTTAATCGTTTAATTTCTAAAAGCTCCCGTTTTATGATGACCTGCCTTTGAACAATGCTCTGCTATTTTTAAAGAGCGGTAATGCCTTATTACTTTTCATTAGTCATGTCAGAACTTGAAGGGAACCCAGCACCAAGTGAGACGCTGTTCCTGCATCATGTCCCCATAGATGAGAACAAAGGGACTGGCGAAAGGACTTGCCTCAGGTGACACAGCGAGGGGTTTATCTGCTAGGACTCTAGCTGACTCCCAGGCTAGGACTCGTGAATTATGCAATGCCACTTCATTCATTCCTGGGCTCTTTCACTATCTGTCCTTCCGGCTATCCCCAGTGTAAACTCAGTGCAACTGGGGGCTTCCCTGCCCTCTGCAGTACCGAACCCTCTCCCTCCACAGAGCAGCGATTGCTCTTGGAGACCTGGGAGGCCACGTGTGTTACCTGGTAGAACTGGGCTCCTTAGGGTTCTCATAGCTGTGACCTTGGGAAGTCCTTTATGGGGCCTTTCTTTTGGGTGGGTTTGCACTGCCCACCGTTGGGTTCATTAGTTAAGCCCATAACCATTTGCACCATCGACTGACTGTAGCACTGAACAGTGTCAGCTTGTTTTGGGGTGGAAACTTACCACGCTTATTTGCCTTCCCCTGTCTTTTGTGGGTGGGTTACTGGCTCTCTTAGCTTCTATGTGAAGACCGAGGGTGGATCCCACACACAGTTGGCACGTTCTTCAGTGGGCATCTGGGCCCTGATTGACTTATTTCCCGGCAGGTGGAAGCCGTACTCTCGCACACGGACTGCCCCCCGCATACTCAGCATTGCTAGCTTTCCTCTGGCATCGTTAGGCACTCACCACCAGCTACTCTGCATTCTTAGCAGACCTTTAGCATTCCACTGTGGACATCGGTTTGGTTGCCGAAATTCCACTTGGAAAACAAGCAAAAAAATCGATCACGCCGAAATAGCAAGGATGCTATAGTTAACTGAGAAGAAATAGAAAAGAAAAGCTAACCCCCTGACCTGCAAACCAAACCACATAAACAAACTCACCTTGTTTTTTTTCCTTCTTAAAAAAAATCTTTTCCTTTAATACTTGGTTAGTGGCAATTCCTGTAACTACTCCAGAGAATGCTCTTGGGTTAATCAGTTATTTGTTAACTTTAGGGGGTCATGTTATTCTCTTCAGCATAGCACTGGGGAAATTCAGGCGGACTTAGTTCTGTCTGTCTCACGTATTTAAGTCATGTTTAGCTTCTCTAGAAATTTCAGTGTCCACTGCAAGTCATTATTTTAGGATGGATATAGTAAATTTGAAGTTTAAAGTTATACAGAATATTTAGGATTATTTGATCTCTTAAAATATTCCATGAATTGATACGGAGATAAAGAGAAAATTAAACCAGGGCATCAGTAGCTTAAACATTGGGGGCTGCATTAAAATTGATACAAGGGACCCAAATTGACTAAAAATTGACAGGCAGTTCTTATTTAAGACAGGGATGCTTAACAATATGAACTTTTATTTAAATACGTGCTTAACACTTACCAATTTTCTAAGAAAGGTTATGTGTGATGGGGTGTTTTTGAAGCATTGTTAACATTTAAAATAATATTTTATTGAGCTTTTGCTGAAAGTTTGCACAACAAATCACATTCCCATTTGACAATCTCCAAACAATTTGTTTGGTGCCATGAGTTACATATATCATACTGTGTTCACACTTTCTTTAATTTTGTTGTTTGTTCCCTTTCCAGGACTATAGTTCCCTTACTCCCTTATCTTACCGTCTTTCCTCTTGAGTAATGGTTGCTTGTTTGGTCTCATAAAAATGGCTTTAAGTAGCATGTCATACACATATGGGTCTTAAGAGTAATGTCTTTTATTTTGTGTGCCTCTCTGTGATTTCTCTCAAAGGTGATCTTAGGGCTTAGGCTTGGGTCTAGATTTCAAGTGTCTCCGGGAATTCTCTGTTCTTTCTGTCCCATCTTCTTAAAAAAAAAGTGTTGTGCCCCGTACTTTCTTCCATTCTATTTGAGACCAACAGCAATTGGGATTTGGATAGAGCCATAAGTGGCAGGCATCATTAATTCTTCTGATCTAAATGGGTAGACGGGTTGCTCCTGTTGACTTGGTTCTACTTTGTGTGTTTTTCTGTTTTGCAACTGGTCAGTAGAGCTCTGTAGATGTGTTTGGAATATTTACAAGCTTTAAAAACTGCAGGTGGGGTGAACAAGCAGCCATCTAGCTCAGAAGCAAAAAATCCCACATGGAAGAAGCACACCAGCCAGTGCGATCATGAGGTGCCAATGGGACCAGGTATAAGGCATCATGCAAATATATATATATATATATATATATATATATATATATATATATATATATATATATATATATATACATACATACCATTATTGAATGAAGGGGGAAGTGCAGAGTGGAGACCCAAGGCCCAAGTGTTGGCCACTGGAGATCCCGTCATAGAGGGGTTTAGGAGAAGAGATGGGTCAGTCAGGGTGCGAGGTAGTACCGATGAAGAACACAGCTTTCCCCCAGATCCTGGATGCTTCCTCCCCCCAACTACCATGATCCGAATTCTACCTTGCAGGGCTGGATAGGGCAGAGATTGTACACTTGTACATATGGGGATGGGAGGCACAGGGAATCCAGGATGGATGATACCTTCAGGACCAAGGGTGTGAAGGGCGATGCTGGGAGAGTGGAGGGTGAGTGGGTTGGAAAGGGGGAACTGATTACAAGGATCCACATGTGACCTCCTCCCTGGGAGACGGACGGCAGAGAAGGGGGGGAAGGGAGACTCCAGATAGGGCAAGATATGACAAAATAACAATGTATAAATTACCAAGGGCACATGAGGGAGGGGGGGACGGGGAGGGAGGGGGAAAAAAAGAGGACCTGATGCAAAGGGTTTAAGTGGAGAGCAAATGCTTTGAGAATGATTGGGGCAGGGAATGTGCAGATGTATTTTATACAATTGATGTATGTATATGTATGGATTGTGATAAGAGTTGTATGAGCCCGTAATAAAATGTAAAAAAAGAAAAGAGGAGAGAAAAAAAGAAAATGATTAGGGCAAAGAACGTACAGATGTGCTTTATACAATTGATGTATGTATATGTATGGATTGTGATAAGAGTTGTATGAGCCCCTAATAAAATGTAATTAAAAAAACTGCAGGTGGTTCTCTCTTCCTCAGGATGCAGATCCAGACTCTTATGAGATGCGGTATACCTGTTGAAGATGGTCCTAAGGTTCCAAGGCCTCAAAAACATGTGTGGAAGGAGTTTGTTTCTGAGAAATGCCTATATTTATATCTTCAATGAATATATATGCACCTGTACCCACATATTTTTATTTGCGCATGCCTGTAGGTTCTTCTGAGCATCCTTGGTGGCACTGTGGATTGAACACTCAGCTGCTAACCCCAGGGTCAGAAGTTCAAACCTACCAGCTTCTCTGCAGGAGAAATACCCAGCCTCTGTAGGATAAAGGTTAGGCTCTCTGCTCGTGTAAAGATGTGCAGTCTCAGAAACTCCCCGCTGTGAGTGAGAACTGACCCAGTGACAGGTTGTTTGATATACATACCTCTATCTCTTCTCTTATCTGCACTTACCTGTATAGCATTTTGCCTATACCTATCCATATGAACCCTAAGCCTTGTTATTAATTGTGTTGTGCTGTGCTCACTACATCCAAATTCGGTGCCACTTTCCCCATCATTAGTCTCTCTTTCCCCATCTAGTCTCTATAGTCTCTATTGGGTGCCCTGATGGCATAGTGCTTATGCGTTGGGCTGCTAACTGCAAGGTAAGCAGCTATGAGGTGGCATTGACTTGATGGCAATGAGTTTGGTGTTTTGGGACAGTACTTATCTAAAGCGTATGCTCCCTGTCCACCTCATCTAAAGCATATGTTCCCTGTCCACCTCCTGCCTTGCTAACCACCCGTGAACTTAGCTTCTCTGTGTTTATCTATTCTCATCTTCTTCTAAATGAGGGATGACACACTATCTGTCCTTATATTTAACTGATTTCATGTAGCATGATGCCCTCCAAATCCATTCATGTTCTAACTTGTTTTGCGGACTCATCTTTCTTCATGGCTGTACAGTACTCTATTATTTGCAGTTCCGTTCATCTGTTGGTGAACGCTTCAGTTGTTTCTATTTACTTGCTATTGTGAATAAAGCAGTGGTGAACAGAAGTGTGCTATTTGTATTTGTGTCATTAGTTTTAGGTGTCCTGGTGGCAGAGTGGTTAAAGTTTGACCAATAAACACAAAGTCAGCAGTTAAAAATCACAAGCCACTTCTTGGGAGAAAGACAATGCTTTCTACTGCTATAAAGAGTTACAGCCTTGGAAACCCCCAAGGGCAGGTCTGTGAGTCAAAATTGGCTTGATGTTCATGAGAGGGCATATACATCCATCACTCATTTGTCAGCTTATCATGCTGTCCTGGCTTTCATGGTGCTTGGATGCTGGAAACTCTAGAGGCCATACCACAAGTATTTCAAATACGAGCAAGGCCACCCATGATGGACAGATTTCAGCAGAGTTACCAGACTAACAAAGATGAGGAAGAAGGACCAGAGATCTACTTCTAAAGAGATTGGCCAGTGAAAACATGATGCATAGCAGCAGTACATTGTCTGAGATGATGGAAGGCACTGCCTATGTGGAAGGAACTCCATCGGTGGAAAGACTTCAATATACACCTGGGAATGAGCTGCCTGCTCAAAGTCAGTCAACCTCAACGGTGCGCACCGAGAAAGTAACGCTTTCCGGATCTTCATCTGCTGATGTGGCATGGCTCAAAATGGAAAAGGAGCTGCAAACATCTATTCATGACAGGAACATTAGTGTGCGAAGTATAAATATAGAAAAAAATATAAGTTGTTAAAAATGAAATGGAACCTATATACATACCCTAAGCATTAAAAAAAGAACCTGTTGGCCGTTTTGAGTTGGTTAATCATCTGGTTTACTGTGCTGGGAATGACATGTTGAAGAGAAATGGCATCGTGATCAACACCACGATGGATATTTCATGATCTATGCGGAGGGACATGCTTGCCAGTGATTGATCATATTGATTCACCTACAAGGAAGACCAGTAAATATGACTAGTGTTCAAATCTATGTACCAGCCTGTAACGCCAAATATGAAAAAAATAGACTTCATTTTTTATCAACCGAGGCAATCTGTAATTGCTGCAATCAAGGTGCATTCACAATTATTAATGACTGAAAACAGAGAACACTAGGAAGATGTTTACCTGCCGTATTGTACGGAAGTTCTAGTCTTTGGAAAGCCCATACTGTTTGTCACAGTTGCTGTGCCACTTTACAGCGCCCTCAGCAATGGACAGGGTTCTAAATGGTCATATCCTCACTCACATGTATTTATTTATTCTAAAAAAATCAACGTCCTTTTAGCTGCAGCAAGATGATATCTCATCTTAGCTTTACCTTGACTCTTTCTAATCGATACTGACTGTGAACGTCTTTTCGTGTTTGTAATCTGCGGGGCTGTCCTCTTTGGCGCAGCCCCTACTCATGTCCTTTGCTCATTTTTATTGTTGAAGGTTTCCACGCTTGTGTTGTAAGGTTTGCTCTCCTATTTTTAAAGTTCGGGCCCCACAGTTTCCCCCAGGAATCTTGTAGTTCTATACTTAACACCGATGACACAATGCTTGCTGAGTGTGAAGAGGACTTTGGGTTCTTAGTGATAAAGATCAAAGACTACAGCCTTTACTCTGAGCTGTGCTCAATGTCTAGAAGACCAAATTCCTGCTAGAGCAAAGTGTGGTAAAGAATCAAAAAGAACAGAGTCCTGGGTGTTAAAGGCGTGTCTTAAAACAAGTCGTCAGAGTCTGTTTGAATTAGAACCAGCTTTAGGGCACCTAAGGAAAACAGCAGGTTTAACATATGGGTCCTAGATCCATTTTGTGTTTGTTGGATTTTGGGTGTGTGGTACAGGTATGGGTCCTGCATCATTTCTCCACAGGTACATGTCCAGTGTTTCCAGCAGTGTTTATTAAGGAGACCGATTTTGGTACATTGAATGGTCTGTGACCCTCTGTTTAAAATCAGTTATCTGTAGGTGGCTGGGTTTAATTCTGAGCCCTCAGTTCTGTTCAGTGGTCTGTGTGCCTATCATTGAATGGATACAAGACTCTTTTGTTTACAGTGGCTGAATAGTACGTATATTTTGGCATTGGGGGAGTGGGAGTCCTCCTGCACTTTCCTTTTCTTCAAGATGGATTTGGCTATTTGGGGTTCTCTCTACTCTATATGAAGTTGTCATTCATTTGAGATCATTAAAAACCATTGGGATCTTTTTAGGTAGAATTGACATTTTCTCCATATTGCTTTCTAATCTGTGAGCTCAGATGTCTTTTAATTTTTGTAGCTCTCTTTTTGTGTCCAAGGATAATGTTCAATAGTGAAAAAACAAGCAAACAAACAAACAGACCCTCTCCCCCACCAACCAAACCAAACCAAAATTCATTGCCATCAAGTCAGTCTTGACTTACTGTGGCCTTATGTAGGATGTCTAAGACGGTACGTCTTTACAGGGGAAGACAGTTTGACTTTTCTCCTGACTGGTGACTGGTGGGCTTCAGCCACTGTCTTTGTGGCTAGCAGGCCAGTGCTTATCTACAGTGTCCCTGAGCCCCAGTGATGTTTTACAGTAATGCTTTATGGCTTCATTGTGTAAGCCTTCTCATCTCCCTAGTTAGGTAAATCTCTAGGTCTTTCCTCACTTTGCTGAATGACACCGTGTTCTTGACTTCTTTTTCAGTGTAGTCTTTGTTCGTGTACTTGAGTTAGTTTATTGTGCCAACCTGGCCGATAAACACATGTGGGGTTAATTGAAGGGCAGAGGGATAAATGGCTCAGTGAGCCTCACCTGTCTAGTTATCGGGTCTCTTGCTTTTCATGGTCATACTAGGGTGTGGCTGCCTTAGCCAGTTCCCTGCTTTAGCTCGCAAGGCTCACTTCCTGCAAGACACCCCCAAGGAGAAGCCACATGGATCTACCCCGATGCAGCCCTGGGTACTGGAGCAGCCGTGTGGAGATCCCTGCCAACACTGAGATGCTTACACGTTCACTGACTCAGCTTGTCTCCTGCAGTCGGCATCATTGCGTCTGTTTTGTGAGCTGGAGGAGGACTTTGTGGATTGGTGTTGAACATATGGGTTAATGTTGGACTTGTGGGCTTGGGCAGCATTGAATTGGGATGTTTTCTTGATGCGCACTTAACCTATATAAAACTCTCTCTTATGCATGCATTTCTGTGGATTTGTTTCTCTAAAGTACCCAGACTAACACTAGAGAAACCCAACTGATTTTGTGTATTTGTCTTTAAGCTTAAATGGAACCCCCCACCTTGCTGTGCTTCCCATAACCATTTGTTTGTTTTGAATCATTTCCATGATTCAGTGAGGGAAAACCTTAGAGAATAGTTCAAAAGAAACTGCAAAGTGGTGCTATAATATCCATTGTTGGCATCAACGTCGCTGCAAAAGAGATGATCATCTGCACCTGCCAGGTGACCCGGCCCTGTGGGGATGAACACTTGGATTGGGGACAGCAGCACAGGGACCTGTTGAAAACTCTGGCAGAAATGAATAGTTTCATCAGCTCATAGACACTAATTGGATCCTTCTGGGAACTTTCTAAACAGCTTGTTCATTATAATTAGAGTTATCTCCTATAACTAGCTCCCCCTGAAGTCAGAGCGGTTGGATTTTTTCTTTCCTTTAAAAAAAAATCATTTTATTGGGGGCTCTTACAGCTCTTATAAAAATCCATACATACTTCCATTGTGTCAAGCACATTTGTACATATGTTGCATCATCATTTTTGAAACATTTTCTTTCTATTTGAGCCCTTGGTATCAGCTCCTCATTTTATTTTCCTTCCCTCCCCACCCTCCCTCCTTCATGAATCCTTGATATTTATAAATTATTATTATTATTTTTATGTCTTACACCGACCTCTATCTCCCTTTTCCCACGTTACTGTTTGTACCCCTGGGGAGGGGGGCAATTATATGTCAGTCATTGCAGTCAGTTCTCAGTCCCCCCCCCCTCACACACACACTTTCCCACTATCCTCATGGTATCACTACTCCCATTGCTGTTCCTGAGGGGTTTATCCTGAGGGTTGTATGTACCGTCAATGCTGTGCTGCACTAGAATTTTTTCTTATAATTATTATGTAACAAGTCGGGTGAAAATCTTTCTAAAGCATGTATGTGGCTAACCTAATTTTGGGGCTTACTAGATTCCAGTTTTCATTCTATTGGAGTTGTAAATAAATAAATAAAACATCCAAAGAACATTGGAAAGGAAGAAATCAGGATAAGATAAACTTGAGGGGGGCTGTCTAGAGAGAAGAGATTGGGTCATTTGAATAAGGTTGGTATAGATACTCCAGTCTACTACTCATCTGTCATTTTGTCTTACTATGGCAACTTGTGTGTTGCTAAGATACCAGAAGCTGTCCCACCAGTATTTCAATACCAGTATTTTAATACCATGGATAATCAGCAGGATTATTCATGCTGGACAAGTTTCAGTGGAATTTCTAATCTATGGCAGTCTAAGAAGAAAGTCCTAGTAATTTATGTCGGGGAATTAGCCAACGAAAACCTTATGTATCACAACAGAGCACCCTCTGGTTTGCTTGCTTTGGATACATTATCAGGCAAGGTTAAGATACACTATCAGACTAGAGGAGAATATCATGTTTGGAGAAGGTGAGGGCTGCCACTGGGAGACCCCCACCAGCGTAATGGATGGGCACAATGGCAGCAGTCATGGACTCAGATATACTGGCAGTCATGAGGATGATGCAGCTCCAGACCAGGCTCTATTGAACATTAGTTTCCATGAGTCAGAACTAACTTTATGGCATCTGTCAACCAAGCTAGATATGCTAATCTATAAACTATTTTCATATGTTCATTTATATATAATTCAAGATATGTATATAACATATAAAATTAATCACAAACCAAGCTGACTGCCATAAAGTCAATTCTGATGTTTAGCCATTCTATAGGACAGAGTAGAACTGCATTTCCCCCTCACACCCTTCCCCCCCCCAAGGCTGTAAATCTTTATGGGAATAGAAAGCCTTCTCCCACAGAGCACCTGGTGTGTTTGAACTGCTGACCTTTCAGTTTACAGCTCAATGCATAACTCACTACAGCACCAAAGATCTAGAGAACACTACTTATTCTTTAGATGCCATTGTACTTGGAGTTGTTTTCGAAATGTATTTTCCAGCAGATTCATGGCTAGTGTATAGAAGCCCAACTTGTTTTGGCTTGTTTACCCCGTACCTTGCCAGCACAATCAAGATTACAATAAACGCTGATAGTAAAGCTGTTCGAGTCCTTTACCTGTGGCCAGCATGGATTTGCCAGAGGCTTAACCAGACAAGAAACTCTGCAGATGGATTTTGGACTCCCACTGTGCTCCATAGCCTTCCACAAATGGGTGTTCACAATTTCAGCTCTGATCCCTTTCCCTTTATCATATTTGGAGATTTTCTTTATCACAATCATTTGATCACATAGGTCAGTGTACTTCTTCAATGTGAACTTAGTTGATGCCTCACTTAGATGGCTGCTTGTTTGAATGCAAGCCATTAAGTACCACCTGGTGCTTCAGGTCTCTGGATAGATGAGGTTCTGGCTTATGTGAGTAATTGACCCTGTATACGGATTTCTTCGTTGTGTTTTTGGTTTTCTTCCCTTTTACTTCAGAGGTATCAGGCATTCAAGTCCCAGAATAAAAAGTCATATCATTATGAATGAGGGGGAGTGCAGAGTTGAGACCCAAAGCCCATCTGTAGGCAACTGTACATCCCCTTACAGCAGGGTTGCGGGGAGGAGACAAGCCAGTCAGGGTGCAGTGTAGCATAGATGAAACATACAACTTTCCTCTAGTTCTTTAATGATTTCTCTGCCCCCCTCCCCACTATCACAACCCCAATTATACCTTACAAATCTGGCTAGACCAGAGCATGTGCATGGGTACAGATAAGAGCTGGAAACATGGGGAATCCAGGACAGATAAACCCTTCCAGACAAATATTGAGAATAGCCATACCAGGAGGGGAAGGGGAAGGTCGGGGGAGTAGAGGGAACTGATTACAATGACTCCCTCCCGGGAGGATGGACAACAGAAAAGTGGGGGGAGGGAATCATCGGTAAGTGTGAGACATGGAAAATAATAATTTATAAATTATGAAGGGTTCAAGGGAAGGAGAGGGGGGCAGGTAGGGGAAAAATGAGGAGCTGATACCAAGGGCTCAAGTAGAAAGTAGATGTTTTGAGAATGATGATGACAACAAATGTTACAAATGTGCTTGATACAATGTATGTATGTATGGATTGTAATAAGAGTTGTACGACTCCCCACTAAAATACTTTTTTAAAATCCCTGAGAAAAGTCCATTATATTTTAACTCCATTTTTTATGATTAAAAAATCCCTCATCACTGTATCTTAGGTGGTGTGTAATCGGCTTTTATGAGAAGGCAACAGTCGTTAGATTTTTGTGACATCAATTTAATATGGTCGCTTCCTCCGCTCCTTAGAGTGAGTTGCATTTTCTTGGTCTAGGGTGCCAAGAGGTGAAGGGTACTGAGATTTGAGGCAGACAGATTCTCTGAAGTGTTGAGTCTAACGGCCCCAGGGACCAGTATTGTAACCACATTAATTAGTTCATGGAACATCCCTTTGGGCTAGTTTAGCAGGATTATCTCCGTTTTTTACAGCAAGAAAATGAGGTCTGCACCATTGAATTGGTTCACATAATTTTCTTTTGCAATAAATTCTGAAGTTCAGAATTTCAAGCCTTCAGGAGGTTACACGGTTTTTAAACCTTGATCTTAATGTTCCAAATATGCCTTTTAAAGAAGGAATTCCATTTTTATCGAGCTTATTTTTCTTAACAAACACATTCCCATTTTCAGTTCTCGTAAGCTTTAACTTAAGTGTTCACCTAGCTGTGACACGGTCCTGCTCCCCTAGAGAGACCTTGTTTACTCAAGGCAATGTCTTGAGGAATTTGTGCATTTGAGTTAGATGAGTTAAATCCAAGTTCACTGACTTGGCTTTACAAGGTTCATATGCAGAAATGTTGTTCTTGCATAGTTCTCTATGGCATGAGTAAATGGATAACTCTGCATTATGAGAAAAATATAAACAAGATATAGGAGACATATTTATATATTAGAATCAGCATATGATATGCATTCCAAGACCTGCACTCATTCCTGGCTTACTCCATTCTGGCGTGGTTAATTCAACTTTCATTTTGAAACATTTCTGAAAAAATACTAGCCAAATGTTTTAACAACCTCTCTACATCTATCTACCTGTCTATCTACCTACCTATCTATCTATCTATCTATCTATCTATCTATCTATCTATCTATCTACCTACCTACCTACCTACCTACCTACCTACCTACCTACCTACCTACCTACCTATCTATCATCTATCTATTTGTCATCTATCTATTTGTCATCTATCTATCTATCTATCTATCTATCTATCTATCTATCTATCTATCTATCTATCTATCTATCTATCTATCTATCTATCTAATCTTCAACCAGAAAGTAGAAATGACTGTGTTCTCAGCTTCTCCAGCAGTATTTATTTACTGACTCACTAGGCCGATCAACTCAATCTTCAGATACGGATTTTGCAAGTGAATGTTGAACCTAGTACAAAATCAAGGCAAGAGGTTAGTCATCAGCATTCCCTGTTTTTTCTTGGTGCTGGTTCCTCCATCAGTGGACAAGGACAACTGGGCTAGGTACGAACATGAACATTTGAACTTTTTTCATCTTTACACTATGGTAGAGGAGCCCTGGTGACATAGAGGGCTATGCGCCCTGAGTTGCTAGCCACAAAGTCAACAGTTCAACCCACCAGCCTATCTGAGAGAGAAAAACGAGGCTGTCTACTCTCCAGTAAAGATTTATGAGAATGTCTTTATTTCCCTAGTATTTGAGGGATACATTTGTTGTATGTAGGTTTCTTGGTGGACAGTTTTTCCTTTTGAGGTTTTCCATGTATCGTTCCATTGGCTTCTTCCCTGAATGTTTTCTATTGAGAAATCGAATTTATTCTTATTGGTTTGCCTTTATCGGTGATGACATTCTCCCCACCCCCACCACCCACTCCCCTGAGTTTCTCTCAGGATTATTTCCTTTTTTTTGATTTTAGAATGTTTGCCTGTGATAGGTCATGATGATCTTCCTTAGGAGTCATTAGTGTTTATTTTTTCCTCTCCTTCCTTCCTCCCTTCCTAATTTCCTCTCCCTTCCCTCTCCAAACCCCACTCCTTCCCTGGCCTCCTACTGGTCTTCAAAGTCTTATCCTTTGGTGTGAAAACTATTTTAAAAAAAACAACTATCATTTATAATGATGGTGTTATAAAATATTTATCTTTATGAAACCAACTTTGCTAAGCACAATGTTCTCTAATTTTGTCTATGTCTTACAGTGTTTAACGGACTCATTGTTTTTTAATGATGCATAATATTCCATTTTATGAATGTACCAGTGTTTGTTTATACATTCTTCTATAGTTAGATTTTTTTGTATGTACCCATCTTTTTGCTGTCATAAAATTGCTGTAATAAACATCAATGTGCATATGTCTGTTCATGTTTTGTTCTTTATTTCTCTAGGGTATATACCAAGTAGAGAGATTATAAGATATTTGTATTTGCTTTTTGTATTTGTATTTGCTTTTGTTTAAGGAATTGCCATAATGATTTCTATAGTGTTGTATAATTCTATAATCCCACCAGCAATGCAAGACATTCCAATTTCTTGGCATTTTCTCCAGTATTTAATATTTTCTGAATTTTGCTAAGAGTGTCTGTGTGAGGCGGTATTTCATGGTATGTCATGTGTTCATTTTTGATTGGGTTATTTGTGTTGTTCTTATTAAGGTGATGCATTTTCCAACTGACTTTTGAAATTAGCCCTTTATCTCATGTATCTTTGCCAAGTATTTATCCCCAATCTGTGTGTTCTCTATTTACCCTTTTGATGAAGTATTTTCATGAATTTCATGAAAAATAAATGTCATATTTTTAGAAGGTTCATTCCTCTTTTTTGTCTCCTGTAGTGTGGGGGTTTTTAATGTTTGCTAGTGTTTTTATGCCTTGTAGTAGGGCCTTTAATTTTGTCCTTATTTTTCATTAATAGCAGTTATAGTTCTAGGGTTTATATTTAGGTCTTTCATCTGTCTTGAATTCATTTTTGTCCATGGTGTGAGGCAGGGGTACTGTTTCCTTCTTTTGCAGGTGGAGATTCTATTTTTTCAGCACCATTTATTGAAAAGGCTATCTCTTCTCCACTTAAAATGTTTTAGTCCTTTATCAAAATCAAGTGTTTGTGGATATTTGGTTATATTTCTGGGTTCTCAACTTGAATCCATTGGTCTTCATGTCTATTGTTATACTAGTACTAAGCTGTTTATTTTATATAATTGTAAAGTTTGGGATTGATAGGCCTCCTACTGTATTTATTTATTTAAATAGTGTTTATCTTGGGTTTCTCTCCCTTCCATATAAAATTGGTAATTAGGTTTTCCATTTCTTTGAAGAATTGTGCAGGGATTTGGATCTGAATTGCATTCAAATTTTGAAAAGAAATTGTTTTTTTGTTTTGTTAATATTGACATTTTCACTCTATTTAGTCTTTTTATCCAGGAGAATGAGCCACTTGTGAAGGCTCTTTTAGTTTTTTTAGAAGTATTTTATAGTTACTTTTATGTAAATCTTTAGTTTCTCTAGTAAGATTTATTCCTAGATTTTTTTTTGGATAATTATTGTAAATTATATTGTTCTTTTGATTTCATTTTTGATGCCATCTTCTTTAATATATAATAATCCTACTGTATTATTGCCTGCATGTGCCTGGTACATTGCCAACAATTTCAATGAGTTCCGGCAATATTGCCATGGAATCTTTGGGGGTTTAGGATTTCTCATATGCTGTCTGCAAATAAAGAAAGTTTTGTTTCTTTTATGCCAATGCGGATGCCTTTAATATCTTTTTGATGTCTTATGGCTCTGGCTAAGACGTACAGGACTATCTTACCTCAGAGTGGTGATAAAGGCAAACCCTGTCTGGTTCCAGTTTAAAGGGGGATGCTTTCAATTTCTGTCCCTTAAGTTAGATGCTAGCCATAGGATTCACATATATGATCTTTATTATGTTAAGGATTTTTTCCGTTCTATTCCTATTTTGTTAAAAGTTTTTTTAATCAAGAATGGATTTTATGTCATGCCTTTTCTGCATTAATTGATAGAATCATATGACTTTTTCCTTTATTTTGCTTATGTGGTGAATTACATGGATTATTTTGCTAATATTGAAGCATTCTTATATATCTGAATCCCTCCTGATCATGCTGTGTTATTTTTTGATGCAGAAATGTTATCTATGATTCCATATTTTGGTTCTTATAATTCTGTTTCATTTTATACATTACTTAAGTAGATTTATTTTTCTCCATAATAATGTCTTTTATGGCAATTTTAAGTTACTGTCTGTTGTTGATTCTCTGTCCAAAGAACTCATTTTAGTACATATATATATATTTTGGGGGGGGGGGTAAGGGTAGCTTGTTACAAGAAATTCCTCAAGTTTTTTCTCTCTTATGTTTGAGTGATAAGTTTGAAGGATATATGATTCTTTGGCAGTATTTTTATTGAAACCATTTGGAAATATTAATCCATTGCTTCTTGCTTTCATGGTTTCCATAGAAAATCTGCACTTTTAATTCTGTCAAGTTTTTCCTCCTTCTGTTTGAAGCAGTTTGAAGTTCATGCTTGTGAACTAATGCCTTATCTTCATCTAAGATATCTCTTTGGTCTGTTTTTGTGTGTAGGCAACTCATTTGTGCTATCTTTTCTTGTTTACACATATGCACTGAAATTGGCTATAGTTTTTATATCTGTTTGTTGTTCAGGTGTTAAGAGAATGAATTGTATTCTCTTTGCACTTGCTTTAGCTCTTCAAGATTCAAGGTGGCTGTGTCAAGTGACAATAGCCTATTCCAAACAGGGGTTGGTGACAGGAAAAGGTTAAACACTACCCGCTGTCAAGGTCATGGTCTGGAGGTTGGCTCTTGCATTTTTCAGAAGATGTAGGGCCAAGACCAAAACAACTGTCCTGAAGGGAGAGAAAACAGTATTTAAGAGGCTTTTCCCATCCACATGATATATATATATATATATATATATATATATTGCTGAATCAGAATGTCAGAGAAGGACCCAAAGTTTCTTTAGATAAATCCTCTCTGACCCTCAACAGATAAGTGGATTTCAGGTTCTCCTGCTCTAATTTTTCCAGTACTGGTTTAACTGAGTGCACTCTTCTGAGATGCAGCTCACTCAATCTCCCGAGGTATGCATTGAGTGTGGACTCTCCCACGAGGTCTGCTAGAGAAGGAGTGCCACAATCCTTTGGGATTAGGGTGAGTCTCCAGGCCTTGGAGGGTGTGGGGATTGAGTTGTCAGCTCTGCTTTTCCTTTTCTCCAATGGTGTGTGCTCCCATACACCTGGGGGAGGTGTTGCTTGGGGACCAAGTGGTTATGGTGAGTGAGCTGTCAGCTCACCTTTTCACCTTTTCCTCTTTCCTGAAGTCACGGACCCAAGCACTGGGGAAGGGGTTTCTCAGGGTCCAGTTGGGTGTGGGGAGCAAGCCATTAGCCGAAATTTTTACCTCTTCCAATGCTACCAATTGAAGCACTATAGGCAGGGGCCACTCAGGGCTCTCTGGGTGGAGAGAAAGCTGTCAGTTCATCTTTTCTACTCTGATGTTGTAGGACAGACAAACCAGCAGGACCAATTACTGGGTGGCATCTTGTAGAAGTCAAGCATCTGTTTTCTTTGGGGGACATCTTGCACCAGTTTCCTCCTTTGAACTTCCAATCAATGTCTGGCTCAGACCTCTGTTCTACTGGGAATGCTCTGAACTCATGTTTGATTTCTATATTTTAAAAACTTTATTCAGAGAGGGTAATTAAAGAGCCAGTTTCTCTTGCAAAACCCACAATGAGGATACCATATCCCATCTATTCCCTATAGCCCTGATATTACTCCACCAGGCTTCATTCACTTTGTTCTCAAAACTCAAAGAACATTAAAACACACACACACACACACACACACACACACACACACACAATTTGAGTCCCTTGAGAATGCTAAAACTTTCAGTTTGACGTATAAATTTAATAGCTCAGGATTCTTTGGAGCAATATTAGAGAGATGGAAACACCACTTTCATAACTGTATAAGCCTAGATAGTAGCTAAATTCTAGCTTCACATTTTGCTAATTTGGTTAATAAATGTTTCTATGGTTTTGTAGCTGTGCTCTTTTACTTTAGTTTTTTACATATACTGTCATTATAAAAGGTGATTGATGTATGATTGAGCTCTTGAATTGTATGTGTGGATTATGTGCCAATAAAACTGTTATAAAAATTAAATAAATTGAGAGATATGAAGGATAAAAATGATTCTTAGGGTTTAACATACAAAAATTGATTGATTAATGTTTTAAAAAAATTAAATTATATTATAGTTTTGGCTTTCAATAAATTTGCTGCACAGCTAGCAGGCATGACTGATTATTATAGTAGGCCCTCGAGAGTCATAGAAAAATTCATCCCAATATTTTCTCCCAAATAATGCATAACTGATGGAAGGAACATTTCATCAGTAATTAAGATCTCTAAAATTGCTAGCAAAGGATATGGTGATCCATTGGAAGCTTATAGATGTGGGTTTACTTGTGACTCTGCCCCTTCTTAAGCATGACTTTAGGCAAGCTAAATAATGACCCATTTCTTCATTTGTGAAATGAAGCTAATAGTACAGACTTCATAGCATTGCTTTGATGCATAAGTGGCTGATACATAATATGTGTAAATTGCTGAAAGTAGTGAGTGCCTGAAATAACAGTGTAAGGCAATTTTTACTATCAAGGCTCTCTCTTTCAATCAGTGCTCCTATCACATCCAGAAAAGACATTGGAATGAGAAGCTATCATTGTGCTATATACTGAAAGCTAAAGAAGAATGAGGAGGAGAGGACTGGTGATAGTTCAGCTGGGCTTTGTTGAACAAATGGAATGTTAGCAGGTGGAGAAATGGGAAAGGCATTTTAGGCAGTAGGGAAAAGATGATCAAGAGTTGGCAGGGTTTGCTTCCGGAATGGAGAGGAGTTAACTGGTTTGACAAATGTGCACAACGAGAGTTTTGGTAGAAGCAGTATTGGCAGCAGACAAAGGAACCAAGTAACCCATGACTGATCGTGAGGTTTCTTATACACCATTCTTTTTTCTTAAATCATTTTATTAGGGGCATATACAACTCTTATCACAACCCATACACACATCAATTGTGAAAAGCACATTTGTACATTCATTGCCCTCATCATTCTCAAAACATTTGCTGTCCACTTAGGCTCTGGGCATCAGCTCCTCATTTATCCCACTCCCTCCCTGCTCCCTCCTCTCTCATGAACCCTTGATAATTTATAAATTATTATTTTGTCATATCTTACACTGTCAAACGTCTCCCTTCACCTACTTTTCTGTTGCCTGTCCCCCAGGGAGGAGGTTATATGTAGATCCTTGTAATCTGTTCCCCCTTCCCACCACACTCTCCCTGTACCCTCCCGGTATTGCCACTCACCACTGGTCCTGAAGGGATCATCTGCCCTGTATTCCTTGTGTTTCCAGTTCCTATCTGTACCAGTGTCCATCCTCTGGTCTAGTCAGATTTGTAAGGTAGAATTGGGATCACGATAGTGGGGGGAAAGAAGCATTTAGGAACCAGAGGAAAGTTGTATGTTTCATTGTTGGTGCACTGCACCCTGTCTGGGTCATCTCTTCCCTGCGACCCTTCCATAAGGGGATGTCCAATTGCCTACAGATGGGCTTTGGGTCTCCATTCCGCACTCCCGTCATTCACAATGATATGATTTTTTGTTCTGATGATGCCTGATCCCTGATCCCTACAACACCTCATGATCACACAGGCTCGTGTGCTTCTGCCATGTGGGCTTTGTTGCTTATCAGCTAGATGGCCGCTTGTTTACCTTCAAGCCTTTAAGACCCTAAATGCTATATCTTTTGATAGCTGGGCACCATCAGCTTTCTTCATCACATTTGTTTATGTATTGAGGGAGTACTTGAGTGGAGGCCCAATGTCCATCTGCTACTTTAATATTAAAAATATACATATATGCACATATATCTATTTCCACATCACCATATATAAATATATTTACATATGTACATGCCTTTATTTAGACCTCTATATATGTCCTTTGCTTCCTAGTTCTTTCCTGTATTTCCTTTTACATTCCTCTTGTCGCACTATCATGTTCAGCCTTCATTTGAGTTTCAGTAATTCCTCTCGGTCACATTACACTTGGTCATGCCCTACCAAGCCTCCTACACCCTCCTCACCACCGATTTGGATCACTTGTTGTTCCCTTGGCTCTGGATTTGTTAGCACCACTTCCTTTTCTCCTACCTTCCACTCTCCCATGTCTTCCTGAAACTGCTGGTCCCGCTGTTTTCTCCTCCAGATTGTTCATCCGGCCTATCTTATTTAGACCGACCTGTGGAGATAATAACATGCATAAAAACAAGACAGAACAAAACCAAACAACAAAGGAAAATGAAACAACAACAACAAGCCAATGACAAAAAACAAAATGCAACAGGAAAAAAGCTTGTAGTTATTTCAAGGACTATTTGTTGGCCTTTAGGAGTGTTCTCTGGTGGACTCTGGTGGGGTGCCAAGCCCTGGCTCCAAAGTCTATTTTTGGTATCCCTGGAGACTTCTTTGCTCTTATCCCCTTGCTGTTTTGTTGCATGCCCTTAGTGTTTTGCCTCGGTGTGGTAGGATCAAATAAATTGCAATTCCCACACTGTGTCTCCAGTGTTGCCCCTGTTGGGCTTTGAATCAGTGAGGGACATCGTGTCTAGTAGTGGGGCCGGCTATATAGTCTTCTCTGTGGATTGGCTCCACTGAGAGGGAATATTGTCCTCAAGGTTTGGTGGTCCAGGTTGTGCTCCACTCTCTCTTCCTCCCACTTCATTTACTCCCATGTGCTCTGATCAGACATGTCCCTCTCACAGAGCTATATATTCAGTGCTGTGCTCTGAAATAAATACTTCTAGGGGAGGGGCAGGTGTCCACATAGTTGGGATTGGGGCCGGCCCCTCAGACCTCTCCACTGGTTCCCTACTCCACGCCGGCATGTTGCATTCACATCTTGGAGCACTGGGTTGAAATCCGGTCCCTCTTTCCCTGTGGAGATATAAATAATACCATCCCTTTGGGTGGGTTAGTGTCCTGTTCCCCCATTACCCTTTTCTTTTTTTTTCTCCCCCCACTCCTTTTTAACTGGCTACCATATGTAACCCTGGATTTGGTCTGGCCCTGCCATACTACCTGGTCCTCACCCCAGGAATGTTTGTATATAACAGCTTTTCCCCTATGCTCCTTTTGCATTTTTTAAAGGCTTACTTCAGTGGACTCATGTTGTACTTGTCCTTTAGTGCTTGCATTACTTGGCTTAGCATGATTTCCTCCAGTTCTTCCCATGTAGCTATGTGCTTCATACATTCATCACTGCTTTGTAACAATGCATAGTACTCTTTCTATGTATGTACCACAGTTATTTAATCCACTCATCAGTTGATGGAAATTTGAGTTGTTTCCAACTCCTTGCAATTGTGAACTGTGCCACAATGAGCATTGGAGCACAGATGGCTGACCTTGGTTTGTTTCTTGCCTCTTCTGGGTATATGCCCAGTACGAGTATTGATGGGTTGTATAGTAACTCAATTTCCATCTGTTTTAGATATCGCCAGATTGATTTCCATTGTGGGTGTACATACTTACAGGTCCACCAGCAGTGGATGAGAGTTCCTGTCTCCCCACACCTCTTCCAACACTTGTTGCTTTCTGATTTTTTGAATTGGGCTATCTTTGAGGGTGGTATCTCTTAGTGGTTTTAATTTGCATTAATTTGCATTTCTTTTATTGCCCATTCAGATTTCTGCCCCTGTGAAACTTCTGTTCAGTTCCTTTACCCACCTCCTCAGAGGACAATTGTTTTTGTTTTTTTTCTTTTTGGAAGCTAGCAAAGTATTGTGGATTTTAGTAATAAGGCCTTTGTCTGATGTGTTATTGCTAAAGATGTTTTCCCAGTCCATGGACTGTCTTATTACTTTCTTGGTAAATTCTTTTAATGTACACAGGTGTTTTATCTTCAGTATATCCCATTTGTCAATTAGTTCCTCCTCTGCATTTGTGTCTTTCCCTATTTCTGATAGTCTATGTATTCCCTGTGCCAAAATTCTCAAGTTGGTCCCAATTCCCTCATTGATGGCCCTAATAGTTTGGGGTTTATATTCAAGGTCTGGGATCCACCTTGACTTTATTCCATTTTTTATATGTTCTGCAAGAGTTTGTGTAGGATTGGTGTTCATTCTTCCCTAAATGCTTTGTAGAATTCTCCTGTGAACCCATCTTGTCCAGGGGATTTTTTGTTGGTAATCCCTTGATAACCTTTTCTATTTCTTCTATTGATATGGGTCTGTTGAGATTCTTGACGTCCTTTGGGGATAGTCTAGTGAGGGATTATTTTTCCAAGAATTTGTACATGCCTTCCACGTTGTTGAATTCATTGGAGTACAATCCTTCGTAGCATTGTGTAAGTATCTTTTGATTTCATTTTTGTCTGTTGTAATGTACTCTCTTTCATCCCTCATTCTTGCTATTGAAATTTGTTCCCTCCTTTCTTTGGTTAGGTTTGCCAGCAGCCTATCAATTATGTTATCCTTTTAAAGAACCAATTTAGCAGCATTAATTTTTCCCATAGTTTTCTTATTTTCCCAATCCTGAATCTCAGCCCTGATTTTTATAATTTCTTTTGTTTTGCTATTAGTGGGATTGTCCTGCTGATTCTGCTCTAGTTGTAAATTTTGTGCCAGCATATCAATCATAAGTCTCCTCCCTTTTCAGCTGTGCATGTATTGCTATGAATCTTCCTCTGATAACTGCCTTCTCTGTGTCCCATAAGTTTTGGTACATCGTGTTCTCTTTTTCATTGGTTTCTAGGAATTTCCTAATTTCATTTCTGATCTGTGCCAGTATGCACTCTTTTCGCAGTAGAGAGTTATTCATCCTCCAGTTGTTTTCTTTGTCTTCCTTTTGTTGATTCTCAGCCTACTTTTTTCTGTAGCATTGAGATGTGTCTCCTGTAGGCAGCAGATTGATGAACTGTGTTTTCTAAGCCAGTGTGCTAGCCTCAGTCTTTTAGTGGCCGAGTTCAGGCCATTGATATTCAGGGTTATTATCTCCATCTTCGGACTCTGTGATATAATCTTATACCTTTTGTGTTGGGTGGTTTCCTACCTTCCTTTCTTATTAGTGGTGTGTGTGTGTGTGTGTGTGTGTGTGTGTGTGTGTGTGTGTGTGATTCTTGACTTCTTTCCATCCTTAAGCCAATGCTATCTTTGGCTCTGTTTTCTCTTTGTTGCCCTCTGGGTGAGGTTGTTCTATGTGGCAATCTCTTATATATGCTTGGTGAGTGTTATTTTTCTACCTGTACTGGGTTGGCAAGGATCTTTTGTAGGCCTGGGTTTCTTCTAATGTATTCTTTGAGTTTTTCCTGGTCTTGGAAGACTCTTACTTCTTCATCTATCTTGATCTATTGTTTGGCTGGGTAGAGTATTCTTGGGTTTGTGTTGTGTTCCTTCAGTTTTTGGAATATGTTACTCCACTCTCTTCACTTCTTCATAGTTTCTGCTGATAGGTCTGAGCATAGTCTTATTTGGGAACCTTTATATGTGATTTATTTTTTTTCGTTAGCTGCTCTCATGATTTTCTCCTTTTCCTCAAAGTTGGATAGTTTAACTTTTATGTGCCTTCGTGACTTCTTGGGATTCAGTTTAGTTGGTGTTCTTTCAGCCTCCTGAATGGTTGCCTGTTTTTCATTCATTAAGCTGGGGAAGTTTTCTTCCACGAATTATCTCACTATTGTTTCAGGTAGTGTCTTCCTTGGTAATCCAATAATTCTAATGTTGTCCCTCTTCATATCATCAGACATAGCTCTTAGACTTTCTTCAGCTTCTCTGATGATCTTATTAGATTTGTGTTCACGTTTGTTAAAGTCTGCTTGGCTGTCCTCCAAGTCACTGCTGCGGTTCTCTGCTTCCTCCATTCGATTCTCAAGATTAGTGAGTCTGCTGCTGGTCTTTGTTATCTTCTCTCCCTAAGCAATTTTATTTCCTTTTGATGCATCGACTTTATTTCCTTTATCATTTCATCTTTTTTCTTTATTGTTTCCCTCATATCCTATATGACTCAAAGCAGCATTCTGACTATTTCTCTCTGTGTCATATCAGTGTCTGCTTCTTCTATGCATGTCGTTAGGTACAGGACATTTTCTGCCATTGCCCTTTGTTTCTCCTGCTTTTACATTGAGGTCGTTGGGGCTGATGGCTATTTGTGTTGTGTTGTTTTAAAGGAGCTAGGTGCCATTTTCCAGTGAGTAGAAGAGCACTGGCTCTCTCTGGGAGACTTGTAATAATGCTTCTGCGAACTGCCTACATCTAATTTCACCATGGAATTAGCCTACTTCTTTATCTCCCTGTGGCTTCCTTCTCAGGGCCCCAAAAGGCTGGTGGGTTGCCTTCTTTGGTGTAGAACATCACGAATGGTGGGTGGAATTACCCTGGTCAGGTAGATCACTGCGGAGGTTGGGCAGAGGTTCCTGCAGAATGTTGGTGAGTGTTGGCCGAGCTGCCTTTAGGCGGTGTAAGGCACTAAGATAGGCGGTAAGAAGTTCCCTCAGTCACTTGGGACAACAGAGGAAAAATAGGAGCTCCCCCAGCCACACAGACAGGAATTCCCTCGTAAGAAGTCGGGTGGAGTATCTGCTGGTGGAGGTTAGCTATGCTGCAGAGGGTGGAGCTCCCCTAACTGGGTGGGGGGCAAGCATAAATGCGCTAGGCAAAGGGGACAGGGAAGAGACAAAGAGGTAAAAAAACCAAGCCTGCTGAGACTGCAGGAGGTGGTGGGGGGCTAGAGAGAAGAGAAGGAAACAAAAGTAACAATATAGCTGAGCCCCAACCCCTGCTCGTGGGGCTGCATGGGTTTAATCACTGCCCCAAGGAGACGAGTGGCGGGGCTAAGGTCAAACCCTAGATGGCCTCCACTGTGGTAAGCCAAAACTCCCCAGCCCCTCAAGACCTTGTGGGTCTGTGCCCATTTATCTTTATGATGCTCCTCCTGCGATCCAGCAGTGTTGACGTTCCCTCTTAGTAACTCTCCTGGGCTGATTTCTGTGGAGTCCCTCTGTTATGTGTTACTCAGTCACCCTCGTCCCAGAAGTCTTTTATACACCATTCTTGAAGATACGACCTGATCTTTCAGTGGTTCAGGTAGACACCAGATAGCAGAATACTGAATATTGGCTTGTAGGGGAAGAACTAGGAATATGAATAAAGAAGAGAAGAGACGGGGAGAGGCACTTCTTATGAAACAAGCAGAGAACCGAAGCGATGATATGAATGAGTTGGATTGTGGTGAGAAAGGAGCTTGAAGGGTTTTGTGGCTATTGGTTTCTATTTTCTTGAGGTTTGTTGAGTGTGAGCTCATCAGGAGAGAAATTTAGGTTTTAGGATGAGAGATAAGGAGTTGGTATCTTCTATGGAGAATGGTCATTCTGTGTGACTTGGAAGGAACAGAAGAATGGCTGGCCAGCTCTGAAGTACAGTTGATGCCAAAGTCCTTGTTCAGGAAGACATCTCAATGTGGTTCTCTCCGGTAGCAGTATGGGCTCTAGAACCCAAAGAAGAGGAAACAGTGCTCCAGGCTGATGTGAAGGTTACAGGAACCCAGGTTGCTGGTGGGCATGGATAGATTAGGGGGAAGTTAAACCAAGACAACACAACCTTTCAGTCTCAGGAGAATAGGGTGTGGTCTAGGCCTTGGTGGTGACAATAGAAAAGAGGTTGTGTTAGTACAGGTAGACTAGATAAATAAATCCAGAGACACTCATATGTATAAGAGAGAACTTTATATCAAAGAGTGATTGTACATTAAGAAAATATCCCAGCCAAGTCCAGATCAAGTCCATAAGTCTGATATTATCCCATATGTCAATACTAGACCATAAATTCCTCTTTAGACTCACATAGCCATGCAATGATGCTAAGTGCAGGAAGATCACAGGCTACTGGGTGGAAAGTCTTGTGGATCCAGTGGTGATGGAAGCATTTAAGCGCTGGTGTGGGTCTCCGTGTGGTTCCTTCAGCTCCAGGGCTCCGGCTGCATCAGTTTAGCTCCATGTGGCTTGTCAACAGGTATACAAAGCAGAGAGAATCTGCGTGACCTGCCTCCAGCGAACTATTTATCTCCATAGTGCCTTCAGATGAGTTCATCAATCTGGGACCTGATTGACAAGCCAGTCTTCACCCCTTCACTATTAATAGTCTTAAGTTGACACCAGATTATGTAACTACCACACAGGTATAATGAGAGTGGGAGAGGAGAGGAGCCTAACACAGTATGCTATGACTGGATGGGGAGGGTGTTTCAGGGCTCAAGGTCTTATGGGATTATTTTATTTTTCTCTTACAGAAAACATTGCTTAAAAGTCGACTCAAGCTATTTCCTTTGTTTGTACAGATCATGAGCAGTATGTCCAGAGCTGAAGTGAATTTTTGCTTTTCCTTTTTTCAGAGCTCAGTCAAGGGCATGCAATATCGACAGAAGGTGAACTGAGCATTTTAGATAAGTGAGGCAGGCGGGGAGTGGTGGTGGTAAGGTTTTCGCAAAGACGCAGCAGGTTTCAGCCAGTTCTCTGGAAATCTGTACTTTTTCCTATTGCAGGAAAAAACAACAACAACAACAAAAACCCCACACTACACAAACAAAACCAACAACCACTGATATAAGCTTAACAGCTTATCTTCTTTTTCTTTGCTCTTACAGGTAAAACCAGTAATCCACAGCAAGATCACTGTGTCAGCTCGCTTTAGAAAACCGCTCCAGGAACCCTGCACTATCTTGTAAGTTAGAGCCTTTCGGATGTGGAGCTGATGTGGTTTGGGATTTGGTGGGTTGTTTGAAAAGCATAATGACTTCAATTGGCTTGGCTCATGGGCTTTGATGTTGCTTTCCCCCTCCCAGCTTGATTGCAAATGGAGACCTCATGAACCCAGCTTCCCGTCTCCTCATCCCAAGAAAAGCCTTGAATCAGTGGGATCACGTACTACAAATGGTCACAGAAAAAATAACCCTGAGGAGTGGAGCCGTCCATAGGTACCTCAAACTAATTATGCTGCTGGTTGATTTTTGGAACAGCTGGTTGTTCCGGGAAGCGCTGGAGTCACCCTGTCTATGAATTCTGCCTCATCAGTTATGCTGTATGCTTAATTATTTGCCTCAGTTTCCTTAATTATTTGCCTCAGTTATCTGTAAAAAAGAACTTTCTCATAGGGTTGTTTTGAGGAATGAGCTAACCCCTATTAAGAGCTTCAAAGAGTCTTTGGCACAAAGTAGTGGCACATCATAAACAATACAAACTATTTAAAAAATTCTTTTGATTTAGAACAAAAGGGCAAGAATCAACTTAATTTTTAGTTGAGAATATAATGTTTATGAGAACACCAACTTTTTGAATTATATGAGGAGATATTTATGATTGCTTGATGGTCCAAATATTTATGTGGGGTTAAACAAACAAACAAACAAACAAACAAACAAACAAACAAACCAGACAACAAAGTTAGTGGATTGAAGGAAAATGCTTAAATGCATAAATTTTAGGAGAGGCTATTACATTGAAGGAATCAAAAGCCTTTTTCTCTCGTTCTATAACTTAAGGAAATATTAAAATATAATCTTTTAATTTTGAGGGTTGTGGGCCCCTTATAGCATTATTCCTTGATGGAGGCTGGAATGGCTTCTTTTTCTTTAGGTGGAAAAGTACTCTCAGTGACTCGATTCCAACTCATGGTGACCCTATAGGTCAGAGTAGACCTGCCCCCTTGGGTGTCTGGCTTGAACTTCTTATGGGAGCATAAAGCCTCGTCTCCCTCCCAAGGACTGATTTGTGGGTTCAAATTTACTCGTGTGTTTTCTGGTAGTTTTTGAATATGATCTTCCCCTAGTCTGTCCACTGTATGAAGTTTGTAGGAGTACTCCCTCAAGCTCTTATGGGGTCTCTGCACAGTACAAAGGAGCCCAGCAGTGCTGTCGGGGAAGTGTTGGACTGCCAGCCATAAGTCAAACCACCAGCTACTAGTTGGAATTTACTTCATGGCAACTGGTAATGTCTATTTTCTCATACACACACATATACAGCACTTCAAAACCATGAGCTGTTCTGAGGGAGAATGATGGGGCTTTCAACTCCTATAGTTACAGTCTAGGAAATTTATAGGGGCAGTTCTAACCTGTCCTATTGAATCACTATGAATCAGCATTGACTCAATGGCAGTATATTTGGTTTGGATATGTATATATATACAGACACATAAAAAAGTTCTCAAATAACTTTCATATTACATTTTTCAGTTAGTTACATGTATAGGCAAATTTTATATATTCACATATATTAATATATGCAGTTTCATAGCCATGAGAGTTTTAAATATAGTTAGGTGTTTTAATGAAAAATATTACTTGCATGTGGTTAAACAAACACCAGAAAAATTCAAACATGACAAAATATAGATAAACAAAATTATAATTCCAGACTCCTCAATCTTTGTTGCCAATGCTTTTTTGGTCTCATTCCAAAATATTCTATGCATATGCATGCATGTACATATTTTATTTCTTAAAAAATGGAATTGGAAAAGCTCATATTTGCACTTGCTTTTCCCCTGTAACAACATATCTTAGAGATTTATCATAGCAAAATAGCTTATATCATAATTTTTAATGACTATATAGCATTATACTTTTGGGGTATGTCATAATTTATTTTAACAGTCTCCTCTTTCTAGAAATTTAGGACATTGCCAATCTTTTCGGATTACATGTACATATATTGGTAAACAAGCAGACTATATTGGAAGGCTGTAGTCTAGTGATTGAATTGTTGTGCCAAGTGGTATAACCAAAGTGAAATCCATTGCCATCTAGTCGGCTGTCAATCATAGTGATCCTATATAAAGTTTCTGACCCTACATATTTTTATGGGAGCAGATAGGCCCATCTTTCTTGGTAAAGTAATATGCATGTGACAGGGAACTGCCAAAGTTCAGGCCAGATTCAGAAGAGGATGTAGAACAAGGGATATCATTGCTGGTAACAGGTAGATCTTGGCTCAAAGCAGAGAATATCAGAAAGATATTTACTTGTGTTTCATTTACTATACAAAGGCATTCAACTGTGTGGACCATAGTCAAGACTCTTGGTATCGCGATCTTTTTTATTCACACACTGTGCAGTTTTAGTCTTCAATCCTTGGGGTTTGAGGTAGAGTTCATCTAGTGCAGTTTTCACAGTACATCCCTTTGGTATGTGTGGCCTTTGGAGTGGGTTGTGCTCCTTGAAGATCCTGGGTTCAATTACCCGATATTCTGTGGCACACGACCTGGCTCCCCAGGGCTTGTACAGAAACTCTGGCCAATGGGCCCTATTAGGAGCATAATACTAGATATACTTCCCCCTTAGGGTCCTAGAAAGTATTGTTAGTCAACTTTTTCCCTGCTAGGAAGTTGGACCTCCCACTTTTTCTGCTAACAGAAATGCACTTGTCTTTTCCAAGACTGGTATGCTCCCTTTCTCCCCTCCTGATTTGATTTTCCCACCAGTAGCCTCATCACTCTGTAGAATCTCTGCCAGTCTGGGTAGGAGGGGACCTCATCACACCTCTGCATGGCAACCACTATGTGGTCATCCTCCCCTACCCCTTTTCTTGAAAATCTGATCCCGGCTGATGTAAAGAACCCTCCACCAAAGTGGCCTTCCAGACACACACGGAGAGGATGGGGGCATGGCTCATGGGAACAGTCGGGTTCTTTATTGAGCTACTAACTGACCAGGCCAGTGGGCTGGACAGCCTGGAAGTCTGAGCCTTCTCCCAGCCTGCTGTTCATCCCTACAGCAGTGGAGTCATACAGTATTTGTCCTTTTGTGATTGACAAATTACACTCAGCATAATGATTTCTCGATCTCTTCATGTCATGAGGCGTTTTTTAGGGATGTATAGTATTCCATCATGTGTATATAACAGTGTTTTAAAAATCCAGTCTTCTCCTGATGGGAATTTGGGCAGTTTCCAACTTCTTGTCATGGTGAACTGTACTGCATTGAACATGGGAGAGCATATGTTTGTCTGTGGTCTGTATCTTATTTCTTTGGGGCTTATGCACATTTCTATTGCTAATTGTTTTAAGATTCACCATATTGTTTTCCACAGTGCTTGTATGTATTTATGAGCCCACTAGCAGTGTATAAGTGTCCCAGTATCTCTGTACTCTCTCCAGCATTTGTTATTCTCTGTAATTTTATTTTTTAAATTTGGCTATGTTTGTGGGAGTTATATATCATTGTTGTTTTAATTTGCATTTCAGAGATAGGTAGTACATGGGAGCCTTTCCTCATGTGCTTGTTAGCCATTTGGGTATCTTCCATTGCGAATTGTCTAATTAGGTCCTTTGCTCCCCTTTAAAGAGGGTATTCGTATTTTTTTATTGTGGGGTTGCAGTGTTCAGTAGATTCTAGTGACTAGTCCTTTTTCCTTTGTGTCACTGCTAAATAGCTTTTCTTGATCTGTGGGTTCTCGATTTACTCTTTTGATGAAATCCTTTGATAGACACAAGTGTTTTGTTTTTAATAGGTCCCCTTCATCTAGTTTATCTTCCACTGTGTGTGTTTCCTTTGTTATAGCCGGTGGCCTGTGTATGCCCTTAACTGGGGTCCTTAGATTTATCCCAATTTTCTCATTGATGATCCTGATAGCTTTGGGTTTTACATTGAGGTCTCTGGTCCACCTTGAGTTCATTTTTGTGCATGGTGTGGGGTATGTGTCCTGTTTTATTCTTCCACAGATCAATTTTTCCAGCACCAGTTGTTGAAGAGGGCATCATCTCCTTCCCATTTGATGTTTCTTGCTCCTTTCAACTTGTATTTTTAAATTTGTGTTGGACCTGCGATCCTTCTGGATTTTATCTTTGCATTGGGAATAAAAGAAGAGCTTTATAATTTTCTGTATATCATTATCATGACATATAAATTTTGTCTTTTGGTACATCTACACATGTAAATGCACCCAATAAAGATGCAGCTAATACTAAGCATGGCAAATATATATACACACATATATATGTATACACACACACTTGCAAATATATATGCACACATATATTCATCCATTTAATTGCAAGCTCAGATGCCCCTATGTATTCTTATATTGATAACAAATTTATAGATAGAAATGAAAATATAAGTTCAAATAGTGGAATGAAAACACAAGTATAGGCTCCTCAAACACTGGCATATCTATGAAAACTTAGTTCCTAATGTAATGTCAGATATGAGTAAAATTTGGTCACTGTTCACTTGAGATACCTATATTTTTCTCTTAACAGAAAATTACTGATATTCATGAGCCTATGAATCAACATATTATAATGTCAAAGGTATTCCAGCAACATTGGTTTAACATTCTGTTGTATACAAGGGGCTTCCAAAAGTTCATAGAAAAATCCATCATCAAAAATATTTTTGGCATAATTTCATATATCATGTAATTCAACAGTCAATCATGCTAAGAGGAATTGTGAAATCATCACCACATCAATTTTAGAACTTTTTAAAATCTCACTCATTGTTGTTAGTTCTCCACTTACCTCCATCCTCCCTTCCCACAGCCCTAGGTATTTATTAATCCAGTAACTACCACCATAATTTGCCTATCCTGAATTTCATATGCAGAAAACCATAAAAAACACACAAAAACATCAATGACAGTGACTAGATAAAACATAGAAAACCCTCAATCAAAAAGAAAGTAAAAAGTATTGAAAATGGAACCTATTTTCAAAGGTGTCAAACGGGAGATCAAATAATAATGTATTGCATTTTAACCTAAGTACATCCGCCATCATTGACTTTACAATCCCCTCTATCTGATAGCATGGCCATTCATATACCTGAACGAGGTTCAGAAGGAATTTCCCGGAGGCTTAAGCCTGCAAATGGATTTGGGCTTCCACTGTCATCCACAGGCTTCTGCAAACTTGGTGTTCAGAATTTAAGCTCTGATACCATTCCCTCCTTCTGATTTGGATTTCATTAATTACAGTTCTTGGATCACACTCGCTGGTATATTTCTTCTATGGAAACGTAGTTGATGCCTGCCTTAGATGGTTTCTTATTTTAAGACAAGACTTTAAGACCTGAGGTACTCTTTTTTTTTTTTTCTTTCTGCCAGCTGGGCACCATCTGATGTCATCACCACACTTTGCTGTACCAACCATGTCTTTCGCTGGTCTTCTCATGAGAGTTAGTCTCAAATAGGACCATGTCTTAAGAACTTAAATTGTTTTTAGATTGGGACTAGAATGGAATGTGAGCCCCAAATCCATTCATGCATCCACGGTTTATATAATGGTCCACTTTAGAGACATTATTATTTTAAGATAGAGAACATGATAAATCATCTCTCTGGGGTATAAAGTAATTCTATCAGTTGTGTCATTTAATTTAGCCAATGGCACAGAATGTAAAACACTGGTGAGAAAAGGAAGTTATACAAGTATAATCTGGTTGAAGACCGAACTCTTGACTTGTGCAGGTTAACCTCTTTAGTGACTGGAGGCATTTGCACGAACAATGGGAGTTGGTGATAGGGCAAAACTTTCAATACCACTCACTTACAGAGGCAGGACCATGCCTACTGAACTAATATATGTCAAAAGAAACCAAGGAGGGAATTTTCTTCCAATTCCGTTTTCTGTGAAATTTTTGAGGCCCTGTTTTATTTGTATTTTGTAGCCAAGGAAGAAAGCAGCTCAACATGAAGCATGCTGACTAAAATAAGCTAAAATCAGGAGTCAGAATTTATTGAATAGCTTCTGCCTACCTGCAGAAGAAACTGAAGTTAAATGTTGACTGTTTCCAAAGTGGATGGCTATGTTGGCTTCTGATTTCTAGCTATAAAAGTTATCTACTGACTCTGATCTTGTTATATTGAATGTAAGTGAAAGATGAAGATTGTCTGGGTCTGGATCAATCTGGAGCAATAGTTCAACCACTGGGCTGGGCAGAAGGGAGGGTACTACTAGCATCTAGTGGGTAGAGAGGAAGGATTCTGCTGCACAGGGCAGCCTCCCTTCATCCTTCCATTAATAGGGCCATTGTTTCAAAATCTTAGTTTAGGTCAAGGCAGGAAATCTAGGTTTAATATTGATATTTCACATATGTGGTATATAAACAAAATATTATAAAAAGGACTTCAACAAAAGCAAAAAGAAGAATGATTTCAACATCAGTAATAAGGAGACCTAGTAGCCCTATGGGTAAAGTGTTGACTGCTGTCTTCAGGGTTGTCAGTTCAAGTCCACCATTCACTCTACTGGACAAAGATGAGGCTGTCTTCCCCTTAATCATTTTACAGTCTTAGAAACTCTATATAGCATCTCTATGATTTGGAATCGACAAGATCGCAGTAGATTTGTTGTTGTTCCTTTTTCTTCCTTTTTTTCATACTAAGTAACTACAGGTACATTTCAGACAATTGAAAGCAGGGTCTTTTCTTTATCCTTCATTCTGTCATAAGATATGGCCATGTATATAATCAGCTAACAAGGCAATACAGAAACAACCAAATTCATTATCATCGAGCGGATATTGACTCAGAGAACCTGTGGGAGAGAGTGCAATTGCCCCTTAGGGTTTAAATCTTCATAGGAGATGAAAACTTATTTCTCCCCTGGAGCTACTGTGGAATTGAATTTGCTGACCTTGTCCAAAACCTCCTATGCCACCAGGGCTCCTGAACATACTGAACAATGAATTCTTTTCCTTTGCAGATGTCACTAACATTTAGAGTTGTCATATGAAAAGTTTGAGAATTTTATTTTTATGATTTCCTTGAAACCTTTCCAGTTACTCTTATTTATAACCTTCAATGATATGCATAGGCTTTATAGTTAAGCTTTCACAGTACGTATTCCCCTAATTTTTTTTTTTTCACAAGAGAAAAGCTTGTAGTTAGTTCAGGGATCGCTTGCTGGCCCTTAGGAGCGTTTTCCAGTCCAGTCTGTTGGGGCACCACGCCCTGGCCCCAAAGTCCACTTTCAGCATTCCCTGGGGACCTTGCCACTCCATTCCCTTGCTGTTCCGCTGCACTCCCCCAGTGATTTGCCTCGGTGTGGTGGGATCAGGTCAGGTGCAATTCCCACACTGTGTCTCCGGTGCTGTCCCCTGTATCGCCCTTAGTCACTGAGGGGTGTCATTTCTCATAGTGGGGCCAGCCATAGTGTTCTCTTTGTGGACTGGCTGCTCTACTCACGAACATCATCCTCACGGCCTGGTTCCCCTAATTTTTTAAGGCTTGGTGGACACTTTAAATTGTGTTGTAAACCTTCCCCTGACTCCCTGAATAAGTAACATATTCATTGTAGTTTGGGATAGCAGTTCTACAGTAAAAGGAGGTTCTTGGGAAATCCCTGGATTCTGAGGAGATCTGATGTCCAATCTCTTGCTCACGAAGGAGGGCAAGAGGGGAAGCATGGCTGCGCTGCCGTTCCGCATCGCTAGTACTTGCAGTGGTCTCTTTTCCTGCCTGCCTGCTCACCTTGACCCTGACCCCCATCTGTCTGTGTTGGGGGTAGCACTTTCCTGGTGATCACTCTTGGACTGAAGATGGCCAGAGGCTTCGTTGGCCTGACGAGTGCACAGCAAGTGTATATTGTATCAGTACTCACCAAATCCAAATGGAAGGACCAATCTTTAATGGAGACAGGCTTTGTTTAAAGCATCACAATTTGCACAGGTCACTGTTTTTCTCTCCGAGGCCTTCATATGGCAGTAATAGGGGCTCCTTATGTAAGATAGTCGGACTCATTGGGATGTGACACTGGCATGAAAACATTGGCATTTACTTGAATACAATGACATTGAGATATTTATAATTCAATATCTAGAACAGTAACAAGTGAACCAAATTGACAGAATGTTTTTAAATTGACTTTGGATTTTAAGTAACTCTTTGAATGCTTGTTAAGATTCTAATGTTGGCATTACTCTTTTGACAGACTTTATACTTTAGAAGGAAAACTTGTTGAAAGTGGAACAGAGCTGGAGAATGGACAGTTTTACGTGGCTGTCGGCAGAGACAAGTTTAAGAAATTGCCTTACAGCGAATTGCTTTTTGACAAGTCAACACTGAGAAGACCTTACGGGTACGTTTCCTGACTCATTCTGTATATTATGCTTATTGTTTGAAATAGCCCTGGGTCTTTTGGGGTTCCGTTGAGTTTCAAACAGAGTCTTTTCCTAATTGTATGGACCTCTATGAACTAGTTGATTGCAGCCTTCAATATGGGTCACAACTCAAGATAATAAAAATCCTCACAACTGAACCAATAGTTAAAGTCATGATAAAGGGACAAAAGACTGAAAGTGTCAAGGATTTCATCTTGCTTGGATCCACAATCAATGCTCACGGAAGTCACAGTCAAGAGATCAAAGAATGCATTGCATGAGGTATACAAGAACTCTTTAAAGTGTGGTCACTTTGAGGACTAAGGTGTGTCTGACTCAAGACATGATATTTTCAATTGCCTCATAGACTGTGCAAGTTGGACATTGCATAAGGAAGACTAGAAACATTGATGCTTTTGAATTAAGCGAATTAAGTTATGGCGAAGAATATTGAAAGTACTATGGACAGCCAGCAGAACAAACACATCTGTCTTGGAAGAAGTACAACCATAGTGCCCCTGGGATAGTCTGGGTTGTCTAGAGGAACAAATTCATAGACATTCCTATGTGCAGTCCAGTTTAAGTCCATAACTCTGCTATATCCAATATGTCTGATATCAGTCTGTAAATTCCTCTTCAGACTCACACAACACATGCAATGACACCAACTGTAGGAAGATTACAAGCCCCGTGGGTGGAAAGTCTCGTGGCTCCAGTGGCAGTAGAAGCAATTCATCTCAGCACTGGCATAGGCCTCCACGTGGCTCCTTCAGCTGCAGGGCTCTGACTCCGTCAACTTAGCTCCATCTGGCTTGTCATCAGGAATGTCTCTTAGCAAGTGTCAGTGCCCTGCCTCCAGGGAGGAAGACAGGAGTTTCCCAGAATCCTCCAGAGAGGGCCATGCCCACACAGAGGCCTCATTGGCTATGACCTGATTGACAGCCTAGACTCCACCCCTTCGCAAGTTGATAGGAGATTATGTTACTTCCACAGCCCCTTAGCAAAAAGGATGGCAAAACTTCCTCTCAGGTACTTTGCATATGTTATCAGGAGATACTAGTCACGTGAAAAAGACATCATGCTCGGTAAAGTAGGAGGGCAGAGAAAAAGAGGAAGACCATTGATGAAATGGATGGCACAGTGCTGTAAAAATGGGCTCAAACCTAAGAACAATTGTGAGGCTCACGCAGGAGCAGATGGTCTTTCGTTCTGTTGTACATAGGATCCCTATGCATGGGCGACAACTTGATGGCACCTTACAACAACAATGACTAATGACATGTGTTTATGTGTTTGTTGACTGTTTGAATCTTCTTTGTTGAAGGTCTTATTCTTATACTTTGCCCATTTTGTGACTGAGACATTTGTGTTTTTGTTGTTGGGTTTTTGAATTGTTTTGTAGATTTTAGAGACTACGCCCTTACTCGGTAAGTTGTCTCTGAATATATTTTCCTATCGACTCATTTAATGAACTCTTTTGATGAGCACAAGTTTTTAATTTTTTTAAAGTTATACGTTTTTATGAGGTCCCATTTATCTAGCTGTCTTCTTCTGTTTGTATATTTATTGTAATGCTTGTTGTGTTATTTTTATAGAAGAAAAGGTCCCATGGTTTTAGGTACACCATTTAGGTATAAGTATTTGATCCATCTGTCTCAGTGTGTACATATGGCATTGGCTTCTTTCCTTTTATTTATTTATGTGGTGGATTGCATGGATTGATTTTTCAATGTTAACCCACCCTTGCAATCTTGGCATCGATCCTAGTTGATCATAATTTATGATTATTTTGACATGTTGTTGTAATATTTTAGCTAGAATTTTTTTGCCCCCAAATTGTTCTACTCCATTGTTGAGCATTTCTCTTGCTTTTTCTAATTTGGTTGCTTCATTCAAGGAGCCCTGGTGGTGCTGTGAGGTAAGCACTGGGCTGCTAACTGCAAGGTTGGCAGTTCGATCCCGGCAGCCATTCTGTGAAAGTTAAGACTGCCTGCTCATGAAAATATGTATGGTCTTAGAGACCATCGATGGAGTCATTGTGAGCTGTAATTGAGTCCATGGCTATGGGTGCTCTTTTATCTTTTGATTTTTTACTTCGTTCCTCATTTCTTGTTGTGCTCTTTCGTTCTCTTTAATGATTTTAATTTCCTGGTTGAGTCTTTCATTTTGTTCCTCCATTTGTTTCCTGATCTTTTCTATTTCCTTTCTCTCTGTGTGGGTGTTTGGCATCCTTTAATCATATTCAGCATTATAATTTGAAAATTTTCACTTTTGTATTATTCTGACCTAAATAGGAAAAATCTCCTCCTTGTAATGCCTTGTTTTTGAGTAGTCCTTCTTCTTGAGATTCTGTGTGCTTTACTCTCCTTTTGTTGAACCTGAGCCATTTTGTTATCCTTTAAAAAAAACTTTAAAGTTTGTATTCTGATTTTCTTGGGAATTTTTTCTGGATGAGTGATCTGGTGGGACAGTGGTCAAGTGTCCAGGTGCTAAATGAAAGGTCAGGGACCCACACTCAGCAGCCACTCCAAGGGGGAGAGAGGTGTCATTCCCCCTTTTCCAAGATACTCAGAATCAGCAACTCCATGGGATAGCTCCACCTTCTCCACAGGCTTGATAGGGGTCAGATCCATGCAAGCACTAGGAGTAGGCTGGGTACTTTTTCATGAGAACCACCCATGAAGTCAAATTCTTCAAAATCTCTGCCAAACAACTGGAAGTCTCACAGCTGTTAAAAGAGGTGGACTGACCTGCTGTGAGCTACTGTGTATTTCTTAGTTACTGCAGTGGTCAAAAGCACATGGTACCTCTTGCTGACCTTACTCATACAAATTACTAAGGCTTGCATTTACAATGTTTCCTATGATTGGAGAGATTCAATTGGGTTTTAGATTCTTTTCCTAAAAGATAATATCCATGAAATAGTAATCCAACAGATTGTATTTTCTGGAGAGAATGACTAATTTAAAGATACCCTGGCTATTCATAAATGCCAATATTTGATCATTCTGTTCTTGGATCAGAGTAGACAGAGTAGACCTTACAAAAATGAGAAGTTATGATTTTCAACTTAATCTGAGTAAACACTCAACTGGGGAAAGATTTATTTTGAAGTGCAAGCAGATTTTGTAATTTGAATAAGAGTCTAATGAAAAAACTTAAAGCTGATTTTATATACTTTCTAGAAAAGCATGAACCAGCCTTTCTAAAAGAATTTGGAAAGAGTAAGGTATTCTTTGTGAATTCTGGAAAATCTGTGTTAACTTCTCTGAGACCCAGATGCCAGTGAGGCCTGTCAGGTTGGTGTGACGATTGTCTTGCATGATATGTGTTTACAAACAATGTTCAGATTTCTAAATGACAATTTGTTTCTGCAGTCAGAAAGCCTCTTCACTGCCTCCTATTGTAGGATCCAGAAGGTCTAAAGGGAATGTAAGTATCAGATGCTTTACTCATTAATGTTCTATATTTCTGTACAATCGAGGGAGACTGTCCTTAGGGTTTCAATTAAATTGGAAGCAATAAGACATAGCTGCCTTGTAGTGTATGAGCAATTATGTGGAACAATACTAGAAATGTAGTGTTATAATTAAGGCCCTACAAAGAGAGCTAATGTTTAAAAAATATGGATTTTATGATAGACTTATTTTTTATTATATGGAGACTTGATTTATTTTTATAATAGTTGAAAACTAATCGTATAAGATATACTGTATTAGGTCATGTTGGTGATCTCTTGTTGTATATCCTGACAAAGACTAAAGAAGAGAATTTGGTAAGAAATTTATAACCTTAGGTTATATTCCTCAAAAGATTAAGGATCCTTCTGGAAATTTTGTTCACAATCGGAATATTTTCCATCCATTTCAATTTTATTTATTCACCAATTCAGCAAACCCTTATTAAATGCTGGTGACATCTGAGAATGCAGTGATGTTTCCATGTTAGAAGTCTTGCCTTTTGTGTGGGAGACCCGGGGCGCTATTCCTGGCCAGTGTATCTCCAGGGCAGCCACTACTCACTGTCGGCAGAGGCTTGTGTGCTGCTGTCATGCTGAGGAGATACCAGACCAAAACAGACTGGGAAGAAGGCCTGGAGATGTGCTTCTGAATATCTGCCAGGGACTGATAGCAATGATGACTTCATAACCCCACTGGAGGGGAACGGCTAACTGAATAGGGGGTGGATGGTGGATACATTGGATGGTGTAAGATACGGGGGGTATGGGTGGTGTGTGGGGAGGAATGACAATAATAATATTTAATAATATAATTGCAAGAGTTTTGGGGGATTGGGTGGGGGAAGGCAGGGATAAAGGGGAGCTGATGCCAAGAGTCCAAGAAGAATGAAAATGTTTTGAAAATGATGGTGCAACAGTTGCCAATCATGTTTGATCTAATTGCACTATGGATTGTTATAATGTCTGCAAGAGGGGAAAAAAATCAGCCAATGCAAACCCTTTGGCTCACTGTGGTTCTGTGCCATGTGCTTGGAGTCACCGTGAGTTGGGGGAGTTGGGAGACGACTCAGCAGCTAGTAACAGCAGGTTATGTGGGAACTGCAGCAGTGAATAGGCAATTTCTTAACCTATTTGTATTTTAGTCCGCTTGTGACAATGTGCTTCATGTCTTCCTGAGGTCTGATGACTTTGACAGGTTTTCCTGCCTGGGGCTTCTTTTTTTACTGGTGGTGGATTGAATTGCTTCAGCAATCTTGATAGAAACTGATTTGACACCTCCACACCCTGCCCTAGGAATTCACTCACTCAAAGTCTTACTTTGTAAATTGATGGATGAGTAACACGACTGTCTTCAAATGATGTTATGGATTATTCTTCCCCCTCTTCCTCTTTTTATAGTTATATTAGGTAGTAAAAATTTTAAGACAAGAGGAGTAATTCTTTTGATGAATAAGTAGTGCTGAATCAAAACATGAGAAAAGAATAGCATCATAGAAATCACCAGAAGCTTATTACTCATTATCTGCTGAGATTATTATATTGTTTATGGCGTAGCTCTTGCCCTAAAGAAATTTGTAAACTAATTGAGATAGATAATATAGTTTGAAAAAGTAAAAAGTTACAACCCAAACTAGATATGTGGTAATATTAGTATACACAAGAGAGAGAAATTGAAGGTATCATTGGAGTTGGAAAAGTTTCTTGAGGAAGCTAAATTAAAGGTATGCCTTAAAGATCAGGTAGGAGCCCTGGTGACATAGTGGTTATGCGTTGGGCTGCTAACTGCAAGGTCTGTAGTTCGAAACCACCATCCACTCCTCAGGAGAACGCGGGGTCTTTCTAACTCTTGTAAAGAGCTATAACCTTGGAAACTCACAAGGACAGTTCTAGCCTGTTCTATAGGGTCTCTTGAGCCGGCATTGACTCGGTAGCAGGGAGTTTGATTTTTTGGTTTCAAGGACCAAGTAATGATAAAATGCACTGTCATCAAGTTGATTCCCACCCACAGGGACTCAGTAAGACAGGGCAGACGTCATCCTTAGGGTTCCCAAGGCTGCAAATCTTTGCAGGAGGAGGAGAAAGCCTTACCTTTCTCCTTGAAGCATCTGCTGGGTTTCCACCTAGCCCACAGGACCACTAGTGCTCTTTCAGGTAAGGATGGGTGAGGGGAAAGGGGGTTCTGATCAAAGGGATGGTGTGCGGAAGGAAGCAGAGACACATGTGTGGAGCAGCAATAGGACTGGCTGAGATGTAGTGAATAGGTGTTCAGCAATATTACCACATTAAAAAAATAATTTATTGGGGACTCTTTCAGCTCTTATAGCATTCCATACATCAATTGCATCAAGCGTATTTGTACATACATTGCCATCATCATTTTCTAAACATTTTCTGTCTATTTGAGCCCTTGGTACTGTTGCCCTATCCTTACAGGTGTGATTTATTTAGTCCTTGCCCCACAGAGCAGATGGCCTTGCTTTCTACATTTGAATAACAAGAAGAGCACAGGCAGGGAGTAGCAGTTCCATATTCATAGCCTCTGCATTGAGCAAGTGGCTGCAGAATGGCAGCTGTGGGGTGGGGTTTGGGTGTGGGGGGAGGAGCTGTCAAGTCAGTGAATCCTTTAGACTGACTGGAACTGAGGGTCCATTCAAGGGATGGAGGCTAATGTGTCTGAAACTGCAGGTGGTGGCAGTATGGAGTCAATCTTGAATGGGCAGTCTTGTCTTTTCCTTGAGTAGAGGGCTGCTCCCTTGGCTTTTGAGAGGCAACAGTATTGATTGGGGTGGATTTTAATATGGCCAGATCTATCATATAAAGAGAGACTAGATTCAGAGGAAAGCCATAGCTCAGATATAAATGATGAGGCAATTGCAAAAACCTTGGCACAAGATGAGAGCCTAGGCAAGAGAGGTGACCAGATAGCAGTAAATGATTATTGTTTGTGAAGACATAGACTTTCTTGGTGATTGAATACATGGGGTCGAGACAGAAGTTGGTGCCAAAAATGATGGCAGATTTTTGCGCTAGAGTGACATGGCCAAAAAGAGAGAATGGCTGTTTGTTGTTGAGTAAATTCCTAATTATGGTGATTCGTGAATACAGAGAAGACGTGGGCTCTGTAGGGTTTTCTCTTAGGAAACAGATCCCCTGAACCTCCCTTCCAGGGTACCTTTGGGTGGGTTCAAACCACCAACCAGCAGTTCAGCAGCTAGTGGTTGAGTGCCTCTCCACCGGCACCAGATAGGGACTCCCAAAAGAGGGTAGTCAGACAAGAAACACCCACCTGCTTCATGTCAAATATAATAGACTGAACGGAAAGGGCAATTCAGTAGCTGTAAGTGGAAGCTTGAAGCTTCAAGCTTGGAGCCTGAAGAGGACATCAGGCCAAGGGAAGTAGATATGAGAACTCATCCGCAGACTTGCTGTTGGAGGAGCAGAGACAATGTCTAGTTCATGAGGGTATCTCTAGCAGGCCTCGTTCCTACTGATGGGATGAGGGGATGTAGGAATGGGAGCCCAGGTAGAGAGAGAACATCAAGAACTATGCCTGAGGCAGCCTAACTTCGCAGGCATATAGAGAAAGTGAAGTGAGAAGAATATTACAATAGATGAGGAATAAATAAAACCCATGGATGAAGGGTTGGGAAATTGTATTCTGTTATCTCACTCTTCTTCAAGACTTTGTAGAAGAATCTCTTCTGAATGCTGTCAGGGGAGCAACCCCTAACAAATCATCGCAGGCCCGACAGGCACAATTGTACAGCGATAATATGTAAAGATTATAGTAAAGTCATAGAGAATAAGAGAGATAAGAGAGAAAGTAAAATGAAGGAGGCAGGCACATTTCATGGTAGCATGCTCACCTCAGCCCTGCTTGGTGATCCACATGAGGATGTCAAAGGTGGGAATGGCAGGGGAGAGAGAGTTTATTTCTAACCAGGGCTTATATCTCTAGGGAGCCTGCAAGCCCCCGATTGCAGGTAAAGACATACGTCACAGGAAGGGGTTGTACTTTAGGTAACACAGTAATGGGAGGGGGACGATCTAGGGGTATACACGCAATAGGACGGGAAGTGATTGGGGCTACCCATGTGACAAAATGGGCAGATCCTAGATTCAGGAAGGCAGCCTAACTTTGGATGTCACTGAGCATGTTTGACCTGTTCTCTGGTTCTCCATGGAAGCAATGACTGTCCTTCTCAGTAGGGTGTGAGCCCCACTTACACTGGACTAGACTGTAGTCTGATGGCTAAAAACCTTCAGGGAGAATATCTCTAAGAATCTGACCTCCCTCCAGGGAATGGCAAACAGCCTCTAATGTTTGACATAGCTTTGGGGGAGACAAAGCTGGGGGGAAAGTCTTTTTATGCCCCATAGTATGATATTTGACTATTACTCTCTCAATTCTTACAGGGTAACTCATGGGAGGGTGATAATTCCATAAGGATTCAGTGTAGTTGAGCAACCAAGTCAAAGCCACAGGGGAGGTTGGCCTCAGAACAGTGGGCACGACTCAACTCTTTGCATTCACAATTTCTAATTATATATGTACAGTTGTGAAATTGGGAAAATAAAAATTCCTCCTTAGAAATAGGAAATGCACATCTCATTTTAAAATACATGTGACTGAACACACATGAGATTTTCTTTCTTGCTCACTCACTTGGAAAATTTAAATTTTATTTTAAGGAATCTGTACATGATGATGTATCTAATGACAAGTGATTGTGTTGTCCATGTGCCTGACATGATAGAAGACCCCAGGGAGATGTACAAATAGACAAGATGCTCACTCCCTACTGGGGGAGATAGACAAGAAACAAAACAATCCCCCCAAATACATCTACAACCTGTGATAACAGTGAGATAAAAGTAGAGTAATGTAAGCAGAGGAGTGCTGGTAGAACAGTGGTTACGTGCTTTAGATGCTAATGGTAAGATGGACAGTTCAAACCCATCACCCACTTGGCAGGCGAAAGATGTGCCAGTTTGCTTCAGTAAGACTTATACCCTTGAAAGACCTACGGAGGTCAGATCTCCTGACGTACAGGGTTGCTATGAGTTGGAATAGACTCAGTGGCAATGGGCTTGGCTCAGTTTGGAATATGAGAAGTACAAAGACAGCTGATTCAGATAGACCTATCAGGAAAGGCTTCTTAGAGCAGGCAGCATTTAAACAGGGACACAAAGTTATAAAATAAAATCGCATGTTATGAATTATAAAAACCAAACCTCACTGCCAGCTTGCCACAGCACTCGATTTGTTCATCCAGCTATCTGTCTGTCCATTTGTCCATCCATCTATCACCCTCTCCTCCCATGTACCCACCCACCTACCCTACACTTCCTTTCATTCATCTCCCCTACCTACCTTGTCTCCTGTCCATCCTCCGATGCACTCACCTATCGATCCATCTGTGCATTCCATCCCTTATCCATTCAACATGCAGTCACTTAAACCATGCTAAGTGCCAGAAAATACTCTAAGCAGTCTGAATATAGAGACACACAGACAAGGTCTTGGACCTTACAAGGTTTCACTCTAGAATATATGTATGTGGAGTGGGGCAGGGAAGTGGAGGTAGACAGGTTATAAATTTTATTAACAAATATATAAAATTTTCATACGGTGAAAGTGCTATGAGGAAAATAAAATGTGACAGGCACTAATTTATATAAACTTCCCAGAAATGGAAACTTTAATGACATCAAATAGGTGGGAGGGAGTGCAGTTGGAGAGAAAGAACCTTCATGGCATGTGTGGTGGGCATAAAGAAGGCCAGAGTGGTCCGGGATGACATTGGAGAGACAGGTGGGCCAGGCCATGTAGGAACTGTAGACTTAGCACTTAGCTTGAATGTTGCTCCTTCATGGGAAACCATTAGAGTGTTATATGAAGAGGATGATATCATTTGACTTTATATATATATATATTGACATTCATATATACAGTATTAGTATATTATATAGTATACACATATACTATATTATGTATTTTAAAATATGTAATAAATATATAATGTATAATATAAAATAATATAGTTTACATGTATACTATATAAGATATAAAAATATGGTATATATTGCAAAGTATATATACTAATATATAGAACTGTATCATTATATATAATATTATATTATAGTATGGATCATATATTATTTGACATTATAGCATAATTGTATATAATAAATATTAAAAGTGATATCATATATTCATTATAACATTGAATATAATACATGATATATAATATAACTTTATATTATATACTTTATATATTATATACAATATAATATTATTCATATTATATATAATATATTATTTATGTTATGTAACATATAGTATATAAATAGATATTTGGTTGTGCTTTCAGTGAGAGTTTACACAGCAACATAAATTCCCATTCAACAGCTTCCACACAAATTACTCAGTGACTTAGATTTTTAGAAGTTCTTTCTGGGTGGTGTCTACACTACCCAGAATTGGGTTGAGGCAAGAACAGAAGCCGAAGGCAGTAGGAAGTTTGGCTTCCAGGTCAGTGATGCAGATAACATGGAGCAAGCAAGCAGCAGTAGTGAGTGAACATGTATTCCAGCTCTTCCGTAAGTACACCTCAACTATCTGCTGCCATTCCACTGAGAGATCCATTTATGCAACAGGCACCCCCAGGGTTTAGGGGTGTAGAGATAAGCACTTACTTCATAGAGCTTGGAGGGCGTGGTTGGTGCAAGCAGTTCAAATGCTCACTGCTGACTATGGGGATGGCAGGTGCGGTCACCCCAGAGTTGCTTCAAAGAAAGGTCTGGTGATATCCTTATATCCAAAATTGTCCACTGGAAACCTTGCGGAAGACATCCTATTCTGCCCTATGTGGGTGAGCATGAGACAGTGTCACTTGGATGACAACTGGGGCAGGTTTTAATGAGCTTACCTCGCAGAGGACACAGAAAAGCAAGTATGCTACTAGTCAGGAATAAGCTTGAAGAACATGCTTCTAGTTATGGGAAGAGAAAGTGAATGACGTCGTCAGGAAGGCTTCCTGGAGGAGACTACCTTGGAGCAGAACATAACCCTCAACAGAGGGCCTGGACCATTGTAAAAACAAGGAAGCAAGCTCACTGCCATGGAATCAATTCTGACTCTTATAAATCCTATAGATCAGGGTAGAACTGCCCTTGTGGGTTTCTGCGAAGGAAACTGCTTAGGGCAGTAGAAAGCCTCTTCTTTCTCCAGTGGAGTGCCTGGTGGTTTGGAACTGCTGACCCTGTGGTTAAATGCATAACCACCCTGCCACCAGTCCTCCTCTGGAGCCTAGTAGGTCTTCACTAAAGCCTGGTTAGTGAGTTTGTGGGTAGTTGGTAGGGAGTTGCCAAAGGGAATAGGTCATGTAAATAAGCCCAAAGTCACAAAGTTGGTTTTTTTTAACCAGGGATTCATTTACTCCTTTTCTTTAATTAATTGGTTCCCCGGAGAACCTATGAATTTGATAGATCATTAACTGCTCAGTACTCAGAGGGGGTGTGAGTGAAGGGGACCGTGGGAAGGGGAGCGCTAGCTTCAGACTTGAAGAACCGCTGTCACATCAGCGTGGGAGGTTTCCCCGCACCTCTGTGCATCCACGGGGAAGGAGAAGTCGATTTTTAGAAAGTCCTTAGAAATGAATTTTTCCACGCAGCTTTCTAGGAATTGCTTTATTGCACAAAGAAGTGGGGTAGGGCTGATAGGACGTAAAAGGGGATGAGGAAGAAAGCTGCTCTCTGCATGGAAGACCCCTGCCCATGCACAAGGGACCCTGCCATCAGATCAGGACCCTCCTGGGACACCCTTGAGGTAGGGACTCTGGGGGACAAGCTGACTCTCTCAAAACAGTGCTCAGAGAATGTTTTGTGCTGAGCAGGATGAAGCCAGAATCCACCCCTTAGATAGATGGACAGTGTTGGATTGTCACCGAAATACACAAGTTGGTGATCGTATAAGTTAGTGAATTGTCTGTCTCAAGGTGCGCCGAGTTTAAACAATAAATCCTTTTAAGGATGGTGCTCTGTCCTTTGTAGCTTCTAGAAGGCACTTTATCAAAGGAGCAAAGCGCCCTCTAGTGTAAGACGCATAAAATCAGAGAAGTAGTTGAAAATCTGGCGCAAGACTCAGCTGCTTTCTGTGAATCTTCACTCACTGCCATGGAGTCAGGGCGGACTCATGGCGACCCTCTGCGGGTTTCCGAGGGGTAGGCAACTGTGTACAGGAACACGACGCCCAGGAGCTGCTGGTGGTTTTGCACCGCCGACGATGCAAATCGCAGCCCAACTCTTAGGAAATCAACTTGAAGACAGTGAGTTTGTGTCTTCAGATTATGCAATTTGGACGAAGTTCTGTTGACACAGTGGATTAAACGTTGGGTTGGTTTCCAATTGGTGAGCAGTCCAAACCCTCCAGCCGTGCCAAGGGAGAAATATGAGGCTAGCTGCTCCTGTAAAGACTTAGAGCCTCAGAAATCCTTAGGGTAAACTGAGTCAAAACCGACCCACAGCAATGGCTTGGGTTGGTTTTGCTTTTTACCATTTGGATAACGCATCTTATTATCACGAATCTACAGTATAACTTATTGCAATTACTAATGTTTGGTCAAAAGCAAAAATCCAGGAGTCAATGTCTATCAGCCAAACCAAGAAAGCTGTGGCAGTCTGCTTCCACACAGATTATAGCTTTGGAAACTCCAGGGAACAATTCTACCCTGTCCGTCAGGGTCACTATGAGTTGGAATTGACTGGATTGTATTTGTTTTTAAATCCCCGTGTCACATGTGAAACCCGTTATAAATGTATGAAGAAAAACTTTGCATATTTTGAAGACGTCATTTGTCATGGGCGAAACTGAAGCCTGCTTCACCACCGTCCGCACATGCAGAAATAGCCAAAAGGAACGCGCAGACGTGCGCTTCCGCCTCAAGGCGATTCCACACAGTACACGGTAGAACTGCGGGATTTCCTTGGCGTCCTGCCACATAAGCATTGGATTTATGCGATTCATAACCGCCCGTCTCTGGAGGCAAAAGGCGGCCGCCTGGTTCTGTAAAGATTTACAGAGCCTCGGAAGCCCCATGTAGAATCGCTGTGATTGGAATTGACTGGGCGGCAGTGGGGTTTCTTCCATGGTGCTTCCAGGTGGATTCAAATCACCAAATTTCAGGGAGTAGAGCACTGTTTGTGCCACTCGGGGTCACTGAAGAGACCCGTCTCCCTCCTCCTCCCTGAACAGATCAAAACAGAACAAAATAAAGCAAAACAACCCTCCAAACTCACTGATAATGAGTGGATTCTGACTTACAGCAACCCTATCCGATAGGGTAGAACTGTCCCTTTTTAGTTTCCTAGACTGTAAATCTTTTATTTTATTTTTAAAATCATTTTATTGGGGGCTCCTACAACTCTTCTCACAATCCCTACATCCATCCATTGTGTCAAGCACATTTGTACATTTGTCGCCATCATCATTCTCAAAACATTTGCTTTCTACTTGAGGCCTTGGTATCAGCTCCTGATTTTTTTTCTCCTCCCTCCCACACCCTCCCTCCCGCATGAACCCCTGATAATTTATAATTTTTTTTCATGTCTTACACTGACCAATGTCTCCCCTCACCCACTTTTCTTTTGTTCGTCCTCCAGGGAGGGGGTTATAGTAGATCATTGTGATTGGTTCCCCTTTTCCCCTCCACCTTCCCCTTCCCCTCCTGGTATTGTTAATCTCAGTATTGGTCATGAGAGGTTTATCTGTCCTGGATTCCTTGCATTTCCAGCTCTGATCTGTACCAGTGTACAGCCCGTGGCCTAGCTGGATTTGTAAAGTAGAATTGGAATCATGATAATGGTGATGGTTGGCAGGGAGCAAGCATTAAAGAACTAGAGGAAAGTTGTATGTTTCATTGGTGCTATCGTACACCCTGACTGACTCATCTCCTCCCTGTGACCCTTCTGTAAGGGATGTCCAGTTGCCTACAGATTGACTTTGGATCTCCACTCTGCACTCACCTTCATTCACAATGACATGACTTTTTTGTTCTTTGATGACTGATACCTGATCCTATCGACACCTCATGATCCCACAGGCTGGTGTGCTTCTTCCATGTGGGCTTTGTTGCTTTTCAGCTAGATGGCTGCTTGTTTGCCTCCAAACTTTTAAGACCCCAGATGCCATATCTTTTGATAGCTGGACACCATCAGCTTTCTTCACCATATTTGCTTATGCACAGGCTCATCTTCCTCCTGAAAAGGGTTGGTGGGTGTGACTCATGGGTTCAAGTTTTGGACTTTGTAGTTAGCAGTTCAGCATATAGCGCACCAAGCCACCAGAAATCCTTGGAAGTGAGACCAGTCTGGATAAAAGGTCTCTTCCATTTCTAGCCATCAGCTATATGGAAAGCATGAATCAGCATCTCTTCTCTCTCACATGGTCTCCCTGGCTACACTGTTGAAATGTCCACATGTGAAAACTGCCCAGGGAAGAAAACAGCTCTTAAAAGTATTCTGAACTTGAAAATGTAAATATATTTATGGTCCATGTATCTTTCTTGTGGGGATTTGCAAAATGGGTTTACTTTACATGGCAGAAACCCAAGTTGGTTGGCTCTTATTGAAGAAAACCCAGGGATATCTTAGAAAATCCAACCTTCAGCAGACTCTTGCTGATTCATTTATAAGAAGTGCTTGTGGTCCTCTGGTTACACCTTGGGCCACTAACTGCCAGGCTGGTGGTTCAAACTCCCCAGGTGCCCCACAGTAGAAAGATGAAGCTCTCTCCTCTAGCAAAGTTTTATAGTCTCAGATCCCCTTAAGGAGCAATTCTACTCTGTCCCATAGACTAATGACAAGTTGGAATTGACTGTCTATGGTGGCGGGGTTTTGAGTCTTGATTTGTTGAGTCGGGGAGGTTTGCTGTCCAATTGGATATACTGATACTTTTGTGAAGTCAAAGGCAGAAGAGCAGTTGAAGTATCACAAGGGGCTCAGTTTATGACGTAAAACACCCTTTTAAAGTTACGCTGCATTCTTGATACCTTCCGCTTTGACACAAAGTCACAATTTGTCACTTTTGGCTTGGCTGTCTCAGGGAGCCACACTGTATAATGGGGGGGGGGGGGGGTATCCATCTAGAGCTTTGTGCATTAAGAAGCACCAGTGTAGCGGCAAAATCAGATTTGATGAATCTTGGGAAAATTAAACATGAAAAAACTTCTGTAAAATGGTAAAAAAAAAAAAAAGAGGACCTGATGCAAAGGGCTTAAGTGGAGAGCAAATGCCTTGAGAATGATTGGGGCAGGGAATGTATGGATGTGCTTTATACAATTGTATGTATATGTATGGATTGTGATAAGAGTTGTATGAGTCCCTAATAAAATGTAAAAAAAGAAAAGAGGAGGAAAAAAAAGAAAATGATTAGGGCAAAGAATGTACAGATGTGCTTTATACAATTGATGTATGTATATGTATGGACTGTGATAAGAGTTGTATGAGCCCCTAATAAATTGTTTTAAAAAAATGGTGACAAGAATGCCTATCTATAAGTTTTGGTAAACATTAGTCTTAATGTTTATTTAGCACATATGAGGGGATCAATAATATTATTATATCAGCTGGCATACTTGCATGAATTGGTAAAATGTCCTATACCCTATCTTCTGCCCCCTAAATAACAATGAGTGCCTATTTATCAATAGTTAGGAGCCCCAATGGCACAGTTGTTAAGCACTCAGTTGCCTACCATAAGGTTGGCAGTTCAAACTCACCAGAATCTTCATAGGAGAAAGATGGGGCAATCTGCTTCCATAAGGACTGCAGCATTGGAAGCCCTATTTTACAGAATCCTTCTGAGCCAGAATTGACTCAGCCAATGGGTTAGTTTTGTTGTTCTTGTTGTTTACGTCTAGAGCTATAATTATATCTCACCCACTTTGGACACGTTGTTAGGAGAGACTGGTCCCTGGAGAAGGACAGCATGCTTGGTCACGTGGAGGGGCAGGGAAAGAGATGCCTCTCAACAAGATGGGTCGACACAATGACTGAAATAATGGGCTCAACTGTAACAAATATTGTCAGGGACTGGACAATGTTTCATTGTGCTTACGGTTGCTATGGATTGGAACAAACTTGATGGCACCTAACAACAACAGCAATAGCAACAACACTAGAGGTTGGCTCACATCGCTCCATAACTTATTATTTAGGTGTATCTAAGTCACACAAAGCTTACACCAGAATCTTCCCTCATTCTCTAGCTACATATATCAATTGACTTTAATTTATATTGTTAAGAATATATAATAAACATGTGACAACTGGCTATATAACAATTATATTGTATCCTTCAAAGGATCCCTGGGGGTACTGTTGGGTAAGTGATGGACTGCTGTCCCCACAGTGGGCAGTTCAAACCCTCCAACGGCTCAGTGGGAGAAAGAGGAGGCAATCCGTCTCAGTGAAGATTTACGAAGCCCCAGGAAACATATAGGGTGGCTATGAGTCTGAATTGATTTGATGGCAGTGAGTTTCATTTATTCAGGAAACACTTGGTATAAATGAACTCTTTATGCTTTCTAAAAATATTTCTATTTTAAAAATAAAAGCACTTAAATTACTTCTAATTTTCCAATTATAAGACAATTTCCATGAGTTCTTACTCGCAAAATGTCTGCCACAAAGTTGGTATTCAGTCATTGATCACTAGCTGTCATTTAGCAAAGATGCATCTTATTTATTTATTTTGGTTCTTAATTAAAAAATACTTTTATTGGGGCCTCTTACATCTCTCATCACAATCCATACATTCATCCAGTGTGTCAAGCACATTTGCTGCCATAATTTTCTTCTTAAAAAAAAAACTTTTATTGGGGGCTCTTTCATCATTTTCAGAGCATTCTCTTCTCATTTGAGCCCCTGATATCGGCTCCCCATTTCTTCCACCACCCTCCCTTGTCTGCCCGCCCTCACAAACTCTTGATAAGCTATAGATTATTATGTTCATATCTTACATCGTCCTCCATTGCCCCTCACCTACTTTTCCATTGTTCATCCCCTGGGAGGAGGATTTTTGTTGATCCTTGTTATTGAATCCCACCCCTACCTCCTCTAATCCTCCTGGTATCTCTACTCTCATTGTTGGCTCCGAGAGGCTCATCTGTCCTGGATTCCCTGTGTTACAGGCTCTTATCTGTAGCCATGTGCATGTTCTGGTCTAATCTGATTTATACGTTAGAACTGAGGTCATGATAGTAGGTTGAAGGAAGCATCAAAGAACTAGAAGACAGTTGTGTATTTCTAGTCCCTCAACACAAGGACACTTTGTTCTAACAATCCGGCATTCTGTGATGCTTGCCTTCCCAGCACTATTGGTGAAGACAAAATGGATGCATAAGCAAATGTGGTAAAGAAAGCTGATTGTGCCCGGCTATCAAAAGATATAGCATCTGGGGTCTTAAAGGCTTGAAAACAAACAAGCGGCCATCTAGCTGAAAAGCAACAAAGCCCACAGGGAAGAAACACACCAGCCTGTGTGATCATGAGGTGTCAATGGGATCAGGTATCAGGCATCTAAGACCCAGAACAAAATCATACCAAATGTGAATAGGGACAGGGGTTGGTGGGGCAGGGAGTGGAGACCCAATGCCCATCTGTAGACAATTGCACAGCCCCTCACAGAGAGGTCACAGGGGAGAGATGAGTGTCTTACTTATATAGTGATGTTAAACATCCGATCTTTCTGAACCTTTAAAAAATTTAGCATATTAGCTCCACTGCAAATAGACTGGGATGTAAGGCCTGGCTGATGATTTCAGGGTCTCCACTATAATCATATACCTATACCAGGCAAATGATAGACTTGCTAGAAAGAATCACTGAAGAAAAGACAAGAAACACACACACACACACACACACACACACACTCACAAAACTCTGGCTACAGTTAATGAAATAATTAAATGGAAGTAGTATGTTTAAATTGCAGTTGGAACAGGAAATTAAATTACATTAAAAACTTATAGATTTGGACACGTTTTCATACTGTTAATAAATCTATGCATAATTCATTTTCTTGTAGGTTATGACAAAACAGCATAAATAACTTCATTTGTAAGGCTGTGAATTTTCCTATTCTTAATTCGTAATTGGGTGACAGCTAAAACCATTTAAATGCTTCTGGATGGCTGAATATATAAATGTTTAAAATGAACAGTTATAATAGGTTCCTAGGCAGTTTTGTTTATTTAATACGCTTACATTTATTTTCAGGTACTGGCACAGTACAGATGTTGCATAAAGATTGCAACCAATATGGTGTGCGGTTGATGTGACTTTTAAGGAGAAGATATTAAATATCTGCCCCTGGAGAAAGCTCTCTGATGCTCATTTGAGCAAAGATTGTGTGCCAGGCCTGATGCTGCTCACATTCCCATTTCTTCCTCATTGTGGACCTAAAGGTGTTCTGGGAGGGCAGTGGGTTTTGCAGGGGCTGCAAATGGATAGGTTAGCAGTTCGACTCAACTACTGACTGTGCCACAAAAAGATGAGGCTTTGTACTCTGGTAAAGATTGACAGCTTCGGAAAAACAAAGGGTGCAATTCTACATTGTGCTGTAGACTCACTAGGAGTTGTAATCTAATTGATGGCAGTATGTTTTGGTGTGTGTGTGAGAGAGAGAGAGAGAGAGAGAGAGGGAGAGAGAGAGAGAGAGAAGGAGAGAGAGAGAGAGAGAGAGAGAGAGAGAGAGAGAGAGAGAGAGAGAGAGAGAGAGAGAGAAGAGCGCAAGAGCCCGTATGGAGGGGCTTATGGTCCTGGGCTACTCAATTTGAGTTTGCGATTCATAGAGACCATGGCTATGAGCACTCAGATCAGTTTCCACCAGCATGGCATATGTCTGCCTGTATGATGACATCAATATTTTCAAAGAAAAGAGTAATGGAGATCTTTCTAGGTTAACTGATCAAATTCAGGGGAGTAAATATTCTTCAGTCAATATATACCCGCGGATATTTCAGTAGGGTTTGCATGTGAGAAGATGGTTAAGGTGATGGGCCTACCATGACCCCACAGACTGTGTAGCCTTGGGAAAGCTTCTTAACCTCCGCACCTCATTTCATCCCCTGAGTAATGGGGTTATAACTCTACTTGCTCCACAATATTATTGTGAGGGGGAGGGAGAGTAATTTTATGGAACATATTAGACACTCAGAACTTGTTAGCTATTATTTTTACTCCACTTTCTCTGTAGACCTTTCTTCAGCCCCTGGGAGACAAGCTGGGTGTTAATGTATTAAGATAGAAAATAGAGGGTCAGTGCACATTCATCTGCACACCCTGGACTACTTTATGCTAATGATGACGGTGCTTACTTGGAATTTCATCAGGCAATTATAAAGATGGAATCTTTTTTCCTTTAGGGAAACGAACGCCAGTCCAAGTCAACAATTGGATATACTGACAACACGTCTCCTCAGCCCCCAAAGAGGAAAGGGAAAAAGGAAGATACACTGCATTCAGAAAAACCTACAAAAATGAAACAAAGTATCAAGCTGAAGAATTCAGCGAAAGTTGCCGAGCACAGCGGTGAGTGTATGGCATTGAGCGCACAGTTGTCTTGAGGCTGAGACAGTCGCAGTGTTTGTTCCCACACAGCTTTGTTCCTTGTCCTCCGTGCGTACAACATATACGGTGTAAGAGTTTTTCAGGACTTTTTTGGGGTAAGGGCTACTACCATTGTTCATGCTCAATTTCTTAATTGTGTGGGGAGAACAGGTTTGTCAGAATCAACCCTGTATTGCGGTGGTCTTCCAATAAGGACAACATTTACCATCATCTGTTCCTATTGACAGAGGAGCCCTGGTGGCACTCTTGTTATGCCTTGGGCTGCTCACTCACAGGTCGGCAGTTCGAAACCCCCAGCTCCTCCCAGGGATAAAGGCAGGGTTTTCTACTTCCATAAAGAGTTAGGGTCTGAGACATTCATAGAGAGCAGTTCTGCCTGCCCTACAGGGTTGCTCTGAGTTGGAACCAACTCAGTGGCACGGAGTTGAGTGGAGTCCCCATCGATAAGAGCTGGACTAATCTTTGCATCCACTACTGCCAATTTCACTTGTGTGTCTTCATCTTCTGTGCGTCCACATGCATCATGATTGACTGTTCACTCAGAGCTGCTCTCCCAACAAGATACTCTACCGATTGTTCTGGTATGACTCAGGAGAACCCTAAAGAAGCACAGAACTTGATGGATCACCAAGAACTTATCTCCCCCATATAGTGGCACAGTTGGTTTTTTTTTCACTACTAGGCGAGAGATGGCATAGCATAATTATATCTATATCTTTATATATATATATATTGCATTCACACAAGATTTCAGGATAAAGTGTGACCAATTAAAGGGGTGTGAGATCAGAATCTCACACCCTTTTTACATTAAGGCTTTGTAAAAGAGTGGCTGTTTTTTAACAACAAAAAATTAATTTCGCTGTTGAAAATGGGCACAGCAAAACCGACACCAATTCAGCAGTCATTCTTCATGTTATGCACCCATTCCCACACTCCTTTTCTGCATCAAGCCTGCATGGTTATCAGGACACTCTCAGTGCTGAAACAGTGCTTCTCAACCTTCCTAATGCTGCGACCCTTTAGTACAGTTCTTCATGTTGTGATGACCACCCATCCCCAACCATATTTTCATTGCTACTTCATCACTGTCATTTTGCTACTGTTATGAAGCAGGCAACCCCAATGAAAGGATCATTCGACACCCCCAAAAGGGTCGCGACCCACAGGTTGAGAACCGCTGACTTAAAGGGACTCTTTTGAATTTAATTCCCAGCTTGTTCCCTGAGAGGCATGGCACTGGAGAGAGGAATGGTGTGACTCTTTCTACCTGGGGACCCTGTGCACCACTGCAGTGGGATATGGGATATGGGTCCTCACGAGGAGGACGGATGGGAGGGAGTTTTAGATTCACGGACAGAGGCTCATTTTGTGCCTGGAAGCACCAGCTCATTTCACGGTTGTTAGGAGCAGTTGCATTTGCACCGCAGCTGGGCCAGTGTTCACAACTGATGAGATAGCCTGAACTTGCACACGAGCTGGAAGCCATGCAGATGATTGAAGAGATGGAAGAAACATGTCTGAGATTCAGTTTAAAAAATAGGCTGTGTGAATGAATCATTTACTCAGATGGGGACCAATTACAGAAAATGCCAGCGGGGGGGGGGGGTGTTAAGCCTGGAATGACTTAAGTGATGGAGAGCTCTAAGTCAGAGTGCTAAATCCTTGTCCGAGTCCTGTGAGGGACTCTAGGCAAGCCAGGAAACCTTTCATTTTCATTCCTATTACCCACTTGTAAATTGTGGGCTCATGCTAAGGGTTAATTCTGAGGTTTTGCTTCTCTAACTCAGAACGCTCCTTTCCAGCCACCACAAAACAAGGGGAGGTGGGAGTAGGGTGAAGGGCAAGTGTTTATTGATTGTCTTTCAGGGAACTTCAGAGAGTTCGTAGAAAAATCCCATTGTCCTTTCATTCAATCTGACCATGAACTTTTTTAGAAGCCCCTTTGTATCATATGGCAGCAGGGGTTCCTGGGTGGTGAAAATGCTTGCTGCTAACCTAAAGATAGGAGGTTTGAATCTACCTAGCTGTGCCTCAGAGGAAATGCTTGGCAGTCTACTTCCAAAAAACAGCCGTTGAAAACCCCATGCAGTGTTGTTCTACTCTCACACACACAACCGATTGGGTGGCAACTGTTGTTTTTAATTCATTATCTAGATTCTCGGTTAATAGATACCAATGGGGAACATGATCCTGCAAGGACCTGCTATGTGTTGAAAAAAATTAATAGAGACTTATTTGAGTCAGTCTTAGACTGTAAAGTTCCCAAGGTTATAGACTCTGTCTTGCTAGCATTTGAGCCCTAGCCACACACAAGCTGAGTATGTTTGAGGCACGTAGTCAATGTTGCAGGACTGAATGGTGCAAGTTCAAATAGAGATAAGTCTCTGTAATATTAAAATCCACTCCGAGACAGAACCTATTTGAACTTTTTTTATGGTAATGCTTTTATAGGATGTAGATGGTGTAAGAGTGTCGCCTTATGAAAATTCCTTCCCAATGCCTACTTTCCGTATATATTTTTAAAAAGGTCTTTACATTTAATATTTGACTCCCAGAACATATCTCAAAACTCAGAACCCATTCCGGTGCTGTACTTTACAGATACTCGGGAAGGTGTGACTAGTGGTGGTGAGTTGGGCTTTGATCTGTAAGGTTGGCCATTCAAAACCAGCAGCCCTCCTTGGGAGAGAGATTGGGAATTCCACTTCTGAATTCGGTTATAGTCTTGGAAACTCACAAGGGCAATTGCTCTCTGTCCTTTAGAATCACTATGACTTGCCACCGACTCAATGGGAGTAAGTTTTGTTGGGTTTTTGTTGTTGTTGCTTGTGGAACAAAAGAGGCTGCATGAATATAGCCCCCCTTTGTAAGGAAGGAGCTATAATTAAAAATTGTATTATCAGACTTTGTGCCTTTGTAGTAATTCAGTTTTTAAAACAATTTATGTCTGCATACATAAGTCCAACCCAATTCAACCTAACCCAACCAGACATAAATAACATTGAGGCAAGTCATATTTTTAAAATTCTAGGGAAATTTAGAAGCCCTAAACTATTTTTTCCTTGTCTTTAGACAATCTACTAGTTGTCTGGGACAATTTTCCATTTTAAGTGCATATTTTCTAACGCAGTTTTATCATATGCATATCAAAGGTTTCTAACTGCAGCATCTCATTCATTAGATGGAACATCTTCCCATGTCTTCAATATAAAGGTTCTGGGAACTGATTTTTTTCCCTCTTAAATTTTTTTTTAATTTAAAAAATAATTTTATTGGGGGCTTTTGTAGATCTTATCACAATCCAGCCATCATCCATCCATTGTGTCAACTACATTTGAACATTTGTTGCCATCATCATGTTCAAAGCATTTTCTTTCTACTTGAGCCCTTGGTATCAGCTCATTTGAGGCTTGTACCATTAATTGTTTCCCAACATGGGTGATACTGTCCCCTGTGGGGGGGTGCTGGAAAGATCCAGGAAGACTGCAAAAGCAGATACCGACACTTTTTCATGGTTAATAGGCTTTACTATAAATATATATATATATATATATTTATTTATAGTAAAGCCATATATATATGGGGGCAGTAGGCTAAATATATTTGGGGATCTATAATCTAGAAGTGTAGTTACGGATTCTTGGTGGAAAGAACATTTAGGGGGCTTCAGAAAGTTTGCAGGGAAAATGGAATTAAAAGATAAATCTAATTAAAAGTTTGCAGAAAATGTCTTTTAGTTATCTTTATCTTCTAAGTCTATTTTCCCATGAATGTTTTGAAGCCCTTATGTATGCTCTAGATAATGAGTCTTGGCTTCTAAAAACAACTTTGGCCAGGAAAAATGAGGGAGAAATTGTGCAATGCACTTAGGTTATACCCTCACAGATAAGTGGAAAGATTTTTAGCTTAAGCCATACTACTGAAAACTGAGATATTTTTCTTTAATGAATCTTCATGTACATATCTTGGTCCCAGAAAATTTCCAGATTATTATATCAAAAGTCTCTCTCTCTCTTTCTCTTCTTTAACTGCCTAATTCAGCCTTTATGTTCATTTATTATTGAAGGTCATCTCTTTTAGTAATCCGAGTCAAGAATGTGTTTTTGGATCCCTCTTTCTCCAGAGGACTCTTATTTTCAGAAAATTAAAATAAAATATTAGAGACAGTGTGACCATCTATGGTTACTTCATGGCATCTGTTCATGTGTGGATTTTAAAACTCGCATCCGCTGTTCTTTGCCAATATGCTTCTGCCACCATTCTCATCTTAATAGGAAACCAGTGACCTTGTCGATTATCCCCATGTATGATAATTAAGCGTCTTTTCCCCCTTTCCACTCTGTGCTCTGAAATCTAGTGCTGTGGGATTGAGCAATGCGTAAACCAGTCTGTAGATGGCACCGTGGGTCCAATTTTATTTCCGTGGCTTTTGACTCTGTTTCTCTCTGTAATAGTAGCGCTTAATAATTCAAGCAGAGCACTGACATATTTCTTCAGGGAAACAAATCCCATTTTCTTCTGGTGGCCAAGATGTAAAGTAAGATTGGTTGGTGATGGATGACGTTGGGTGTGGAATGCATTTTTAGTGCTACATTTAAACGCCAGCTTAACTGGCCAGCACATGTTTCTGTTACACTTTATAGTTGCAGTGCCTTGAGATGTATTTTAGAGGCTGTTAACTAGCTATCCTCGGTCATGAATAAAGTGGTAATGATGATTGTTTTTTGAGAAAGCATTTTGGGTAATTGATCTTATTCCTGGCTAGTTTCAATACTTGGTGTATGAAAAACAAATCGTAGTATTTATCACACTGCAGACACAGACAGTGTAGTAATATAGGCTTGGGAAGGCTACGAAGAAAATGCCCTAGAATGTATTGTTACATCATATTAATAATTATGCAAACTTTTCAAAGGCAAGCAAATACAAGGACCGTTGTCTTTTGAAAGATGTGGCTCTTTCATAATGTAAGCACACGCACACTTATGGACACCCACGTGCACACACTCTCAGGTCCCCACGCCGACACACTTGTGTGCACATACAAACACACACGAGGACGTATTCCCCTCTTAATGCAGTCCCTGGCCAACTCCCAGGGAGGTCCTGTGATAGATCTGAGGGATCATGTGTGATTTAGACTGTTGATGAATGACAGGAAGCAGGTGCACTGCCTGAGAACGGTGCCTGAATATGATGGCCTTGCTTGGGTGGCTGCCCTTGAAAAGCTATGCTCTTGAATTCCTAATAGAATGTGCATGGTTTGCCGGCCCCGCCTGGGGCAGGATGCATTACTGCGATCCATCCTCACAGTCACAGAGCCTCTTTGGGTCAGTGTGAACCTGTGCTCAGCCACTTGCATGGTCCCTAGTCACAAGACAGCCTGAAGATGAATCAGGAAACATATTTACCCGATGTCTGCCCTTGATCTGCCAAGCTTAACCCCCTAAGGACTATTACAGGCTGGAAGAAAGTATACAAGGAAGATATCAAAATAATATCTCAAGGCGTGGCACCAGTTGTGTTTAATAAATAAAAGTCAGCTTTGTGATTTGTTGGTAGTCAACACCTTCACCGTCCAGCAGGGAAACACAGATTTCTGTTCCTTCGTCAATGGCAGTGTGCATTGTGGAATATGGGTCACGTTTTATTATACCAAGCGCTACTCTGATAAAAAATCTGTCAAGACAAGCAGTTTTCCAAGCCCCACGGACCCACTTACTGTAAAGACATGTGGTTGCAACAAAATGCGAGTACCGCCAGGGGCTTAAGTAATTTCTTGAGGGTTTATTGTGGCATTCAAATTTTATTCTGAAAAGTGAGCTTAAGAATGCATCATTTGCCATCAGCTTTAGTGCTGAGAGATGAAATCCTGCAAGTGTACTGCCTGCCAGTGGGGTGTATCGTTTCTGTTTGCATGAGGAAGGTACCGGCCCTCTTTAGAAAAGGATTGCTTTCCTATTGGGCCCTCTTGCACACTGTGCAGAGAAGCACTGTGAGAGAATCAGTCTTCAGTGGTGGACATAGGGTTGAGACCTCTGCAATAACTTCTTTTCAGAGCTATTTTTTATGTCACCCGCAGAGGTTATGGAGATACAATTGGGTAGCAAAATAAGTTTGTATGCTATTGAATCACACAGCTATTTCCAAATTGCTGGGAGATCCTTATTCTGTAAGTTTATTTTAAGGGGTTGCTTTGGTACTTAGGTTACATTTCTCATCAAAGCGGCCCACAAAATTCTGTGTAACCCAAGTTGCTTCTGTTGTCAGCTGGCTTCAAATCTTCCCTGGTTTTGTGGTGATCTCAGATACGGTAGGGTCTGACCATAGGACCCATTTGGCTTCCCCTGGCTAATATCTGGAATTACATAGCAAAGCTTTTCTTTGTAGTCTGTCTTTGTCTAGAAGTTCTGCTGAAAGTCACCCAGCGACATAGCCATGCTCAAGCCACCCATGACAGATGAGTGATGACTTCGCCTCAAGACGATTGGCAGGAAATGAACCCAGGTCTCCTGCATGAAAGGCAAGAATTCTACCACGGAACCACTGCTGCTCTCTGTGTCTGTCTGGGTAAACTAGGGAAACAAATCCACAGACGCTCATTGGTATATAAGACAAAATTTTATATAAAGGGTAAGTATACATTAAGAAAGCATCCCAACCTAGTGCTGCCCAAGCCCATAAGTCCAACATTAGCCCAGAGGTCTGACACCAATCTACAAAGTCCTCCTTCATCTCACAAAACACACACAATGACGCCAGCTGCAGGAGGAAAGTCGAACCAGTGAGCGTATAAGCATCTCAGCGCTGGCAGGGGTCTCCACACGGCTGCTCCAGAACCCAGGGCTGCATCGGGGTAGGTCCATGTAGCTTCTCCTCAGGGATGTCTCACAGGAAGTGAGCCTTGCCAGCTGAATTGGGGGACTAGCTAAGGCAGCCGCACCCTGGTCCAACCATCAGAAAACAAGAGACCCGAGAACTAGATAGGCAAGGCTCGCCCATCCATTTATCTCCCCTCCTTCAATTAACTCCACATGTGTTTATCAGTCAGGTTGGTGCAATAAACCTTTAACCATCTCACCCTCTTAGAATATGTAATGCATCCTAAGTTTACGTCTGACTGATGATACCATATATGGGACCCATTGACTGTAATAATGTGCTTAATGGGAAAGTGAACTAGGAATTCTATATCAGAATGCTGGGGAACTCGTGTGACCTGCTACAGAGAGATTGGGAGCTGCGCTGAGTCCAGTCAGTCACTGGCGAAGCCTGGAGGTCGGGATTCTTACAGGGGTTTTGTTCAAGGGAGCACAGGGTTCGTGGGCCAGATCTGGAGTTACAGGTGTTGGGGCCGTCCATCAGGGACTGGAATTCCTATATTAGCATGATCCCCTGCAGGAGGGCTATGAGGGCTTGCGTCCTCTTCATATTTTACCCACGACCCATGATTTGGCCAACTGATATCCCCTTTCCTAGATGCTAGATATTACTTCTGGGCCGTTCTTCTGTTCTTCCGGGCCACGCGAGGGTCCCAGCAAGTTGCCCAGCATCTCCTTACTTTTGCTGCCTCCAGAGTCAGCTCCGAACCTCACTGTAGCTCACTCCAGAAGAGTGTGGACCTGCACCCACGGCACAACCAAGTCTAGCACGCAATCCGTCTGCTTGTCAGGAAGCAACTCAAGCTGGGTTTGTTTATGTTAGTTGCAGTGAAGTTGACTGTGAGTCATGATGCTCTAATGCTGAACAGAACAAAGTATTGCCCAGTCCTGTGCCTTCTTGGTAACATGGGCGAACCCATCCTGGTGGATATTGCATGTCTCCATCTCCTTGAGGGTGTCTCTTGTTCTTGCTGACTCTCCACATCAACAAACGACCAAACATGAGGTCCTTTTCTAGTGATTGGTCCTTCCTGATGATGTGTCTAAAATAAAGAAGCCTTATTGTACCCACATTCACGGAACCTTCTGGTTGCATTTATCCGGCCTTATAAAATTGGGTTGCCCCATGCAGTTCATCATGGTTCCTGGATATGGTCCAGACTGAGGCTTGGTTAGGGAGAGGTTTATGCCAGGAATGACTGGGAGGTGCTGATCATGAGTGAGTGGCAGAAGGAAGGAGGAAGAAGTAGCCATGGGATTTATGACTCTTCCTCTCTCCAAATCATCTTTTTTCTCTGCTAGGCCCAGGTTGAAATGCAACTGGACTGGAGTGAAGAGAGGCAAGAGGGGTTAGATACTTTTCTGGTGCAGCTACTGCTTGGTCACCACTCATACAGAGTTGATGTACGTAAGCGCTCACCAGACAAGTCCACATGCAGTCGTCCTCGGGTAGTATTTGCCGACTGTGTGTGCGTCCATACTTGTGTGATGCCTGAGATTAAAGAGTACAGATGACAGAGATTGAGTGGTGTTCCACATCCTGGTCTCTGTGCTTTAGAACCTCTCAGTTGTGGGTTTTAATATAGTATTTTGTAAACAGCTAAGCATACACAGAAGAGCATGTGGTTGCCTTTTCAAATGGGAGGGGAAAACAAACACACAAACTAACAAACAAACAAACCTGGAGAAATCACAGTTTACCCAGAGTCAGAGGCCAATGTGTAATGATATCTGGAAACTCCATACTGACCCATTACTGATTAAGGGGTGACACACTGTGTGACTTGTTTACACGTCTATTAATGCCCACGGGCTGTAGAGAGCAGTGATGGAGGCATTTATGATTGTTTACTTTGACCTATGTTCCTTCGGTGGTGTGGCCGTTACACACTTTCATGTCAACGTAATAAATAAGAATGAAGGGGTAGAATCTGGCCTGTCATTAGATCCCCAGTCTGATGCCTTCTTATGATGCTTCTCTTCCTCCCTGGAGGCGGGACACACTCTCTGCTTCACATTCCTGTTGACAAGAACAATGGAGCCACGCTGATGGCAGCCAGAGTCCTGGAGATATTTCCACCAACACTGAACCCACAGGACTTTCCACCCACCAGCAGCCCGTGATCTTCCTGCATTTGGTATCATTGCATGTGCTGCATGAGTCCGAAGAGAAATTTATGGCTGATATCAGACTTATAGGCTAATATTTAACTTATGGACTTGATCTGGACTGCACTAGGATATCTTAATGATGCATAATTATTTCTTGATATAAAGTTCTCTCTTACATATGTATGAGGTGTCAGTATATATATGAACTGAAATAGGTCACTAAACCTTATCTGAAGAGTTTGGGGGTGGTGGTGGTTAGTTCCTGTCTTTCTTCTCTTTTATCCACAGTATTACATGCTCCTTTTTAAAATAAGGATGATTGATTTGAGACCTTTCTGTTTTGTGTGTGGTGTTGGTTTGGATAGTTGAGGTTCAGTAGTAGAATTCTTGCTTTCCACGTGGAAGATAAAGGTTTGATTACTGGCCGACACACTTCATGCACAGTGACTACCTCTGTCTGTCCGTGGAGACTTATGCATTTCTCTGGTACTGCACAGGTTTTCAAACTAAGCTGCCAAATTTACAAAGAGGGGTTAGGCAGAAAGGTCATGAAATCCTATGGATGTCAGTGACCCCATCTGCGACTGGTCATGTGGATGGTTCAGGACCAGGCAGTACTTTGTCCTATTGTGCATGAAATCACCAAGAGACTGGAGCTAACTCCACAGAAGCCAACAAAGCAACAAGAACAAGAATTAGTTTTTACAAATGTCTAGTTCTAGGTGAGATGGTGGCTGTTCACTATTCCCACATCTCAGAATAGGAATAAATCTAAATGGTCAGCATTCAGACCTGTCTTTTTTTAGGAGTTGGGAACCTTGAGGAAGTTGGATTTTTGAGGCTGAACCTCTCACTTATTAATGAATGAATTATCAAGTCCCAATTTTTTTTGGGGGGGGAAGTTACTAAAATATTTTAAGACTTAAACTGCCATGCCATAATTAAATCCTTTCTCTGCGTCTGAATTTCCTAACCCAGATTTCTTATCACTACTCATGGATGCCCCCTGTCACTCTGGATAAACGGATTCCTCTTTTCTCCCATGTGCAAAGCTAACAATGTACTCTTCAGTTCTTCTGATGCTTCTGAGTATTTTTAGATTAAATTAATGAAACGTATAAAACATCAGATTAAAATCCCCCGAGCCCCTTTCCCAGACCACCGTACTGGGTTTTCAATAAACATGCATTGAGTGCCTCCTCTGTGCCAGACGCTTTCTAACCACCAGGGACAGCTCTGCCTCTTCTCTTTCCTGTTTCGCACTAGTTGCTTGCCAACCCGTTTTCTTCCAGCAGTCAGTGAGCATGGTATCTCCATTGAGGCGTTTCCTTGATGAAGTAGAAGCAGTTGCTCTTCCTCAACCATTTCAACAATGAAACTCCATTTACCACCCGTAATGTCAACTGCTGTTTCTGCCAAAAGCATTGGCACCTCTTGTCTTCTCCTTGGATTTGTCATTCCTTGACCTCTGTGTCAGTTGTGCCCATTTAGAAAGGAGCAGCAGGTAGAACGAGGCCATTTCTCCCGAGCTGAACTTGGCACCGTGCGTGAGACAATTATTAACCATTACGTGGTGCTGTAAGAGGGAGGAGAGATATTTCCGCACTCACGAAGTGTGCTGGGGATCCTTTAGAGACAGTGGCCTATTTTAGTCATGAGCGCTATTTCCATTCTTCTCTTTTGTCCTAGTTGTTTGTGGAGTAGTATACAACCTTCACTGCCAACCATCATGCAGCGTGTCTGTCACAGAGAGGGTCAAGGAAAGAGATCACACCTGTAACATTCTTTTGAAGTTGGGGTTAAAGCACTCCGTTGGTTCTTGTTTTATGGATTTGGATGACAATGTCATATTGTTTCCTTTTACAATGACATAACGAAACCATTTCTCACCAGGAGGGAGGGAATACATCGAAGGTTTGGCAGGTGTGACAAGTACTCTGGGCACCACTTGAAGGGCAGGAGTCCTTGAGCAGCTTAAGTTAACCTTGTAAACCCCATCTCCCTTCAGGCATGGTAGAGATCCACAGATATAGAGGGGCTGACAGAGGGGAAACTTGCTCCCTTGGTGAAAGTCCAAGCAGGAGCTAGACAACGTGTGGAATTCCATTTCCAGCCTCCACAAATATGAAAGATGCCCAAGTAAGGCAGCCAGGCATGAAGATGGGAAGATGTTTCTGCTGACTTGTGGCCATCATCAATGTCTACCCATCATACATTTGAAGGGGGAGTATAACTTAGAGATTGCACCGGGAAAGATGTTTCTGCTGACTTGTGGCCATCATCAATGTCTACCCATCATACATTTGAAGGGGGAGTATAACTTAGAGATTGCACCGGGTGCTTGTTCCCTTCCCTTCACCCCTGCTGGGAAATCCCAGCATGAGCACAGCTGGGAGCCCCTCCCCGCACCCTTTATACATTAAGAGCAGGTGTCTGTCATCTGTGGGCTTTTCTTGTTCTTGCTTTCCCCAATAGTGAAGGTGCCAACACAGAGGACACATGGATTTATGGAGGGAGCTGTGACATAGTGTCTGTAGGAAACAGGATGTCTGCATTCAAATCGCTGAATACAATTCTTCAAACCCCGGGAGGCAGGCCAGCGACTTATACCACCTCACAGCGTCTCAGGCTCATGCAGCGCTTTTGGATGATGGCAGAGTGAAGAAGACTCCTGCCCACGGAACTTGCGATTTCTTGACTCCGTCACTGCATGGAGAAGTAGTTGTATAGACTACTGGGATTAATGCTTTGTAGGGCACATTTGAGATATAAGCAAACAGGCAAGGTGTTCCCATACAGTACCGCTGTAATGTATATAGGTTTCCTAGGGCTGCTGTCACAGCTAAGAATCTGCTACAACCTGGGTGGATTGAAGTAGCAGAGATAACTCCCCTGGTAGCTCTGACGGCTAGATAACCAAGGTGTCAGCAGGGCCATGTTCTCTTCGAAGGTCCTAGGAACCTTGGCTGTCTATCACACATACTAATGTCTCCTGACCATCTTTGACATTTCTTGACTTGCGGCGGCATTGCTGCATTCTCTGCTCCCACTTTACTCAGTCTCCCCTGCGGGTCCTCTCCTCTTCTCATAAGGCCAGCACTGAGGAGTCGCAGTCCATCCATACCAAGACATCTTTTCTTCTGGGCTGGGCAGATTGAAGAGAGAAATCTGTTATTTGAAATCCTGGTGGCATAGCTTTCTGAATCACAGCAATTCACAAGCCACTACGATATAACAAACTCACAAATGAATGGTTAATAATACATATCGAATATCTCCAAGTCCTCCAAAGGACACTGCTAACTGACTTGCTTAGGGCCACAAAGTTCGTACATCGTGGGGGGCAGAACTGTAACTTAAGTCCTAATGGTTTCTGGATCTGTAATCTCAGAATAGTCTATCAAGCTGCTTCAGTGACATGAATGAAGATGTCAGCTCTGAGGCCCAGGACGTCCTGAAAAGGAATGACATGGCCAAACTCTATTTTGGAGAGAAGGGTGATGCTGGATTGAAGTGCAGATTTTGGATCAGTGAAGGGGTAGTTCCTGGGTGTAGGGAAACATAGAAGGCCAACAGCGGAGAAAGGATGATGATGACTTTGAGTCTTTGACATTGGGCTAGAGAGAAAAGTAAAGACTCAGGAAATGAGTAGCAGATTGATGAATATAACTCGATGAACTACTGAATAGGCTTGTGGTGAAAGGGTAAGTGGGGGACAATGAGTATCTTGGCGTAGATAACTTGTGTGGAATATGCGCATGAGGACTGAAAGACTATGTGTTGTTTTAACATGACCTGTATGGCATCTGGGTGGTGTTGTGCCTGTGTCGCATGGAAGTGTGAGTCAGGAAATAGACTCAGCTTGCCAATGTAAACCAGGGAGTCCTCAGCCAACAGGTGATATTTGAAGCTACGGAGAAGAAAAAGATGTCCTACAGGGAACTATAGACTTAGAAGAGGAAAACCGACCTTGACTCTTACATAACAGGTGGAAGAAGAGGATACAAAGAAATAGAAATAGAAGCAAAACAAAGTGGAAAAAATTCACATAACTTTCCCTGTAATCAACTTGTTTTAAAGAACAAACTCTGGAAGGTAGGCATTATTTATGGTTTCCATTTTACAGATATGAAGCTAAAGTAGAAAATTTGTTCTCCACAAATCAGAAATCATTTTAGCTTTTAAAAATAATAGTTTATTGTGTTTTTAGTGAAAGTTTCCATAGTATTTTAGGTTCTTACTGAACGATTTCTACAGTAATTGTTTAGTAACATTGTTAACATTCTTCACAACAATGGATCATTTTCATAACATTTTCTGGATCTTCTGTTTCCAGTAATCTAGTTTTCCAGCCCCTTTACATTCTTAAATTTTAAAAATAGTAATTGCCAATCATTTAATCTCATGTGGATGATTTTCAATTTTTTTAAAGAGCACATTATGATATTCTTTGTTTTGTGAACCAATCTGTTATTTAGATAAAAGGTGACTTCAGGATCTAGTTTTGGTTCAAGATTTAAAGACTATCCCAGGACAGTAGTCTCAGGGAGTCTTCCAGTCTTAAGTGGCTCAGGAAGTCTTTTTAAAAAACAATTTGAGGCAATCTTTCACATGTTTCTTCCACTCATAAGACTGTGTGTTGTGCGCCTGGTTGGAGCTGTTGGTGGTCTCAGGGTAGATGAGGACATTAGACAAGTAGAACATGAGTGCAGTAGGACATGTGTCATGTAGGACATTAGTTCTAGTTTCTTGTACCTGGTTTGTTCTTCGCGTCTCTGGAAAGGTATAGACAAATAGTTGTATATTAGATAGCTAGTCACAAGTACAGCACTTTTACTTTGAAGACTCTACAGGAAGTAAATGGTAGACTTGGGGCTTGAACCTAAGCCCTTTGCCCCAGAGTCTCATGCTTTTCCCATGACTACCGTGGCTATCATACTTGTGGTAGTTAGGTTTCTTGTACCAACTAGGCCTCCATAGGAACATGTGGGCGGAGTTGAATGAGGTCCCAGTTTGATTGGAGGGTGACAGAAATAATTACTTTCCTCCTCAGGCAGCATCCCATCTCTTTTTCTTCCCTGGGGATAGTACCAGCGTGCTGCTGCTTAAGCTACTTCTTTGCCTCAACCGAGGGCTGAGCTAACCCGTGGATGTGTTGCTAGAGCTTGAGGCTCCTTTGAGACCTGCTTCTCCCTGCTGCTGGTGTGTACATCGCTTGAGCTTGAAGCTGGTGGAGCATGTTGCCATGTGTATATTACCATGTACATATCATCTAGTGCATGAGTTTGAGATCCCATCAACAGGGCCTGCTTTCTTAAGCTCCCAGTGCTACTGACTGTTCCTGCCACACCCTGCTGCCTGCTGGCCAACTCTGTCCTGCTAAGGGTAATTCCACCTTGACCTTGAACTGGCAGCCCTAGTGAGTTGAAGGACTTTCAGTATATTAACTATTCCACAAAAGTGAGTTGAATTGAGTCCTCTGTATGCCAAGTGGACTAATTAGCTATTACATTCCTTCTTGCTGTATAAACCTGTCCTCTTATATTTATATAATCATAAGTGTGCTGGTTTTGTTTCTCTAGAGAACCCTGCCTAACACAATACTTTATTGTAGTCCATATAGTCTAAATGTACTGGAGACATTCTATGCATCTTTTATATAAAGCAAGACCAAACACAAAGTACTAGACCCTCTGTGATGTCCATCAGCACAGCGATTTTCCATAAATCATGTTTAGTGTTATATTATTGACTGTGTGTTTATAGTACCTGCAAAAGTAAAAAGCATTGGCATTGTAGGTCACAAGGAGAGGAAGGAGCCACATTGTACAGCTGGGAATGAAAACGGATTAAAAATCTACTCTAATGAGGGACATCAAGCAGATGATAGCCAAGAATTCTAAAATCATTCTTTTTGTATGTGGAACATTTTGCGATCTCAAAATATACGGCTATTCCCCTATTATGGCCAAACTACCAAACGGATCCAATGGAAAGAATAAATTGTTAGGGGAAAATGGGAACAATGGGCCCATTTCTTAATTAAATTTTTAAAAAATGGGATCATTTTCCCCTCCCTGGTTAAAAAAGGGTTCTCAGTAATTCCATGTAATTTGGGACCCACAGGAGTAGCCTGTCACTTGTCTGGGAGCCAACAATAGTATAGCCTCTCAGGACACAAACTTAAGAGGAACCAATGAGTATTGCTTCTGGGTAATATTCCCCATATTTTCCCCGGTGCCTTTTCTGTCCCCTTGTGTTTGAGATTCATTGCATTTTCAGTTTAGTTAGGTCTCGCCACGATGGCACTGAATCACTTTAAATGGATGAGTTCATCTCTTAACAACTGTGTTTTCCAAGCCAGCCTCCGACAAAGGGGACCAAGAAACAAACTTTCTGCAATAGATAAGTGGGTAGAAGGCAGCTGTTCAGTTGTGAAGCAGGTTGTCTGCTTACATTTTATAAATTAGCTGGGACAATAATCATGGTCTCTTTAGACTTCATTCCCAGGTTCACCCTAAGGTTATGATTTAAAAGGAAGATTATGGTTATTTAGCATTTTTATCATTATAGCACATTAATAACAATGAATAAGAAAGCTCTTTTGCAAAATAGTAAGTGCTTAAAGAGGCTATCAGTTACTAGTAGTATCTTTGTAAGGGGAAGTCCCTGCGTGGTGTGAATAACTGAAAGGTGAGTGATTCAGACTCACCCGAAATGCCTTATCCCAAATGCCTGGCAATCTGCTTTCAAAACATCAGGGCCATGAAAAACTATAGATCACAGTTCTACTCTGCAGCACATGAATTTGCCTTGGGTTAGCATCAACTCGACAACTGTTGACTTATTGAATTTAAGGAAACAAAACCAAACTCACTGCCACTGAGCTAGAAAACCTCTAGGAAAGGGTAGAACTATCTCCGTGAGTTTCCCAGACCGTAACTCTCTTTGGGAATAGAAAGCCCCACCTCTCTCCCTATTGAATGTAAAGGAGGTAGCAATTCATTTAAATTGGTTTCCAAGTTGGAAATTAGGAACTGTAGAATCTGGGAGTAGAGGACCCAGAGATGAGTGGAAGAGGAGGACCTGGTATTCATTCGTGGTTCCCTAGGTGAAAAACAAACAAACAAACAAACAAACAAACAAACAAACAAAAACACCCTCATTGCCAGTGAGTTGATTCTGACTTATAGTGAGCCATATAGGATAGGCTAAAAGAGTCCCCTTGGGCTTCCCAAGCTGTAAATATTTAGAGGACCAGTAAGCCTCATCTTTCTCCTACAGAGCGGCAGGTAGACTCAAACTGCTGACCTTGTGATTAGCACAGTGTGTAACCCACCACAACGCCAGGACTCCTAATTCTCTAGGTAGGACCTTATTATTGCTTCCCTCTTCCAGCACCTAGTCATCACAATGTAGGAGAGTCAGAAGATAAAGAATGACACAGGAGTTAAGACGGGTCAGTCGGATTAGGAAGGAGTGGAAAGAAGGAAAGAAGAAAAGAGACCAACTGGGAAGATAAAAACCCGACTTGTTCTAATGATCATTTTTAAAGAGCTATCAGACTCACGCCATTGAGTCGATGCTGACTCACAGCGACCCCCTGGGGTTTCTGTGACAGTGACTGTTTACGGGAGTTCTGGGCATAAAGGTTGGAACAAGAAGAAGATGATGATAAATCCAGGACCAATTTTCTGTTTTAACTCTCTAATGCATTCTAAACATTTAATGTTCATTAACGCTCTAAATTGGAATAACAGTTTAATTTGATGAGTGCAGGGGAGGAGAAATGTTTTACAGAAATCTGAAATGGAGACTTTCCATCACTTTTCGTTGGGAGAGTGCTTTTACCTTAATGGAGCCTTGGTGGCACGGTGGCTTATGAGTTTGGTGTGAGCTCCAAGACCAGGAGTTCAAACCCCACAGCTGCTCTGAGGGTGGATGTTCAGGCTTTCTACTTTTAAAAAGCCAGAACCCCCACGGGCAGTTGTCTTCTGTCCGATAGGTTTGAGTTGAAATCAAGTTGAGTTGATGGCAGTGAAGTTGGTTCTAAGCAGGAACTTTTCCCTGACAGTTTTCTTACGATGTTATGTTGGTTTCCCCAGATCGGCCTGAAAGTTTCTATGCATTCATTTAAAAACTCGTAAGAGGGAAAATGTAATCACTGTTTAAAGTCTATCACCCATAAAACAAAGCAAAATGAAAGGTGTGACCTTTCCTTAGATAATAGACTTTAATGCTTCCATTTTGTTTTCCCCTCATACTTTTACTTATCCATTGGCAAATTCCCAACAGCCTTTTTATAGACATGACTTTGACATTTATCTGCAGACTGAACACCTTTTCTTAGATTTAAGGCCCTTATTTCTGACTATTTGAAAAATTTACCTTGCTTTCCCTAATGTGTCCTAAAGGAAATTGATATATCTAGGTATCCTAAAAGAAATTTTATAGAAATAAAATTTCTGTGAAATCCTGTTCAAGCCTTGAATGCCCCTTGCATACTTTGTTTCCTTTGCATATCTTGTCTCCGAGTATGACTTACACCCAGTGGAAGTCACCCATGGTGGTGGGAAAGGGCTGAGGAAGGCATTGATGCAATTCAGTGTGCAGTGACCAATGTGTGCAGTGATCAATGGAGCAGTGGTCAATGGAGATGTGAGCAGTCCTGCCTATCCTCCTGCAGTCCCCTCCCTCGTCACCCTTGCACCATTTTAGTCATTTTAACTTTAGAGCTGGCCTGTTACTGCTAGTTGCTGTCAAGCTTGCTCCCCTCAGGGCACCCTTCTGTACAACAGAATGAAATATTTCCCGGGCCCGCTCTATCATGATCCTTGGCATGCCTGAGCCCATGGCTGCAGCTATTGTCTCAGTTCATCTCAAGGAAGCTTTCCCCTGCTTTTATTGGCTCTCGACCCAAAATGACGTCCTTCTTTAGTGATTTGTCTTTCTCGATGGTGTGTTCAAAATAAGTGAAGGTAAGTGGAAGTAACCCGAAACCCGATGCATCACAACAGATCCCGTCAAGACGTCTCTATTTTCTCCCTTCTCTCCTAATCAAAGCAGATTTCTGTTGGTTTTCTTCTCATCATCTTGAATTTAGTTCATGTCTCTCCCCTCCGTTAATCTTTGGACTATATTTCACGCAGACTGCATCACCTTTGTGGGCGCTCTTTGAGGTCCCTCCTCTTCTCTCCTCCACAACTGTGCCAGGGTGAGGCTGCCAAAGCACACACATTCTCCATGGTTTCTCACATTCCTCCATGGTTCTCATCCCAGCTTCATCCTCTATCGGCCTCTTACATGCACACTGGATGCAGATTCTTCCAGCAGCCTCTTCCAGGAGCCCCTTTGCACATTCCTCGAATACCCTCCCATTTCCCATTGAGGTTAACCTTTTGAAGACCCACTGGGTACCTTTTCTTCTGTGAAGTTTTTCCTAATACTGCCAGCATTTTTTCCCCCTTTTTCTGCCTCAGACTAATTTGGCTTTTTACTCCTCTTTACCAACCCAGGAACACTTGGGGGTGGGGTGGGGTCGAGACTCATCCTTAAGATTGTGCATTGTGTTAATTTGGGCAAGCCCATCATCTAGTTAGCACCATGTCATATTCAAGGAGATCAGCTGAGTTTTTCTGAACGTTCTATGATTTTGGCCGTGTTTTACCCGAAGGTAGGCATTGCAATTATTTATGATGACAGATCTTAATCAAGGTTTGCTTGATTAAATCAGTTTTACTAATCAACCATGTCCCAGAAGCATAGAGATTAAAATGATAGGGTCTCTGACTGCTACCAGCTCATTACGTAATGCTGAGACAAAGTAGATATATGCCAACGCGAGTGGAGGTATTTCATTGAAATTCAAAGAGGAGGAATAGGCTAGAGAAAAGACAGCTTATTTGACTTAAAAAAAATCAATATGAGAATGTAGGTGCCATCAATGGGTCTGTGTGGGGACAAGTGGTAATTAATCTCATAATTTAATAAAAAGCAGGTGTGGTTGAATGCTCCTTGAATTGGGCAATGCCCTGCCAAGATAACAGCCTTAAGAAGATACCAGCAAGACACAGAGGCTATTAAAACCAAATTGAGTTTATCAATTTTCCTCAGTTTATAATGTGAAATTATTCCTTCTGTAGCGCTGTCTACATGATATCGGATTTTCCATTATTAGAGGATTTAAAAGCCACTTTGGATTGAAGATTATTTATATTTCTAATTTCTCACCTTAACTTGTTGCTCCCCATTCTCAAACCCGCCAAACAAAATTCTATAAAGGCACACTCCTCAGCCTTCTGATAAATTCTTTCCTGTTAATGTAGACTCAGCCCATTGACTCTTTTCTGTTTATTATTATTCTTTTGTGCTTTATATTCTTAGATTCCAACTGGTGTAAATGTGCCTGGCATACAGCTATCTGTCAAAAGAGAGAGTAGCTACACACACACACACACACACACACACACACACACGGAGCCCTGGGACTGTTGGGTAGTAGTTGGATGGCTAGCTGAAAGGTTGGTGGTTCAAACCCATCATCTACTATTGAGAAGAGAAAGGAGGCTATCTGCTCCCATAAAGATGTACAAACCCTTGGAAACCTTATATTGGGTCACGATGAGTTGGAATTGACTTGATGTCAGTGAGGTCTACATTTCAAAAACAATGACTATTAATATTCCAGTTCATCCATGCTAGGGTCTATTCCAAATGAAATGTGTCTTTTGATCAGCGGATGGCTGCAAACAAATTCCCTCGGTCATACTGTTGACTTAGGCTCATTCGAGAGCTTGCAAGAAAAAAGATACTTTTGTGCCAACAGGGGGAATAAAAGAATTTTCAGCTATTATATTAAAATTCACATGGACATATTCCCAAATTATTGAAGCTTTGCAACAAGCGGATGGGAATGCTGCCCTCCATAAGGCAACAGTTTTCAGATGGAGCTCTATTCTTAAGGAAGATCAGGAAAACCTCAAAGTTGAGTTCAAGGCAGCAAGGTCAGCTCAGAAGGTTATAACTTTTTGGAGGGACCTTGAAGGGCTTTCGTAATAGATTTTCTCAAAGGACCCAGGATGATCACAGGGACTTATTTTGAAAAGAGTCTTTTTTCTATTTTATTTATTATTCACTGGGAGTTAATACATATATTATCCCATAATTCAAGCAGGTAAAGCAGAATTGTACAATTGCTACCATAGTTTAAGAAAATTTAAATTGCATTTGTGAGAAAAAGGCCAGAACATTTGAACCAAGGAATTTTCGCCCCCATTGTGACAGTGTACCTGCTTATCTTTTGAGGGTAACGAAGTCTGTTCTACGAGAATTTCATTGAGAAATTTGACTCCATCACCTTACAGTCCCGATTGTGCCCCTTTACACTTCTTTTTGTTCCCTCAAATCAAAGAACATAGAAAAGATACGTGATTTAAGTTCCTTGAAGATGTCCTAACTGCAGTTTTGATGTGTTTTAATAGAAGAACCCAGAATTCTTCAAGAAAATGTTAGAGAGATGGAAACATTGAAGGGTATATTTCTAGATGTTGGGAAACAATAACCTTACCTTATCACTGCATTTCCCCCTGTTTTTTATTGTTTCTGTTGAGTTTTCCAGTTTGTGAAGAAGAGAATGAGTAGAGGGATAGAGATAAGAACTGGTGCAATGGTTTATGGGGGGGGGGTGAGAGATAAGGGAGGCTGAGGGAGTTGGGGGGAGCAAACAATGTATGTGGTGGGGGAGAGGCAACACTCACTAGAACTGATGGCAATTACTTAACTCATTTAAAAAGTGATTTGACCATGGGGGTGGGTGGGAAAGGAAATGTCCTAAAATTGATCTTGGTTATTATTGCACAACTCTTCTTGATATCATTGAACTATTGCATTGCATTGTGATATGCAGATTAAGTGCCAGTGAATCTGTTAAATAAAAACACAACAGCAACAATATTTTAAAGTGGTTGACCCAGTTCGAACGCCCCAAGAAGTGTAGGAGAATTTGAGTTGCTACGTAGCCCAATCAGTAATTGTTATTTTCACTTATTAAAACATCTAGCTATTTTAGTGGATAAGTTATATGTCATATAGTTTTAGTTTGCATTTACTTCCTGATCAATGAGGATACTTGCTGGCACTGTTAAGTCAGTGTTGGACTCTTAACCATCAGGGCAGAAGTTCAAGCCCGCCAGCTGCTCCATGGGAGAAGTTTGAAGCTTTCTGATCCCATAGAGATGTACAACCTTGGAAACCCGATGTAAAGTTTCACTGAATGTGCTAAGGAATAGACTCATGGTAGTGGGATTCTTAGTGGGATGGCTAACTAAGTTAAGTACCTTTACATATGTCTTTAATCAGATGGACATTTTAAAAGTTTCCATTATAATTTTTGTTCATTTAAAAAATGTTGGATTATCTGCATATCCCATAATTCTTTATTTCCAGTGTAAGCTTTTTCAAGTATGTTAGAATACTGCTTCTCATTTTGTGCTTTTTCTTGTTACTCTTTTAATGATTTATTTTATAGAACAGTTTCTTAAAATGAATGAGATCTAGTTTATTAGTGTGTTAAAAAAGTATTTGCTTATCCCATAGATGCTTATGTTTTTCTTATACACAAGGGCGTGATGACCAAACGTGACCAAACCCATCTATTAGTTACACATGTCCTATTTATACAGTCTCACCCAATCCTTTGGTGGGAATTACAGAGACAGGGATAAAAAACAAAAACAACTCACTGCCACAGGTCCTTGCTGGCTCACAGCAACCCTATAAAATAGGGCAGAACTTCTCCCCTTGTGAATTTCTGAGACTGGAACCCCTTAAAAAATACAACTTTATTGGCATATAATTCACATATCATACAATTCAGTAGTTCAGTTACATCAAGAAGAGTTGTAAATCAGCACCACAATCGGAGTTAGAGCATCTTCTTCATCCTTGTGCCCATCATTATTAGCTCCCCATTCCCCCACCTCCTGTGCCATGGCCCCCATGAGCCAGGAATCTAGTTACTGTCTCTGCAGATTTACCTGTCCTGGATTTCATGTACAGAGCAAGACCCTTGTGGAGACATGGATAGAAGAGTCATATTTAGAAATTTCCTTCTGCCCAGAAGAAGGTTCTTATGTTAACTTGTTAAGAGTTTGAAATACTTATAGGGGTATTGAGTTATATTAAACACCTCTTTTGTACCTTTTGAGATAGTGCTTATGAGTATTTTCTTTAGATTTAAAGAGTGGTAAATTCCATTCATTGACTTTTGGATGTCAAACTAATCTTGCATTTGTGGAGTTAATAAAATTGGCTATGCTGTTTTATTCTTTTGTTGTTTCACTGATGTGGTGATTACTCAGACTTGGTTTTCTTTTGTGAAGTGTTTTTCATTTCAGGTTCAATTTATTTAACAGCTATGGAAATATTTACCTATGTACTCATGTATAAGCCGAGTTTTCCATCACATTTTTAATGCAGGTTTTGTGGTAAAATTAGGTGCCTTGGCTGATGTTTGGGTTGGCTTACACTTGAGTTTATATGGTGTATGTGTTATTGAATTTTGCTTTAAGAGTTTATTTCACTGACATTAAAAATTTTCTTGGCATAAATTTGTTTTTTGTATCTTCTTTTAAAATTCTATATATTTGTAGGATCTGGTAATGTACTATTTCCTTCCCTATTTTGGTAATTTATGATTCTTTTCTCTTTTTTCATAATCAATATTGATAAAAGTCCATCAATTTTACTAGATTTTTAAAAGAACAAACTTTTGACATTGTTGATTTTCTGTATTATACTTTTATTTTTTCATAATTTCTACACCTTTCAATACATTATTTCTTTTCCTCAACTTTTTTTTAATTTAACAGGTTATCGTTTCCCAAATTCTTTTTGTGTAAATCATTTTATTTCGGGCTCATACAACTCTTGTCACAATCTATACATACATCGATGTGTCAAGCACAATTGTACATTCATTGCATATATTTACATATGCACGTGCCTGTATTTAAACCTCTATAAATGCCCTTTGCCTCCTAGATCTTTCCTCTGCTCTTGTCCTACTCTCATGCTCAGCCTTCATTTGAATTTCAGTATTTTCTCTTGGTTACATTGCCCTTGCTGAATCCCTACCACACCTCTCACACTCTCCTTGCCACTAATTTTGGATCACTTGTTGTTCCCTTGTCCCTGAGTTGGTCAACACCACTTCCTTTCCCCACCTCCCCCTCTCCTATGTCTTCCCGGAACCATTGGTCCATTGTTTACTCCTCCATACTGTTCATCCAACCTATCTTATCTAGATAGAGCTGCAGAGATAATAATATACACCAATAAAACAAGGCATAGCAAGACACAGAGACAAAAGAGAACACAACAATGACAGCGACAAAGAAAACCAAAGACAAATAAATAAAAAGAAAAAAAGTAATAAAACAGGAAAAAACTGTAAATAGATCAAGGTCTGTTTGTTGACCTCCAGGAGTGTCTTCTAATCAAGTCCGGTGGGGTGCCACACTCTAGCCCTAAAGTGTTTCCTGTGCACTCCCTCGAGAGCTCCCTGCTCTGCTCCCCCTGCTACTCTGCCACATGCCCTTAGTGTTTTGCCTCGGTGTGGTGGGGTCAGACCAGATCAATCCTGACACTGAGTTTCCAGTGTTGTCACCTGTAGGGCCATGGGTCAGTGAGGGACGTCGTGTCTCATAGTGGGATCAGCCTTATGGTCCACTCTGTGCATTGGCTGTTCTAAGTGGGTATATGCTATCCAGATTTGGTGGGCCAGGATGTGCTCCACTCCCTCTTCTGCCCCATTCACTTGCTCCCATGTGCTCTGAACAGATATGGCCCTCTTCCTGAGCTGCAGCTTCAGTGCTGTCCTCTGAAGTAAATTCTTCTGGGTGGAGAGGTGGTTGTCCACGTAGTGGGATTGGGGCTGGGCCCTCAAACCCCTCCACTGGCTCCCCATTCCATGCCGGCATGCTGTATTCACATCTCGGAATACTGGGTTTAAATCTGGTCCTTCTTTCCCTGTGGAGATATAAATGATACCTTCCCCTTGGGTGGGTTAGTGCCCTATTCCCCCACTACACGTTTCTATCCTTTTTTCCCCTTTCCTCCCCACCCCCTCCTTTTTAGTTGGCTATCATCTGTACCCCTGGATTTCGTCTGGCCATACTCCCTGGACCTCACCCCTGCAATGTTTATATACAGTAGCTTTTTCTCTGTACCCTTATTTCATTCATTCATTCATTTTTTTTATAAACTTACCTCAGTGGACTCATGTTGAGCTTGTCCTTTTGTGCTTGGCTTACATCACTTAGCATAATTTCCTCCAGTTCTTCCGATGCAACGATATGCTGCATGCGTTCATCACTGCTTTTTAGCGATGCATAGCATTTCATTATATGTACGTACCACAGTTTTTTAATCCATTCGTCTGTTGATGGAAATTTGGGTTGTTTCCAACTCCTTGCAATTGTGAACTGTGCCACAATGAACATTGGAGCACAGATGTCTGGCATTGGTTTGTTTTTTTGCCTCTTCTGAGTATATGCCCAGTAAGGGGATTACTGGGTCGTATGGTAGCTCAATTTCTGTCTGTTTTAGAAATCAACAAATTGATTTCCATAGTGGCTGTACATATCTACAGGTCCACCAGCAGTGGATGAGAGTTCCTATCCGACCACAGCCCCTTCAACACTTGTTGTTTTCTGATTTTTTGAATTGGGCTGTCTTTGAGGGTGTCAGGTGGTATCTCATAGTGGTTTTAATTTGCATTTCTCTTTTGGCTAATGATAGGGATCATTTTTCTCATATGTTTTCTCTTTGGGCATTCAGATTTCAGACTCTGTGAAACTTCTGTTCAAGTCCTTTCCCCATCTCCTCAGTGGGCAGTTAGTTTTTCCTCTTATTGTAAGCTTGCAAAGTATTGTAGATTTCAGTAATAAGGACTTTGTCTGATATGTTATTGCTAAAGATGTCTTCCCAGTCCGTGGGCTCTCTTATGACTCTCTCGGTGAATTTTTTCGATGTACGGACTTGTCTATTTGTGACTCCTCTGTATTTGTATCCTTCCCTATTTCGGATAGCCTATGTATTCCCTGTGCCAAGGTTCTCGGGTTTGTCCCAATTCCCTCATTAATGGACCTAATTGTTTGGCATTTTATCTCAAGGTCTGTGATCCACTTTGAGTTTATTCTTGTGCATGGAGTGATTTGAAGGTCTTGTTTCATTTTTCTGCAGGTAGATATCCACTTTTTTCCAGCACCATTTATTGAAAGGGATATCTGATTCCCATTTGATATTTTTGGGGCCCTTATCAAAGATCAGTTGCCTGTATGCTGATGTGTTTAATTTCTGGCTCTTCAGCTCTTTTCCATTGGCCTGGATATCTGTCATTATACTAGTACCAAACTGTTTTGACTACTGTGGCCATATAATACCTGCTATAGTCAGGTAGAGCAAGACCTCCCACTTTGTCCTTCTTCTTGAGGAGTTCTTTGCTAATTCTGGGCTTCCTCCCCCTCCATATGAAGTTGGTAATCAGTTTTTCCAATTCTTTGAAGAAGGATGGTGGTATTCGTATAGGGATAGCATTGAAATTATATAGTGCCTTGGGCAGAACTGACATCTTTACTATATTGAATCTGCCAATCCATAAGCATGGGATGTTCTTCCATTTGCTGAGATCAGTCTTGTTTTCCTGTAATAGTATTTTATAACTTTCCTTGTACAAATCTTTCAGTGTTTTAGTCAGATATATCCCTAGATATTTCAATTTACACTTGGCTATTATAAAGGGCACTACCTTTTTAATTGTCTCTTCTGTGATCTTGTCTGATGTGTATAGCAGACCGATAGACTTCTCTGTTGATCTTGTATCCTGTCACTCTGCCATATTCCTCTTTTGCTTCCAACACTCCACTTGAGAAGTTTAGGCGATTTTCGATGTATAGAATGGTATCACCTGTGAATAATGATAATTTCGCTGCCTCCTTCCCCAGATAAATACCTTTGACGTATTTTCCTTGTTTCATGTTGTTAGCTAGGACCTCCAGTATGATGTTTAATAGGAGTGAGGACAAGGTGTATCCTTGTCTGATCCCCTTTTTCAGTGGAATTGTTTTGTCTTTCTCCATTGACTACCACATTGGCTGTTGATTTTTCATATATAGTTTATATAATGTTGAGGAGTTTTCCTTCTATTCCTATCTTCTTAAGTGTCTTAATCAGGAATGCATGCTGTATGTTGTTGAGTGCTCTTTCCGCATCTATCGATATTATCATGTGGTTCTTATAATTTTTCCTGCCAATGTGGCAAATAATACTGATGGTCTTTCATATGTTGAACCATCCCTGCATCCCTTGTATGAATCCCACTTGGTCACGGTGAAGTATTTTTTATATGCTTTTGTATTCTATTGGCCAGTAGTTTGTTAAGGATTTTGCATAGATGTTCACTAGGGCTATTGGTCTGTAGTTTCCAATTCTTGTGGGATCTTGGCCTGCTTTGGGTATTAAAGTTATACGAACTTTATAGAGTTTGGAAGTTTTCACCTTTTTCTATGTTCTGGAAGAGTTTGTGTAGGACTGGTGTCAGTTCTTTCCTGAATGCTTGGTAGAATTCTCCTGTAAAGCCATCTGGCCCAGAGGAATTTTTTGGATAGTAATCCCTTGATACCATTTTCTATTTCTTCCATTGATATGGGTCTGTTGAAGTTCTTGACATCCATCTGGGATAGTCTAGGGAGGGATTGTGTTTCCAAATATTTGTCCATGTCTTCCAAGCTGTTGAATTCATTAGAGTACAGTCCTTCATAGTATTGTGTAATTATCCTTTTGATTTCATTAGAGTCCGTTGTAATGTCCCCTGTTTCATCCCTCATCCTTACAATTGACCCTTGTTCCTGCCTGCCTTTGGTTAGGTTTACCAGTGGCTTATCAATTCTGTTAATTCTCTCGAAGAACCAACTTTTAGCTGCATTATTTTTCCATAGTTTTCTTGTTTTCCTGCTCCTGTATATCAACTCTGATTTTTGTTATTTCTATCCTCTTGCTAGTTAGCAGGATTGTTCTGTTGACTCTGCTGGTGTAAGTTTTGTGCCAGCACATCATCCACAAGTGTCTCTTCTTTTTTCATGTGTGCATTTATTGCTATCAAGCCTTCCCCTGATAAATGCCTTTGCTGTATCCCAAAGGTTTTGGTACATCATATTTTCATTCTCATTGTTTTCTAGAAACTTCCTGATTTCATCTCTGATCAGGGTCACTAGCCACTCCTTTTGCAATAGAGAATTGCTCATCCTCCAATTGTTTGCCCTTGTTTTCTTCACTGGCCTTCCATTAATTTCCAGCTTTATGGCACAGTGACCAGAGAGAGAGGTCTGTATTATCTGTATGTGCTTGAATTTACCCAAGTTTGACTTGTGTCCCAGCATGTGGTCTATTTTCGAATGTGTGCCATGTGACCTTGAAAAGAATGTGAATTTTTTGCATTTGGGTGCAAAGCTCTGAAAATATATATCAAATAAACTCGTCCAATTGTACTGCTTAGATCTGTAGCCTCCTTGTTGAGTTTCTTTCCCAGTGATATGTCTTTTTTAGAGAGTGGTGTATTAAACTCACCTACTAAAATTATTGAATCTGTGATTTCTTTTTTCAATCTTTTGGAGTGTTTGACTTACAAATTTTGCAGGACTCTCGACGGGCATGTAAATATTTATTGTGCTCACTAGTCCTTGGTCCACTGTTCCCTTGTTTTGGCTTGTATCTTGAGATCAATTTTGTCAGATATTAAGATTGCCACTCCTACTTTATTGTATAGCCATTTTCTTGGTATATTTTTCTCTAGTCTTTAATTCTCAACCTGTTTTTTGTCTGCAAGCTTGAGATATGTCTCTTGTAGGCAGAAAATCAATGGGCTATGTTTTTTGAGTCAGTCTGTTAGCCTCTGCCTTTTAATGCCTGAGTTTAGGCCACTGATATTCAGTTTTATTAAATCCATCTGTGGACTATGTGATGTCATCTTATACCTTTTGTGTTGGGTATCCTCCTACCTACCTATCCTATTCACTTGCGTTGTGTGTGGTTTATTTTTTGACTTCTTTCCACTATTGAGCCAATGCTATCATGGGAGCTGTTTTCCTTTGTTGCCCTATGGGTGGAGTTGTTCTATGTCATGGTCTCTTATTTTCCCTCAGTGACTTTTGATCTGCCCATACTGGATCGGCAAAGATCTTTCGTAAGGCTGGGTTTCATTTTATGTATTCTTTGAGTTTTTCTGTGTCTTGGAAGACTTACTTCTCCATCTATCTTAATAGATAATTTTTCCAGGTATAGTATTCTTGGGTTTGCTTGTTTTCCTTCAATTTTTTGGAATATGTAACTCCATTCTTTCCTCTTCTTCATTGTGTCGGCTGATAGGTCTGAACATACTCTGACTGGGGTACCTTTAGACATGACTATTTGCTTTTCCAAAGCTGCTTTTATGATCTTCCCTTTTTCCTGAGAGTTGGATAATTTCACTATTATATGTCTTGGTGACTTCTTGGGATTCTGTCTGATTGGTGTTCTTTCAGCCTCCTGAAGGGTTGCCTGATTTTCATTTTCCATTGTATCTAGACTTCCATGGATGAAAGACCAACTGAGTGCCAGGCAAGAACAACAGCAAATAGAGTGATAGAGAGACCTAGGGAAAGGCAAAAGTAACAGTGATGACTCCTAATAAACCCATCCTAGATCGTTAAGAGACCAATGGTGCTATTGCCAGAAACAGGGATGTGGAACCAGAACTTGGGCACTTGGAATGTCAGGATGGTGCCCAAGACGAGACAGTTAGAAGGTTTTCCTTTGGGAGTCTATAAGACTAAAAAGAGTTAGTGTTTGTGTTGGAAAATGGTAAAGATGGTGAGTGTAAGGAATTCACCCAATTTCTTTTTTGAAGATAGTAGTTTCAGGAGAGTTATTACGACTTAGGTTTAACCACGTAACCTATAGAAGCCAACGTGAACCAACATTTCCTAGTCTTTGAATGTGTTAGGCCGAGTTGACTGGAGAAACAAGTCCAGTGGTACTCATATATGTGTAAGAAAGAGCTTTATATCCCAAAGTACTAATAAATGAAGGCAACATTCCAGCCCAGGCCAACTCAAGTTCATAAATCCAATACCTGTTTATAAGTCCTTTGCGTTAGGCCAGGGTGACTATAGAAAGAAATGCATTAACACTCATATATGTGAAAGAGAGAGCTTTATATCAAGAAGTAGTTATTTATCAGGAAAACAGCCCAGTACAGATCAAGTCCATAAGTCCCATACTAGTCCATAAATCCCTCTTCAGACCCATGCAATGATAGATAATGCAGGAAGATCACAGGTCGGTGGGTGCAGTCTTAGGGATCCAATGGCAGTGGATGCATCTCCAGGGCTCTGGCTGTTATCAGTGTGGCTTGAAGTGGCTCAATAAGAAGGTAAAGCAGAGAGAGAGGGAGTCCAGCCTCCAGAGAGCCATTTATCTCAGTTGCCCGCCAATCAAGTTGTGACCTGATTGACAGATTAAACTCTGCCCACATATTCCCATGGGAGCCACGTTGGCCCCCGCCAGAAAACCTCACTATCACATCACTGTTCAGACTCACACAGCCACACACACTGGTACGGAATGCAGGAAAATCACACGCTGGTGGGTGCAAAGTGGCATGGATCCACAGTCAGTGGAAATATCGCAGGACTCGGGCAACTGTCCAGGTCAGTAGCAAGCAGGAGGGGAAAGACAAAGATAAGAGGAGGTTCCCAGAGCCCTCCTTATGAGAAGACTACACCTCCAGGAGGCACCATCAGGGTGTGATTTGATTGACAGGTTAAATATCACCCCTACACTTTTATATATATCTTCAAGTTGACATAAAATCATTTAACTTTCAGACTGAAGGATTAGACTGAAACCACATAGGAACCCTCGTAGGACTATTCGCAACAAGGCTCATGCACAGCCTTAGCAAAGCACAGGTGGAATTCATTCGTCACCACTTGAAGCACCGTTTTAAAAAAGAAATCTGTTCTTCATGTATCCTCCTGCTCTGAAGGTCCCCCTATGTAAGGTCCCCTCTGAAGGTCCCTCAGTTTAGCTTTAACAAAGATGCTTCGCCTAAGGAAAAAATAGTACAACGTCCTAAACTCCAATTAGCCAACACAATTAGACATTAGTCACACTTTAGACCCACTGGAAGCAACTTCACATGTGCTTCTCCCAGTTGCTGTGCGACAACAATGTACACATTTTAGTAGTAGACGTCCTCTTTGAGAAATTGCCTCTCCTTATTCTATGAAATTTTCTACGTTTAGAACTATACCTCTTTCCCTGCGGTTGTTTTCAAGGCATTTATGTGACCAGTTTTGCTTATCAGTAATGGTCCAAAAATTTCCTAACACAGAGCAATTAATATCTGTCAGTGAAAATAAATTACATTTTTCATCGCTTGTGACACTCTCTCAAATGCTGGCTGAAAGTGCCATAATTATGCATCATCATGCTATGTAATTTTGGTGGCTGGTGTAGTGGTGCTTTAGGGGTATGATTTATAGTTTCTGAGTTTATTTATTTATTTTTGCGCCACATTAATAGGATAGGTGTAGGAATTGGGACCTGAATCTGGAAATGACATTTTGCAGACAAATTTGTATTGTTTTCATCCTTTCAAAGAGGCCCATCTTTTAGAGATTTGTTCACAACTTTTTGTTGTTGTTGCACATTTAGGTATGAAAACTCTGTGCGTTCTGATCCCAGCACCAAGGACCATTGCCTCACAGGACTGGAAGGCACAGCACGCTTTTAAAATTTGCATAGAATCTATGCATGCTCAGAACACATTTTTCTATTGTCCTATAGAAAAAGTAATATAGCTGAAAACTGTGTTACCTCTGTAGGGTCTCTTTGGTCTTTGCCTTTTAGCCACAGTCGGCTGCCTTGCCCATGTGTCTTTATCATAAGGACCAGCCACAGACAGAGGCCCACCCAATCCTTACCCTGGGCCCCAGGCTCTTCTCTTTTGGCCATCTAACCCGGGCTTGATTTCGACTTCTTTTTGCATCAGAACAAACTCTGTGTGGTGCAAATGATTAACTCCTTTGACTATTTACAGAAAGGTGGAAGGCCTCAGTCCACTCAGGGGCATCTCAGAAGAAAGGCCTGGCAATCCACTTCCCAAAATTCAGCCACGGAAAACCCCATGGAGCCCTGTCTGCTCTGACAGACAGGATTGCCCTGAGTTGGAACTGACTTCACTGAAGCTGGGTTCTTTTAGTAACTAATTTGGACTCACTTCTTCCTCAACAGAGTGGTACTTTAGTGGGTTACTTGTTGGACTGTCAACCAAAGGTTAGTAGTTGGAAACTACCAGTCACGCCTCAGGAGAAAAATGGGGCTGCCTATTCCCATAAAGATCTAGAGTATCAGAAACCCACAGGGCTAATTCTACCCTGTCCAGTAGGGTCACTGTGAGTTGGAATGGCCTCAGTGGCAGTCTGCTTTGCTTTGTTTTCTTGTGGATTTCTACTTGCCTGGACACACTTCTTACCTGTTGGTGTCTTCCCCTACTCAGCTCCCCCGGCCTCTTTTCAAGGGGGAGAAATGGTCAGATTAAGTCAGGAGGAGGAAGAGGAAGAGGAGGAGGAGGAGGAGGAGGAGGAAGGCTGCCACGGACTGGGGTGAAAATCCAGCAAATCACTCAGTACCCGAACCTTCTAATGAAGCTCCTCAAATTGCAGTGCTTGAAACACAGAATGAGTCCAATGCGATCTCATGGCTCCAGGACCTCCATCTTCAACTGAGCAATATGCTTCTCATCCTGCTAGACTACAACCAATGGTCCCATTCTGAAACAGTGAAAATGACCTTTCAGGGTCACATCAGTAATTTAGAATCCTCTCACTCGCTGCCATCACCTCGATGCCCATTCAGAGTGACCTCATAGGACAGGGTGGCACAACCCCATGAGTTTCCAAGACTGTAACTTTATAGGAGTAGAAAGCCCCATCTTTCTCCCGCAGAGGGGCTGGAGGTTTGGAACTGCTGACCTTTGGATCACAGCCCAATGTGTAACTACTACACCACCAGGGCTCCTTGCAATTTAGAAAAGTGCTCCTGAAATGTAGTTATGGTGAAAGGGAAACCAGGTCTGGAGAGAAGGTACCTCACTCTGCATGTCTCTAAGTCTTTTCTCCTATCTCCATGCGGCCCCTAAGACATGCTATTCTGGAAGGCAATCAGGAGACGGGATATTTGATGTGGTTTTCAAAGCAATGGAAAGCCATTGCAAACACATCTATCTCACTGGCCACCCCTTATCATTAATATAGCACTGTTCACCAGGCTCATAGAGGCGTGGATGTAATACACACAGGATTACATGGGTAACAAAACCCTGCAGCGTTTTATGAGCACATCCCTACCTTATCTTGAAACTTCTGAAATGATTCTATCAGGAACAGCCAGTGTTGGCACTTGCCTTGGCATGGATTCTGACTCGTGGTACAATAGAGCAAGAAGTTGGCTGGCCTTGCGCCAGCCTCATGTTAACCAGCATGCTCATATTTACCATTGTGGTTTCTCTGGCTCTTTACCTTCCCAAAGGGATTGTTCCCCTCCAAAGATGGAGTCTTTTCAGTGACATGCCCAAAACCAGTGAGCTGGCACTGTGCTGTTGTGGTCCATGAATCTTTCAGTGGTTGATTTTTGGAACTAGATTTCCAAGTCTCTCTTCCCACTCCATCTTAATCTGGAGACATCACCGAACCCTGCCCAGTGTGGTTGAGCCTGCTGGCATGTAAAACACAGGTGGCATACAGTGGTACATAAGCCATCACAGCATGACACCCTGACAGCAGGTGCTGAAAGGCTATCTTTACTGGATGCCATGGGAGTACCACTATGAGCAAGATTTGCATTGTAAAATTGTAGAAGAGAAAACAAAGCACACGGAAGCCTGTCTTGACTGAGCAGATTCTGACTCACAACCAACCTACTCTATAGAACAGAATAGAACTGCCCCATAGACAGGTTTCCCAAGGGGGTAAATTTCTATGGCAGCTGACTGTCAGCTCTTGCTTCTCTCGAGAGAACTAGTGGGTTTGAACCGCTGACTTTGTGGTTAGTAACGGAGTGAACAAGCCACGGCATGGCCAGATGCGATATTGAATTTCCCAGTTGAAGAAACAAAAATGTGTCATGGTAACTAGAGAATTGGTCTTTCTGCACAGGACCTAAACTATTCAGTCTCCATATTGCATTCTAGCCATTTATACCAGTTAAATGGGTTTCAGCAAGTCAAACCCCATCTCCACAGAGCTGTAATTGCAACGTAATTTCAAACAACGGGAGCATGGAAAGTGATCGGGCCACATTAATGTTCTTGAACCACGAAGCAGAGCCTTTCACTCTGCGCATTCGCTTTGTTTAGGAAGCCCCCAAGTATCCTTCAGCAAGTCACTCTAGAAGACACGGCTTATTATAGGACAGAGTTTTAATGTATTGAATCAGAATAATAGAAATCAAGTCGAGGGGACTTGCGAGGTTATCTAGTGTGCTCACCTCATCTTACACGTTTCTATTTCATTTCTAAAAACAAACACCTGAAAGGATACACTCCCCAAAGAAACTGGAGCATCGCACCGGGTGATGCATTGGTAATTGGTAGTTACGACTCTGAAGGAGTAAGGGCATTAGGTTAATTGGCATAATACAAAGACAGATGCTTTATATTTTCAAACAATACATTAGCTAACCCCTACCGAGCGCTCATTGTGATTTAACATCGATGCAGAAGTTCATGTTTTGGAAATATTTATAGTCATTTTTAATGTGTTGTGCCTTTTATATGAGGTAGGTCAGCACCTCTTTTCCTATGGGGAGGGCATTACTGAACGCTGGAGATACCTGGCAGGCAGGAGATAGATGCTCTTGTTCTTGAGGGAATGTCAAAACAGAATTCACCTCTTTGTGTCTTAATATTTCAAAGGTCATGCTGCAACCTTTCATCATAGTGCATCCCTTGTCTTTTAAGTTTTTTTTAATCACACTGTGTCTAAAAATCATCATCATCACCATTGATCCAGGGCTTCCTAAGTGTGTCAGGCTCCATCCTAAACTCTTTATCTGTGCTGTCTAATTTAATGTTCACAATGCTGCCAGGAGGTGGGTATAACCTCAGTTTTCCAAAGGCTTGAAGGGCCTCAGACCAGGAAACTTGCTGTGTGAAGCCCTGGATCTGGTCGGTGAAGGGGCTGGGGCTTGAATTCAAATCCCTTGCTCCCAAGAGTTGCAACATATCATGTTGTGCAGTAACAACACTGGCTAAATTTATTGAACCTGTGGTTCCCATTTTAATCATCATTGGCAATCTCATGGGAGTGAGTTAATGTCACATTAAATATGTTGAGAAGGCTGTGATGGGTTTGGCTGCTGTAAGTTGCAAACATACTAGCTTCATGTGTGTATGTATCTTCTGAGCTGTAAGCCATTTACAGAGATACAGTCAGGAGAACCCACCTTGTAGACCCAAGATGGGGTTTTCACAGGATCCTTCAAAATATACCAGTAGGTGATTCCCTTTATATTAATGCTATCCAGAGCCTCATCTGGCCATTTATAAGATCGTTTCATATGTGTAGACCTTTTAATAGGTGTATATATTTCTGATTGCATAATGAAAATTAGGGAAAAAATGGGAGTCATTTCATAACAACCCCTTTAGCTTTCTTATATATACTCCGTGATCCAAAGCAAAGGGAAACGCGAGGAAGGATATAGCAAAGGCAAGAGCTAAGGACAAAAAAATAACTTTTCCAAATTTACTAAGTTCAGGGGTGCTAAAGATAGACTTCATAGGGAGATTCATTAGATAGATACCTTAAAGATGGCATATAATTGAAAAGGACGCTGGAATTTATTTTCTTCATAATTTCACCATTAAATATTTAGTTATTTGTATTAATGGATGCTTAATTAAAAAATCATTTTATTGGGGATTTATACAGCTCTTATTGCAATCTTACGTCCATTGTGTCAAGCACATTTGTACATTTGTTACCATCATCATTCTCAAAACATTTTCTTCCTACTTGAGCTTTTGGTATCAGCTCCTCCTTCTTTCCCCTCTCTCCCTCACAAACTCTTGATAATTTAGACATTATTATTATTTTGTCATGTCTTACACTGTCCGACATCTCCCTTCGTCCACTTTTCTGTTGTCCGTCCCCCAGGGAGGGGGTTCTATGTAGATCCTTGTGATCGGTGCCCCCTTTCTACCCCGTCTTCCCCTTCCCCTCCTGGTATTGCTACTCTCAATATTGGTCCTGAGGGGTTTATCTGTCCTGGATTCCCTGTGTTTTCAGTTATCTGTACCCATTTACATCCTCTGGTCTAACCAGATTTGTAAGGTAGAATAAGGATCATGATAGTTGGGGTCAGGGGAGGAAAGTTGTATGTTTCATCGTGGCTGTACTGCATCCTGAATGTACCTTTCCATAAGGGGATGTCCATTTACCTACAGATGGGCTTTGGGTCTCCACTCCACACTTCCCGTCATTCACAATGATATGATTTTTTTGTTCTTTAATGCCTGACACCTGATCCCATCGACACCTCATCATCGCACAGGGTGGTGTGCTTCTTCCATGTGGGCTTTGTTGCTTCTCAGGTAGATAGTCACTTGTTTGTCTTCAAGTCTTTAAAGCCCCAGATGCTATATCTTTTGGTAGCTGGGCTCCATCAGCTTTCTTCACTACATTTGCTTATGCATCTGCCTTGTCTTCAGCGATAGTTTTGGGAAGGTGAGCATCATGGAATGCCAGTTTAACAGAAAAAAGTGTGCTTTCATTGAGGGAGTACTTGAGTGGAGGTCGAATGTCCATCTGCTACCTTAATACCAAATCTATAAATATATGCACATAGATCTATTTCTCCATCATCACATATAAATATATTTACATGTGTACATACCTGTATTGAGACCTCTGTAAATGCCCTTTGCCTCCTAGCTCTTTCTTTCCTCTATTTCCTTTGACTTTCCTCTTGTCCCACTCTCATATCCAGCCTCCATTTGGGTTTCAGTAATTCCTCATGGTTACATTACCCTTGATGAAGCCCTACCAGGTCTTCTACACTCTCCTCGCCATTGATTTTGGATCACTTGTTGTTCCCTTGTCCCTGGGTTTGTTAATACCTACTTTCTTTCCCCATCTCCCTCTCTCCCATGTCTCCCTGGAACTCTCAGCCCTGTGGTTTTTTCCTCCAGATTGTTTATTCCGCCTATCTTATCTAGATATACCTGCAGAGCTAATAATATGCACAAAAAATAAGACAGAGCAAAACAAAGCAACACAATAAAACAACAATATAAAAACTAGTGATGACCAAAAAAAAAAAAAAAAAAGAAAAGAAAGAAAGAAAAGAAAAGCCTGTTAGTAGTTCAAGGTCTGTTTGTTGACCTTTAGGAGTGTTTTCCGGTTGAGTCTGATGGGGTGCCATGCCCTGGCCCCAAGGTCTGTTTCTGGTATTCCCTCCGGATTTCCTTGCTCTGCTTCCCCTACTGTTCCGTTGCACACCCTTAGCGTTTTGTCTTGGTGTGGTGGGGTCAGATCAGGCACAATTCCTGCATTGTGTCTCAAGTGTTGTCCCCCGTAGCGCTTTAAGTCAGTGAGGGACATATTGTCTGGTAGTGTGGCTGACTCTCTGGTCCTCTCTGCATTGGTTGCTCTGAGCAGGGATATCATCCTCAAGGTAAGGTGGGCCAGGATGTGCTTCACTCTCTGTTACTCCCCCTTCATTTGCTCCTGTGATCTCTGATCAGACATGTCCCTCTCCCTGAGCTGCAGCTTCAGTGCTGTCCTTTGAAGTAAATTCTTCTGGGGGAAGAGGCAGGTGTCCAGGTAGTTGGAATTGGGGCCAGGCCCCCAGATCTCTCCACTGGTTCCCTACTCCACGCCGGCATGTTGTAGTCACATCTTGGAGCACCGGTTGAAGTCTGGTCCCACTTTCCCGGTGGAGATAGAAACAATACCCTCCTATTGGATGGGTTAGTGTCCTGTTCCCTCACTACCCATGTCTTTTTTATTCTTAACATTGTTACAATATTCAAAGAGTTACATTTCATTATAACAGTTATCTGTCTTGGCTGCTGACCAAAAGATTTAGTTTAAGTCTACCCAGAGGTGTTGGAAACCTTATCAGGTACAGTCCTACTCTGGCACACATGGAGTTCTCATGGTTTGGAATTGACTCAATAGAAATGTGTGGTTTATTTGTGTGTGTGTGTGTGTGTGTGTGTGTGTGTACACAACCATATAATGTATGTCCTTAGAATTCAGCTAAAATTCAATATTTCATGCTTTCTCATTCTTTGTCTCTGTTGCATTCTCAGGATTTCCTTAAATCTACTCTATTTCACGAATATTTTCTTCAACTGGGAGGGGCCATCTGTTTAATTTTCCCACTGAATTTTCAGTTTCAATGACAATATTTTTCATTTCTAGAAGTTCTATTTTCTAGGTCTTGTTCCTTTCTCTCATTATTTTTATGATGTTTTATTTCTCGGACCAATTTTAATGAACGTCTCATCATCTATTTTATGATCTCATGCCCATAGTAGTTCTAATTCTCTTGTCTGTTGTGTCTGCTGATATTCCTTCTCCTGATGGTTTGTTTACACACAGCTTCTGTGTATTTTAATGGCACGCTAATTTTCAAAGGGAAGTTTTCTTGTTTTGCTGTGATAGTCCTATGAGTAAACATCCTATTAGTGCAATTTGCATTTACTTCTGCTGGAACCACAAGAATTTTCCTCATCAGAAACTAGGGTTTTTGTTTTTTTTTTTTGCTTTTTAACATTTATGCTTTTTCCCTCTTTTAAAATAATCATTGTATTGGGAGCTCTTATAACAATCCACTACCTCAATTGTCAATCACATTTGTGTATATGCTGCCATCATCAATTTCAAAGCATTTTCTTTCTACTTGAGCCCTTGGTATCGGCTCCTCTGTTATTTCTACCTCCCCCACCCTCCCACCCTTATGAGCCCTTGATAAATTATAAATTATTTTAATTTTCATATCTTACACCATCTGCTGCCACATTTCTGTTGTTCATCCTCCTGGTATATATTATATATTGACTATTGCGATCACTTCCCCCCTTTTTCCCTCTTCTCACCCTACTTTCCCCCTACCCTCGTGGTATTGCTACTCCCATTCCTATTGCTGAGGGGTTTATTTGTCCTGGAGTGTGTGTATGTGTGTGTGTGTGTGTGTGTGTGCTCATGGCTCTTATCTATACCAATGTACATTCCCCAGTCACTCTGGATTTGTAAGGTAGAACTGGGTCATAATAGTTGGGGGGAGGAAGTATTATAGAACTAGAGGAATGTTGTGAGTCTCATCTGTGCTATACCGAACCCTGGCTGTCTTGTTCCTTCCTTGTAACCCTTCTGTGAGGTGATGTCCATTGCGTACAGATGGGCCCTAGGGCCCCACTCCAACCTTCCCCATCACATCAATTAGCTTGTTTGTTTTGGGTCTTCTGCTGCCTGATACCTGATCCCATTGAAACCTTGTGATCACACAGACTGGTGTGCTTCTCCCACGGTGGACTTTGTTGCTTCCCAGTTAGATGGCCATTTGTGTAACTTCAGTCCTTTAAGACCCCAGACATTATCTCTTTTAATATCCTGGCACCATCAGCTTTCTTCACCACATTTGCTTATGCACCGATTTTGTCTTCAGCCATCGTGTTGGGAAGGTGAGCATCGCAGAATGCCAGCTTATTGAGGGAGGGCTTGAGTAGAGGCCCAATGTCCATCTGCCACCTTGATACTTAACATATAATTATATGTGCAAAGACCCATATCCCTATTGTTACATATTAATATATTTACATATATACATGCCTATATTTATACCTCTGTGTCTTTTGCCTCCTAATTCTTTCCTCAATTTCCTTTTACTTTCCTCTTGTATCACTCTCATGTTCAACCTTTATTTAGTTCTCTGTAATTCCTCTCAACGACATTGCTCTTGATCTACCCCATCAGGCTTTCGATGCCCTCCTTGTCATCCAGTTTTAGATCTCCTGTTGTTCCCTTGTGCCTGAGCTTGTTGGCTCCCCATTCCCTTTTCCCCACCTCCTCCTCTCCCAAGTCCCCCCCTGAACTGTTGGTCCCTTTGTTTTCTCTTTGGGACTGTTATCCTGCCTAAGTTATTTAGATAGACTTAGAGGGAAAAAAAGAAGAAAGAAAAGAAAAAAACTCCCCAAATTATAAATAGTTCCAGGCCTGTGTGTTGATCCTTATCAGTGTTTTCCAATGGGGTTTGATGGGGTGCCAATCCCTGCCTGTCAGAAGTCTGTTTTCTGGATTCTTCATCACTTTGCTCCTCTCTGCACCCTTTGTGTTTCACCCCAGTGTGGGTGGGTCAAACTGGGCATGATTCTGGCACTGTGTCTCCCGAGGGTAATGCTGTGGGTCAGTGAGGGGACGCTGTGTCTTGTGGTGGGGCTGGCTCTATGGACCTCTCTCTGCATTGGCTGTTCTGAGCAGGAGTGTCATCCTCGAGGCTTGGTGGGCCAGACTGTGGTCCACTCTCTCTCATTCCCTCTTAGTTTGCTCCCATGTGGTCTGGGCAGACCTTGGCACCCATTTTAAGGTTAATTTCTGGCTGGGAATTTCTGCACAACTTGAGTGGTATCAATTGAGATCTTACAGCCTTACATAGAATATGTAGGCAAGTAAAAATAGTGCTGGAAAATCACTGAGACTTTTATTCAATTAAAATGTCAATACTAGGAGCCTTCAAAAAGTTCATGGAAAGATGGAATAAAAAGATCAGGGAACTTCTCTATGAGCAAGTTTTGAAGCCCCTTTCTACGTGTAGCTGCTGTTTCTTGACACGCACCTAGGTCTCTGGGTTTATGAAGTGGTGCTCCTATCTCTCTGACTCACCTTCAAATAATTCTGTGCTCTCTGATTTGCACCACTTCAAAACAGCAGCTTGGGTAACCGCAAGGGGCTCCAATTGTATTCCTTTAAAATGCTCTTTGAGTTTGGGGAACAAAAAGAAACCTGTAGGAGTAAGGTGGCTGGGGCCTGTAGCACTGCCCAAGAAAGAAAGCCAGCTTTGTGCATCTTCCCTTGTGGATGAGCTGAGGGCAAGGAGACAAAAGAACATTTATATGGTTAGGGTGGAGATGAAAAGTAGGAGAGGACCCAGGATAGGAGGATGGATGACCAGCTTCCCCCTGATGCCTACAGGGCACCTGTCCTAGTCCTCCAGTGGTGGAATTTGTTTTTCTCACTGAACATGGTGACATTTACTCAACCAGATGAAGCGAAGGGGAGGCCAAGGAAGCTAAGTGAGCTTCCTTTGTGGCTGAAAGGTCAGGGTGATTTCTAGCCATACTGCATCATTTTATAGTGGGTCTCTGTCCTTTCTCCACCTTCCTGGTTTGTTTTTAAGAAAGTCATATGTGTGTGTGTGTGTATATATATATATATATATATATATATATATATATATATATATATATATATATATCTTCTATTTATCTTTAAAAAAAGAAAATCTTTGGATTAGACTTTCTGATTTCAGACACATGCAAGCAGCCTTGTCCTTATCCCTCAGAGATGCTAGCAGGTTCGAACTGATGACCTAGACAGTAACAGCCCAGTGTGTAACCCTCCACATCCCCAACACTCCTTAATAATGAAAGAAAATCAAAACAAGCCACAACAACAAGACCACCACCGTCCAGTCCTTTCTGACTCACAGCAACCCCATAGGACAGAGTGGGACGGCCCTTTGGGGTTTCCAAAGGTGTCGGTCTTTATGGGAACAGCAAGGCCGGTCTTTCTCCCGAGGGGCAGGTGGTTCACTCATCGACCAACTCTAAGATCACAGGCTTAAGCAATCCGCTACGCCACTAAAAAGCCGACCCCCAAACTCCAAACTCGCTGCCATGGGGTGGATTCCGACGCATGGTGACCCTAGAAGACAGGGGTAAATGACCCCTGCGGGTGTCTGAGACTGTAACTGTGAGAGCAGAAAGCCTCCTCTTCTCCCGTGGAGTGGGGAGTGGCTTCTGACACTGACCTTGCAGTTAGCAGCCCAGCTCGGAACAACTGTGTCACCGGGGCTCTGAGTTAGAGACACCCGCCACCCTGGGAGAGGAGGCCAGTCCAGGAAGTCTAGGGTCCTCTGGACCTGAAGAGGAATCTTTTATTTAGGAAATAATGGCAGTCCACTAAATTCTAAGAATGCACCATGGATTTGATATGTGGTAGTGGTTTGTTTCGGAGAACATTTTCTTTTCCGTTTGAAACTCCAATAAAATATGGCGTACAGACCCATCCTACTATCCTTTAGAACGAAAGTCTTGAGACACAGAAAGACAAACACTCCCAGGCTGACAGTACTTTGGGGAGAGTGGCCTATTTAAATAAATTCTTTTGAGATTACACTATGAGTGCTTTGTGAGCCTTTAAAAATCATTGCCAAAAGACATTAAAAAATTCTCCCTAGTGAACTTTTCATGAATATGGAAAAGTAGCTTTTTTTCCCCCCACTTATAAATATTTTGTGGTTAGGGAATACTTCAGAAGTTATTTTAAAATTCCAGAGGATATATGTGTGTGTGTGCGTGTGTGTGTGTGTGTGTGCGTGTGCGTGTGTATAAAGGAATACTCAAAGAGTTCAGAGAAATTTTTCATTATCTTTTAATTCCCTTTTCCCATCAAATTTTGAAGCCCCTTCGTGTATATACACATATATAATTAAAATATGATTCACTGCTTTATAATTTTCTCCAAATAGTTTTCTAATTTTTAGCCCCCCAGAAAAATAACCAGAAAGCTGCAGACTGAACCTTTTTATCGTAACGTGTCAACGACACCCGAGAAATCGTTGTATTGCTGGTGCTCGGCCATAAGTAATATCCTTGTGAAAGGTCCTGTCTCCAGGAAGGAGTCCCCGCGGAGAGAAGAAATTCAAGAATCATAGTTCATTCCCCACTTTGTGGTCATAGCCTCAGAAGGGCTTGGGAGGAAACAACATAGGAAGATATAAGGTTTCTTCTTTAAAATCGTCACTCGGTGAATGGTAATGTTAACAGCGCACTAGGCAGTGCCATGGAGCGAGTGCACAGTGCAAAGGACTAAGGAGTTCGGAGGTTCGAGTCAACCCACAGGGGTGGGGGTGGGGTTGGAGAGCTCAGGAGACCCACCTGAAGTCTACTTTCCTGTAAACCAGCCATTGGAAACTCTTGTACTCAGACCCCATGGGGTGGGGGTGGGGTGGAGGTAGAGTTTGCCATGGGTGGGAGCTGACTCAATGGCAGCTGGTACCCATGGCTAAAATGAATCAGGAAAGTGCTCCATAGCCAACGCCAGTCTATAAACCACCGATACATCTTGTCCAGAGATTATGATTTCCCTTAAATTGATGTTACCTGAGTAGACGCATGCACATCACTTTCATTAGTGAGGATCCTGCTCTCAATACCAAATGCTCCTGAACAGACATTCCAGTGCTATACCAAGAGATAGTTGTGCTCAAGCAGGGACCCATGAGCCTGTTGTAATATTCAATTTCCTTTCCATTCTCTTAATTGAAATGAAGTTGCCCCTGCTGCGTTTGGGCAGTGGAGTCTTTATGAATGTCTGAAACGCTCAGCAGCATAGAAATTGATGTGTTGTCTTACCTGGCTTTAGCTGCTGCTCTTCTATGCGGGCTGCCTCCTATCTGCCCGCAGCATGATGCTATTACACATATTCCATCAATCCCGCCTTTGATGATGAAGGAGCGCTGATTAGCCTCTTCGGATTACTTTGATTTTGAAATTAACTAGTCCCCTCATCTGTAAATCATTTACTCCAAAATGCCTAGCAATCAAAATAATAACATCAATGATTTTCCATGACTTAGGCCCATGATGCAAATTAGCTCGTGGAAGTAGCTTTAGCAAGCAGCGTGGCTGGTGAGTGTTATGCTTCCTGTGTTGGCCAAATATTTTTTGGAAAGTCTACCAATTTCAAATGGAGCCCTTGACCCCCATAGGGTAGGGAAGGACACTCTGTGGCTCAGTTACTGGGAGATCAGTTGTCTGTAATCTGAAAGACTGGCACAAACTACAATGTTCAATGATTGCTTCTCACCTCTTGCTTCTTTCTGATGGCATTCTTTATAAACCAATGAGGATTCAGGGGTGACAATTAATTTAGCAGGAAATGAATAATCCAACACATAATCAGGACTGGCCAACATCCCCACAAGTTATGGCTGCGTTTCTGACATTCGTCAGTGCCAATGTTGCATGGCTTCTAAAACACCAAATTCTTATCCACATATAGCTCCATTCGTTAAGCTACTTCCTAACTCTTCTGTATGCTTCCTCCTTCCCCTACCACAGTCTGCTCCTTATCTGTATGCTACTGTGCATCAATCTATGAGCATTTGAAATCAGTGTCCTTCTTACTAGTTGTAAGCTAATTAAAGTTGCGTTTCCAACAGGTTCATTCAGTTTCCACACCTCCTATGGAGAATTTGCATTTTCTCACAACTTCTATGAATAAGATCTCGTTAAAGTACAGATTATGATTCAGTATATGTGGTTGCAGCACGGTGTTGAACCTGAAGAAATAGATTTGAATTCCTGAATTAAAGGCAGAGTCTATAGCTCATCCCTTAGGTATACTTTGCCCTTAATCTGGTATTTAGTAGGTACTCAGTAGCTATTTGTGCAGTAAAATAATGGATGGATTGTTATTTTTCTTTGACTCATGGCTACTCCAAGCAATATAGAAGGGAGCGCTGTCTGATTCTGAACCATTCCCATGATGGGCTGTGGATCAGATGGTTGTGACTGCAGGGCTTTCATTAGTTGATCTTCAGAAGTAGATCACCAAGCCAGACCTTTTTCCTAATTATCTTAGTCTGGAAACTCAGCCCAGACCAGTTTAGCATTATTGTAAGCCTCCATTTAGAGGTGGAGCAGCTGCACATGAGGTGCTTTGGTGGATATGGGAGGAAGACAGTAAGTCTACCACTGAACCACTACTGCCCCCTAATGGATGGCTGGCTTCAATCTGCTTGATCATCTTTCCCAACCCTTGTTTCAGCATCATGTACCTAAAGATAGGTGATACTGCCTATTATGTGCTATGTTAAAATAAAAATATTACTTATGTTTCACAATTTCTCCATTTATCAAACACATAACCTCGTTTCATGTTATTATTTAAAGAAAGGAGTTTTCTCATGAATGACTTTCCGTATGAACTGTTTCCATGGCTGCATCTTTTCACAAAAGGCTCACAAACAATTTCTGAAAGGAGCGGGTCTCCAATTGAACTGCCCGACTAATAAATTTCTTTCTAATAACTTCAAAGAAGCCAACCTGAAGTAAAATAGCATGGACTTATTGAATACTCACTAAGAGCTTCTGAGGTGTAGCAGTCTGTAAACTCATCGAGGCAAGGAGACACCTGCGTGAACTAAAAGCAAACACCACCCCCTTTAAACTCACTGCCTTTGAGCTGATGCCAACTGATGGTAACCCCATAGGGTAAGGTAGAATTGTCCCTCGAACGCACATCAAGTATAGAAACAAAGTAGTCAACCCAGGGGTCACCGTCGTCCGGTGCTGCGTGGACAGCCATCCTCTGACATGCTTCCTAGGTCTCAGGTTGGCACAAATGACTCCAGGATAACTTTTTGGTTGGTTTATCTAACATGCCACAGACTGGAAAACCTGCCCCAGACTACTCCTAAGCAGAAACCCAAACAACAACAACAACAACAACAAAACTCATGGCCATTGAGTTTGTGCCAACTCAGAGCAAACCTATAGGATAGGGCAGACTTGCCCCCTGTGAGTCTGTGCGACTTTAGCTCTTTACAGGAGTCGAAAGCCCGTCTTTTCCCCATTGAAGTGGCTGGTGGTTTCAAACTGCTCATCTTGCAGTTAGCAGCTCAACTTGTAACCCACTACATACACCACCAGGGCTCTCCTAGGCAAATAAGGAAAGGAAAATATTTCCCAGCCAGACTGGTTGCTGTCGAATCAACTTGAACTGACAGTGATTTCTAGGCCAGCCAAAAGGCTGTTCTCCTGAGGTGCCTCTGGTGGACCCAAACCTTCACCCTTTCAGGTGAATGCATTAACCATTTGCACCACCTCTGCACTCCTCGAAGGCCAGACGTAATACAGTTGGACGGACACATTTTTAAGAGGACTCTAAATTTATTCAGATTTAAATGCACTGCCATTCAGTTGATTCACCTCTTAGTGACCCTTGGAGGTTGTAAATCATTAGGGGAGCAGAACAGCTATTTATGTAATTAGCACCGACTCTGAAGCTGTAGAAAAAGTTCCGCAGTCCTGAGAAAAACATAAAACATTATGAATTTAATTTCCCAGGTGAATCCACCCACCCCCACCCCCAATGATATTTTGTTTATCATCCAGATACATCCAGCTGTAAATTAAAGAGCACTGCCTTTGTAAGTGTGGGGTAGGGGTCCAGCCATGCCTTGGATGAGTTGTTACAGGATGTTGTTGAGCTGTGTGCTTTCTGGAGTCCCTCGAGGTGCTGAAATATAAAGATTTAGTTAATTTCTAGCTTACACTCTAGTGCTGGAGAGTGTTTAGCACCTGGCACGCTGCCTGAGATGACTTTGTGAGCTTACAAGTGGGAGAGAGTTCTGTAACACCATGACAATGAGGCACACGTGTAAATAAGAGCACATATTTGTGGGAGAGGCATAAACATTCATTACTTAGGTGTTGGAAAATCTAGTGAGCTAATATTTATGGTGCAGTAGGAGAAGCGTTAAAATACTTCTGTGCCTATTTAATTGAGATATGGTGCTTTGGTTTTATGGTATATTATATGAATAAATCTTTAAATGCACTGCTGAGTGCATAGGTATTACCAATGTGTCAGACATGTCATGGAAATATATCTTTTTATATCTGTTACAGTGGATTTAATTGCTGTGGATTTAAACTGCTCCATCATCAAAATTGACCAATTTTGTAAAGTAGATAATTCAATAGAGCTTTATGTGTTTCTACATCTGCATATACAAATAAACAAGTATGTATATATGTATGTGTATACATGTATATACATAATTACCAAAGGCATGTAACAAGTACAATCTCAAAGTCATTTTTGAAAAGGAGTATTTTAATGTTCTCAGTGAATAATTTCTCTCTGCCTGAGAGCTACGGTTGTATCATGGGAAATATTCGGAGGAGAAGATAAAATTATTTAGATTTGCAGCTTCTTGTCATGGGAAGTGAAGGCATCTTATTGTTATTATTATTATTATTAATGTGATGGGAATAGTTCCATCACATCATGTCTCTGCACAGCATCCTGAGAACAACCTTTTCTTCACATAAATAATTACAGTTCTGCCTCCTGCCTGTGCATTCCTCCCCTTCTTCTGTTTCAGTGAGGAAGGGCCAAGGTCCACTTAGATAAAGACTCCTCTCAATAGGATAAGCATTGAGCTGTTAACCCAAGGTCCGCGGTTCAACCCCACCAGCTGCTCTGCGGGAGCAGGGTGAGTCTGTCTGCTTCTATAAAGATTTAGTCTTGGGAACCCTATGTGGGGTCTTCATGAGTTGGGATACTTTGGAGAGACCAGTCCCTTGGTAAAGTCGAGGGGCAGCAACAAGGGACTCACACATAACAACCATTGTGAGGGTGGCCCAGGACTGGGCCGCGATTTCTTGTGTTGCATGAAGCTTATGCTGAGCGGGGACTGACCTTATGTCACCGAACAACTACCACAACTGCAACAAGATGAATCATAATAAACTTGACGGCAGTGTGTTTGGTTTTTTTGGTTTGAGTATTGAGACAGGGTAGGTGAGGCAGGGGAGATGGATTGAGAGAATGTTTTGGGTTTTTTTTTTTCCTCCTAACAAGACTGAGGGTTGAACTGGCTGGAAAAGTAGAAGCTGTTTTAAAAAGCACACTTATTGAGTGTGGAAATTGCAGTCTCTTTCTAGACAAAGAATCAACATTAGACCTGATCATTTTTCCTTTCTCATGAAAATCTTTCCACAGCTTGGGCTCCTGGGCTAGGTTTTGGAAGGGCAGCCCTCAGGTATTGTTCTCCTAGACCCTAGACTGGGCCTGGTCAGACAAGATCCTGGTTTATATGCAGTCAATATTCTGGTGAGACCTGGTGGCATAGTGGGATAAGTGTTGGGCTGCTAACCTCAAGGTCAGCAGTTTGAACCCACCAGTAAATTCATGGGAGAAAGATGGAGACTGTCTATTCCTGTAAAGATCTACAATCTCAGGAACCCTTAGGGGCAATTCCACCCTGTCATTTAGGGTCACCATGAGTTGGAATCAACTTAAGAGGTTTTGTTTTTAAGCAACACTCTGGTGAGAAGTGGAGGAAACAGAAAACAAACCAGGAGACTATCCGATGCAGAGATAAGGGAAGGGCAGACAGCAGGGCCTGCAGTGAAGGAAAGGTAGAAGGAGCAGCATGGTGCCCTGAGCACTCTGCCCTCACCGTCCCTAGCCTTGAATTTGGGGAAGTCAGGAGTTCGGCAGAGCGAGTCTTTGGTAAGCACCCTTTTACCTCTTCAGGAACAGACAGCTTCTTCCAGTTTCTCCTGGCCCTCAGGCTCCCAGTCCAATCGAAGGGAGCATGGCTGATGCTGGCAGTTTAATGGTTAAAATAAGGGACTGGGCAGAATCTTAACAATGAAAAAATGAAGATGTGATAGTGTTCTAAAAGGGGAAGGACCATACACAATTGTGGGTTGGAAAATCTTATGGGGTTGATTCTGGGGTCCTTTGACGACTTGATGGTTGAGATATGTGATAGTGTTCTAAAAGGGGAAGGATGATACACAATTGTGGGTTGCAAAATCTTATGGGGTTGGTTCTGGGGTCCTTTGACGACTTGATGGTTGAGATATAACTCACGGCCAGGTGGTCTGGCATTGAAATGTTCATTAAGGACAGTCTCAGGCAAGTCCCCTGAGAGCACAACTGCCCCTTATTGGGCTGGCTCAAAACCCAAATCCAAACTCACTGCCATTGAGTGGTCTGTGGTTCATAGTGACCCTGTAGAACAGGGCAGAATGATCCCTGTGGGTCTCCAAGACTGTAAATCTTCATGGGAACAGGAATCAGCCCCTGTGCAGTGGCTAGTGGGCTCAGAGTGCTGACCTTGTGGTTAGCAGCACACCATGTAGCCCACTATAACCCAAATGTTCCTTATTGGTTTTCTAGGGCAGTCTTAATAGCACAAACTAGGTAGCCTATCTGGAGCACGATGGCACAATGGTTAAAGCAGTTGGCTGCTAACCAAAAGGTTGCTGGTTTGAACCTTCCAGTGGCTCCTTGGGAACATGCTGAGGCAGTCTGCTTCTGGAAAGACCACAAGCTTGGAAGCCCCTTGAGGGCAGATGGACTCTGCCTTAGGGAGTTTCTGTGAGTCAGAAGTGACTTGACGACAGTGGTTTGGGTATTCATTTGAGTAGCCTATGCGGAAAGCCCTCCAAATACGCGCAGTATCATTGTGTCGATTCCAACTCATAGCAGTCCTGTAGGAAAAGTAGACGTGCGCCTTACCATTTCTGGGAGCAGAAAACGGCAATTTTCTCCCAAAGAGTGCGTGGTACACTCGAACAACTGACTTTTAGCCCAAGCCGTCGTCCTCTACGCTAGTAACCCAACTCGGAACCCACTACGCTCTTAGGGGTCCTAGGTGGTTTATAGGAATAACCGTTTCTTCTTTCCCAGTTCTGGAGGCGATGAACTTGAATTGAAGGCATCTGCAGGGCCATGCTCTCTCTGAAGATTCTTTCATGGTTCTTTCCATTTCTGGCAACCCGTGGCCTTCCTTCATTTCCTTTGGGTTTTAAATGTATTGTCATATGACATCTTCCATCTGTATATGTCTCTTCTTTCTAAGAACACCATCCTGATGGCAGGGCCTACCCTACTCCAGGGCGACTTAGCATTAATTGACAACATTTTCAAACAGGGTCACGTTTCCAGGTATTGGGTGTGAGGACTTCAATATGTCTTTTTGGTGGGGGCACAAGTCAATCTGTGAGGCTAAGTTAAAAAATATATATATCTATGCAATATATATTGTCTGTGAGGAGAATATTGATGTTTTCTACTTTCAGAAATATATATATTTTGAAACATGCTCCATTTCAAACATGTGTGAGTGTATTCCAAATAAAATGTGTTCAAACACACTGCTGTGATCAGTAAATAGCTACAGACACATTTTTTCATTTCCTTAGTCTTGTTAGAATGCCATTAAGAACCAAACAAACAAATAAAAAAACAGTCAGACAATACAGTGGATTATAAAACAGACAGTGCAGTGGGTTTTAAAGGAACCTTTAAAATCTTTCAAGGCAGAAAGATCAGCCAGAAGTTTATGGTGACTTAGGGATCCCCAAGGTATGATCTTGATATCCCTGGTCTTATAGGGGGTTAGGAATAGGGCTTCTAATGGCAATGTCAGTGATTCAAACCCACTGGTCCTTTTGAGGGAGAAATAGGCTGTCGACTTCCATAAAGATTTTCAGCCTTGGAAACCCTGGGGAACATGTTGACGCTGTCCCGTAGGCATGCTCTGAGTTGGAATTGACTCCATGACCATGAGGGAGTGGAAATTTCCCAAGGGCGCCATGGAACCGAGTGGACTAGAAATCGTGAAGGACACAAGGTGATCACAGGAGACATTTTACGAAGATGGAAAACTACACTAGTGAGAAAAAGATCAAGAACTCTGTCCCCAAGCACGTTTTTTTCTCCCATGAGGAAAATGCACTTGCTTATTCTTTAAAGGGCCATCCTACGAGAATTTGGTTGAGAAAACCTTACCTCATCCACACTACAGCCCTGACCTTGCCCCTTTTGGACGTCTCTTTGATACCCTAACTCAAAGAACATTGAAAAGTGACCCGGTGGGAATCCCAGCAAGGAAGCCAAACTGCCATGTTGACATGCTCTCCATCCAAGAGCATGGAATTAGCTGTTTGGGGAAGGGTGTGAGACAGACGCACAACCCTCTGAAGCATATCGACCTAGATAGAAGATTTATCTGGACATGATAGCTGCACCTTTTGACACCTTTGCTTGATAAAAGTTTCCGTGGTGGTGTGACTGCATTTTTATTTATTTAACAAGGACCAACAGGAAAGAAGGTAAAGCAAGCTCAGGAGAACATGCCTTCCTCACTGTGCTCTGATTTCCCACCTGTTTCAAGAGGAAATGAAGAAGAAAGAAAGAGAAAGCAAGCCATGAACAAAACCAGGGGGCATTTTAGGAGTCTGTGACTGCAAGGGCTGTGAATCAAACCTGCTAGTCGTTGTCCAACTCTCTTAACCAATCAAAACACAGTAAACACAGAGTGGGAAAGAAATAGGGATTCTCTCGTCGACATTGACAAGAAGCAGCGCAGGGTCTCTTGACCAAAGTTCCACGTGTTGCCTGGATTTATCCCTACTGTCTGTCGAGATTCAGACTCTTGGTGGGTGAGTCGTGTTCTCTTGGACTTTCTCTAGATGGTCCTCTTTCTTGAGAACTGGGCACAGGTAGAACTATGGGTCAGATGTGGTTCTGAACTGAAGGATGCTTACACCTGGAGTGGACTCGAACTTAAAGGACCCTCATGCTACTCCTTGTAGAAGAGACTTGGGTTGGAATGATCCACAAAAAAAATGCAAGATTTTGATAAGAGGAGGCTGGGTCACAGCACCAAATTGCTGGGGAATGGGAAGCTGAGAGGTATAGTCATATAAAGGGAGATATTAATCTCAGAGTTTCATCAGCATTGGACGTGGTCACTACAGAGCTGTTAGGAGATGAGACCTCACTGTGATTTCATCCACTGACTGCACACCTTCATCCCACAACAGGGAGCAAAGGCTCAGGAAATGAGACTGAGGCTGGGAAGGCCTCGGGGTGTGATGATGCCACCAGGTCTGGGTTAGGGCACAGGCGCGCTGGCAGGGTGCGGATGGGGGCTGGGGGAGGTGGTGCTGAAAGTTCCCACACAATCTGCTCTTGGGATTCTTCATTAGCAGATGTTTAAAAGTCAGGGCTCTAAAATTACTCGCAGAAGCTTATAAATATGAATTTCCCGTAATTCACATTTTATAAGAACTATCAGCTGTCTCACAGCTTGAAAAAATACACCCAAAAATGCATTAGAAAAATCTTTCTGTTTAAAAGTAGACTGATCCTGCATTTACATGGCAAAAGAAGGCCATTACCCTGCAGGCAGTAAAAGCCTCATTTCAGAGAACTTGAGGAAGAAAAAAAAAAACCCAACTAAACTCAAAATAATTCGTTTCTACTCAGGCCATTTGACAATTCTTAGACTCTACCTTACAAAATAAAATGAAAACCAACCACCTGCTGCTTAAAATCTCCAATTAATGCTATAAAAAGTGCCTTCACTAAAAAAAAGTGTAAATTTCTCCAAACTGCGTGCAGACATTTCTTCAAATTTACTGTAACCTTTTGCTCCTGTCTTTGGTAGAGACAGTTTCCCAATGCCAATTTTCACCCAATTATTTAAGAGCTAAACCCTTTTCCAGCCGTCAGGTTCCGTTGTTTAAGATCACTGTTAATTTACATTTAATCTGCTGGTATGTGTGTTTAGTGGAAATTGTGAAAGAAGGTTATTAAAGCTTGCCAACATTCTACTTATGAATTAAAACAAGGGGGTCGGTTTTGCAAGCATCATGGGGGAAAAAAGGAATGGGCATGCTAGGCTGGGTCTTATGGAGAAACACACCCAATGACCCTCATCTATGCACAAGGCCAGTGGACCACGTGGGCCACCAACCTCAGAGGCAGACGCAGAATCCAGGCAAGGAGGAAGGTGAGGAGTGACAAGAGAGAGACCAGTTATCCTCTTTGTTTGTTTCACAAGAAGGTCACAACCCCAAGGAGTCATCATTATCCCACCCCTGCCATCACCCCTCCCATCACATCATTAGCCCACCCCTGCCATCAAATTGTGGTAAAATCTAAGCATCACAATGGGTGTGTGGGGGCGAGATAGAGAAAACAACGTTCTTGCTTTCCTTGAAAGGATTATTTAAGATAGAACAAGTGGGTATCAGAATCACCACCTTTGGGCAAAGACGCAGTGGGGAAACATGAGGCTTTCATCATCTCCTCCTTGTCCAGCGCTGACCCTGGTTAGGGGCTGTCCCGTGGCTTCTGACTCGTGGCCACCCTACGTACAGCAGAGTGAAACACTGCCCCACGGGGTGCCCTCCTCACACTTGTTATGTTCAAGTCCATCGCAACCACGGTGTCAACCCACCTTCTTGAGGGCCTTCTTTTTCGATGACCCCTTGGCAGTCAGGTTTATCAGAATCTCAGAGAGATAAGCCCCTCGTTATCGTTGATAGACCCTCTTCTGTTTGACGGGTCAATCCTGGGTACAGTCAGCTGTGAACTCTGGACAGGCCCTTGGAATGAAAAGGGGGGTTTTTCCAGTTGCCATCAAGTTGGAAATGCTCCATGAGGTTTTCCTAATTGTGACTTTTCTGAAGGAGATCGCTGGGCTTGCCTTCTGAGGTATCTCTGAGTAGATTTGACACTCTGCCCTTTTGACTAGTAGTCAAGTGCAAGAATACACAGAGAAACTTATCGCTATTGAGCCAAAGCAGATTCACGGTAACCCTTTGAGGACACCACAGAATTGTCCCAAGACCATAAACCTTTGTGGAAGCAGACTGCCATGGACTGACTGACAGATTAGATCAGGACCTCTGACCTGTTCGTTAGCAACTAAGTGCTTCACCACCATGCCAGCCAGGAGTCATTTGCACACGTGCTGATATCGAAATACAAATCAGTAGCCCTGTTCTGTCATTTTAAAGTTCTTGAGTGGTGAAGGAGGCCAATGTACTCAGTGCTAATGGAACATCCACCCAGAGGTGTCGTAGAAGAAACAGTTCTGCTCTGACACACAGGGAGTTGGGATTGGCTTCAGGGTGGCTGGTTATTCTGCCATTCCGGCTTCCTGAGCAGCTGGATCAGGCACCAGTCGTGACAAGTACTTCAGGGTTACTGTGGTGGTGTATTGGTATGGAGAAGGGGATTCCTGGCAGCTGGGTTTTCATCTATGGCTTGACTTAGGATGGTCCATTGGCCACTTAATGCGTAAGGTCCTCATAAGGTGATCTATTCAATCTCGCTTCCTTTATCTCTTACCACCCTTCAACGTGAACCCTCTTTGGTTAGGATCCTTGATGATTGCTGTTCCTTTAATGCATTGTTCCCCTTGCTAAATACCTGCCTGGCCTGTCTTATCCCTCCCTTTCCCTTTCCCATAGCTGCATGTTCTCAAAGCCTGGATGAAGTACCATTTCCCCTGGGACTTTTACAGTGGCTTAATTGGAAAGCTACCACAGGATTTCCATGAGTAAGAGATCCCAAATGAAGCACATTCTCGAAGGCTAGCCTCTCCTGGCAGGTTGCCTCTTTGAGTATTTTACTCAGATGACTAAATGAGAGACATGAATCATCTTTCACCTTCTGTTGCTTCCTAATTATATCCAGCCAGATACTCGTTGGTCTACAAATTTCCTCCTCTCAACCCCCATGGCTTTGCCCTAGATCATGTCCTCTCTACCTATGCCCGGCCCCACTGAAGTTTGTTCAGCTTTCAGTCTTGTCCCCCATAACCTGTTCTTGATACAAATTGTCATCCTAACGTGCAGATCTGGCCAGGCCCTCTGTTCTCCTAGAAACTCTGGGGGCTGCGTATTCACTAGAGCAGGACAAGTAAGGTCACCTCCAGTCTTCTCCGTTGGTTCTGTGACAGCATCAACCACCCTGGGCTTCTCAGTGACTAACAAGATTGGCAGCCAGATTCCAATTTCTCAGCGCCATCTTTATTGAGCCCCCAGTCAGAAATAATCACTCTTTTTTAAATGGTACTATTAGTTCTCGCTACATATCCCCTTTATAAAATGACCAAGCAAAGAAGCAACACCTATGGCCACGGAGTTGATTTAGATTCTCAGAGGCCCGGAGGACTGGGTAGAATGGCCCCTATGGGTTTCTGAGGTTGTCAAGCTTTACAGTAGCAGAGCGCCTCCTCCTTCTCCTGCAGAGCAGCTAGTGTTTTGAACTGTTGACCTTGTGGTTTAGCAGACCAATGCGTAACCCATCATCCACCCTCAGGACCTCCTTTATAGTCTCCACAACATCCACTCTTACTGTTAGTACGGTGTTCTTGAAGTCAGGGACCATAGCTTCTCTTCATCTTTGTATCCCAAGTGCCAGCGCAACACCCAGGCCCTTGGAGGTCAGTTGGGTGGGGCATCCATGAAAGTTTGTGCATCGAAGGATGCTGGCTTCCAATCAGATTACAGATACACTGTGGGCAAGTATTATATTTCAACTGTCTGTAAGCCGAAGCAAGGCTGAATTTGTGTCATTAAGAGTGGTAAATCCTTGTTGACTTCTTTGTGATTAAGGGTGTGAGTAAGAGGAAGTCGGATGGTGGGAGACAGATGAGAAGCCTGAAATATGAGACGTCCATATTTCACAATGATATGTAGGGCTGTATATCATCTTGCTGCATTATGATTTGGTGTAATTTACTGGCTATTTTTACTGCTCTAGTATTCATGGGGGCACATATGATTTTAAAGCAAGATAGAGATTGTCAGGTTTTTCTGGGAAGGCTTACTTAGGTGGAATGAAGAAGTGAAATAAAAAAAAAGAAAGAAAAAGTGATTTCACACTGACTGAAGGGCTATATAATCTGAGACGATTCATGCTTATGTGTGTGCCTAATCAGACTGGCACAATTCCTTGCACGTGTTGTATTTGTAACGAGTTCCTATAAAGCCATCCAAGAGGAACTCAGCAAAAGGGAACAAAAGACTCCCCAATCTTGTGCCATCCCACGATAGATTGTAAGCCTCTATGACTGACTGATAGTTGGAAACAAGTCACCCGACCTTTCTTCCTGGTCTTTTTTATTATGGAAGCTGCACTGAAACCCATTCAGCACCAGAACAAGATGCAACCGTCCCCTGACAGGATGGGTGTTGGCTGCACCTTAGGCACATTAGCTAGAAATCAAGCCCAGCTTCCCTACCTAGAAAGCACGGATTTTGCCACTGAGCCTCCCATGTTATTTATAGAATAAAAGTCAATCACAAGCTTGCGAATGCTAGAAATGGAATCTCATTTAAACGAAGGATTAAACAATTGGAAATGACTGGTTTTGGGGACTGGCTGTGAAGAAGAGCCGGACATCTATATTCTGTATGGTCGATTGCCTTATTAATAGTCAGCATTTAGTGCTCCTTTGAAAGGTTTCAATCAACCTTCATATAGGTATGTAAAATATTTCTATCCCTGAGTTATGTGTGCATGTGTGTGTTTATCCAGTTAAACCACAGTTTTTCCATGTCAGGAACAAATTTGTTCATTTATTTGTATATACTGACCATTCTAGGCCGATCGTACCGCATAAATTGTCCGATACAAAGCCAATGTCAGTTGTCTAATACAAAACCAATGCTCAGCAATGAAGTCCTGACCACTGAGTTATCTCTGCATATCTGGTTTACACAACACACACATGCAGCACCATTCGTGAGACGAACAGAGCACCCAGGGCTCTGCAGTAGCTATTCACATCCAGATGTTTGCTGGGGCACAGACCCAGCACCCACGAATAAAAACCTGGCTAGGGTAAGCGCCCCCAAGTTGGATGGGCAAGATCTGAGAGCAGAAAATTGTTCATGGCTTCAAAGGCCTTCATTCTCCTTGCTTTGGGGACCATTTCTGCATGGCCCAAGAGGAATATTTCTAAATCACAGGTCTAGAAGGAATACTCACAGATTTATTCCTTTTACCGATTCATTTCAGTTCATCATTTAGTGTTCAGAAGTGGATCACCAGGCATTTCTTCCTGGTCTGGGAATTCTACGGAAACCAATCGACCATGCGTGGCCCTGGTGGTATTTTATTTATTTTTTAGCATTTTATTGGGGGCTCTTACAGCTCTTATCACAGTCCATCCATCCATCTATCCATTGTGTCAAGCACATTTGTATATCTGTTGCCATCACCATTTAAAAAACATTTTCTTTCTACTTGAGCCCTTGGTCGCAGGCCCTGGCGGTGTTTGAAATACCAATATAGCTTTCAGCATCACAGCACCATAGCATCAGTCGAGCCACCACAGAAAGATGCAGTGACACATGGGCGGTGAGAGCTTACAAAAGGCAGAGACAAAACCCAACTCGGAGGCCTGGATGGGATTCACAGGAGAGGGAATGCTTGCATCCACTGTGGGGATTAGGGTCACGTGTGAGTCCGTTTTCCACAGTGGCTTCCAGGGTTTTCCAGACAACACTCCTGAGAGAGGCTTACAAGAGCTCTCACGTACAGGCCTCGGCCACCTTTTCAGTTTCAAGCATCAAAATACATTACACTTGTATGCATATGCTTGCACACGTTTCTGCACTCATTCCACACTTCAGCCAAAGAGAACTGAGAAGGTCATAGTAGTAATAACTCATATTTCATGGACTACTGTGACAAAAATAGGCTACTTGTTTATTTATAATTCATGCATCATCATGCTGGAATCATCTCTCAGTTGTCAGCTTCACAATGTAAATGTGATGGCAGAGGTCATCACTGACCCCTCAAAGGATCGACCCAGCGGTATTTTTATGGCTTTACCTTACTTGTCCTTTTTGCTTTCTTTGACTCTTGCACTAGTTGTGTAATCTGGGAAAAGTTACGTAAATGATTCCTGCCCTGGTTTATAAAATGGATAATAATATCATCCATAACAAAGATATTATTATTATCTCAGCCCTGAGTATTAGTTGAGCTCATATTTAAACAGAAAGTCCCCGAAACAAAGAAAAACCACTGTCATTCCATCAATTTCTACTTCTTTTAAAAATCATTTTATTGGGGGCTCATCCAGCTCTTATCACAATATATCCATCTATCCATTGTGTCAAGCACATCTGTACATCTGTTGTCATCATTTGTTTTCATGTTAACATTCTTTAATTATTGTGGCTAACGTTTCGTGTAGAGGTGAAGAAACTGACCTAATTCTTCCATCCACTCTACAGTACTCCATCATAACCCTATCCGCGGCCACTCATGCTGCCACACAGAACTGCTCCTCAGGGTTTCCAACACGGTAAATCCGCATATTACAGATTGCTAGTGAGCCTTCCTCCAGTCCTCATGGTACATTCTTCATATACGATAACTCTCAGATGATTCACACAGATTTAACATATATGGTAAAAGGGGACAACTCGGACACACACCTTTCCTGTTTTAAACTATGCAGTGTCGCCTTGTTCTTTCCAGCCTCTACTTCTTGGTACAAGTTCCGTCTGATCACAAATCTGTTCTCTGGAATTCTCATCATTTACAATATCACCCAGTGCTTCTTATGATCCACCTAGTCAAATGCCTTTTCAGGGTCAATAAAACACATTTCGGATATTCTTTCTTTTCAGCCAACATCCCTGATGTCAGTAATGATGACGCTCATGCCACATCCTCTTTTGAATCTGGCTAAATTTTCTTGCAATGTATTTCAGCAACTGTTTTAGAATGATCTTAGACAAAAGTTTGCTCCCATATGATGTTAACAATATTTCTGGATAATTTCCGTATCCTCTTGAGTTGTCTTTATTTGGAATCAATACCAATAAGAATCTTCCCATCAGTCGACCAGGCCTTCCAAATTTTTTTTTGCCATAGACTGCTCAGTATGGCATCATTTAGTTGAAACAACTCAATTTGGTAATCTGTTAATTCTTGGAAGTCTGGTTTTTATTTCAGTGCAGCTTGGATTTCTTTCTGTGGTACCATCAGTTCTTGCTCTTATGCTTTCTCTTAAATTGGTCGAATGCTAACCAGTTATTTTTGGTATGCTGACTTTCTGTGTTCTCTATATCTTTTGATGGTTCCTGTATCTTTCAACATTTTGCCAATGTAATTATTCAATTTTTCAGCTTGAAGCTTGACTCTTCTTCAGTTCTTTCAGCTTCAAATGGCAGAGCGTTTTCTGCCTTTTTGTTTGTTTTGCTAAAATCATTGTATTGGGGGCGCATACAACTCTTATCACAATCCATACATCCATCCATTGTATCAAACTCATTTGTACATTCATTGCCATCATCATTCTCAAAACATTATCTTTCTACTTGAGCCCTTGGTACCAGCTCCGCATTTTTCCCTTCCCTCCCCCCGCCCTCCCTCCTTCCCGAACCTTTGATAATTTATAAATTATTATTATTTTTTCATGTCTTCCACTGACCGATGTCTCCATTCAACCACTTTTCTGTTGTCCCCCAGGGAGGGGGTTATTGTAGATCATTGTAATCTGTTCCCCATTTCTCCTCCCACCTTCCCCTTCCCCTCCTGGTATCACTACTGTCATTATAGGTCCTGAAGAATTTATCTATCCTGGATTCCCCATGTTTCCAGCTCTTATCTGTACCCATGTATGTGCTCTGGTCTAGCCGGACTTGTAAGGTAGAATTTGGATCATGATAGTGGGGGGAGGAAGCATTAAAGAGCTAGAGGAAAGTTGTATGTTTTATCGGTGCTATACTGCACCCTGACTGGCTCATCTCTTCCTTTTGACCCTTCTGTAAGGGGATGTCTAGTTGTCTACATGTGGGCATTGGGTCTCTGCTCTGCACTCCCCCTCATTCACATTGATATGATTTTTTGTTCTGGGTATTTGATGCCTGATATCTGATCCCATCAACACCTTGTGATCACACAGGCTGGTGTGCTTCTTCCATGTGGATTTTGTTGCTTCTCAGCTAGATGGCCATTTGTGTATCTTCAAGGCGTTAAGACCCCGGACACTATATCATTTGATATCTGTGCACGTACCATCAGCTTTTTTCACTACATTTGCTATGTACCCATTTTGTCTTCAGTAATTGTGTCAGGAAGGTGAGCATCAGAGAATGCCAGGTTATTAGAACAAAGTGTTCTTTCATTGAGGGAGTACTTGAGTAGAGGCTCAATGTCCATCTGCTACCTTGATACTTAACATATAATTATATGTACATATAGTTCCCTAACACTATATATGAATATATTTATATATGTACATGCTTGTATTTAGACCTCTAGAAATGCCCTTTGCCTCCTAGTTTTTTCCCTCTATTTCCTTTTACTTTCCTCTTGTCCCACTATCATGTTCAGCCTTCATTTAGGTTTCAGTAATTCCTCTGTTACATTGCCCTTGATCAAGCACTACCAGGCCTCCTACACCCTCCTCACCATCGATTTTAGATTACTTGTTGTTCCCTTGTCCATGGGTTTGTTAACACCCACTTCCTTTCCCTGCTTTTCCTTTTTCATGCTACCTCCCCAAACCATTGGTCCATTGTTTTCTCCTCCAGATTGTTTATTCTGTCTATCTTATCTAGATAGACATGCAGAGACAATAATAACCATAAAAACAAGACAGAGCAAAACATAACAACCAACAAAAACCAAAAACTAAACAACAGAAAAAAAAACCCAACGGCCAAAAAAGAAAAGCCTATAAATAGTTCCAGGTCTGTTTGTTGACCTATAGGCGTGTTTTCCGGTTGAGTCTGATTAGGTGCCATGCCCTGGCCCCAAAGTCTAGTTTTTGTATTCCCCGGGGACTTCGTTGCTTTGCTCCCCTTGCTGCTCCATTGCACGCCCTTAGCATTTTGCACCAGTATGGTGGGGTCAGATCGGGCGCATTTCCTGCACTGTGCCTCCAGTGTTGTCCCTCATTGCACTATGGGTCAGTGAGGGACATCTTCTATCATGGTGGGGCCGGCCCTATGGGCCTCTCTGTGCATTGGGTGCTCTGAGCAGGAATATCACCTTTGGGGTTTGATGGGCGAGGATGTGCTTCACTCTCTCCTTCCCTCTTCATTTGCTCCTTTGTGCTCCGATCAGACGTGCCCCTCTCCCTGAGCTGTAGCTTCAGTGCTGTGTCCTTTGTAGTTCATTCTTTTGGGAGGGGGTGTCTACCTAGTTGGGATGCTGCTCCCCCCTGCCAACCTCTCTATTTGTTCCCTGCTTCAAGCTGGTATGTTGCATTCACGTCTTGGCACAATCAATTAAAGGGTGGTCCCTCTCTCCCTTTCTCCCCTTGGGTGGGTTAGTGCCTTGTTTCCCCCACTGCCCATGTATTTTTTTTCCTTTACCTTCCTTTTTGTTGGCTGCCATATGTCTGACTCATGAAAACCTTATAAGCACAGTGAAATGTTTGTTTTAGGATGTAACTTCTGATAACTCGGTTTTCCCCCTCTCCAATGATTCATCTCTTTTCATTCTCCTCCCGGTTTTCTCTCTGTGTCTTCTCAACCTTTTACATCAGCCCTTCTTCTTCTGCCCACCATTAAATGTTCAGGACACACATTTCATCCTCTGACTTCTCAAGTTAAGGAATTCACCCTCACTCCCATGACTCTTCCACCTCCTATTCTTTTCAAATACACACAAATCTAAAGTGTTTCCAAAAAATGTCTTTCGATGCTGGAATTCTCAACAGTTTAAACTCCAACAGAAGCTCCCCAGTTACAGGACCAAACTCCCTTACTGACCACGTGGAGTTCAATTTTTCACACCAGTGTAAGCATTTCCCTAACGGGCAGGACCATCCTGTTCTTTGTAGGCTCGGCAGCTAGGGAGCAGCAGCAGCACTTGGTAGAGAGCTGGTTGCTCAGTGAACAAGTGACAGAATGAGCAAATCAATTGAAGTACTTACGCGCTGTACAATGGAACGTAGAACTTAGTCCCAGTGAGCTCTCTATCTTTGCTGTCTCTGACTGCCAGGGAGAAACTGTCAGACTCTTCTTTCTTTCCAGAGGGGATCGATGTGAATTTCTGTGCCAGAGGCAAGGGTGGTGGGGACATATTTATAAGCCAACTTGGGTGTCTTATAAGAACAGAAATGTGTTCTCTCAGTTATAGAGGATGGGAGTCCAAATTTAGGGCCTCGGTAAGTCAATGCTCTTTCTGAAGACTTCAAGGGACTGTCTTTCTTTGTTTCTCTCACCTGCTGGTATCGCCACTTGTCCCCTGGTGTTCCTTGATTTGAAAAAAAATTCACATGGTGCCTTTTTCCTGTGTAAAACTCTGCCTCCATGTCTGTTATAAGACATCACAGATCTGCCTTGGAAGAAGGATGGCTAGAATGTTCCTTAGAGGCAAGGATGGTGAGATTTTGTCTCACCCACTACTGTCAGGAGAGATCAGTCTCTGGAGAAGGCTCTCATGCTTGGTCAAGTAGAGGGGCAGTGACAAAGAGGAAGGCCCTCAGTGAAATGAGCTGATACAGTGGCTGCAACAATGGGCTGAAGCCTGGGAACAATGGTAAGGATGGTGTAGGACCAGGCAGTGTTTTGTTCTGTTGTGCATTGGATCTCTATTGTTCAAAACTGACTTAATAGCACCCAACAACAACAGTCATAAAGAATTAGGATCGACCCTCATTAACTTAACTGACAACCTTTTCTTAGAAACAACCTCTTTTAATTAGCTCATCTTCACAGAAACCGAGGTTAAGACTTGAGCATATCTTTTTAAGGGATACAACTCTATCCAAAGACTGGGCCTTTGTAGATGATCCTGGTTTTCTCAATCCCTTGTGCTAAGAGGATGGTTGGGAATGAAGTCAAAGTCAATGAATGCATTAGGAAAGACAACTTCTCACTTCTGTTTCTCACTGTGGGAAAGCTTGCAAACAGTTTTTATCCTTAAACCTACTCAATGCAATTTTGTATTTCCTCGGATGTACCATTTTGGTGGTTACATGAGAAGGCATAGCAAATATTTTTGGCTGCACATCCTCAGTTATGCAACAAAATATAAAGGGCTTGGCTCACAGAATACCTATGAAGTGCAGTTTACGGTTTACTTTTGAAAGTTCATAAGTGGCAGGGCTTCTAAGCAGTTCTTATTGGTTCAGCCATGGCCACCATACATAGAAACCAGGATGGACTGGAATTAGCACACTGTGGTTACTTTGAATGCTACCTGGAATGGGGGTGAAATTCTGGGTTGATACCCTACTAGAAATCTAAGCTTTCCAGAAAACCCAGGCAGCGTGTATATTGCAGAGGACACAAATCTCTTGAGTAGTGGGGAGGAAACAGCAGTGCCCTGCTCAAAAATGGTGACTTTGAATATATGTTGCTCTTCATATCCTGACAATAATCCAGTCCCTCCCCTCAGTCTTCTGATGGACTGACCCTGCCTCGTCTGAGTCTCCTGTGTCAGTTTTGACTCACAGTCTTCTTTCCTTGCCCAGTTACTCTTCCAGATGCTCTCATTTCGAAAGTCCCCGTCTATCTGATTTAGATCAGCCAGGTCTGAACCAGTTTGAAGCAGTTCAGAACCCTGATAAATTCCGAATGAAAACTGTAATCCCCATGCACCACAATCTTCCAAACTGCAGCTAATCATGGCTGCCTTTGATCCTGCTGTGCATAGGCTCCCCATGAGTTGGGGGCTGATTTGACGGCTACATGACTTCAAGACAGAAAGCCTAATACATGAAATACTTGCACCGGTTGCTTATTTAATGTGGGGTTTTCTCTTGGGAGATCCTCTGCTATTTCTACATGTTTCTGTTTAGTTAGCCACTTGCCACGTGACGTGTACCATCTTTGACCATTCAAAGACTTTCCAAAAGTTTAGGTAACATGCCCGCAGTCTCAAGCACCTCATAAAGTGAGTGGGTGGGGAAAGCGAGAGATGATGCTTGAGACACAAAGATGGGCTTGTGGTCACTATTTCGAGCTGGAGGAGGGAACGTTTGCTCTGTGTCTGTGCATTGCGTGTGTCCAGCTCAAGTATGCACAGAAACGCCCAGCTCTCCTCTAATCCCCTTGTAACCTCACAAGACCATCGCATGTGGCTGCATCATCTGGCTTTAAAATACAAAGCTTAAAATACATTTACCCTGTGGTACGTGTAATTTAAGAACAACATGCGGTGCCTTCGAATGTAAAATTGGGCAGGGTGAACATTCTTGGAATAGCATTCAGAATGAGGGCAATACAGTTAGCAATGGTTTCAGTGACACACTGCACTCCCTGTTTCCTTTCGCCTAAACGTTTTCTGGCCGAGGTTTGCCAGATGCCATGGAAGCCCAGCTGATGTGGGCCACTCAATTTTGAAAAGAAGGAAATAAAAAAATTATACACTTAGGTCCATATCAAAATATACACTTTATTCAGTCTTTTCCTTCCATAAAAGTTGTATGAGCCCCTAATAAAATGTTTTAAAAAATAAATTGGGCTGGAGCCCCACTGCCTGGGACCTGGCAGCTCATGTGGGGGTGACAGGGGGGTGGGGGCAGGCTCCCCAATGCCACCTCCACACATTCTCTGCTTGGGACCCCCACCTCCAAAGGGTTGTTTGTATGGGAAGTTCTTGTGGGGGGTGGGCTTGTGGGCCATTAACCCTGTGAAAGCCAGCCTCCAGGCTCCTGCCAGCAGTCCTTGGGAAGCCTGGGATGGAGCCTGTGCACAAGCTGTAACCACTGTCCCTCACTGCTGCTGCGCCGCACCGCCCCCCGCCCCCCCGCCGGGCCTGGAGGGCTCCGCCCCGGCTTGCAAAGGTGCCCGTCTTTCTGTTGACCGTCGGTTTGTTGGTTTGTGTTTTGGAAGGCGCATGCGGCCTCTGGTGGCACACATGGGCAGCCCGCTTGCACTCCCGCCCCTTCCAGGGTTGGCATTTTGCACATGACTGCGATTTCTATGTCAAAAGAAGCCAAAATTTGCAATACTATTTTTAGCAGACAAAAGTGTAAGAAAAGAGAGCTGAGCGTAAGTGTATCAAACTGTGTCTGACTTGAGTGTTGGGTGGCGCTCGGTTCGCAGCGGACGCCAGTCTCTGGACGAGAGACCGCACAGGAGGAGCCGGTCCTCTTGTTTTCCTTTGTTTTCCGTTTTGTTTTGTTTTTTAAAGAGTTTGGTTAGGGGTTAAAGTACTGTAACTCATGACTGTTAATAAGCAAATAAACACAGTGGAATTCACCATTGCTGACCCGGAGGCAGGGCTGTGGTGCCCGGCCTGCTGAGTGTACATCCTCCTGGGGGCCCTGGGGCTGCATCCCCAGCGCCCCGCCCCGCCCCTGCTTCTGCTGTTACTGACAGATGTTGCTGGCGGGACACCTGCCAAGGGCAGCTCCCACCACACACAGGCTGACCGTCACGTAGAGCGCTTTGTAAACACCACATTTACAAGATAATAAAGTCAGTTCAAACCCCCCCAAAAAAATAAATAAATTAAAAAAAAAGTTTGGTATTGCAGAGCAGAGTGGTATTAGTGAACGCAAAGGCCGGTGTGGTGAGGATGGAACTTTGTAGCTACACTGTTTAAAGACTCAGTCAAATCTTTTAAATTCTAGTTTAGCTTGCTGCTTTATAGATACAGGAGTATACCTGCAGCTCAATGTGTTATTCTCTCCTGGCTTTTAGCTCTTTTTCCAACAAAAAAGAACACCCCCTAAGCTTTAGGAAAAACTCAAGGAAAGCAGATGGTTTCTGTTTCTTTCCCCTGAAATTGCACCTCTTGTTTTTCAGTTTTGAGCTAAGATTAAAATTGGTATGGATGTTCTCCTACTGCGTATTAGTGCGTGTTACACTCATATCTCACATTACCATTTTTATTTCCATGGGGATTTGCGATCTAATCAGGTATTAAACCTGTGGTTGTTTTGGCAATTATGCCTTTTGTGTAAAGACGCCAACAGCTAAGCCCTAAGTTCAGGGAAAATATATATAGTTGTTCTTCATTTGGAAGAAAAATTATCCTAAGGGATGGTGAGACAATTCAATAATATGCTAAAATTTCAGAAAAGCTCGCAGGCATCGTCTTGACTTCCCATCCACCAAGCAAGAACCTGACGAAGTTTCTTTTGTTCCTCTAGCTTTCTCTGAAACACACACCAGGCTGAACATGGGGGCACCTGGTCTATCCCTGAATTGCTCGTTTTGTTTTGTTTTTAAAGTCGGCAGCTTTTAATTCTCTTTTGTCTGTCTGAAGTTTAGTTTCATACTCTTTCCTAAAGTTCAGACTTACTTTAATACAATCCTTTCTATTTTCTTAAAACGAACTCAAAACTACCCCTTCCCATACCTCTTCTCATCAGTACACACAACCAAACTCCAACGGACTGTCAAGTGGATTCTGACTCATACCAACCACATAGGACAGGGTAGCACTGCCTCTGTGGGTTTCCAAGGCTGCAGATCTTTATTTTAAAAACGATTTTATTGGCATATAATTTGAATATCATACAATTCAATAATCCAATCATATTAAAAGAGTTGTACAATCATCACCACAATCAATTTGATGACATTTTCTTTTTTTCTTGTACTCATTGTTTTTAGCTCCCTCTTTCCCCTCAATCTAACCTACCAGATCCCTAGGGTTATGCTGTTGTCTCTCTACCTGTCCTGGATTTGATATACGGAAACATGCACCAAAACAAAAAGCCCACCAACAATAAGAAAGTAAAACAGAGAACAAATCCAATAGAACAGAAAGCAGAAAGTATTAAAATCTAGACACAATTTAAAATTGGTCAAGGGGAAGCTCAAATGATAAGTTGTTACATTTTAACTGAACTGTATCTACAACGATCCACTTTGCGATGCCCTGGGCATGAGACAAGGGTACTCACATCCCTGGTCTATGAACAGAGAGGATTCACCTGAGGCGGAACCCACCAATATTTACCCTACATTCAACAAAATAGCAACGACAACTTTACAGTGGCCAAAAGGGTGATGGAATGAGAAGACACTACATTCCAACAGAATGACATCTTCCATGTTTTCCTTTAGGAAGCTCTCTTTCAGATAACAAGGTTTATTCACATCTCTTAACAATGGTCAGAAGGGACGTACCAGAGGCTCATCTATGTGTGGATCGTGCAAATGGATTTTTTGGGTTTTCGCTGCCAACCATAGCCTTCTGAAAACTGTGTGTTCAGAATTTAAGTTCCGATGCCATTCCCTCCTTCAGATTTGGATTTTATCATTTTTAATCCTTGGGGCTCCCTGGCTGGTGTGCTTCTTCTATGTGGGCTTAGTTGATGTATCACTTAGATGGCTGCTTGTTTGAAGACAAGCCTTTATTAAAAAAAATCATTTTATGGGAGGCTCGTACAGCACTTATCACCATCCATCCATCCATCCATCCATCCATCCATCCATCCATCCATCCTTTGTGTCAAGCACATTTGTACATTTGTTGCCATCATCATTTTCCCCCTTCCCTCCCCCATCCTCCATCCCTCATGAACCCTTGATAGTTTAGAAATTATTACTATTTTTTCATGTCTTCCACTGACTGATGTCTCCCTTCACCCACTTTTCTGTTGTCCATCCTCTTGGGAGCAGGTTATAGATAGATCATTGTAATTGGTTTCCCCCTATCTCCCCCTACCTCCGCTTACCCTCCTGGTGTGGCTACTGCCAATATTGGTTCTGAGAGGTTAATGTCTTGAATCCCCTGCATTTCCAGCTCTTATCTGTAACCGTGTACATGCTCTGGTCTAGCCGGATTTGTAAGGTAGAATTGGGGTCATGATAGTGGGGTGGGGGTGGGGTGGAAGAAGCATTAAAGAAATAGTGGAAAGTTGTATGTCTCATCGGTGCTACACTGCACCCCCACTAGCTTGTCTCCTCCCCGCGACCCTTCTGTAAGGGGATATAAGACAAGCTTTTAAGACCTCAGGCATTATTATTGTTTGGATTGAAAAAAATCTTTCTAATTCTTTTTGATTAAAAGGAGCAGAAAGACCTCATCTTTCCCCCATGGAGCCGATAGTAGTCGCCCACTGTGCCTTTCAAATTTACACTGGCCCTTGCCACCTGATTGCCATGCTACAACTCACTGAAACTCGAATTAATCATGAATTAAAAGTCCAAATTCCAGTAATTATCTGTATGGCAAGAATGATTGGTATTTGCATGAAATATAAATCTAGTTACACATGGAAGTGCTCAAATACGAATAGAAAGCTTTCAACTCATTCTATTCAAAACCTTGAAAACCCAATGGAGGCGAGTGCCTGTCTGCACACATGGGGCTGTGCAGGAGACAGAATTGGTTTTGCTCTTGGTTACACGGATATTCAAAGTCGAGATGGATCCATTTTGGTTTAACATAGTTATGAGTGAATGAGGATGGTCTGAATTTCTGCAAGGATGCTTACATTTCAGTAGTCATGTGAGTACACTGGGGATGTAAGTGCAGCCAACGCTTTGCTGTGCCGACATCTGTAATGAATTCCCTGGAAGGCAGCCGTCAGAAGAGGTGGGGTTTGAACCCCTTTCAGTTAGATTTCATAGTCCTCTGAGCTAGGTTTCACAGGCCTATCATTTCTCTAACCCAGCTTCACCACTCAGCATCTTGAAAATGTGGTCTATACCATCTGTCTCACTTCCTGACTTCCTTCTTTTATCAAGTATATTTGTACATATGTTACCACCATCCTTTCCAAACATTTTCTTTCTATTTGAGACCTCAGAATCAGATCCTCTTTTTTCCCTCCCATCCCCCACGCTCCCATCTTCATGAACCCTTGAAAAATTATAAATTATTTTATCTTCATATCTCACACCATCCACTGCCTCCCTTCACCCACGTTTCTGTTGTTCGCAACCCTCACAGGGGCGGGGGTTATATGTCAATCATGGTGATCAGTTTCCCCTTTCTCCCCCGTCTCCTACCTTACTCCTCATGCGATCACTACTCCCATTATTGTTCCTGAGGGGTTTATCTGTCCTGGATTCCGTGTGTCAAGAGCTCTTATCTGTACCACTGTACGTGCTCTGGTCTAGCCAGATTTGTAAGGTAGAACTAGGCTCATGATAGTTGGGGTGGGGGAGCAATAAAGAACTAGAGGAATGTTGTGTGATTCACTGGTGCTACACTAAACCCTGGCTGGCTCATCCCTTCCTTGTGAGCTTTCTATGAGGGGGTGTTCAATTGTCTACAGATGGGTTTTTGGTCTGTACTCTGCTCCCTCTCATTTTCATCAACACGATTGTTTGTTTGGGATCTTCTCATACCTGATACCTGATTCTATTGACACGTCATGACCACACAGGCTGGTGATTTTTTTTTCATGTGGGCTTTGTTGCTTCCAAGCTAAATGGCTGCCTGTTTATCTTCAAGCCTTTAAGACCCCAGACCCTATATCTTTTAATAGCTGGGCACTATCAGCTTTCTTCACCACATTTGCCTATGCATCCATTTTGTTTTCAGCAATCATGTCGGGAAGGTGAGCATCACAGAATGCCAGGTTATTAGAACATCATTTTCTTGCATTGAGGGAGTACTTGAGTGGAGGCCCAATGCCTGTCTGTCACCCTAATACTTAACATAAAAATATATGTACAGAAACTATATTCCTATTGTTATATATAGATATATTTACATATGTATGTGCCTGTATATATACCTCTATAAATGTCTTTTGCCTCCTTGTTTTTTCCCCTATTTCCTTTTGCTTTCCTCCTGTCCCACTATCATGTTCGACCTTCATTCAGCTGTCAGTAATTCCACTTGACTACATTGCACTTGATCACCCCCCACCAAGCATTCTATGCACCCTTGCTATCAATTTTAGATCACTTGTTGTTCCCTTGTGCCTGGGTTTGTTGGCTCCCGTTTCCTCTCCCCCACCGCTCCATTTCTCTTGTCCTCCTGGAACCATAGGTCCCATTGTTTTCTTCTCAGGATTTTTTATCCTGCCTATCTTACATAGATAGACATGAAAAAAAAAAGACTATAGATTGTTCCAGGTCTGTCTGTTGACCCTTATGAATGTTTTTGGATTGAGTCTGATTAGATGCTAAACCCTGCTCTTGATGTCCTTTCTTGGGATTGCTCCAGGACTTCATTGCTTCTCTCCCCTTCCATCTCTGTCACACTCCCTTCATGCTTTGTCCCGGTGGGGGTGGGGTGCAGTGTCATACCAGGCACTATCCCCACACTGTGTCTCCAGTGCTGTCCCTGAAGCGCTATGGGACTGGCCCTACGGCCCTCTCTGTGCATTGGATGCTCTGAGAATGAATGCTGTCCTCGGGGCTTGGAACCCAGGATACGGTTCTCTCTCTCTCTTTCCTTCCCTCTTACTTAGCTCCTGTGTGATCTGAGCAGACCTACCCCTCTCCCCAGGCTGTATCTTCAGTGCTATTCTCTGTTGGTCCTTCTTCTGGGGAAGGGTTCATAGTGTCGGGATTGGGGATAGCCCCGCAGACCTCTCTGTTCATGCTGGGACGTTGCCTTCAAGGCTTGGTGTACCAGGTTGAGGTCTGGTACCTCTCTACCTTTTCTGTGGAGACATAAACAATACCCACCTGATGGGTGGGTTAATGCCTTGTTTCCCCACCATCCACTTCCTCTTTTTCAGTCCCCCACCTCCTTTTTAGTTAGCTGCCATATGTATCCCTGCCAGACCCTGGCAGAGTGCCTGGACCTCTGGGAATTTATGCATGTAGAAGCTTTTCCTCTAGGCCCATTGTGCTTTTAAGCTGACCCCAGTGGTCTCATGTTGTACTTGTCCTTTTGTGCTTGGCTTACTTTGCTTTGCATAATTTCTTCCAATTCCTCCCAAGCAACAATATGCTTCCATTTTATTTATGTACCAGAGTTTTAAATCCATTTATCCATTGATGGAAATTTAAGCACAACTTTTAAAAAAATTTTTTTTGGTTGTTTTTGAAAACATACACAGCACAAAACACACTAATTCAACAATTCCTCCATTAATAATTAATTGACCTTGACTACATTCTTCAACTTGGGCAATCATTTTCATCTTCCTTTTTGGAATTGTTCCTTCCCCATTAATGCAAGCTCATTGTCTTAATTTTTTTTATGTATCCGGAAGTTTGACACGTCAAAGCCACTAGCCACTGTGAGGGATAAATATGGGGCTTCCTACTCCAAAAAAGAGTTACAGTCTTGGAAACTCACCAGGGCAGTTCTTTCCAGTTCTGTAGGGTTTTTATGAGTTGGCACCGACTTGATGGCAGTGACTGAGCACAGTGTCGCACAGTGACTCCCAAAGAGCAGCACTTGTCCCACTAACACCACACCTGCTGAACACAGGCTCCTTGGCTTCAGAGACTCGATGTGTCCTTTGCTTTCTTTCTCATTCTATTTCATTGAAGGCTTACCCACCTCACTGCTCTCCCACTTTCGTAATTTTGTCCCTTTTGTTTGACCCGTATTTGTTTTCTATTTGAATCTGCTCGTCCTTTTGTATTCTGACTTGTTTTCTATGTTGGCAATATTATCCTGGTTTTGAGTAATAACTTTTATGTATCTCTCTGCACAAACGCCCACCATGAATCCTGCCCCATCTCTCTAGGCAACCCCTTTTTAAGAATACTCCACTGATCCTATGCACCATTCTCCCTCCTTAAACTTCTTTAGTTTGCCTGATATGCCCAAGTTCGGTCTCTGTCATCTCCAGGATCAAGTTCAAACTTGTTCATAACAGACAAAGTCTTTTGAATCTGGTTTCTCCTCACTTGTCAGCTTCAAATCCTGCTGCTTCCCAGCCCATAAAGTTTGCTATAGGTATGCTAATGTGTCTTCAGCTTTTGGAACAGATCTCAAATCTTAAGCATATGCTCATCTTTCCAACTAGAATGACATTCTTTTTAATAATGCCACCATATGTCTATTGGCTTATCATGTGGCTGTGCGTTGTCATGTTGGAAGCTACACCACTGTTATTTCAAATACCAGCAGGGTCAGTCACAAGTTTCATCAGCATGTTCAAACTAAGACAAACTTGTAAGAAGACTAGGTGGTCCACTTCTGAAGCATTAGCCATTGAAAACCTTAAAAATCCCAGTAGGATATTTTCTGATATACTGCTGAAAGCTAAGCCCTTGAGGTTGGGAGACATTCAAAATACCATTAAGAAGAGCTGCCTTATAGATGGAGTGAAGCTTGACCGCTATTTCTAGAGGAACAGATTGAGGATCCAATAAAATGAAATAAAATTAAAATCCTTGGCAACTTCAGTCTTTTTTATGTTCATTTTGATGTTGCTTATTGGTCTAGTTGTTGGGATTTATGTTTCCTTTATTTTGAGGTGTAATCCATATCGAAGGCTACACTCTTTGATCTTCATCAGTGCTTTTTGTGAGCAAGATTGTGTTATCTGCATATTAAAAGTCTACCTACAATCCTAATAATGATTTATTCTTCTTCAAAAAGTCTAGTTTCTCAGATTATTTTCTCAGCATATACGTTGAATTGATTTAATAAGTATAGTGAAGAGGCAATGCCCTGACAGACACATATTGAGTTTTAAAGCACACAGCATCTCCTTGTTCTGTTTAAATGACTGCATCTTACTCTATGTCTACCCTGGCTCAATGAAGTGCTTTGGAATTCCCATTCTTTGGAATATTAGTCATAATTTGTTTTGATCCACTAAGCCAAATACCTTTACATCATGAATAAAAACACAGGTGAATATCTTTATGATATTCCTTGCTTTCAGCCAATATCTACTTAACGATAGTCATTATTCCAAGTCCCCTTCTTATTTTGGCTGGAATCATTGGCAGTTCCCGATCAATACACTTCTGCAACAGTTCTTGAGTTAAGAAAATAATTTTGCTGATAACCAAACTTCACTTATTTGTGGTATCAATGGTCTTGGTTGACAACTTTCACATTCTGTTGGGTCAGAATCTTCCATTTTCACATTCTGTTGGCTGAAATGTCCAGTTTCTTTGGAATGGGCACAAATATGCCCACGTGCTACAGGCTGAAATGTTTGAATGTCTGTGAATGCTTTCAGGCGCAGTGACTGTGCATTCCTCCCATCTTCTTTTGATGCTTCCTGCGGCGTTCAAGATACTGTCCATGGAATCCTTCAGTCTTGAAACTCGTGGCTTGACTTCTCTTCCTCTTGCTCTTTGTTTTGCCCATTTGCTTTTATAACTCCAGGACTTTGCATGTTTCATTATAGTACATTGTTCTGTCTGGAGCTGCCCTTTGTAGTCTTCTGCTTGGCTCTTTAATTTACGTTATTATACTTGCCTTTTGCTTCAGCTTCTGTAGGTTCTCAAGTCCCTTCATAAGTTTACTTTCATCTTTTCTTTCTTTCCAGTCATTTCAATGACCTTTTGTTTTCCTCATCTAGGCTTTTGTTCTATCACTAGTGTACAATGCATGAAATCTATTGGGGGAAGTCTCTAAATTCAGGTGGGATCGATTCAAGGCTGTTGTTTAGCTCTGTGGACTTTAAAAAATTTTCTTCAGTTTCAGCTTGAACTTGTATATGAGTAGAGTACCACTTGTCTCTTCTGGCTCAGGATATGGAGCTTCTCTTCCCACAGATGTAGTCTATTTGATTCCCATGTATTTCGTCAGATGAGGTCTGTGTTATTCTGGGTAGACTAGAGAAACAAATCCACGGACTCCCATAGATGTACAAGAGAGAGTTTTATATTAAGGGTCATTGTGCATTTAGAAAGCATCCCAACCAAGTCAAGTCGAAGTCCATAAGTCTGATATTAGCCCATATGTTTGATACTAATCTATAAAGTCCTCTTCAGACTCATAAAACACATGCAATGAAGCTGAATGCAAGACGACCGCAGACCAGTGAGTAGAAAGTCTTTGGATTCAGTGGTGTAGCATCTCAGTGCTGGCAGAGGTCTCCGTGTGGCTCCTCCAGTTCCCAGGGCACAGAGTCTATCAGCTGTAGTGCCTTGTGTCTGGTCAGTAGAGCATCTCCAAGAGAGTGAGCAGAGAGAGAGTGAAGTGTCTTCTATCTTCAAGGAGGAAAACAGGAGTTCCCAGTACTCACAGGAGAAGACCATGCCCACACAGAGGCCTCATTGGCTGTGACTCCACCCCTTCACGCTTACTCTTCTCAAGTCCCAAATAGGCACTAGATTATGTAACTACCACAAGGTCCATGCATTTAGTTGCCTTTTATGTTGTTGACAAAAGGTGTTTGCAATGAAGTCATTAGTCTTCCAAAATTCTTTCATGTGACCTCTGGGATCCTTTTCCATCATCAAGGGCACATTTTCCAGATACCTGTCCTATGTTTCCAGCTTGCACATTCCTGCCACCAATAATTTTCAATGCATTTTGATGACATGTTTGATCAATTTGGGGCTGCAGTACTTAGTAGAAATCTTCAATTTCTTCACTTTTGGTTTTTGGTTCATCAATAAATTTGAATGATATTTATATTAATTGGTGTTTGTTTTAGGCATATAGAATTCCAAGTTACCAGGATGGAAGGAAGAACAATTCAGTTTTTCTGATCAGCAAAAACTAATTTGCAATGTAAATTTTATAAGTACACAAAATTAGAACTGTAAAATTATAGCTATACATACTTGTTGGTTTAGGTAAATCCCCTCAGAGTCACTTTATTATTCTCAGTCTCACATATCTAATGTAAACTTTAGAAATTATAGCAAAATTTATACGGTGATAAAAATTAAGGGTCATGAATTATTCATGGTCCAATTTGTTCTTTACTCTGTACTCAGAATATTTCTGATTTTGATGGAAAATCTAAAACATCTATATCTAAAAGGAATAAAATGGAAACGTAGGAATAAGAACAAAATTACCTGTGATCTAGGGAAATCAGTGATAATAATCCCATTTCTGCTTTGTACCTACACTTAGAAATATTTTTTTAGACCCATTTAAAGTCAAGACAAAATAACTATCGTGGGTAAAATCAAGACTATTGAAAGAGTTAATAGTCAAATTTAAACATCAGTTGCATAACAGACTATACTTAATACCCTGGAGTCTGGGCAAGGAAATAGATAGAAGGTAGAATTTCCTACAGTTAAGAAGACTTAGCTTGTATAAATGTGTGGATCAAATGATTTTTCTTGTAATGTAAATTGCCAAAGAAAAATATCATGTGTGATATTCTCAAGTCTGTAAGGAGTTTCCATTTGAGTTTATGGGCTATAATGAAACATTTAGAGAGGATTAGTGATTAAAAAACATTTTGATTATATCACTGTACTAAATTAGATACACTCAGAACTGTTATTAGCTGTTATTTGATTAGTTTTTGATTCTTCCTAATGTTGCTGTTTCTTGTTATGCGCCATCAATTCATTCAACTCATAATGACCCCATAAGACACAGTAGAGCAGTCACATGCGATTTCTTAGGACGCAACGTTTATGGGAGCAGATCACCTGGCCATTTCTCCCCCAGAATGGCTGGTGGCGTCCAAGTGTTGATCGTTTTTTAGCATCTGAGTGGTACTAGGCTCTTTATGATTCAACAACAACAACAACAACAAAAAAAAAACCAAACAACTCAGTGCCATTGAGTGGAGTATGACTCATAGCAACCCTCTAGGACAGGGTAGAACTCCCCATTAGAGTTTCTAAGATTTTAACTGTGTTTGGAGTAGAAGCCTCTTCTCTGTCCCATGGTGGTTTTGAACTGCTGATACTGTGGTTAGCAGCCCAACCTGTAACCCTTATGCCACCAGAGAACAAAGGCTCCTTATGAGAATACTCTTTAATTCAGATTGTGCCTGAGAAGGGATGTCGGACACTGTAACAGGGATCAGTGAGCAGTTGCTGAAATCCTTCTATAAGGAAGTACTTATTACCTAGGAATCTGTTTTTCTTCTCTACTTGAGAAACTTCAAAAAACTTGCTTCATAGCTGGCCAGCTTTTTATTATAAGCGCTTTCTCTTAATTTCCAATGAGCTGTTGTGATGACAAGGTAGTGACTCAACCATTTTACATAACAATTGCCATTATGACTCACCAATCTGTGCAAATTTGAGTGAACATGTATTATAAGACACTTGCTACATTTGAAGGGCAATATACTTTCACATAGGAATACAAATCACAGTAATACAATGTTCATGAGGATTATTTTAATCGTTATTCTGCCTCTGCTGCCTGATTGGACACACTGTTGTCCCTTGTCAATAGATCTACTTTCTTCTTCATCTTACAATACTATCATATACATTCAAAACAACCAATGCTTTGTTCCTCACATTTTTCTTAGTAGTCTACTAGATTGAATGAGCTACTTAAAATTGTTTTGAATGTAATTGAACCTTTTGATGACAAAGGAGAGTTGAGCATTTGAATGATGGCAATGATGATGATGGTGATTAAAATGCCATGGGCTGCCTGAAGAACAAACAAAGCTGTCTTGGAAAAAGTACGTGCAGTCAGAATATGCCTTAGAGATGAGGATGGCAAATGTGGTGAAGAAAGCTGATGGTGCTCGGCTATCAAAAGATATAGCATCTGGGGTCTTAAAGGCTTAAAGGTAAGCAAGCAGCCATCAAGCTCAGAAGCAACAAAACCCACATGGAAGAAGCACACCAGCCTGTGAGATCATGAGGTGTCGAAGGGATCAGGTATTAGGCATCATCAGAAGAAAAAATAATATCATTGTGAATATGGGGGTTGCAGGGTGGATACCCAAAGCCCATCTGTACATCCCCTTATGGAAGCATCATTAGGAGGAGTCGAGCCAGTCAGGGTGCAAGGTAGCAATGATGAAACATACAACTTTCCTCTAGTTCCTAAATGCTTCCTCCACCCCCACTATCATTATCCCAATTCTACCTTACAAATCTGGCTAGACCAGAGGATGTACACTGGTACAGATAGGAACTGGAAACACAGGGAATTCAGGGTGGATGATCCCTTCAGGACCAGTGGTAAGAGTGGCTGTCCTGGATGGTGGAGGGAGAGTGGGTTGGAACAGGGGAACCAATTATAAGGATCTACATTTAACCTCCTCCCTGGGGGACCGACAACAGAAAAGTGGGTGAAGGGAGACGTCAGAGAGGGAAAGATATGACAAAATAATAATTTATCAAGGGTTCATGATGGATGGGGGGGGGGCAGGGAGGGAGGGGGGAAATGAGGAGCTGATGCCAAGGGCTTAATTGAAGAGCAAATGTTTTGAGAATGATGACAGAAACGAATATACAAATGTGCTTTACACAATTGATGTATATATGGATTGTGATAAGAGTTGTATGAGCCCCTAATAAAATTTTTTTTTAAAAAGAAAGAAATGAGGATGGCGAGACGTCGTCCCATGGACTTTGAACACGTTTATCAGGAGAGACCAGTCCTTGGGAAAGGTTATCTTGCTTGGTAAAATCGAACAGTGAAAAAGGAGATGACCCGGACAAAATGGACACCCCCACAGGACCAGGCAATGTTGCTTATAAGGCAGTGTTGTACATTTGGGTTGGAACCAACTCAACGGTACCTAACAACAACACCAACATGCAGCAGTCAGCAGTAAATCACAGTAAATTGTTTAGTGTTGCTTATATACCAAGCTTCCAGCTAATATCTAAGATTTCCCTAAAACATTAAACCTGGGCACTATTATATTATCTACCCCTATTTACACCACCACATGACAGTCATTTTCAATATTAAGTACATTGAAATGCAGTGTACAGTTTTATTGTTAGAATGAGTTTTAATAATTCAGTGGTGAAAGCATCATTTCAGTAAGATGGATGGGCTTAAATACTTACCACTGACAATCACTTGAATGCATCTTTCGTTAATATTGGTTCTCTTTTGAGAACATCAAAGAAGCCGACTGCTACCCAACCGAAATATTGATGCAGCGACATGAGGAGATGCTTTCCTTTCAGCTCTTGTAGTTGCTGAAAGGTTAAAAATGCACCCGCATCTGTTTCTTGTCTCTGTAGGGGGAAGCAGATTCATATTTATTTTGAACAGCACAGTGATGATGTGACCACCCTCCCTCAGCAGCTCTGCTTTCATATTTTTAGGCAATAAAATTCATAAGGGATAAGTGAAAAATAATTGAGAAGCGGTTTTATTATTTTTTTTGTTCGCGTGTTTGTTATTGCTTTGCTGTGCAATATACACTAAAATGTCTATTCATGATTCAAAGGAAAGGATATTAGAGCTGATCTTGAGGGTAGTGTGCATCCAAGCATTGGATTTGATCCTTAGTGTTGTAATTGAATGAGAGCAACACTGTGCTGTGTATCAAATTTCTCCTGGTTCTTTAGTTTGTTTGCAGATGGCTTTCATTACAAAGGTTTCAGGGCAGGGGAAGATGTGAACATCTCATTCCCTTACTTGGGGCAGATGCGTGGGTGTCTGGAGGTGGTGGTGGTGCTTGGCACTCAGTAGGAGGAGCGGGCACTAAGGAGCAATGATTGTGTAGTGGTTAAGCACTCGGGTGCTACCAGAAAGGTTGACAGTTCAAATCCAGCAGCCACTCTATGGGGGAAAGATGTGGCAATAAAATTTTACAGCCCTCCAAACCCCACGGAGCAGTTCTATCCTCTCCTATGGAGTTTCTCTATGTCGAATCAACTTGCCAGCAATGGGTTTAACAAAGTGGATGGGAGGAGGAGTAGCAGTCAGGGAAGGAAAGCAGGAGTTCTGACTGTGGTGTCACTAGCAGGCGGAACACACTGTGTCCCTGGCCCAGCAGGTGTCTGCAGGAGTCAGAGAGGGCATTTGGCGTGGCCACAGCCCCAGCGGAGTCCCTAGGTGGCCGTAGTAGTCCCCAGTTTCTCATCCTCCATGTGGGATACTTGGGTTCCATTCCCAGCCAAGGCACCTCTAATGTAGCTGCCACCTGTCTGTCGGTGGAGGCTTATGTGTTGCTGCGATCCTGAATAGGTTTCAGCAGAGCTTCTAGACTATGAATAAAGGCCCCAGGAGATGCTTCTGAAAACTGGCTAATGTAATGGGCTACAGCATTCTGGACTGGGCAGCATCTTGCTGCATTGTGCGTGGGGTCCCTATATATTGGGGGTTGACTCTATTGGCAGCTGAAAGCAATAACATTGCCCTGATAGCCACTATAGATGATATATTGATATATATGTATACATATGTATACACACATACATGTATATTACATGGTGCACTGGCTTCCTACTAGTACTGTCACAAATTACCATAAACTTGGTGGCTGAAATCAAGACAAATGTATTCATTTACTACATTTGCTGGAGCCCAGGTGGTGTAGTGGTTATGCATTGAGCTGCGATCTGGGTCAATGGCAGTTAGAAACCATCAGCATCTCTGAGGGAGCAAGATTGTGCTTTCTACCGCTGTGAACAGTTACAGTCTTAGAAACCCCCTGGGGGGTCGCTGTGAGTCAGCATTGACTCCATGGCAGTGCGGATTCAAAATCTGGGCTAGAATGAGTGGGGAAAGATGTGGGAGTGAGAACGGGGATCATGACTTAGTTGCTCTGCTAAAACTCACTGCTGTCAAGTCAATACTGACTCATAGTGACCCTACCGGACTTGGGAGAACTGGTCCCATGAGTTTCCAAGACTGCAGCTGTTTAAGGGAGTAGAAATCCCTGTGTTTCTCCTGCAGGGTGGCTGGTTGTTTCAAACTGCCGACCGTGAGGCTCTCCATCCAATGTGTAACCACTAGGCTAACAGGGCTAGGGTGAGGCCTTCCAAGACGAGGCGCCCTCCCAGGATCACCCTCTTCCCTACCCGTGGAAGAAGAGTGGAGAAGGATTTCCATTGATGTGACATTCAGGCAGTCTGGTATCACACTTACCATCTGCCCCTTTAGAGAACGTCAACTGATCGCTTCTCGGGCCGTTCGGCTAAGATCAGTTGCAGAGAAAGCCAAATGGCTATGACTCTTAGGCAAGGAATAACTTTATAAAGAGTTGAATATTGTATTGATGTTCTTTAAAATGGAGGTTAGAAGAAATTTTAAACGTGTGCAGGTGATTGTTGGCATACCAGGTGTTCTCAGATGGGCAGTCTATGGCAGTAAGGGTCACTTACCTGTTGGCATTGGGGTGATTAAGACCAAATTCTCACAATGTTTATGAACCCCCTAAGGGACACTAGCGCTACTTCTGTATCCAACTGGCAGCTACACACCTCTGCCTCAGGGGCACCTCCCCTTCCTTGAGCCGTGATTGGGATGACTGCGGTTGCTATAGCAATAATTACACGGCAACTACACTTAATTGCCATTTTGATCTGACTTCACCAATTTACTGTGAAAATTTAAATGAGCAGTAATAGTAAAGGATAAAGGGGTAACGTTTTGAAGTGTTTGAATAAGATTGCCCTTGGTGGAAAAACGCATTACCTTAGCAAATACCTTATGCAATCTGGCTTTGCATGCAAGCGTTTAGACTTTTACCTGTTTTATTTTAGACTTCTTCCATGGAATGCATCTTTCATCTCCCCTATCCTATTTTCCCCTTCCCCATCCCCGCACCAATTAGCACAGGGAGAACATTAAAAAAATCATTTTACTGAGGGCTCTTACAGTTCTTATAAGCATCCATAGATCAATTTTATAAATCATATTTGTACATACATTGCCATCATTATTTTATAAACATTTACTTTCTATTTAAGCCCTTAATGCCAACTCCTCTTTTTATCCTCCCTCCCCATCCCAACCCCCCAGTGACCCCCTTGATAAATTATTATTATTTTCATATCATAACACCGACCTCTGTCTCCCTTTCCCCACAGTTTCTGTTGTCCATCCCCCTGGTGCAGGCGGAGGGACTGTAGGGTGGTTATGTGTCGGTAATTTTCTTCTTTCTTGTGCTCATGATTATTAGGTCCCCATTTCCCCCCCACCTCCCCTAGCAGACCCCAATAAAACATTAATACAGTTACTGTCTCTCTAGATTTACCTGTTCGGTTTTGACTTTACATAGTGCTTAGGACAATGCCAGCTAGAAAATAAACACACCAGACACACTAGTTGTTTTTACAGTCAATCTTTCTCCAGCCTAGGTCGAGGGAATGTAAGCATTGACACAACCGACTGACACATGCCATGTGTAGGGACAGAAAGTCACTGTAACTAGAAACTCCTGGATGGTGAATAACATCAAGGACACTTGGAAGCAGTGATCACTCGCTCCTTGCTCTCTGCATCCCCAGCCAGCCTAATCCTGCAGGCAACCTAATCCCTGAAATGGCATCTCCAGCCTTTCTCCAATTCTACATCTCATCCTCAACATTCTTTCCAGCCTTTGTCCACCTCACCCTTCTCTTGCTTCTTGTTGCCTCGCTCCACATTTTCTTCTTCCTCCTCTAGCTCTTCTCGGGAGAACATACTCTGATAGTATCATTGGAAGTCCTTCTAGTTGCAATTTGGATCTTTTTGGCTCCCCCCCGCCCCTGTACTGAATGATTTTATTCATTTTTATGTAAAGTCTTATTTACTTCTGAGCATTTACAATGGCCCACAGACCTTGGCTCTGGATGAAGTAGATGCACTTACAAAGTCTATTACAAATAACATTTCTAGGCAAAGTCAAAAGTCTTATGTTTATATAACACTTGATATGGTTGGTTTGATTGAGCAAATATCTCACAACTTGTGATGGAGTTGATCTCATTTTAGGCACAGCACATAGAAAGGTTACGGATTATGCTTGATGGCGCATCCCCGGGGTGTGTGTGGTGCATCCCCGGTGTGTGTGTGTGCGCGTGCTGGTGAAGGTGATCGGCTGCTAACCATAAACTTGGAAGTTCTGGTTCACAAAGAGGCATTTTGGAAAAAGGGCCTGGCAATCTACTTTCAAACAAAGCAAGCAAGCAAACAAACAAATAAACAAGCGAAAAACAGCCCAGGGAAACCCTAAGGAACTCAGTTTTTCTCTTGAAGCACACGAGGTTGCTGGTAGTCAGCATCAGCTTGACGTCACCTGGTAATCCTTGTCGTCTAGTGTAACCGATCCTTTCCTAACCTGACCTATTGCCACCAAGCCCATTTTGATCCTTCTAGGACAGACAAAAACAGCTCCTTAGGGTTTGCAGCTGAAGCTGTAACTCATGACTGAAGCAGAAAGCCCCATCTCCCTCCTGAGGACCAGCTGGTGTTTTCAAAGTGCTAACTCTGCAGTTAGCAGGCCAAGGTGCAGTGCACTATGCCACCAGGACTGCAATACGCTTGCCTCTGATTTTGTTGTTGAGTTGCAGATAATGCTTTCTATTTATTTTTTTTTAATATGTAACACACTATGCTGCTAGAGACCCAGATGTAGGGGGACAGAATTGGCAAAATAAGTAAGATAGGAAGTGTGTGTATAAGACAGGAAGGACGTGATTGAAATGGTGGGGTGTGGCAGGGAGCTATTGGCTCTGCTGGGTTGGGAGGTGGTAAGGATGAGATCAGAGACAGTTTTCACAGGCGTCCCTCCAAGCATGATGTCCTTCTCCAGGGACTGGTCTTCCCTGAGAATATGTCCAAAGTACACGAGAAGAAGCACCATCCTTGCCTCTAAGGAGCATTCTGGCCACATTTCTTCCAAGAAAGATTTATTTGATCTTCTGACAGTCTATGGTCCCTTCAGTGTTCTTCACCAATACTGTAATCCAAATGCATTGATTCTTCTTCAGGCTCCTTTTATTCATTGTACAACTTTCCCATGTATATGGGGCAATGGTGGGGTAGTGGTTTGTCATTGGACTGCTCACCATAAGGTCAGCAGTTCAAAACCACCAGCCACTCTGCAGGAGAAAGTTTGGGCTTTCTTCTAGCGTAAATAGTTAAAACCTTGGAAATTCACTGGGGGCAGTTCCATTCTGTCCTATATGGTTGCTATCAATCTGCATCAACTTGATGGCAGTGAGTTTGGTATTTTTACACTGTACTGCAGTCTATTAGGAGGCCGTCTGCTCTTGTAAAGATTTACACTCTAGAGTAGCAATGGGTTGCACTAGACTCGGCGGCAGTAGTTGGATAGCATCTAAAGTGTACCACAGCATTATGGAATGTTTGCAACTTTATTAGATTTTCCCATATGTGATGACGAGACACAAAGGGAGCACACGATGTTAGGGAAAAATACACGAATGGACTTGTTGGTGCAGGGTTGCCACAAAACGTGAATTTGTAAAAGATCACGTGTGTTGTCTGCGGAGCGCTATATAGTACCACATGTGAATATGCGCATAACTGTATAGAGACACTCTAGATGAATGAAATTATGTACCATAAGTAACCAGTCACAGAAGGACAAGCATAGAAGCAGCAAGCTGGACATTAAGTTCCTATGCACGAGACACAAAATGGCACAGTGGTACCATGGCCTACAGGTTCTGTGGCCTTGATTGCACTTGGGCTACGGTTTAGCATCTCGCCTGGAGCCACTCAATGTGATGGAAGGGATGTGTGGTAAGGGAGAGTTAAGGATGGCCAATGGAGTTGAAAAAGTCAAGTGCTCAGACCAGGGTACTAAGGGTTGTCTCATCAGACTCAGATGGTAGGGCATGGGATGGGGAGAATCGTGGGGTGGTGAGGTTTCCTTTAAAATGTAGCGAGGCAGCATTCCATCACGAGTCACTCTCTGTCAGGATCGATGTGAGTGAATGGTGTCTAAATGCAGGACTCCTGAGTGCCCAGGGGTGAGCGTGGGGCGAGAGAGTGGAACGACGGGTGGAAGGTGTGAGAGGTTGCACGGAGATGGAGGGGAGGCGTAAAGCAGAGTTGTGCACATGAGCACATTGCTCAAAACCCTACGCAACCACAGACCACCAGGAGGAGGGAGCAGCTCTCCCACCTGAGTTCTGTGGAGCTGATTCTGATTCAGATAGACCCTATAACACAGTGTATAGCTGCCCTACCGTCTTTCCTGGGCTGTGAACTGGACAAAAACAATCATCAAGTCTTTTCTCCTGCTTATTGAACCACGCCCATTCATCAGGAGCAGCCAAGCGTCTAACCACTGGGCCAATGGTAAATGAGAGTCTCATGATGGCAAATAAGATATAGAAATCATGTCTCCTTCTTAAACCCATCATTTCATGGTAGGGATATCCATGCCTGTTCTGTTTCTCTAGGTAGCACGTTTTAGGTGTCTGCTGGTGCCCCTTGGCTTAGGTTCTCTCCCTGTCTCTCTCTTCTCTTGGTTGCCTCTACTCCAGTTGCTCCTAGTTTACCCGCAGGACAACCCTGGACTTGCCCTTGAAAGAGTACTTTGTGTACTTCAGCCTCACCCCCGAGCTTTGGTTTCGGCCTCTGCCAGGGCGGCTCCTGTTCTCACAGCCCTCACGGCCTTTCAGTCCTTGGTCCACTCATCTCAGACCACTAGCGACCACTTCCCAGTGGAGCAGACACCCGCTTCTACTTTCTCCTGGCTTCTGCTATGCTTGCTCCTGGCTTGGCTCAGCAGCAGGGCTTCTGCTACTTCTGGGACTCCTGTCTCCCGATGAGCTTCCAATCTCTTATCCTCCTGGTTTGATGGCCCCCCCTGGGGACAAGGAATGCTGGGTAGTGTCTTTAGCATGGGGCTGGCCTATCCCAGTGGACGTGCCCTATTCTCCGACTTTCCCCTCTGAGAGCCGACTTGGCACACTCCTCAGCCTGGGAAGCTCTAAGGAGGCCCCATCTTCCCAGGTCTCACCATGATTGTTGGTTCCCAGCGGATCCCTCTTGGTTGGGTGATCTTCAGTAACTAGCCCCTTACTGTCAGCATCAGTACTAAAGGGCTAGATTGTCCCTGGCAAGGGGGTGCTACACCTCAACAACTCACTAGCAGGAAAAGAATCAGCTTGTGAGACAAGAAAGTTCAACAGGGCTTGTCTTCTGCCTTGCATCACAATGAACCCATTGTGAGGACCTACTTTGTGCACGTTTCCTCTTAGGAAAACAGACTCAGGATAAGGAAAATGTGCTGCAAGGGATATAAGTGGAACGGTAAGTAACCCATATCCCCATGAGACTTCTCCACAACATGTTACAACCATAAAAAACAACAATTTCATATTTCCCAGTGACTTTTATACAGTAGTTATCACTACATGTTTTCCAATCAATCAATAACACCAATACAATCTAACCTATCCATTAGCTTGTACTGTTCAGTATCCTACATTAATTACAGTCAATAGGAGGAGAATTGTTGCCAGGCTTTCAGTTCCTACACGCAACGCTTTATTCCAAGTAAAACATGTTTAAATAAGCCTTTGTGATTACTGGATGACTGCAGACAAGTTCTTTCAATAATAGAATTGTCTGTTTCCCTTCACCTGTACACACACACACACACACACACACACACACACGGCACATTTTGTGCTATGGTAAAAAACAATACCGAGATCAGAACTGGTATCAATTTTCCTTCTTCTTCTTTTTTTTTTTTTTTTTACCAAATTGAAGTAGATCTCTTCCCGACCCATTGAAAGTTTGCAACAAGTTTAATGGAGAATGCTGCCACAGATAAAACAATGGATTTTAGATGGATAAAGCATTTTAAGGAATATCAGGACAACATGAAAATAGATGAGTCAAGAGAGGGAAGACTGTGGACTTTAAACAATGAAGATTTTATGGCCGAAATCCAGAAATGGATGGAAGGAGATCATAGAATAATCATTGATGTGAAAGCTACTAAACTTGGGAAGCAAACGCCTTGGCTCCAGCAGACTTTGTCAGGAAGGTCCGATAACTCAAAAAGCAGACCTCTCCATTGGTTATTTAAGCAAGATGGATGGATAATAAAGATATTCTATGGAATAAATTGTAATTAGATTTGCCAACACAATCCAGAGAGTGAGGTCCAATCAAAGCGGTGATTTCCAATGGGAACTGCTGGGCCAATTCCATGTAAGGCAGAAAGGTCAGCTCAGAAATTTTTTGTTTTTTGGTTTATTGTTGAGGTGGGGAGAGTGGGATTCCAAATGAGTACTATTGATAGATTTTCTTGAAGGGTACAGGATAATCATAAGTGCTAATTAGGAAGAATTTTTAAGAAAATTGAAACAAACAAACAAAAAACAACCACCCTGCACTGGTGAGAAACAGGCCAGGACAATTGTGCCAAGAATTTCCTTTTCCCCAGTTACCGATGCACCTGCTCAGTCGTTGGCGGTAGCAAGGGCTGTTGTAGGAGAATTTCAGTGAGAACCCTTACCCCATCCACCCTGCTCCCCTGATATTACTACTACGGACTTCTTTATGTTATTGAAAATCAAGGAGAATTGAAAAAGGAACACAGTGTGGCTCTCTTGGGGATACCCGCACTCCCACTTTGACGCGGTATACCTTGAAGTGAGCAGAATTCTTTAGAGAGATGGAAACACCACTTTAAGGAGTGTGCAAGCCTAGATGGACGCCTTGTTGAGAGACAGTAACTTTATACAACGATCTATTTTTTTCAATACACTTTTTCTATGATTTTGTAACAATATGTTTTGCTTACCCTCTGACTCCGTCCTCTGTGTTTCATTACGCTCAAACATACCGTTGCATGGGAAAGGTGCATGATATGATTTGAATGTAAAGAAAGACACCAAGAAAATTATGAAATCTGTATTTATAAGACCCCAGCTCAATGAATGTGTGAGCATGTGTGGGAAGCAGAGAAGAGCAAGAGAGATGGGAATCCATCAATGGCAGTTTTCTCTAGATCAGGGGATTAAATGGATGCTTGTTTTCCTCTTTTTATAAAGTGAACATGTGTTCTGTAATGAATTTTAATGAGATGAATACAATTTATTAAAATAACTGTATTCCCTGAAAGTCCCTTTACCTTACCCTTAATTTTGCATCATATTTGCTGCGAAACGTAAAATCCTAGTAGGCTTTCCTGATCACAAAGTCACTTTCAGGCTGTTTGCTCCCATGGATTGCTCTCTGATCTTCCCTTCTTGCTTTGTACCGTTGAAGAGGTCTTCTGTCTCTCAATTCACTGATCAACAGAACCTGCTCCTCAACTCACCCCCTCGGCGAACGTTTTTATCTTTCTTTTCCCTGTTTGTGTCTCTGTACACGATGTTGCGCTTTGCTGATTCGTCTCTTTGCTGTTGATAGCCTCATAGTGGCCATTTTCCATTCCAGTGCCCTTTCAATTTTATTTCATTTGTTGTTATCGATCTTATTCCTCTCCTCTGGTAAAATGTTTATTCTAAGAGGGGTCTGCAAGGCAGCCATAGCTCTGCTTTGCTCCAGTTACACATCTCATTGGACGCAAGCCTTATGAGGACACTGTTATTATCCAAAGGTCCCTCATTATGGTTTCTTATTAAGCAAGGGCAACACTTGAACGCAAAAAATACCACCTAAAGAAGTCAAGGGCATGGGTCAGAACCACAGCCCACCGAACCTGGCATCTGTCTCTGAAGCTTGACTCAGAGACACTTGTGGATCAGTGGGAGGGTTGCCGCTTAAACTAATTTTAGAGGGCAGAAATCAATGTCAAGCCACACTAATTTTCCTCTTTAATGCACACGCGAAGTCACATTTGATGAATCATCTAATCCTCTTTCGAAATCTGTTCCTTTCTGCCTCTGTGAGTTGTGAGTTAGGAACTACATGTGTATCTAAAGCAGAATTTCGATTTTGTTTCTGTCTATACTTTCATCGAGGCAATTGGTGATCCATTCGGGAGACCATGTTCAGTTCCCAGTCAAGGCACTGCATGCACAGTCACCCTCTTCCTGTCAGGGGGGTTTGTGTGTTTGCTGTGATGTTGACTAGGTTTCCAGTGCTTGCAGAGCATGGGAGCTAGGAAGAAAGGCCTGCTGATCCACTTTAGAAATATCAGTCAATGGAAACCCTGTGGAGAGCAATGGGCCGCGGGCTGAGTAGCAACGAGTCACGAGGTTGGTGCAGCCCTGCACAGTGTTTTCCTAGGTGGTGCACAGTCACAAGTCAGGGCCAATTCAGTGGCCGCTGGCACCGCCATCACTGCGTTGAGTTCCAAGCTCTAGAATTTGACGGAGAAACTAACAGCAGCTTACTTGATCCCACTGACTCCAATTTTAGAATCTTGGCTTACTTCCTCTATTTCTTTCTCCTTTAGGATAAGATACAAAGGGGTCTTCAAAGAGTTTGTGAAAACGTGAATGGAAAGATAATGTTTTTTATAAAGCTCCACTGTAATGGTAACATAGTTTGCCAATACCTCGCTTTGCCCTTCCTTCCACTTGTCTTTGCTCTATTGAGTACAGCGCACAAACACTGTGTGTTTACCCTAGTCCTAAATATACAACCACATCGACACATTCTCTGTTTTGCTACTTGCATTCTTTTTCCTGATATTTCTCAGCCCTTGGCTCTAGTCATATTTCAGATCCAAGTGCCCAGTTCTAAGACATGGCAGAGGTATAGTCTTTGGACATGGTATGGGACATGTTCTTGCGACAAATTGCTATTTTCCACACAAATAATGTGTGTATTGCATGGTTTTTGCATACCATGCAAAGCCCAGATACACTGGCACAGTGGGTAATGTGTTGGGCTGATTACCAGGCAAGTCCAGAAGCTCGAAACCACCAGTGTTTCTTTGGGAGAAAGAAGAGGATTTCTACTCATGTAAAGACTCAAAAAGACTCACAGGGCCAGGTCTTTGCTATGATTCAGAATCTACTCGTGGGCTGTGAGTTTGGTTTGGGGGCTTATACCTAAGCATCACACTCTTTGCTGTTGAGTCAAATTCATACCAACTTATGATAACACTACAGGACCGAGTAGAATTCCCCCCTCATAGGAGTTCTAAGAGTGTAAGTCTTTATTGAAAGCATTCTGCTATGTCTTTCTCCTGGGGAGTAACTGGTGGAACCAAATGGCCAGATTTGGGGTTAGCAGGTGAGTGCTTAACTACCGTGCTACTAGGATTCCTAAGCATTATATATATACATATATATATATATATACACATATACATATATATACACACATTGACTTCTATTCCAATATTTCGATCTGTCCAACAGATTTAGTGTTAGGCCTTTGTCCTGGTGCCTATTGATTTGGTTTGGTTTTGAACCCTCCCCCACCAACCCACGAGTTTCTAAAGCAGCCTTTTTCCTGGGGAGGATTCTTTCCTGGATCTGCACCCTGCTTTCTCCAAGGCAGGAAGAAATCTCCTTTTCTTCCCACAAAACAACCCTCACCGGGGCAGCGGGTCACCACCCCCTCAGGCAGTGCACCTGTTGGTCTCCTCATCCTGGTCTGAGCATCTACTAAGGCAGGGGAGGCTGGGGCAGGGCAGGCACGCACATGCCACCGTGCCCTCTGGTTGACTGTTGTGCTCGGGCTATTTCAACATTCCATGTCATGGACACCGCAGGGTGTGTGTGAGAGCCATGAGCTCAGAGGGGTCACATGCTCCTCGCTCTGATGAAATTGATTTCTTCGTAGAGCCTGGGCAGATCGTGCCCGCATCACCCTGCCATGTTACCCGGCTGCGGGAGAGTTAAGCATCGTGTGACTTAGGCGTGTGCAGGCAGACTCCCACCAACCGTGAGACCAGCCCCTGTTCAGGGTGTGGCAGTCCTGTGAGCAGCCCACCTCTTGACCTTTGCCAGTCTCCAGTGCCACGCACTTGGGCACAGAGTTGCTGCAAGGAACTCCACTGCTCTCAGGGCCCGCTGCGGACAGCCCAGAACTAACCCAGAGTTTCCAGCTGTTTGATTTCCCTGTTTCCTGGGCACTGCCAAGTTCATGACTTCTTGACCAGGGGTTGTCCCCTTATTATACAAATATGATTAAAGTAATATCATCGGACAATTGTCTGAGGATGAGTGAGGCTGAATTTCACTTCAGAAAATCTAACAAGGCATGTGCAGTATATGCTTGGGCATGCCGTGCCAGAATTTCTAAAAACATATTTTTGTCACTTCTTCATGTGATATATGTTCACGTGTTATTCACATAGACATCTGTGATCATGGTATATCGTGTATACAAGGGACTTCATAAAGTTCATAGAAAAATTCTATTTTTTCTATGAACTTTTTGAAGCCCCTCATTCATCTACATATAGGAATATTTATCTGGGAAAATTCTAATGAGTATAAAAAATTACTTTATATGAGATTTGGTGGCAGGAAATGTTTATTGGGTCAAAAGACTTCATTAAATGACAGGGGAAAAATAAGAGTTTGGGATAAAATGGTTGTTGTAGATAATCCTCAGAATGAATTAATTCACGTGAATTAATCTAACAGGCAGCATCAGCTTTGAGGATAACCATATTGTCTCCGATTTTGAAACAGGATAGTTGAAAAGCTGGCATGTCGTGCTGTTACAAAAAAGTAATTAAAAGGGAAAATGGTTTTTCTAGGAAAAAAATGACAAAGCTTTGGTCTTCCTCACTCTCATCCTCCAGCTGTCAGCCATGATTCCTTCCCCTTTCACTTTATTTCTTCCTCCTTCTTTCCTTCCTCCCTGCTTTTCTTCTTCCTTCATTTTTGGTTCCCTCCCTCTCCCATTCCTCCCCCTCCCCCTCTCCTCTAACTCCCTCCCTCCCTCTCTTTCTGCTAGAGATAGCTGCTGTGGCCACACCCACTACAGCGCTGACTTCCCACCCTGGTGTACCTTATCGGTGGTGCAGAGCTCAGCCTTCTTATTGGGCTCAAAGCAGTTTGAAAGACGTATCTACACCTCATCCACAGTGTCTCTGTTGTGCCTTACAGTTCACTGATCCTCAATAAATGTGAACATACGCAAATTAATTGTATAGCTCATACAAAATTAACACAATACATTAACGATTAATGTATTAACGAATATTAACACAGAAACAGGTGGTAGATAAATTAAGATATAAATATCTATCATTAGACTGACTTAATCACTTTAACGATCTGAAATATTGTGAGGTGAACTGTGCTACCTAATTGTCTGTTCGGACAAAAGCTCTATTAGAATAACAAAGTGGGTTTGCAGGCAGAAGATAAAACCATATTTTCTGGATGGTGAGGCTAATGAAATGTTGCCCTAGATAACCACAGAAGGGGGTGAAAGCTCCGTCCCTGGAGATTTACAAAAAATGGACAGAGAAAACATCTGCTAGAATGGTGTCAGCATCAAGCCTGTCTCGAGGCCAGTGGATGGAAGGAATGACAAATGGCCCTGTGATCTTTTGATTACTTAGCCCGGGGACAAAGAATCCAAGAGGAGACATTAAAATTACTTTGAACACAGAGAGCAGCGATCGTTGCTTTCCATGAGATATAGAAAGGCAGTTGAGCAAGCTTAAACTGAAGTCTTGGAAATTTAAGTTGCATTTTGTAGTCGAGGACCTTAAGCCATAGGTGGCAAAAATCTGAAAAATACAAGCTATTTATCCTTGTGCCTTGTGCTTTGATTCTGCATCAACGTGCACCTTTTGTGCAGCAGCCTGGAGTAGGGGAGACTATCCCAAGATGTTGCAGTACTGGCGGATATAACATTCTTTTTTTCTGAAACCAACTTGAAGGTCACAAAATAATCCACGTCCATTTTGTTCTACTTCTCCTTCTATAGCCACTCAGACCAGTGTTTAACTCAATGGGTCAGGAATCTGGAGAGTTGTTAAGGCTGTGAGCTCTCTCTCTCATAAATTTTAGCTTTACTTACTTAGTATTCATATATATATATTCTTTCCCCCTTTGTTGGTGGAAGATAATACTTACAAAAAGCACTCTAGGTAGTATCACGGCCCATCTCATCAAATCAAATCAGTTACAGCATGCCCTTAACTCCTCCCCACCCCACCCGCATATGCGGCTCCTTTTGTCCCCCTCCCCCCCACTCCCTTTATCTTTTCCTGTGCCTCCCCTCACCCTCCAGTCCCTCTGACCCTGGCCTCCTCACAGTTTTCCAAGTCTTGTCCTTTGGTGTGAAAACCATATTTTCTTGCTTTTCTTTTATAAGGATTGTGCCATGAAATATTTATTTTCAGGAGATTGACTCACTTTGCGGAGCATCGTGGTGTCTCGTTTTGTCCATGTCTTAAGATACTTGACAGCCCTGTCACTGTTTTTCAAGGATGCACAATAGTCCATCGTATGACTGTACAACCTTGGTTTATCTATTCCTCTGTAGTCGGGGTTTTTGATGGTTTTCATGTAGCATTCTTTGAGGAAAGGAAGATTTCTGGAAGTTTTATTTTAGGGCATTGATTGGTCATTGCTTCATGAATACGAGAGATGGGGTTGGGGCGGGCCCAGCTGAGACAATAGCTATGTAATGTTTTCTTCACAATATTTCTAGAGAGTTGCATTATTAAACTCTTCGTTGAAACATTAGGACAGAGCCGTCTTCTGCCATTTATTTTGACCTCAGGGTCTTTGCCCATGAAAACATACAAGACCCGAAGGGTTTCAGAAAGCCCATCAACGAAAAGGGAACCCAAATACCCATCAAGAAAAACCCAATTTCCATCAGCTACTTGATTGTAATTTCAACACGGAACCACAAGATGTCACAATTGGATTTTGATTTTTCACTGTGTGTTTCTCTCTAGATGAGGGCATTTTCAAAGCTGGAGCTGAGAGAGCTGAGACGCGGGGGGCAGCAGAAGTCCAGGAAGATGCAGACACCCAGGTTGAGGTTCCGGTTGATCAGGTGCTCTCCACGTCTCGAAACAATGCATCAACCGTTGATTGCCGCGTCCTCTCCTTTTCAGCTGTGGGTTATTTGCTCCACCCTGGCCCTAGACACAGCTAGTGGGGCTTTCTCGGGTGCTATTTGGCAGAAAGACCAGCAAACCAAAACAACATTGGTTGTTCCTTCAAAGAAAAGCCCTCGGACAGAGCCCTTTATTATGAAAAATGGCATCGCTTTAATTAATCGCCTTGCGGAGGAGGATGGGCTGGAGTAGGTATGAGATGCAAATGGAAGAAACATGATAGGGCAGAGGGAACTGGGTTGGAGTCTTTCATCTAGAAGTAAGTCCTCCATTTAGAAAAGCTGTTCCTTTGTGTATGTTTATGTTTCGAAGAAATGCCATCACGCCTATGGTGATTAGAATTCACTTTTCATACATGAATGCGATAAAAAAAATCTGCTGAGTTTGACTTTCTCAGGCCAACAAAACTGAGCTTTTTTTTTTTTTTCCTGGAATGAGTATAGATGTCTGTGTCTGTGCTTAGAGAAGGGTCTGAGTGGTGTTAATTCCCACGGTGTAAAAAGTAAGTCGGTTGTTTCTCCATGCAATGTAACAGTGTTTCTCAGATCCCGAGAGGGGGTTGGGATATAGGCAAGGTGGGGATTACATCACAATCCCAGGCTTTTGGAAAAGGGAAGAGGTCACTCAAGATTGACCCCTGTCCTCTGACCATTCTGTGACATTTTATTTTTCAAAAATAGCTTCACCATCCAGTAAATCCCATAGGTGGTCTCCTCGGTTGTGTTTGTCTTGATGGTGAGGCAAGGGACATTGCTGCTTGAATATTCCATGGGCATTCTCTGCAAGCATTGCCTTTCTGATGAAAAGCCTAACATGTTAAAAATCACACATATTTCAAAAATCCAATTTATTACCCAGGATTAGCTAGAACTAATCATTTTTCATAAACTCCAGTTATAGGTGTTTTTCTCCCCTGAGGGAAAATGGAATTGCAAGTCTTTGGTGCACCTATAATTAAATATTATGTTTCTATACTGAGAAGAGTAATCATCACGTATGCATCACGGCTAATAGATTCAGAAACCGAGACCAATTTATATTCCAAAGTCAAGATGACAAATATCAAGAAAAAATATTGTAGCATTATTACTAAAAGAGGAATCTCTTTGCTAATCACCAGCTCAACAATTGCAAAATCGAATAGTGTTTCTTCAGGGATAGATTTGATGATCGCAAGGAACTCTTGAGCTGGGAGGGGGCACTGATCTCTGCTGATACTTGATCAGCCTTAGATAAGGTGTCTGTAGAGTTTTCTTTTTTTAATTTAAGAGTGCTAGCTTATTAAAATGCAACTATAGAAGAATCTTTTTTATGTTGCATTTGGTGCAAACAGCACCTCTGCCTAATAGCTGAAAGGACGTAGGATCAAATCCACCCAGTGGAGGCTTGGCATCTGCTTCCAAAATATCAGCCATTGAAAACTCCATGGAGCACAACTGTGCACTGATAGACATGGAATCCCCCTGAGCCAAACTTGAAGGTCCATGAGAGCTCATGTGCAGCGGAGAATGATTCCACAGCAGAGCAACATGTGGACAGTATCCATGACTTGATGTCAGCCAGAAGGAAGTAAAACCGGGTAGCAAACCATCAGAATGACTGTCCTCTTTGACCCTGTGGTCAATAGAGGAGGTCTTGTCTAGTGTATTTGGTTGGCATGAGTACTGCTTAGAAGTCAGGTCAAGTCAGTTTCTCTGAGATCTGATGGCTTTTGTCCTATCCCCTGGAGCTATATTACAAATACCGGAGAAAACTAAGTGAGAATGTGGAGAAACTAGTGTAAAACCACTGGCTGGCCCCATTAAAGTCCGAAAAATTCCACGGGTATTCCCCAATAATGGAAAAAGGTCTGGTGGTGTAGTGGTTACAGGTTGGGCTGCTATTTGTTAGGTCCACAGTTCAAAACCAGCAGCCTCTCTTGAGGAGAAAATAGGGCTTTCTATTCCCATTAAGAGTCACCATCTTGAAAACTCACAGGGGACGTTCTACTCTGTCCCATAGGGTTGCTATGAGTCAGCATCTGCTCAGTGGCAGTGGATTTGTTTTTTGTTTATGTGTTTGCCTAAATGATGATGCCGACTGAACAATCGCTGCCCATTACTGTTGAGTGGACTTGATATCATGGTAACCCCGTGTGAAACAGAACAACACCTGACCTTGTCCTGCACCATTTTTATGACCACTGGCTTGTTTGAATTCATTGGTGTGTTTGAATTGGCCTGTGTGTCAACACATCTCTTGGAGAGCTTCACTCACTTCTGCTTTACCAAACACAGTGCCCTGCTCTGGTGACTGCTGTTTCCTGCATATACCCAGCACGATATTGGACAATATTCTATTGTAACCCATGAGGTTTTCATTGGCTAATTTGGATGTAGATCACCAAGTCTATCCTCCTCATTTGGATCCTGTTCCTCATCGGTGATCCTCTTGGTATGTAAAAGATTGGCAGCTTAGTTTTCACTATCTCAGAGAGATGCAAATCAAACTGACAGACATATGGTGGTTATTAAATAATGACAACCATGAATGAAGTGTCTACCAAGTGCCATCAACTGTAGTAGGCATATTTTATCTTGTACGATTGTGATGACAACCCAGAAAGACAGGTCTTATCATGTTAATTTTGTGCACAGGAAGAACAATAGCTCACATTGATGAAATCACTTGGCCATGGCTACACAGTGAAGGATTTGGGGTTTGAATTCATATCTAACTTCAAAGCAGAGACGTGATCTGTGGGGCAGATATTAAATGAAAGAAAGAGAAAAATGGACATACATAGAAGCCTAGATACAGACATGTACATATGTAAATATATTTATGATTATGGGAGAAATAGACCTATGTGCATATATTTATAGGTTTAGTAGCAGGTGGTCATTGGGCCTCCTCACGTGCATTCCCTCAATACAAGAGCACCTTGCTCAGCTAAACGGTTATTTCATGATACCCACCTTCCCGACATGATCGCTGAAGACAGACGTGTGCATAAGCAAACATGGTGAAGAAAGATGATGCTGCTTGGCTATCAAAAGATATAGCATCTGGGGTCCTAAAGGCAAACAAGCGGCCATCTAGCTCAGAAGCAACAAAGCCCACAGAGGAGAAGCACACAAGCCTATGTGAACACGAGGTGTTGAAGGGATCAGGTAGCAGACACCAAAGAACAAAAACTATCATTGTGTGATCACCTTCCCCACGTAAACACTGAAGACGAATGTGTGCATAAGTAAGTGTGGTGAAGAAGGTTGATGGTGCCTGGCTATCTAGAGATATAGATCTGGGTACTTAAAGGCTTGAAAGTATAAACAAGCAGCCATCTAGCCCAGAAGCAAGAAAGCCCACATGGAAGCAGCACACCAAGATGTGTGATCATGAAGGGTCGAGGGGACCAGGTTTCAAGCACCAAAGGCGGGGGAAGGGGGGCAGGAATCATATCATTGTGAATGAGGGGAGCGCATGATGGGGACCCAATGCCCATCTGTAGACAACTGAACATCCCTTGCAGAGGGGTAGTGAGGAGGAGATCAGTCACTCAGGGTTCAGTTTAGCAATAATGAAACTCACAACCTTCCTCTAGTTCTTAAACCCTTCCTCCCCTCAACTATCATGATCCCAATTCTACCTTGCAAACCTGGTTAGACCAGAGGATGCACAGCGGTACAGATGGGATCATGAGGGAGGAAGGAGCGGCGAGGGAGGGGAGGAAGGAAAAAAGGAAAATGAGGAGCTGATTCCAGGAACCTAAGCGGAAGGCAAATTTTGAGAATGAGGAGGGCAATGAATGTATGTGCACTTTAGACAATTGATGTATCTATGGATTGTGATAAGAGTTGTTGAACCTCAATAAAATGATTTTAAAAAGAGAAAGAGAAAATGGACAATTAATAACACAGGGAAGTAAAAATGCCCTGCATAAGATGAAAATATCGCAATAGTATATACCATATACTCTTTAGCTCAGCTATAAGTATATTTATATATACTGCTGACAGGAATGGCCATCAATGAATGGTTTTTATGTAAATTCAGATTGAAGCTGAAGAAAATTGAAAAAAATTGAAAGAAGTCCACAGGAGCCAAAATACAACCCTGAGTATATCCCACCTGCATTTAGGCAACATCAGAAGATCAGATTTGATTCATTTAACATTAATGATGGAAGAACCTGGTGAGCTTTGGGATGCCATCAAGAGCATTGTACATGAAGAAAGGAAAAGGTCATTAAAAAGACAGCAAAGAAAGGGAAAAAAATCAAACCAGATGTCAGAAGAGACTCTAAAACTTACTCTTAATTGTGGAGTAGCTGAGGCACATGGAAGAAATGATGAAATCAAATAGCTGAACAGAAAATTTCAAAGGACCACTCTAGAAGACAAAAGTAAAATATTACAATGAAACCTGCAAAGATTTAGAGTTAGAAAACCAAAAAAGAACATGCTCAGCATATCTTAAATGGAAAGAACTGAAGAAAAATTTCAAGCCTTGAGTTGTACATATCTGGCTAGACCAGAGGATGTACACTGGAAACACAGGGACTCCAGGAGAGATGATCCCTTCAGGACAAGTGGTGAGACAGGGGATACCAGGAGGGTAGAGGGAAGGTGGGGTGGAAAGGGGGAACTGATCACAAGGACCTACACATAACCTCCTCCCTGGGGGACGGACAACAGAAAAGTGGGTGAAGGGAGACACTGGACAGTGTAAGATATGACAAGATAATAATAATTTATAAATTATCAAGGGTTCATGAGGGAGGGGGAGAGGGGAGTGAGGGGAAAATGAGGAGCTTATACCAAGAGCTCAAGTAGAAAGCAAATGTTTTGAGAATGGTGATGGCAACAAATATGCTTGACACAATAGAGAGATGTATGGATTGTGATAAGAGTTGTATGAGCCTCTAATAAAATTATTAAGTTAAAAAAGAAAGAAAATTTCTGTGGGCAAAATGTTTTATATGGCCGGTAGTATCAGAAAAAGACAGAAAGAACACACAGGGTCCCTGTACATACAAAACAATACAAAATCTCTCCAAAGTAGTCAACATTTAACCATTTCAAGAGATGGCATATGAGCAAGACCATTGGTACTGAAGGAAGAGCGCATTAGCCAAAAACAAGGCTCCAGAAATTGATGGGATACCAATTGGAATGTTTCAACAAGCTGGATTCACTCACTCATCTCTGCCAGGACATTTTGAAGCCAGCTACTTGGCCAACTCACCAGGAGAGATTCATGTTTGTATCCATTCCAAAGAAAGGGTGACCCAATCGAATGCTCAAATTATAGGATAATATCATTAATATCACATGCCAGTAAAATTTTGCTTAAGATCATCCAACAACAGTGGCAGTAGTACAATGACAGGGAGCTGCCAAAGCTTCAGGAGGGATTCAGAAGAGGAAGAGGAACCAAGAAAATCATTACTAATATCAGATGGATCTTCGCTGAAAACAGAGAATACCAAAAATATGTTTACATTGTGCCCATGGAGAACCCATATGTGGATCAAGGGGGAAGTTATGTGACCAGAACAAGGGAATATTGCATGATTTCCATTCAGGAAGATGTGCATCATAGTTATACCCTCTCATTACACTTATAAAATGTCCGTGCTGAGCAAATAATCATTGAACCTTGGTTATATGAAGAAGAATGCGGCATCTGGATTGGAGGAATTTCTCTTAACAAGCTTTGATATGCAGATGATACAACTTTGGTTGCTGAAAATGAGGAAACGTTGAAGCACTTCATGGTGAAGATCAAGGATTGAAGCTTTTGGTATGGATTACAACTCAACATCAAGAAGACAAGACTCCTCATACTGGACCAACATGGAGCATCATGATAAACAGAGAAAAGATTGTCGTTGTCAAGGATTTCATCTTTCTTCGATCCACAATCAATGCCCAGGGATGCAGCAGTCAAAAGCTGAAAGGACACATTGGGTTGGGTAAATGTGCTGCACAAAACTCTCTAGAGTATTGATAAGCAAGGATGTGACTTTGAGGGTTAAGCATCACCTGACCCACACAATGGTATTTTCAGTGGTCTCCACTGCATGTGAAAGTTGGACATTGAGTCAGGAAGACAGGGAGAATCAGTGCATGTGAGTGATGGTCCCGGTGAAGAATATGGAAACTACCAAGGACTGCCAAAAGAACAAACAAGCCTTTCTTAGAGGAAGCACAGCTAGAATGCTCTTTAGAGGCAAGGACAGCAAGACTTTATCTTCTGTTGCCAGGAAAGACCCATCCCTGGGAAACGATGCTCAGTAGAGTACTGGAGCAGTATAAAAGAGGAAAGCCCTCAACCAGATGGATTGACACAATGACTGCAACAGTGAGCTCTGACGTCAGAACTATTGTAAAGATAGCACGTTATGGACAGTGTTCTGTTGCACATGGAGTAGCTATGGGCTGGAGTTGAGTCAATGATATCTAACAACAACAACAACAACACAAAGGGTTCTTGGGAGTTGGAACGGACTCCATGACATCCAACAACAACATCTTCTCGTTCTATACTTAGTTGTTTGCTTTTGGACTGGTTTGCCTTCGTCTAGATGATCACGTTGTAAGTTTACTCAAAGGGCCAAGAAGAAGGGAAAGCATGTGCTTTGTTCCAGATGGTCCGAGGATGTAGGGACATAGCCTTCATAGCCGATGTCGTAGGAGATGGTGACTCCTACCAGGGCAATCAGTCTTATCTGGGGGGCAATTTGGCCTCCAAGGGGACATTGGACAATTTCTGTATACAGTTTTAGTTGTTCTCCCCAGCAGAATGCTACTGGTAGCTGGTGGGATGCTGACAAATCTGATGCCCATAAAGAAAGATGATTTGGTCCAGTATGCCAATAGGTCTGAGACTGAGCAACACTGCTCTAGAGCAAAGGTCTGATTTGTCGAATGTCTCCCTGTGGTGTTAATAGGGGGCACATTTACTGATAACTACCAAAGAGTTCGACATCTCTGAGCCTAGTGTTCCTCCCCCAAAATGCAAGCCATCGTGCGTGTAGGCATCGTTTAGCCCTCTTCCATTGCTCCGTGGGAGTCAGGCCTTGGGTAATGTGTGCAAATGTGGATATTATGGCTACTACTATTGTTGTAAGCAACAGAGGCCTTTGTCTTTGACCCAAGAGTGTGTATCTTCTGGGAATCCATGAAACTGTGGCAGGTTAATGTGTGAGCCTGCAAGTGGGGTGAAATGTCAGACATTTTGAAGTTCTTGATAGCCTCTACTGATGCCCCGTAGCATGTATGTTTGTGTGCATGCATGTAAAATTATATATATTAATTATGTAATAGTTAAGAAAGAGTCTACTCCAAGGTCCAGACACTTTTTCATCTGCTAGGGACAAGTCAATTTTGATGGCTCTCATGCTATTTCCAATCTTTGGGATTGGAAATTTAAGAATGTTTACATTCCTTTTTATTTGGGCAGGCCAAAATAAAGTGCCTTTTCTTAGGAAAGAGTTTGGGTCTAATAAGAAAATAGATATTTAAAAAAAATGATTTCCCCCATGTACATTCCAAATCATTCTGGGGTTGGCCATAAGCAATGGGGTTGAGTGCCTGATTAATCAACCCCTGTGATTGTACTGGGGCGCTAGTGAGCTATGTGGCTTTATGCTGTGTGTATAAACTAGCACTCTTCTCAGCTGAGGAGTCGAGTTAAGCGAACTGCCCCTGCTAAGTAAGGATCAGGCAGGATGATCCACCATCTCGGAAGCATAGGCAGATGAATACTTGTGAAACAACAATACAAGCAACTATGTTTGGATTTTGTTACATACAGAAGGGAGAAGATGATGGACACAATAATGGTAGAGAAGTTTTGAGCTATGTTATAGCTTTTCCCCATCAGTTTGTATTTAGACTTACGTAGTAAAATAATGAGAAATGAAGAATGTTTTCATCTAAATAGTTCCCATGAAGTAGCATCGAATCCAGTACCATGAACACGTGTGAGTAGTTGTTTTAATCACAGTTATACGTAAAATATTTTAAAACGTCAATTCTATTCACAAAGATTATAACAAAAATAGCAATCACCTGCTCCACTCCTCCCCATTCCTAAACTTAAAGGTAACCAATTTGAAAACCAGTTACTGTTTCTCAAAGAATCCAGTTCCCTGTTTCTACAAGCCATACATTTGCCCCCAACACCTTCATTTGAACGCTTAAGAGATAATGTAAGTCTAACAAATGATGGCATATCATAGTTTAATTACCTTTGTTGTCATTGCTGCCCTTAGGGGTATATGAAATAAGGGCAATCCTTTTAATTATTGCCAGTTCACATTCCATGAATTCGATAAAACATGGCCATCTGCTTATTTTCACATCTTACTTTTAAAACGTAGATGTTACTAATTAACTTTCAATCTTCATGACTCTGGACCTCAGTGATTGCCACACATATGCTTCCTGCATTTCCCCCCAGTATGATTTCACAACAGGTTTTGTCTGCATCAATATTTAATCTTTCGTTATTTTTGCTATGTAAGTATTAATCCTAGCTGAGACATGCAGTACACTGTGGTTACATTTCCTTTTTTGTCTTTTCTCGGTCCAGCATTTTGTTTGATTTGAAATGTGATCAGGGTTGTTGTCTGTCCATCTGTTGCTAACCCATCTCTGAGTTCTGCTACAACTCTTAATTTAGTGAAATAGCCAATCACAGCCAGTACTCTCTTAGTTTCATTTTTCCCCCTCAATTTTTTCCATCTTCTGCTTTAACTCTTATCCTAACATCTTTCCTTACCAGTTATTTTGAGGAGATTGCCTTTGGTTCTCCAGTTTTAGACCTGTTTCTTGGAGTCTATGTCATTCTTAGTTATACTCTCCTCACCCCTCCCAAATACTGGAGCAGCATCTATTTGTTTATTTGAGACTTTACATATCGGAAAACATCCTTTGAATTCTACTCAAACTTAACTATGACTATGGTCAGAAATACAATTTTAGGTTAGAAATAATTTCTCTCAGGCTTTGAAGATTTTGCTCAATTGTCTTTCCCATTCACAATGGGTTTGAATATCTATAATGAACTATATTTCTTCTCTCTGGAGATTTTAGGTTATGTATTTGTTCCTGGAGTCCTGAAATTTTCCTGGTGATATGCCATAGTATAGAGCGGGGAGTGTGCTTCTTTGGCCCGGGAAACTTCTATTGACTGGCAACTACAGTCTGGAAAGTTTTGATTTTTCAGTTGTGGAAAAAGTTACTGAATTATTTCTTTAATTGTTTTTTACTTTACACTTCCTTACTCTTTCTCTGGAACTCCAAGTATTTGGGATATGGGATTTCTTTTCCTGCTTCTCTGATGGCCTCCTCTAGTTTCCATCTCTACGGATATACACATTTTCTATTCTCTAAAAGATTTCCTTCACTCTCACCTTCCATTTATTAATACCTTAACCATCATATTTTAATGTTGAAAAGTATTTCCATGATGGATGAATATTACTTTTTATAGCATCTATTCTTCTTGTGGCATTCTCAGGTAAACATTGGACTATTAACTGAAAGGACAGTGGTTCAAATCCCCCAGCTGCTATGCAGGCGAAAGATGAGGCTATCTGCTCCAGGGAAGATTCAACAGCCTCAGAAATCTTCCACAGGCTCACTGTGAGCTGGAATAGACTCAATTGCAGCACGTTTGATTTTTGAGTATTGTTTTATGAATGTGGTACCGTGCCTTACCTCTCGAAGGATTAATGACATCTTATTTAAAGTTTTTAAAATATTTTTTTTCTCTTGAGTTCCTTATTTTTAAATATGCATTTTGATCTCTGTTACCGTGTTATAGGCTGCCCTTGCTTGTCAGGTTTGGTTCCAGAGTGAAGCATTAAGAGAAACCTTCATACATAAGCAGAGCTCACCACACGGGGGCAGTTCCATTGCAGGGCGATTGCTTTCAGGCATTGCATTGGCAATCCCTTCAATTGTCAAAATAAGTTTGTTTCTTTTTTTCCTTTTGAGATGGTGTGTTTCTTCAAGAAAGACATTTCCCATATTCTGCCTGGGTAGCTTAAACCTGGTTGTCAGCATTTTGAGATCCAAATATAGGAACAGGAATGGAGGCCGTCCCTAGTAAGTAACGAGATTTAACCTTCTTAGTTTAATTACAGTGCCATGAGGCTCAATGCTCAGCCATGTTTGGGTCCAGTTTTTCTGTATTTCAACTTATTCCACTTAGAGAATAAGCCTATATTTTCCAAGGGTAAGGAAGGGTATCTTAGCCACTTCACCTATTTTAGCCACATTCATCCCCCCTTTCTCTAGAGATAGATAAACTTTATTTTTAATAGTTTATAGACATACAATTAACACAATTCAATGAATAGTCAATGAAGCAATTGTATACCATGCAATGGCTTAATCATACTAAATAGAGTTGAGCGATCATCACCACCATAAAATTTCAGGACATTTTCTTCTGGTCTGCATTATTATTATCTCCCCATTTCCTCCCGGCTTCACCTGCCATATCCCCAAGAAACCATTCAGCCAGTTGCTGTCTCTGTAGCTTTATCTATTCTGGATTTCATACATGGAATAAAGCACGCAAAAATAAACAAAATCAAAATAAAATAGAGATAAATCTCAATATAAAAGAAAGTGGATAATAGTAAAAGCCAAATTAACTTAAAATGGGCCAAAAGGGAGAACAATGGCTAAGGTATTAAAGTTTAACTTAACTACTTCTGCACTGGAGGAATGCAATATATTATGTGTTGGACTGCTAACCCTAAGGCCAACAGTTCAAAACCACCAGCTGCTCTGTGGGAGAAATATGAGACTTTATACTTCCGTAAAGTTTTGAAACCTCAGAAACCCACAGGGGCAATTCTACTCTGTTTAATCAAGTCACAGTGAGTCAGAATCAACTCTATGGCAGTGACTTGGAGTTTTTTTGACACCTGCATTAATGCATTAATCTACTTTCCAATATACTCTGTCTCATATCAAGGCTATGCACATCTCTGGTCCATAGTCCGAGAGGATTCATCAGACACTTAATTCATGTTGAGACCTTGCAAATGGAAATTTGGACTTTCACTATCACCTGTAGCTTTCTGCAAACGTGGTGCTCAGAATTTAAGCTCAAATATAGTTCCCTCTTCTCATCTTGGACTTTATTCTTTACAATCCTTGGATCATACAGGCTGGTGTGTTTCTTCCATGGACACTTACTTGACTCCTCACTTAGGTGGCTTGTTTTAAGACAGGCCTCTAAGAGGCCAAATGCTATTCTTTCTGATAGCCAGGCATTTCAGATTTCTTCACCACACTTCGCTATAGCAACCATATCTTCAGTGCTCTCTCCTTGAGGGCAAGTATAGAAATAAATAACATTTCATATCAGTGGTTCTCAACCTTTTTAATGCTGTAACCCTTTAATACATTTCCTCATGTTGTGGTGACCTCCCCAACCATAAAAGTATTTTTGTTGCTACTTCATAACTGAAATTTTGCTACTGTTATAATTGGCGACCCCTATGAAAGGGTTGTTTCACCCCAAACGGGTCGTGACCCACAGGTTGAGAACCGCTGCTTTAGATTCTTAAGCCTTGTCTACAGTTTTCATTCATGCATTGCTTGTTGCCATTGAGTCAGTTTATCCTAATGATTTGCTGTTGCACTGGAGAGTGCATGTCCCGTGTCATGTTTATGGTTGTTGGTTTGCTTGTGCCCATGGTTGTGGTCACTGCATTTGACTGCCTTCCCCCTAGGGGTTGATTTTCCAGCATTTTATTTGGCCACACTCAGTTGCCATCTTTGGCATGTTCAATGGTTGCTTTTCAGAAACAGACAGCCAGGCCTTTATTTCTAGTGTGTCATTGTCTGGATACTCTGCTAACACGGGTCCCCCGAGGATGACCCTCCTGATGTGTTTGAAACACCAGCATCACATGCACCGTGCAGGTCCCCACAGGGAGGACGGGGATTTCAGAATGTAGACGCTTGCTTCTTGGCTGCTCTTTCTTGCAGGCTCATGTGCCGCCTCCTTGGGCTGTTGTCATTGAACTCACACCCATAAGTTTACTATTTTCCAAATTTTATGACTATTTTTCCTTTTAAGGGTCTGGGTGGGTCCCTTTGTGTCCAGTCCTTATTAAATTATGTTCACTGACACATTAGAAAAGCATAGGAAGGAATTAAGAAAAAAGCATATCTGTTCGATTTGTGATGCTTAACTAGAAATCATGCCTGTAACCATTCATTAGAGAGAAACCCTCACAGAATCTATAGTAGGCGTGGCCAACTGGTAGCCTGCGACCCAACCCTCTAAGAAAGACTCTTGGGCTGGTCCAGGGTTTACAGTATCTAAATCCTTCTAACTAGATCTTTGCTGTTCAGTTGCCCACAGGCTGCAGATCTCCCTGCTGTCTAATATCTACATAGAAGCCCACATTTGCCTCCTCCGCCCGACCCCTGGTGTACTTGAGCTTGTGGCTCAAATATAGGATATAGTGCCATTTTAAAGAGTCTGCATCTGATAGTCGTAGCCAGACGGAGGAGCTTTGACATCTTCCATTGTCCATTGTGCAGTTCTAGTCCCCAGGCCCTGACTGGTGTCATCACTGCTCCTCTGGAGAATGAGTTATCACCAGCAGCTTCTCTTGTGAAGGGTAAGCGAGATAAAGAGCTCCTGTGTCTTGCCATTTCCCCCTGTGTAAAATCAAATCGAAAAACCAAGGAGGCTGCTCACTCCGAGAGAGGATTGTAGTGAGTGTAGAGTAAGAAGGGGACTTGGCCCCAATCTCTCATTTTGTCATTGAAGGAACCATCAACCCACAAGGGAGAAGCGATTGGAGCCAAAATAGCACAGCCTGTCAATGGGAGAATCAGGAGAGGAGACCAAGGGCCCTGGCTTCTTCCAGTTTTGTTCGCTGCCCTGAGTACCTTGAGGTTAGAAAGGTGAGAGGTACATGGAGAAAATCAGTTGCAGTCAAGTGAACTTTGGGTTTTTCAGAAGTAGACCACTAGGACTTTTCTGCCAAGGCACCTCGAGGTAGACTTGAGCCTCCAAGCTTCAGTTAGTAGCTTAGCCTGGTGACTATGTATGCCAGCCTGGCATTCCTGGTGGGAGATCTTTGTTGCTATTGTTATTAGGTGCTGTGGGGTCAGATCCAACTCATTGCTGTCCTGCACACAACTCTTCCCAGCCCTTTCCCATCCTCACAATTGCTTTCATCCTGGCGCCCATTGTTGCAACAGTCCTGTCAGTCCATTTCATCTGCCTCCTTCCTTCATCAAGCATGATGTTCTCTTCCAGGGTCTGGGCTCTCCTGAGAGCAAGTCCAACGTACGTGAGACAAGGTCGCACCATTCTTGCTTCTAAAGATTGCTTCTAGCAATACTAAACTAAGCCCAGGTGATTAGAGGCTTCCAATTATTCCATATTCCATAATCAAATAACTTTTGTAGAGGAAAGATTGGTCTGCCTGCCTTGAACTGAAACGAGTTATGCATAAACACTACATGAATCACAGCCTCTTCGTCAACCATATTTATGTTTGATGCTGCAAACCTCAGATACAACGCCAGGCGTTAAGGTGGAAGTGATCTGAGTTCTTAATTCCCCATGCGCAGCGTCAACACAACTGTCTGTGTCATTGTTTGTGGGCTGTGTGGAATTGATAGAAGTAGTGTGAAACACGAGAAGGTAACCTTCAGGGATTTCTGATATCAACAAAAGAAAGTCCACATTTACTTCTAAAGTGAGCAAATTTAATGGGCGATCTTGTATGTTCAAATGAGGAGCAAGTGTTCCGGACTCACTGAATATGGATGTTCAGTGTAGCCTCTATCTCCGATGGGTGCCAGGGGAACTTGTGGAGATGACATGACCCTTGGAGCACCACCTGTAAGCAGGCATGGCTGTCACTTCTCTCTGAGGATCTCTTTACATGGTTGCCACACTGACTGGAATCACCTTTGTTGGTAGGTCTTTGTTCCTCCCAACCAAACCCAAGCTTTGGGTTTTCTCTGAAACTAAGCTCCTGAAAGCTGAAGTACTACCTTGCGATCATGCGAGAAATGGAACCTGATTATTTCAAAACATCCCATTCATCTTGGGGAGATGTGTTTCATTTACACGGGAGCAGCGATATCGGCACACGGATCACACCTATGCTTTGCTTTCCATGTCTAGATCTGAACGCTGACAATGAAATCTACAGAATCCTCCTCCACCCCAGATGCACATACGTCTCCAAATTTCAAATGTAACATCCTTGATCTGGAGAAATGGGCATGTCAGGGTGTCTTTTTACCGTCTTTGAGTTCTGGTCACCAATTCCTGGGTCTAATACATTTCAGGGAAGGAGAATTGATCGGTGAGGATCTGTCCTGGGTTGTTTCCGGTGTAGATCTTGCCTAGATAGTGGCAACTTGCGCTATTATCATGAACAGCAAAGGCATTAAACATTAAACGGCCTCCCTCAGGGAACACTTATGTACATCTGGGGAAAAACGATCAACATTTTAATCCTACGACGCGTGGGACCCTCGCTGTTGTACCTGTTTAGACACATTGCCGCCATTTCTGACTTTGGTGCTGCCGTCACTGACAGTGGTGAGGTGCGTGTCAGAGAGTCTGTTAAGGCAGCCCCATCTATCCGTGCAAATACCTTCCACGTAGTTGATACTTTCAATATGTTCGTGGCTCATTTCCATGTGCGTTTCATATTCCATCTTCTTTCCTCTTCCCTCTTCCCTCAGGATTACTGAGTCAACTTTAGGAATTGCATGCATATGCTCTCGAAAACCTGAATACTTATGGTTCTCTCGGTGCTTCCTCCCTACCTGCCAGCCCTGTTAGAATGTAGTCAGAGATAATAACTACCATACCTTTTCTGACTTGCCCTCCAAATCAACCACTTTCTCGGAATGTCGGTGAGAAAAATAAATAGGAAGATATGCATGTCAGCAAAATGCACTTGGAATGCCAAAGCCAGCATCATGTTTGGGAGGAATTATGGTCTGACTTTCTCCAGAACAAATATTAAGAATGATAAATAATGTGTTTATTGGAAAGTGCAAATCCTGACTTATTTAAAAAAAACCTCTGTTATCAGAAGGTACATATCATCTGCAGTTGTCTGCAACTGTCATCAGCCTGGCTGCATGCCGGCCGTTCTGGACGTCGGGAGGGCTGTGAGGTTGGAAGAGTCTGACTTGAAGCAATGTCTGTGCCTATTCGATGAGTCTGCAGGATAGAGAACAATGAGTATCCTCTTTAGACTCCAGTGACACATAGGAATTGGGCTTCACGCAAAAGATGACGGAGTACAATTAACTTGTAGCTATGAGCCATGGACTTGACATTTCAGGAAGACATGCCCTTCTCGGGAAAACAAGCTTTACCTAAAAACTGGTTGTTCTACAATTCTCGTCACACACTGGCTACAATGGGATGCAAAGGTCAGGGGAGCAGATTTAGGTTCAGGTAAAAATATCATCCTGACTTCCTACCTTTGCCATGACGCGTCCTTCCTTTATAATCTGACTCTCAGTAAACAGTGGCTTGGTGATGTCACTGCAACAAATCTTCCAGAACCGTCTTTATATCCTTCCATCAACCCAATTGTCTCCCAGTTTTCGATACATGATTGACTGATATTTTTAAAGATAAAAATGCACCCGAACTTCATTTAGAGACTTTAAGTCTCTATTACAAGGATACATTTTTATGCACATAGCTTTCTTATGTGGTGCATAAGACTCTTACCCTTGGCACACACTGTGTTATTGGTGGGCCTGTTGAGGAGACAGAGAGTTTCTTACTCCGAATTTGCATTTGCCCAGGACCCCACATGACAAAATAGCACTGGCTTCAGAGATACGAGGATGGAAGTAACTATTTATAATTAAGAGCTGAGTTTGGACTATTTCTCTCTTTGGCGGTGCAAATGTCTCAGCACTCAGCTACTAACTGAATGGTTGGCAGTCTGACTCCACACAAAGGTGCCTAGAAAGCTGTGCCTGATTACCCAATAAGCAATGTGAACACATGCTTACTTCTGCATGCGCATTAATCCGTAGTGAGCAATTACACATATTTTCCCGCCACATCAAATGTTTTGCTTCTACGAATGCCTGGAATTTGTGTCTCTCCCAAGCCCACAGCATCCTCCTATGGAATTGAAATCTCTTTTCAAATTTACCATCCCTGGCAGGGATGGGGAACCCAGTAAACAAGGCAAGCATGGGCTTACTTGTGCTTAAAGACTAATCTGCAGTGAACAGTCTCACACGAGGGGAAAAACATCACCATGCCTTTTGGAATTGTTCACTATATTCTACTAAATTGTTAGGTAACCCGCGGCTGCTAGGCAGAAAGATCTCGATCTACTTCCATGGAAATCACAGCCATTGCAAACTCTGTGCATCGCCGTCTGACTCGACGGTGCCTGGCTTTGTACTACTTTCTTTATTCATTATCTTGAGGAAACCGTCATTCCAGTCCAGTAGTCAAAGAGACTTCTCTCTCCTCTGCCACTTACTGCCTCTGAAATGCTGGGCAAGCCTGGTCAACTTGTTGCTATCTGTTTCCTTATTTGAAAAAGAGAATGTCAGTCATGCTTTCCCTCTAACGGTTGCTGCGAATACGATTGTGAACATGATCGTGCACACACACGAGGTGCAGCTAACACAGTGCGAGGTGCCAGCCAGGGCTCAGTAAGCCAGAGCCATGTGACCATCCTCCTTACTTTTCCGAAGTCAACCCATGATGGGCTGCCTTCGTATCTGTAGGAAGCATATTCCTGGTCAAGTCAAGGAGACACACCTGCAATGACCTCTATTAACTTTGGTTCTTGACCCTGAAGAAAGACCTTTCCAAGAACTTCCCAGGACCTCGCAGCTCCCAGGTCGATCATTTCCCACGGCCACATACTCATTCCTTTTTGTTTTAATTTATAAGGCAAACTGTATAATAAACAGATTACAGGGATCCCATGGGGGTGGGTTTTAAAACATATACAGGTACATTCAGACAGATTTACCAAAGTGGCACAAATTTCCTCCATAAATTGCCTTTTTGTTTTTAAGTGTATCAGCATTTTCCATCACTTGGCTATCCACAGAGGGCCTGCTTTGTGTTTCACACTACAAAAGAAGCAATCAGTATGTTGGTTTTTAAAACTATCGACTTGTTTTCTAAAGTAATTGTCCCCAAACACAAAAACCTTGAGCCTTCTCTGGTGGAGTCTGGCCTGGGCGTCCCTGCCTGCGTCCCCCAACTTCAACTGGGCGTCAGGGCTGGTAGCTGGTGTCAGGCTGCAGTGGGAAGGGTGACTGAAGGCACTCTGCCTGGTTCTACTAGATCAGTGGTTCTCAACCTGTGGGCCATGACCCCTTTGGGGGTCGAACAACCCTTTCACAGGGGTCACCCAATTCATACCAGTAGCAAAATGACAGTGATGAAGTAGGAACAAACATAATTGTATGGTTTGGGGTTCAGCACGACATGAGGAACTGTATGAAAGGGCTGTGGCATTAGGAAGGTTGAGAACCCCTGTTCTAGATCCTGGCTCCCCTGTCCACTCCCCTGCAAGTGACCACCATAACCAGAGTTTGCCTTGGCCTTTCTGGGAGAGGGGAGCCTACCTGCTATTCAGAGAGCGTCGAGACATCCCATGAGTCCCGAAGCACATCATAATTTGTGTGTGTGTGTGTGAATGCACGCGCACACATGTGTGTGTTGGTGTTGTTTATGAGTGCAGTAGGGTCAATTCTGAGCCAGGTAATAGTTACACTGTTCTATAGAATTTCCTTGGCTGTAATATTTATGAAAGCAGATCACCAAGTCTTCTTCCTGCAGATCTGCTGGCTGGGTCCCAATTGCCAGCCACTGGGTTAGCCGCCAGGTTCTCAACCATCTACTTGAGAATCATACATGTTCAGTATTTTCATAGCACGCAGAAATGAAGATGGAGGGCACCTTGTATCGCACCCATCAGCACAGAAGTTCTCTGCGCTTCATGGTGACTTCTGGGCCAGAGGAGAACTGTGCTCTACAGGGTTTTTCGTGGCTGGTTTTTCGGAAATAGATTTCCAGGCCTTTTCTTATAGCATTATTAGAATATAAAATGGCTATGTAACACGTGCTTTTATCATATTTTACAAATATTTTACCCATCAACTAGCTGCCATTGAATTGATTCCAATGCATGGTGACACCCATGTGTGCCACAGTAGAATTGTTCTCAAGATTTTCAGTGATTGATTACTTTTTTTTCTTTTTGCAAATTGAGCACCATACCTTCCTCCCAGCCCCCACCCAAAGGAACTGAGTGCATTCAAACCTCCACTCTTTTCAGTTAACAGTTGGACAAGTTGACTCTTTGCACCACGTCGGGGCTTATTTTACTTTTTGCTGTTGTTTTAGGAGGAACCAAAACCAAACCAAACGCACTGTCTTCCAGTCAATGCGGAATCATAGCGACCCTATAGGACAGGGTAGAACTGCGTCTGTGAGTTTTTGAGGCTGTACCTCCAAAGCCGGTCTTTCTCCCTCGGAGCAGCTAGTGGTTTTAAACTGCTGGGCTTGCAGTCAGCAGCCTAATGTGTAACCACTACACCAGCAAGGCTCCCGATGTAATATATAGAGACCATCTTATTAAGTGTTAAGCAGGATAAAGACAGGACAAGACCAAAGGCACCATTTGGACAAGGGAGACATCCACATGAGGCCACAAAAGTGTCTTAAGTGTTCATAGCCACAGGGCCAACTTATGAAGCATGGGACACAAAGGAACTGAATCACAAAATCGTGATTGGAGGCGGGTCAGTTTTTGCAGTTGCAGACTACAGAAGGGGGAAAGGGCCCCTGACGGGAACACGCACACTTGTGCCGTTTAGAAAAAGCTTTCAAGATCAGTTCAAGGCCCTACCACGATTTTGGTCTGGGTATGTCTCATAACTATTTGATTCCAGTAGCCTGGTTTCCATCAAGGACACACCTAGGCAAGCTTCTAAAGGCTAGACTGCTCCCTGGACTTGCCAAGGGAGTAGCAACTTTCAAACACACTCTGTCTTGTATGTTACTGGTCAATTGGGGTGCTCACTGCAAGGTCAGGCGTTTGAAACCACCAGTGGCTCTGTGGGAGAATGCCGAGGCTTTCAGGCTAGGAAATCCAAAGGGCTTGTTCTATCGTGTTCTATAGGATTGCTATGAGTCAGAACTGACTTGAGGGCAGTGAGTCTTTGACTTGAGTCAATGATCCGAAAGAACCGAGTGGAGGCTGAAGCTGCATGGAGGCTTGAAACGTACAACCCCTCTTTCCTTTCCTCTTGGTTTTCCTTTGCTTCACAAGAACAGCTCTCTCCCTCCATGGAAATGCTCATCCTCTTGTGAAAGCAATGCTCTCTTTTACTTGCTTGCAGTCCCTCACCATGGTGTAGATTGTGTGTGTGTGTGTGTGTGTGTGTGCACATGGTGTGAAGCCCAGTGTTCCTTCTGGAGATGATCTGATTGATGTGTACACTGGAAACATCTTTAATAATGTAATGCCTGCTTCAAAGGAGATTACACCAAGAAGCACATTGCTTTTCATTTATTCATTACAAATCTGTCATAGCAACATTGCTGTCTTTCCTTCGTTCTCCCCTCCCCACCCACTGAAGCATAGGGTCCTACTAATAATACATTTCATTCCAGGCTCAGGATATTTTAAAGGACTATCGGCCTTTTAAACGAATGTTACTGTCTTACTTAAATTGGTCAAATTGGTATTTTGGCATCATAACCTTGCATTTCTGAAAGTTGAGTTAGCCGGATGCAGCTTGATTTGATGATGACTGAAATAGCTGTGCTGGAAAAGTCTAATAGAAATAATGGGATGGAAGCATAATGCTGCTTGTTAGCAGGGATGGTGAAAATGGCGAGGAGACCAGAAGCCTGGGTTTAGGGTTGATGTATCCAACTCCAGCACTTTCTTCCTCTAAGAAATATAGAATATCACAATCATCTGCATTAAAAAGAGTAAAAATGTACAAGATTTTGGAGTGAGGGCAGGAGTAAGATTATGAAATTTTAAAAAACTAAAAAAAAATAATGTGATCACTTTGTAATTTTAAGCATAAAGCTAGAAGGCAAGAAGGCAAAAGGTCTCTTTTGCCTACTTGCAAGTAGTTACCTTAATAGGCTTTAATAATTTACGTAACACTATCAGACAGGCAGGAGGCATATAATGGTTTTGGTTTTAAAATAATCATAATAAATTACGAGTACAGTAAATAATAATATCCCAGAACAATCACTCATATAATTTATGCACTTAATACATAGAGTAATGGGCTATAATTCATTAGACTAGTAATAGAAAACTAATACCAAAAACACAAAACAAACCCATTGCCACAGGAAGGATGAAAACTCATAGCAACCCTACAGAACAGAGGTCTAGTCTACAGCATTGCCCCATCAGGTTCCCTGGACTGTGATCTTGACAGAAGCAAACTGCTACGTCTTTCTCCCCCAGAGCAGGAGAGTGTTTGAACTGCCAGCGTTTTGGGTTAGCAGCGAAGCGCTTAACCATGGTGCCACCAGAGAGTCTTTAATGCGCACCAATGTATAAGAATATATGTTTACTATGAATATTTGCTTCAATTGAGAAACACTGTATAACTTCCTTTAAAGCCCAAACCAAAAGTTTCTCGGTACAAGGCAAGATTAGGCAGCATATACTAATGGAAACCATTTCTAGGAGAGTGATTTGTGGTTATCCAATTTGCAGAGGTAATTTAAAAAGAAATCTGCTCTTATTGGCCATTATAGCTGCAGTACTTTGGGGTTGTTTTTTTTTTAATGCGCTGCTTTAAGTACTCTACCTAAGAGTCTTTGTAATGTCCCCTCCCAAATTACACCAACAGTCTTTAATAAAAATCCAGAAGCGTTTTGTTCTCAGACGAGCCCAGTCAGTCTCCTAGGAGCAATGGTTCAGCTTTTGCTAGTTTGGGGTCCCCAGTGAGTTTACAGGTCATAACTGCACCCCAGGGTGTAGACTCCATGAGGGTTTGTCCAGAAGGTGGTTGGAAATTTCTATTATATTTTTTTAATTGCAGTTGCTCCCACAAATTTTTGAAGCCCCTCCTTATGTCTCTCTTGCCCACTGTGCTCTGAGATCGGTTAGGCCCACATGCTCAAATGAAACCAACAAACAAGAGCCCACACACAAATCAGTTGCCATCAGACGGAGGCTGACCCCACCGGGTTCCGAAAAGAGCAGAGCTCCGAATGCGTTTGCTTTCTGTCTGTTTTGTCCAGTCCTGCCGGTGCTGAGTCCATCTATACCACTCCAGAGTTCAGTCGTCTCCAGTAGAGGTGCACACTCATGACCTCAATCAGCCCGAGAACATTTTCTTCTTCCTGGTAATCTTTGTTGTTTCTGTAATTATTTTATTAATTGTGGCAAAGATGTGCACAACGAAACATTCTTCAACTCAACAGCCTCTTGCCGCCGATTATGCTTTTTTGTGCTTATTCCATAAGCTTTTCAATAGCTAGGAGCCCTCTGCAGCAGATCGCCAGGCCCTCACAAGTGCCATCAACCAGCCAGGTGCCACCTAGCACTTAACCGTTTGCCTTAAGCAGAAACTCTGTTCTCACATGTTAGAAAAAAAAATGAAATGAAAAAGGAAATCCTTACCAAACACTGTGGGTTTCCATTTCGTACATCTCTTGTCTGTTCTTTCTTGATGATGTTCTGCCTCCTACCTCTCAAGAGTCTCCGCCCCTGCCTGGATCATGGCCGAGGGCCCCCTCCCACTGATCTTCATGGTCAGAATAGACAGGCGGCAGCACTGTTAGACATGAAAGATCTCGCTGAAACTTAGGTAGGAGATCTGCTGGTGTAGGGGATTATACATTGCTAACTGCAAGGTCTGCAGTTCAAAACCACCATCTGTTCTGCAGGAGAAAGATGAGGCTGTCTGTTTCCATACAAGGTATACAGCTTCAGAAACCCAGAGGGACAGTTCTACTCTGTCCTATATGGTCACTCTGAGTGAGAATGGACAGCAGTGGGCTTATTTATTTCTTTTTTGGGCGATTTTCCTGGATCGTTGTTTTATCTGCATGATGTCAAACACTGTTCTCACAGTTCCTCAAGAACAACTACTTTTTTTTTGCCCTGCATTTTTAAAAGTGCATGTTTAGTATACTATCACTAAAATTAAGACTTTTTTCCCCCTTTGGAAGAATATAGGAATTAATAGTGCTAACTCTTTCCCCTTCAAAGTGCTATAGTGTTGAATTTTACCCTGATCTTCTTGGCTACTCTCCCTTAAGTTTTTCCTTCTAGACATTCCCCCAAGATACCCTGGTGGCATCGGGGTTTTACACATCGAACTGCTAACCGCTGTCTGCTCCTGTGAAGATTTAGAGCCTCAGAAGCCTTAGGGAGCCATTCCAGTTTGCTCTACTCACACTTTCCATCCCAAGCCTTGGTGTCACAGTGGTTTAGGCGTTGGATTGCTGCCTGAAAGAGCAGGTGTTCAAACCCATCTGCTGCTCTGCAGGGGAAGAGAGAGCAGTTGGCTCTGTAACCCTTTCAGCCATAGAAACCCTATGGGGGAGTTCTCGTCTTACTGGTAATTAGGAGTCAGACTTGCAGCAATGTTTGTTTGTTTGTTTTTTGGGGGGGTGTTGTAGTTCCCAAAGGGAAAATATTCTTTTTACATCTGCAAAAGAGATCATTAGAAGTTCCATAACTATGATTTGGGCAATTGGAAGGGAATAGACTTGCACAGTTGAAGAGAGGTCATTTTACAGAGGCTGGGGGAGGGGGGTGACACAAGGAGCTCTGGCAGCTGGCTCGGTGTGATGAGTTTTGAGCAGCTAAGGACAAGGTCAGAGGTTCAAGAGCTGCTCCCTGGGAGAATCGTGAGGCCGTCTGCTCCCGTAGGAAAGTCTACAGAAGGTTGCTGTGAGTCAGGATCGATTTGATGGCTGGGGTTTTGGTGTTTGCTGTGGAGGATTAAATGAACTGCAGGTTTTGGGGTTTAACAATAGAACGGATCTGTGCTCTTTCTACCTTATTGTTAAAAAAAAAATTACCTCCTTGGGTTAAAATGAAGAAACAGCTCCAGGAAAGAAAGTATCACAACATCTGAGAAAGGTTTTTAATGTCTTTTAGGATCTGTGATAAATCAGGTACTGCACTGGGCACTTTATTCTGTAACTTAGTTAATTTCCCCCCATTATTCATTTATTTTTAGCATAAAACTTAAATGACGTGGCACAGAACATGCCACTTCAAAAATCTTCACATGGATCATTCCTTAATCTCCACTTATATTTTACAATATTTTCATTTTACAAACGGGGACTTTAAAGCTAGGTAGCAGCCAGCAAGTGCCTATCCAGGACTTGAAACTGGGTCTTTCTTCCATTAAAGTTTTGACTCTGGAATTCACCATTCTTCAGATTTACCTGTATCTAAAGAGCAGTAAAAATGTCTTCATCAAGTTTATAAAACTATTTTATCATTTTAATTATTTCTTTATGAAAAGGATCTGTAATTTTGTGGTCTTGGGTCTACACAATTATCAATGTTTGTAGGTAGAGATTTATTGCCAGCTTTCTTAGGCGTTGCCTAAGAAGTAAAGATAGAATCTTACTTTCTCTCCCGGGCCAGACACTCCCAGCATTGGCTACAGGACTCTGTGGTTCAGTTTCCTGTCTGGCTTGAAGATTAAGAGCTCTGGTTCTAGAAAGACATGCTTAGTTCAAACCCTGGCTTTTCAACTCATACACAGTGAGACCTTGAGCTAGCTACTTATTAAGGCTGTGCCTTAGTTTCTCACCTAAAATGGGATTAGTCGCAACTTCATTGGATTGTTGTGAGGATGAATGGAGAGACCACTGTGTAGTGTAGTGAGTGTATCACACACTAGACGCTCAGTAGAGGTTAGTATATTATGAACTGTAAAATACTATGTAAGTTCAAAGAAGCTTCACTTGACTCTATTATAATAACTGGTTTTATTACAGCATTCTCTGGAAAAGTATCAGCTGTATTTTTCACTTTTGCTTTCAGAGGCCAGCCGAAATAGTAGATGAAGAAGAAGATGGAGAGAAAGAAAAGCAGGATACAGAGCAGAAAGACTTTTCGGGAATGAATGGTGATGTTGAAGAAGAAGGAGGCCAGGAGGCTACTGAGGAGCCGGAGCAAGCCAGGGAGACGCTGGACCACAGTGAGGGGCCAGCAGGTCCTGCTCGTGTCAATGGAGGCACTGATGAGGAAAATGGCGAGGAACTGGACCAGGTTAATAATGGACCTCAGCCAGAAGTGGACGAGGAAAGAAAATCTCCAGGAGCTGGCAGTGGACAGGATGAGGTATTTCTATTGCTTGTGTCCACTCCGTGTGTGCATGGGTTTGTCGGTGATTGTGCGTTCATGCGTGTGCATACACGTGCTGAGGAAATGATGTACGCATGTAGGGCATGCATTTTAAACACTGAGTAGAGAAGAATTCAATGCTATTTTTCGGTCTGCATTGTTTTTATTGGTTAACAAGTATTGACACTGTATTTTAGTACACATGTCTGCTCATCTGTCATCCATCAATCCATTTCATACCCAGTCTACAAAAAACTTTTCAGATGCTCATAAGAACATAGATACTATAGTAGAAAATTATAAATAACCAATAAAATAAAGTTAAGGCAAGGGGTGCTAAAATCCAGAGAAGACTATCCAGACTAGGGAGAGTATAAAGATGCTATAAACATTGCTTGTCTACTATGAGAAACCTCTTTGATTTCTAGAAATATTACATGGTAGTTGACTTTGCATTTCTCATACAGACTAATTAAGTATCCAACATACTGGGAACTTAATGCCATTTAGTTCTATTTATTACCTACAGAGGCTAAAGAAATATGTTGGACAACTGCCCACTGCTGGCCCAAAGCAGGATAGTCTCTAGCCCTGGTGTTTTCTCATTGGGTAGATGAAGTTCCATGATGATAGTTCTGAAGCAATTGCTGTCAGGCTTGAGTTGAGTCTCATAGCGTCATCTGAAGGCAGGATGGCCTCTATGGCGCCCTCATTTCTGCTTGCTCCCTGATGCTTCTCCGTCGGGTTAAGGCTCACCTCTCTCAATGATGAAACTTCCGGCACACACACCCTCTATGATGAATGGCGTCTTCTCTTCTGTTTCCTCTTGTCCATGGAGACCAAGTTTAGTTACGGAGAAATACAGAGTGCTCTTGGGGTCAGGTTCCATGACCACTATAACACTATCTGTAATCCACTGATAACTCACCACTCACAGGAAAACATTCTTAACACACACACATGAAAATACCCAGCAAGACAGGCACTTAATTTTTTTCTCTAGGTGAGATAATCAGAAATATTGCTCTATAAGAAATTCCCCAGAGGTAGTCCTATCTCATTATTAAATTTAACTAGAAATTGGAACTTGAGGCAGTGGTACCTGTAATAGAAAGAGAGGCCCAGGCAATTATGGGATTTTCTTTCTTTTCATATGGGGTGGGATGTAGAGAGTGGGGTTGAGAGGTTCTAAAGGATAGAAAAACAATTCCTTGCCCAAGAGGATAATTTAGGAATCACAATAATGTAGGGGGCTGTGTTTTCTGTGTAATTTCTATGGCACCTGTATCAGTAGGTTTCATGTAGCTCTTTGTTGTTGTAGCTTTTGATGAAAGTCTATAATGTGAAAGCAAAGTACAATTTTATGTAGGACCTAGTGAATAATATCTACGTATGTATTTCTCTTCAGTGTTTCTAGATAAAGCACTATTAAATCTAAAGAGATCTTTGCAAAAATGAAGGATGGTATGCCCTTCATCTTCCATAAATATGATGTTAAAATATAGGCCATTGATAGGAACTGAGCATCAGTCAAGATTGATGTATAATTTGTCCAGGGCTTAGCATAGAAACATAACATTTCATGAGATGTATGAGGGATGAATCTAGCCAATTCTTGGAAACTCCATTAAGCAAGTGCCCTATAGATGACTAGTTAGGGATTTTAACTCTGCAAATATCCAACCTTTATCCAAAATGAGGTTTAATGCTATTTGACTCATCTCTTCTCATTATGAGAATCTCTTTATTTCTGTTCTCCTTAAAGAGTTATCACAAGTATACATGAAGAAAAGCGAATAAATGGAAATCCAGATTTATATGAAGGGTACATTAGAAATGAATAATTAACTTTACAAGAGAATTCTTTCACAGTGATTCAAAGTTCAGTACCATGTAGTGCTTTGTTTCACGCTCCATCTCTTGTGCTAAGTGAGAGATGGCTATAGGAAGAACAGCAGGGAACACATGACAAACACAACAAGCAGTGGGCGCTTATTGGGTTTTTAGATAATCTAGATAGTGAGGCAGTTCAGAGGATACCATTGTGAAATGACATGAGGCACAGTTCTGCACGTGTTTCCCCCCATTTTTGTTCAACATAAAACATAGACTGTGGGCTGAGGCCCTACAGTTTATTGTCCTGGTGTTCTATGGGTAGGTGGCCCTGTTGGAACCTTTAAGACACAACAGAGCGGAATTTGGAAATGGATAAATTATAATTTCATCAAATTTCAGTCTAGTGATGGAAAGAGAAAAATTGTAAATCATGCAATATCGATGACAGCATTTAAGAAGTCCAAGTGACAGGGACAACAGTTGCACTGGAAGAAAAGATGTCTTTGTATTTTGACTTCCTGCCTAGCTCTTATCACTTGGTGGTAGCTGCTGTGGATTCACGACCACCCCATGTGCAATGGGAGGGCCCTGCACGTGCCCATCCTCAGTTGTGGACCAGACCTTTTTGGATCTGTTGGTTTCAGTGGCCGGTTTCCAGAAGTCGATCACTAGTGTGTTTTAGTATGAGGACCCTGCAGAAGCATTATAGCAACAAGCAGGTCTCCACTAAAAGACAAGTGGGTGGCCGCACTGGAATTGAACTAGTTAGGAATCAATCAGGGGCAAGAATGCTTTCACTGAGTCACCACTGACTGCCTCTCATCAATATGGTATCAGGTTTGCAGGGGATGCATGAATGTGTGGATTCTAAAGGGGAGTAGATTTTATGTTCAATTTACCTTACCTTTTGCTTTATTTATATTAGGATTGTCTTGCCCATATTTTTTGCCCCAAGGGATATGGGACTAGATTAAGGAGATAGGTTGGTGGGTCTGCTGCATGTTTCTCTCTCTTTTTTCTCTGCCAAAGCTAAAACGAAAAATATAACCATACTGTTGGAAAGGAAAGTTCAAAGCCAGAGACCAGAGACACGTCAAGCACACACCGGATTATGGTCCCAGAAAGGGATTCCGTAAAAGGGAAGGGTTGAGTATCACGCGTCCACTAGTCAGTGACAGACGCAACCACGGAGGGAACCCTTGAGCTGGTTCATCTAATTGATGCAATGGGAGTCCTCCTGGAAACCCACAGGAGCAGTGCTGCCTACAGGGCCCTGGGCGTCAGAATCGACTGTGTGGCGGAGAGTTGGTTGTTTTAGAAGTTTCATTCACGTTTGACCCCTAAAGTGCCTTATTTTATTTATTTCTCTCCAGGCTGATATAGATCCTCAAAGACCACCAAGACCAGAAGTCAAAATCACCAGTCCACAAGAAAGCGAAAACAATGAACAAAGCAAGGACTATGCTGTGGTGTCGTAGGTTGTCGTTTGTGTGCCTGTCAAGGAGAGTACATGGGTCATAAGAAAAATGAAGAGTCACCATACTTGAACAATAAGTACACATAATGTGACATTGTGGTTGAATACTACCTACTGAATTGTAACATTAGTGGCTGTATAGAAAGACCTTCCATAGCTACTAAAGGAAAGCAACTTATTTTTATGGAATGTTTTGAGAAGTCATTTAGAAAACATTAAGTAAGAGGCTGAGGGGTATTTGCTCTGGGAGACAATGGACTCCTTTGTCTTTATAAAGGAGGGGAAGAAGAGAGGATCACGTTAGATGGCAGTTTAGTTTAAAGCTATGTATGAAAGTATAGAATTTTAATGAAATGGCACGAGGGTAGCATATAATATTTTCTTAAAGCAATAAACCCTGGAATGCAAAACATTGCAGCTTAGTCTCAGAGAGAATTTTCATATGGGCAGAGATTGAAATGGGTCTGCTACTCCGTGATTGTCTTTTATTTCTTCTTCCTTAGCCAAGATCCATCTAAAACAACTGGAAAAGAAGGTGCCAGGTACTCATTCAGAGTACTAGTGATTACGCTTGTCGTGGGTCTTCTCTGTCACAATGATGTTTTAGTGCCCATGACTTCAATGGCACACGCTCAGGAAGGAATTAAAAATGAACACCAAATTACGTGACAGCCTGTTTGGCTGGTCTGTAGAGCCTGGTATCCTACCATCGATCTAGTTCACCTTTATCAAAAAGATTCCCCCTCTTGTTATTTTATTAGAAAACTCAACATTGGCCACTCCAAAATTCAATTCTCCCCAAGTTTGCCCCTCGCTCCCCCTTCAAACAAACAAGAGACTATATAATAGGAGGAAAACAGTAGGTTGAAGTGAAGAGTTTATCACTGCGCACTTTCCCTTACTTTCCATTTTATTTCTACTAGGATGCTTTTTCCATTGCTTTTGCCCCCAAGGATATCAGCAAATGTTTCTTTTCATGGCTAACTGAAATGAGATGAAGCTTCCAAGGAGGGTTCCAGTCTATATGACTGTAAGCTATTTGAGAGAAATTATTGAAGAAACTTAAAAAACAGTTGTCATAATGAAACTGGCTCCATTGCACCCGATGTCGGCTGACTCAATAGTTACTGTTGCCCTTTTAAGGTATTTATCAGGAAACATAAAATTGCATTTGTACTTTTAATGCTTAAGAGATGATGCCCTTCTTTTCTTAAATATAGAAATAACTTTTTTCTCAAACTAAGGAATATTCTTGTTTATAAATAGGCTGTACATTTGAATTTCAAATTCTAGCATCTTCTGAAGATTCATTATTCATCATAAGTTTAAAGGCTTTTTCTGCTCCAGATTTTATACCCAACCATAGACTCAAAGTAGTAGTTGGCAGTTATATACAGCACTTAATAATACAGTAGGAAATGGTTGCATTTTCCTTAGAAGCTATTTTAATAATTTCTGGAAATAGGAGGTATAAACAGAGATGATAATGCTTCAGTATTGCAAAGATCTGGGGAGATGTAGATGGACTACTATATTTCTAGTATAAAAAATAGACATTGCTTTCTAGGATGGTAGGCATAATTTTTTAAATGAGACAATATAAAGCACTTGTGAATTACAGGCAATTATCTTGTGTTACTAGAGAAATAGGCCAACTGGTCTATTCTTGTTAAATTCCCACACCATTACTAGCTCTGACAGTACTAATTTTAACAGCTTATAAAAATAAGGCGTTGAATATAAGAAATTGTAACTAATTATCAAGGTGATTTTCTTTTCCTTGTTTAATAAAACATTTTTCCCGTCTTTTCTTTGAAAAAGGTATTCTTTCTCATTTTTCCTTCCTTTCTCATTTTACGATGATGCTTAGGGAATTCTTTCAGCATCGGTTCCATAACTCACATGTAAAATAATTTACACGAAAATCAATGTTTGGTCTCAAAATCATCAAGCACCTAGAAGAGCAGAGTCCCCAATAACTAACTAACTGTAGCACAACGTTGAAAACCACGGGAACGTATTCTATTGCTTGTGTATGTTTCGCATTTGTCAAAAATAATATGTAATTGTGACCTACTTCCAGGGATGGATAACAACAATCACTTTAGATATTTTGCGCATCTAGTACTATAAAAAAATGAATAATAACCTCTAGAAGAACTCAACTGCAAAGAATGAACACTTGGCCGGCTCTGTGGAGATGACTCTAAAACATGCATGATGAATGTTAGCTCACTCCCAGATGTGGAAGTGTTCTCCTGGGGATGATTTCCTCCATGGCAGACAGAAAGGAGAGACCCTGGGAGATGCAGGGCCCGTTCATGTGAGCAGTGGGCTGAAAGAAATCTCGGCTAGGCTTCGTACATTGCTTCATGGAGACATGCTTTCCACCACGTTTATGTAATACTCCAGGAAATGCTTCAAAGAATTAGTCCTTTGCAATTCTGTATACATATCTACCATAGCTGTACTTTTATGGGACATTTTTAAAAGTACTTAATTGGATTATAAGAAATTTACAGATATCTGGTTTGTTAATGGAATGGGGCAATTAGGAGTTTGGCAGAACAAATCAGATTTTAACGGAAGTCATTTCCACACTAAAGACATTTCTCATGGATTAGCTTCCATTAAAATGATTAGCGAGTGCCTATAGACTTTCAATAATAAAATATGACCATCTTTCCTTAAGGTAACCTTATACTTATTATCGGCAATAGGAGGACTTTTACTTATCAGACAACCCCTTTCTTATGTTTTGGAGGCAATATTACAATGCCAGACTCATAAGAATATCTTATTCTATGAATTATTACAGATTATTCTAAAGCTTTAGTTCCTGCCATGGTTGTTAAAGATAGCACCATCCTATATCAATGTCAGGCAGAGTCAGCCACAGACCTTTATAATAGACATGTGAAACCATGCTCATGTGGAATTATTCATGCTACTATTTCCCAATCATAGCCCAGAATCCAATATTCTCAAAATCTATACTACAGTGACCTGTCTGTTATACAAATGGAGAAGTTCTTTCACCTCCCAAAAAATACGTGCATTTAAAATTGTGGACACAGGACAACAGGAAGTCTCCTTACGTTGCTAACTGATGCTTCCAGATAAGTGAACAGGTCTATTCTTTGCATTTATTTGGCTCAGTAAGTAGGAAAAGCAATGTTTAAAAAGAGAGAGATTAAGCAGAAGAATCACATCGGAAACTGTTGCCAATTTTAGTGGAAATATTATATATATAAATATATATATAAATGTATATGACACAGATGCACTCACACGCTTCAAAGCAGGAAACCTGGCCTCATCAGGCACAGCATTATTAGTAGAAGAAGGCTCTTGTGGAGCATGTGGAGAGAAAATGCTATGGAATTATGTATATGGTGCTTTAAAACTTGATTCCTTTGGATGCTAACGGAGACTCCATGTACTTTTCAAATAAGAAAGCTACCAGCATTTTAATGAAATATGTGTCCTCAGGACAGATAGTAAGCATATTCACTTTGTCATATGGGAAGGGATAGAATATATGTGTATTTCTTTCCTGAAATTAATACAGATTACATTTTTTCATCCAACGTTAAGTACCATAACTTTAGCTGCAGAATATTCCATACCAATACAGGCTCTGTTTAAAGGTTTTTATTTCTGTTCATGGATGGGCACTTGTATGTGTGATTTGTATGCAGATACCAGGGACTCCTTTTGTTACCAAGTGGCCAGGTGCAGTAAATACAGAAATAAAGCCTGATTTATTGTTCTGAGAACTTAATGTCCAACATCAGTGCAGAAGATCCCCATTACCCTGTGTGAATGTAATGTCTCCCTGGAATGGAACGTTTTTTTTTCAATGTAGTCTTTTTCAGAAGCGAATCCATACAGTTCATTGTTATCAAATATCAGTTTTCCCAGAAATATAAGATTTTATTTTTTTGCCTTTTTTTCAAATGATCTGGTGTGAAGATCAACTTGTTTTTTGTTCTTATCACATGACATATCACATGACAGGAGGTTCTTGTCGCACGACAGGATGCTTGAGCAAGTCAGATGGAATAAAATGGTGTTCCCATATACTTAAGGGGGAAAACGTTCATGAAGAAACATAACTCCTTAAAGAGAATTTGGAAAATTCAAACGAATATTGGTGACCCTACGGCATTTATGGAATCGGAGGCAATGAATGTGGCATCCTTGGCTTCAGCCAAGAACAACTTGGTTCAAGTCTCTGAATGGAAGCAAACAAATTCCGTTATGTCATTCCATCAGCTCGCTCCTCGGTTTGAGCCATGTAGCGTAACTGAGTGTTGCAGGTATTGTCTCAGTTGCTAATCACACAGGAAAATGGACTGACTAGTCAATTTTATAACAGAAGAAAGCCTGTTTGTTCTCTTCTGCTCGGTGTGTTTCCTGTGCCTTCAGTCTTTAATATGGACAATGGGATAATGGGTGATTATTGGTGCAAGTCAAGATGAAGTCAGGCTCATCATTTTTTGTGTAGCTTATTGCATTTAGAATTTACCTCTGTAAGATAAAATAGTTGTCCTGATCAAATGATGAGCATTTAGATTTTTACTTCTGTATCAGTTCTCACTCTACATGCAAATGTTTTTTGTATCATTTGAGTAAATCGGTCTATGTTTTACATAACTGAAATGTGTTTGGATGGTTTATTGCTTGTGGACGATGCTGTGTTTCTAATATTTCAATCCTTTGTATGACATTTTTCCCAAGCACAATAGAAACGTTTTCATTTAAGCCTTGTGGAAACTCAACACAGTTAAAGTTACTTTTGTTTATACTTGACATGGATATTAAACTTCATTATGTACAGAAATATTTTTAATCGTTTGATTTTCACATTGTTTAGTTTATGAAAGTTTATGTATATGTCAAATAAACCATTATTTGCTTCCATGAAAAATTACCTCAGAAACATAAGTCCAGCATTTTTGTCTAAACAAATAAAAAGTATCTTTAAAAATAAGGATTGCAGGCCATATCACACATACTATACACACTCTATACCCAAATCAAGCTCATTGTCAGCATCATGTCAATTTTGATTCATCGAGACACCCGTGGGTTTCCAAGACTGTAAGTTTTTATGGGAGTAGAAATCAAAGTCTTTCTCCCGTGGAGCTGCTGGAGATTTCAAAGTGCTGACGAAGAGAATTGCAGCTCAAGGCATAACTGCTCCACAACCAGGGGCCCACACATTCTAGAAACATACATTTCCATTCTATAGCCATGTTATGAGAGGTTGACTATACTTATTCACTTTGAGCAACCCTCACAGTTTTGATATTGAATTGATTTTAAAAAACACTCCTTCCACATTTGGGAAACGAAAGCAATTAAGCAAAAGTACTTTGGCTTCTACTTACTTACTTTTAAAAAAACAAACAGACTATGTGTGGTTTCGGTAGCATGGCCAAGGAGAGTACATTAATGTCGCTCTCTCACACATGGCCAATCTAGCTTTGTTATTCCATAGGGTGAAAAAGAAAACCTCAGTCACAAAAAGAGAAGAATCTGGATGACCAGAGCCCAGTATCTTTAGACTATACAGTCCATTGGCATTAGAAACTTTCCATCACGAAGAGTGACTGTGATTTCTACAAGGTATTGTGGCTTTGCTAGCACTTATGTATTATCAAATAATTGCTTATGAAAATAAACATACAGTTTTCCTGCTGGTTTCTAAGTGGTTGTTCCTCCCCCTATTGGGACCTTAATCCACCATATCACTTTACAGGTCCCTCAAGTGCTCTCACAGCCAAACTCAATTCCCCATGAAAAAGACACAGGCTCCAAGTAATGCCCCTCGTTTCTTAATGTTGAGTTAGCAAATACACTGGGTTTTTAATAGTAATAAATGGTTTTAAATAAACCAACAAAAACCCTCCATTAAGTTTTAAACTAGATGAGGCATCTCCATTTGGTTTCACAAAATTGATCTTTCAGGAAGATAGAGGGCTGTTTTAAAAAAAATGATCTTGGGGTTCCTCCCGATTCTCCAGCTGCTGACTCATTGGCTTCTCTCCCTTCTCTTTCATCACACTCTTTCAGGGCAGCGATGGCACCAGTTTCTCAGAGTCAACCCAACTCATGGCAGTCCCATACGTGTCAGTGTAGAACTGGATGCTCTAGGGTCTTCCATTTGGGGAAGTAGAGCGTAGGCCTTTCTCCTGAGTGGCCTCTGGCTTCACTAATACCTATAATATTTCAGTTAGTGGCCCAAATACTGTATCTTTCAGCCAGACCTTTCAGCAGTATGCCGACTCTCAGTGGGATAGTGCACAGTTACCTCAAACGCACCTTCTGTTACCCATCCTGGTTAACGATCTAGTCACTCCCCAACCTGCCAGGCATTGTAACTTAGGACCAGCCCTGCTACTTGCTGCCACGTCAGCCATAGAATTTTTTTCGGCCCTCCTCTTCATTGTCTGCTCTCCAATGCTTAAAAAATGTTAGTGTATTTTGTATTAATAGACATTTCCCTGATCCCTATTTCACTGAATAGCTTGCATATGTTTTGCGTTGTCCATAAAGGCTCCTCCTCCTTGATTCATGTGTCAATAAACTTTTCTACTGGATTATGTCATTTTTGTTATGGTTCAGTAGGTCTTCTTTGTGCAGCCTTTATAACCTCTGCTGATTATTTTCTCTACAGATATCTCAACCGACTTATGGCTTATCATCTTTGCTTTAAAAAAGATTGATGTCAGCTTAGCGAAGTTTTTAATACTAATGTTGTCAAGTATATTAATATTTTAATAGGTTTTTGTTCGCCCTTTAAGAAATACAATTAACTCTGAAGTTACTTTTTAGGAAGAATTCTAGAATATTAACTTTGAAGTAAATTGCATTTCTAGAATTGTTTCTTAAAATTTTAGTTTTCGAAGCCGGAGCTGAGCCCTCAGCCGTCTCACCGAGCCTAGGACGTCTCTCCTCGCCATGAGTACTGTCCCATCGACACGTTCCTGCAAGAGGTACCTGGAACAGATCTCCGGGGATGGCAAAGCCATCGGAGTCCTGACCAGCGGCGGGGATGCCCAAGGCATGAATGCTGCTGTACGTGCTGTAGTGCGCATGGGAATCTACGTGAGAGCCAAAGTGTATTTTATATATGAGGGTTACCAAGGTATGGTTGATGGCGGTGCTGATATCATTGAAGCCACGTGGGAAAGTGTCTCGAGAATTCTACAAATGGGAGGGACGATCATCGGCAGTGGCCGGTGCCAGTCATTTTGTACTCGGGAAGGTCGCTTGCAAGCTGCCTGCAACTTGATTCATCTGGGAATTACCAATCTGTGTGTGATTGGTGGGGACGGAAGCTTAACAGGGGCCAATATCTTCCAGAAGGAATGGAGTGGTCTGCTGGAGGAGCTGGCACAAAATGGTAAGATTGATGAGGATGCTGTAAAGAAGTACTCGTACCTCAACATTGTGGGCATGGTCGGTTCCATCGACAACGACTTCTGTGGGACAGACATGGCGATTGGCACTGACTCAGCTCTGCACAGGATTATTGAAGTCGTTGATGCTATTATGACCACGGCGCGTAGCCACCAGCGGACCTTCGTTCTTGAGGTCATGGAGAGACACTGTGGCTATTTAGCCCTGGTTAGTGCGGTGCAGACTGGGTGTTTCTGCCTGAAGCTCCTCCAGAAGACGACCGGGAAGCAAAGATTTGCATTAAACTATCAGAGAACCGTGCTCAAAAGAAACGGCTGAACTTTATCACTGTGGCTGAAGGAGCAATCGATTACCAAAATAAACATATTACTTCTGAGAAAATCAAAGTAGTGAAGCAGCTGGGGTTGACACCCGCGTGAGGATACTCGGACACATGCAAAGAGGAGGAACGCCTTCTGCTTTGGACAGGATCCTGGCCAGTCGCCTGGGGGGTGGAGGCTGTCATCGCCCTCTTTGTAGCTACCCCAGAGACCCCAGCCTGTGTAGTTTCCCTGAGCGGAAACCACATGCTGCCCCTGCCCCTGGCGAAGTGTGCGCAGATGACCCAGGACGTGCAAAAGGCGACGGACGAGAGAAGATTTAGTGACGCTGTCCAGCTTCGAGGAAGGAGCTTTCAGAGCAACCTGAACATCTACAAGCGCCTTTCCATGAAGATTTCAGATTCCCAGATTGTCAAGAGTAACTGTAATGTGTGAATAATCAACGTGGGCGCCCCTGCGGCTGGGATGAATGTTGCTGTGCGCTCGGCTGTCCGAATGGGGATAGCTGACGGCCACAGGATGCTCGCCATCTATGATGGCTTTGATGGGTTTTCCAAAGGGCAGATCAAAGAAATCAACTGGTCAGATGTTGGAGGCTGGACCTGCCAAGGAGGATCAGTTCTTGGGACAAAACGTATTCTACCTGGAAAGTATTTGGAAGAGATTGCTGTACAGATGCGTGCTCATAATATCAACCCTGTATTGATTATTGGTGGATTTGAGGCCTACCTGGGACTGCTGGAAATGTCAGCTGCCCGGGAGCAACACAAAGAGTTTTATGTTCCTATGATTATGGGCCCAGCTACTGTCTCCAACAATGTAGCCGGTACCGATTTCAGCATTGGTGCAGACACTGCTCTGAACACTTTCACCGACCTTTTTTGCTGAATTTGAAACTTCAACTCAGAACATCTTGGAAATCCAGTGACCTACCTTACTATGTAAGGTTGAATCGAATATTTCATCATTTTGTTCATTGACCTGAATCTGCCATTTGCATCACTTACATCATTTTCCCTTTTGCAAATGGGAAGTTACTGATGAGGTTTCAATTTTTTATTATTTTTATGAAAGACAATAAAAAGGAATGCATTTTTAATATCTTAAAAAATTTTAGTTTTCATATTTAGGGTTTTACTTACAAGGGACGTGCCTATTGGATTTAGGGTCCTAATTATCCAGGCAGATAATAAATTATCTTAGCACCATTTATTGAACACACTTTTTTTTTGCCTACTGTCATGTATTAAGTTCTTATGTATTTTAGGGAAGTTCCTGGCCCAAGAGCTCAAGATTGCAGGAGAATCTATTTTCCTCACTAGGTCCAAAATTATATCATGATATCTTTTAAAAATTGTTGTTCAGTGAGCATACAAGGGACTAGTCAATAAATTATATTCATTTTATACTCCGGATGACACTACCCTTTTATCACCTGCTCTATCCCAGAGGTTCTCAATCTGTAGGTCGAGACCCCTTTGGGGGTTGAACAACCCTTTCATGGGGGTCACCTGATTTATAACAGTAGCAAAATTACAGTTATGAAGTAGCAAAGAAAATAATTTTATGGTTGGGGGTCACCACAACATGAGGAACTGCATTAAAGGATTGTGGCATAAGGAAGGTTGAGAACCACTGCTTTATCCATACTAATTTCTTATAGTACTGAGGATATCTCAGTAGAGAACTGGCTGCGGTAAGGTCCTCAGACACAGCCTAGACATGATTTTCCACCTATGTGGTGACTTGCTTTTTCCCCCTGTATTTTTTTTTTTGGTGTATGTCAGGATGGTTGACAGTGGTGAGCTACATGAGAATATGTTTCAGGCAGGCATCAAAGGCAAGTTTCATCTCTCTAATCATTAAAAAGTAGCAAACATAAAAAAAGTACATGACAATGTGCAATATAGAAAGGATTTATGATAAGTCATATTTTGTTCCTCTCTGCTTTGTAACTTTTAGATTTGATCTCTTGAAGCTAGTATGGCCCATGGCTGGTTGTACCCAGCTCTTCTTGACTTAGTTATAAGCCTTTACAACATCTTATGTTCATGACAAATGACTATGGCCTTAGACAACACAAGAGGGTTTATTTTCAGATTCCTTCATCTAATAGCCTGTTTTAATGACCTCTTTCTTTCCTTTTGGAATTTTTACATTATTTTAAAAAATAATTTTATTGGGGCTCTTACAGATATCACAATCCATCCATTATCCATTGGGTCGAGCACATTTGTACATATGTTGCCATAATCATTTTCAAAACATTTTCTTTCTATTTGAGCCCCTAGTGTCAGCTCCTTATTTTTTTATCTCCCTCCTTTCTCCATCTCTTGTGAACCCTGTATAATTAAAATAAAATTTGTTTCCATATCTTACACTCACCACTGTCTCCCTTCACCCACTTTTCTGTTGTTTGTCCCCCTTTGGGGGGGTGTCATTGTGATCGGTTCCCCATTTCTTCTCCCAGTTTCCTCCTAACCTCCTGGTATCGTTGCTACTCATTATTGGTCCTGAGGAGTTTATCTATCCTGGATTCCCTGTGTTGTGAACTCTTGTCTGTACTAGTATACATGCTCTGGTCTAGCCAAATTTGTAAGGTGGAATTGGGATCATGATAGTGGGGGGTGGAGGTGAGGTGGGGGAGGAAGCATTAAAGAATTAGAGAAAAGTTGTATGTTTCATCAGTGCTATACTGCACCCTGACTGGCTTATCTCTTCCTTGTGACTCTTCTGTGAGGGGATGTCCAGTTGCCTACAGATGGGCTTTGGGTCTCCACTCCACATTCCCCTGCATTCACAATGACATGATTTTTTGTTATTTGATGCTTGAAACCTCATCCTATTGACATCTTGCGATCATACAGGCTGGTGTGCTTCTTCCATGTGAGATTTTTTGCTTTTCAACTAGACGGCCATTTGTTTATCCTCAAGACTTTAAGACCCCAGACACTATATCTTTTGATAGTTGGGCACCATCAACTTTTTTCATCACATTCGCTTATTATGCACCTTTTTATTTTCAATGGCAATTTCCCCTTTGAATTACTGACATTTTACAATGAGAAAAGATGTCTAGTTGAATAAATCTCCTTTTTAAAAACATATGTGTATGAGATCAATGGGTCCTGTGAAAAACCTTGCTGAGATTTTGATTTAAACTCCCTAAGACTTCAACTGGGAACATCCATGTACTTAGTTAGGTCTTTAAAAAAAATCCCTGAAAACATATAATATTCATTGGAATATTTTCAAAATATCTTCATATTTTTGTAGCTCTGTTATATCAACATTTTGAATGGAATGTTTTTTAAATGTGGATTTATGTAAATTGATCTTGTATGAAGAGGCTGCAATACATGACAGTGGAGGTGGACATATTGACCTTCTCTGGCTTCCCTATTGTCACAAGACTGAGGTAAGACAGGACTTCACCCTCCATTCTGCTTTACCCTCTTCTGACACCAGCCATTCTTCCAGCCACTCTTCATCCATGCTGAATTCCATAATTCATGGCACTGGGCACACAGAACTCACAGACAAGTTCACAATTAAGGAGATCTATTCAGGAAGCTAATAGGTTACCAACAAGTTAGGAGCAGCAAACAGTTGAGGGTGCAGTCTTTGGTCCACAGAAATACCTCTCCTCAGTCAGCAACCAAGTCCATGACTGGATTGGATCTGCTCTTGCAAGGTCCTGGGGAGTTTTCTCTGTGTCTTACATGGCTCTTAGATACTGAGGAATGAATTTCATGGAGGTGTGGTTTGTCTCCCAGGGAAAACAAAGGATCATGTCTTAATCCATACCCTCTAATAAACTCACTGCTATTGAGTGAGTAGATGGTGGCTCATTGCAACCCTATAGGAAAGGTTTCCCCATGCCCCTGTGACTTTCCAAGACTGTAGCTCTTTATGGGAGTAGAAAGCCCATCTTTCTTTCACAAAGTGGCTGGCGGTTTTGAACTGCTGACTTAATGTATTTCAGCCCGACACATAACCACTATGCTACCAATGCTCCACCCTCTAATAAAGTGGTCTTAAAGATGCCTCCAAAGGTGGCTATGAGTCAGCATCGACTCCATGGCAGTGAGTTTGGTTTGGTGTAGGATAAGGTTATAGGAAGTCTTTGTTCCCACTCTTTTCCAAGTTTAAGACTTAGGCCCACTTTAATTTTGTAACAGAGAAAAATCACACAATCAAACACACTCACTGTCATGGAGTCAGTGGTTACTCATAGTGACCCTGTAGGACAGGAACGTCCCAGCCCATCTCGCTCCAGTGGAGCTGTTGGTGATTTTGAACTTCTGAACTGCCTAGTCACTCTGCTGCCATAGAAATCCCTCCAAAAATGGGATCACAGTCACAGACAGAATCCAGAATTATAAAACAGCACATAAGGAATTGTGGCTAGAAGGGCTACATGAGTTGACTATTAGGGGTCGCAAAAAGCTTACGGAAAAACACAATGAAAAGATACTGACTTTTCTCCCCACACATTTTGAAGCCCCTGCATAGCACCTTTTATTAGTTGTTGTCTGTAGTTTCTTGAAGATCTCTGTGAAGAATAATGCAAGTTATTTTTTAATCCAAATTCTTATAATTTTTTATCTTATTAAACTAGCTAGAACTTTAAAGACGGGTTGAGCAGAAGCAGATGTTGACTTGCCTGGCTCATAAGGCAGTGCTTCTGCTGTGATGTTAATTTAGGCTTTGGTTGTTCTTTTAAGCGATAACACCTTGAGTCAATATCCGACATACATGTCACGGAGGCAACAGAATCAAAAGGTTAAAATTTTCCCTATATTCCTATCTTTCTGAAAGGTGCCTTACTTATAATTTGAGATAATTGGTGAATGTATAGGATTCTGCACTCATTAAGAGACTCATTATTTCTCCTTTAGTATTTTTATTGTAATGTTAAATCACTCTTGCTTTCTGGAGACAAACATTGATGATACATGTCTGCTTTTCTATATATGGCTAGATTTCGAGACCTTGCATGATGCAAATGGTTAGCTTGCTTAGCTGCTAACCTAATGGAGGTTCAAGTACCCCCAGAGGTACCTTGGAAGAAAGGTCTGGTGCTCTCCATGAGTCGGGATCGACTTAACAAAAGATTTAATTTTCAAAAGATTTAATTTTCTAATAAACTTTTTATAAATAGACTCAATCTAGTTTCATTGTTCCTTACCTTTTTTCTTATTTTAGTATCAGGGTTATATTAGTTTTATAAATGAGGACTATAGATTTAGGTGTCTTTTGCTAAGCATATGGTGTTTTTGTTGTTTTTAAATCATTTTATTAGTGGCTCATACAACTCTTATCACAATCCATATGTACATCAATTGTGTAAACACATTTGTACATTCATTGCCCTCATCATTCTCAAAACATTTGCTCTCCACTTAAGCCTCTGGCATCAGGTCCTCATTTTCCCCCTCCTTCCCCATTCCCCCCTCCCTCATGACCCCTTGATAATTTATAAATTAGTATTTTGTCCTATCTTGCCCTGTCCGACATCTCCCTTCACCCACTACTCTGTTGTCTGTCCCCCAGGTAGGAGGTCACATGTAGATCCTTGTAATCAGTTCCCCCTTTCCAACCCACCTTCCCTCCAGCCTCCCAGTATCACCACTCTCACCACTGGTCCTGAAGGGATCATCTGCCCTGAATTCCCTGTGCTTCCAGTTCCTATCTGTACCAGTGTGCATCCTCTGGTCTCTCCAGATTTGCAAGGTAGAATTGGGATCATGATAGTGGGTGGGTGGGGGAAGCATTTAGGAACTGGAGGAAAGTTGTACGTTTCATCGTTGCTACATCGCACCCTGACTGGCTCATCTCCTCCCTGAGACCCGTCTGTAAGAGGATGTCCAGTGGCCTACAAATGGGCTTTGGTTTGTTTATTGAAGGAAAATAATGACTACTCCTCAGTAATTTAAGATAAACTGTGAAAGTCAGCCTCATGGGCAGCATTTAAGAGTATTTCCCTATAGTCAAGTGCAGAGAGACCTGAAGATTAAGCCTAGTGAGATATATGGACACAGTAGCTGCAACAATGGGCTCAAGTATACCTAGCAGTGTGAGGAAGGTGCAGTGCCATTCAGCACTTCCTTCTGTTTCACACAAGGTCACTATGTGCTGGTCAGCACCAAACAACAACAGTAAACTCTGGTTATGTATATATTAAGTGTCTCCTAAGACTCTTCTGGTAGCACCAATGCCAGGAGAAAGCTAGAATTTTGCAAGCCCACAATCAGAATCTCTTCACCCTTTCTGGAGCCTTTGGATCATCAGATGTGCCCCCAGCTTCTCCTGCCTCCTCCGCTCTCTTCTTTTTTAAACCTGGGCCACTCTCATTGCCTTAAGTACACAGATTTCATTTGTCAGTCACATATTGTGTCAGCTTTGGCTTCAACACTCTATGACTTTGATGACTTTTCCATCTTTCGGAACCTCTCATTGTCATGTATATAAAGATAACAATGATGGTGCTATTTTGTCCATCTGTGAGGATTTAAAGAAGGACTGTACATATTAAGCATTAGCTGCTATTAAATAGAATGATCAAGTATCTTCATTGCATCTTCAGAAACTCTGGGAAACATTTCCTGAACTCTTTCGGCTTTTCTGCTACTGACCATTGAACTAAAGCAACTCTTGCTCTATGGTTTTCCATGAAAAAATATTTGCCAAATATCCATTTTCAATCTTGCTGTACACCATATTTTCATGCATTTGCTAATGTAATGATTTTTGTCTAATTCTGAAGTCACTGAGTAGTTTCCAGGGTGTCCTATTTAAAGCAAGGAGAGCTAGTGGTGATGGTGATATGTGTGTGTGTATACCGGTGGGATGGACCAAATCCACGCTATTTGTTTTATCAGCTGAGCATTTGTTTAATTTGCTTTGCAATGTTAAACATAAACCATATATGAAATTTTTTTTCTTTACATATATACTTTGAAGCTTGGTGACTGTTGGTCCTGCATCGTATTGCTAAGGCAATATGAATTATTGTTACTATTGATAGGTGACATTGAGCCCATTCTTACTCATAGCAACTCTATGTAGCACAGAGCAAAACCCTGCCCATGTGTGCCATCCTCGGGATTACCATGTTGCAGGCCACTGTTGCGGCCACGGTATCAGTCCACCTCCTCGTGGATCTTCCTCTTTTTTACTGACCTTCTGCTTTTCCAAACACGATGCCCTTTTCCGGGGACTGATCTTTCCTGGTAACGTGTCCAAAGTCCATGAGACAGAGTCTTACCATCCACACTTTAAAAGAGCATTTTGACTGAACTTTTTTCTGAGGCAGATTTGTTTAATCTTCTGGCAGTCCACAGGACTTTGGATATTTTGTGCCAACAACTTAATTTAAATGCATTCCCTCTTCTGCAGGTTTTTGTATTTATTGTTAAATTTTCACATGCATATAAGGCAGCGGTTCTCAACCTGTGAGCTGCGATGCCTTTGGGGGCCGAACGACACTTTCACAGTGTTCTCCTAAGACCACTGGAAAACACACATTTCTGATGGTCCTAGGAACCAAGACACCGCTCCTCTATTGGTCTCCAGACAGGCCCGCCCACATGCAGATACGCCCACATAGAGTACCCGGAGCGAATACTGTTATCCTTGCTGCACCATGCTTCCAGACAAAATTTCACCGATTTGTTATTAGAAATAAATATTTCAAAATATATAACTACATATTGTTTTGGTGATTAATCACTATGCTTTAATTATGCTCAATTTGTAACAATGAAAAAACATCCTGCATATCAGATATTTACATTATGATTCATAACAGTAACAAAATAACAGGTATGAAGTAACAACAAAAATAGTTTTATACATGAGGAACTGTATGACAGGGTAGGGGCATTAGGAAGGTTGAGAACCACTGATCTAAGGTGATTGAAAATGTAATGACTCGGGTCAGGTACACCTTAGTCCTCAGAGTGGCTTCCTTGCTCTTCAACACTTTGAGCTTTTGTTCAGTAAACTGACCCGATGGAATGTGTCATTTGAATCCTATCTGCTGATTCTATGAACATGGATGATGGATGTGGATCCCAGCAAATTGAAATCTTTGACAATTTCAATCTTTTCTCTGCACGTTAGGATGTGGTTTATTGGAACATTGTGAGGGTTTTTGTTCTCTTTACATTGGGTTGCAATTCATACCGAAAGCTCCTGCTTTTTAATCATCATCAATAAGTGCTTTAAGAGGACGACCAGATAGGTAGCTCATGCCCAGATCACCAGAAGATTGGTGAATGGGAAGATTAGGCGGCTGAGTAGGGGTATCAAGTCTGTCTGTCAATTTCCAAGAGAGCTCAGAGCACTTCTCTGAACCAAAATCGGACCTTGATTTCATCACCTACATACCCGGTGGACACCTGTGGTCTCTCTAGCGACGCTCAGGGTGCCTGCTCTGCCTTGACTGGCACCACAGGCCAGCCAGGCATATGGTGGAGGCTATCACACTGCCTCTGTACTCTGTGCAGTTGCCAGCCAGTAACCCACCCTGGGGTGTCCGCCCATCTGGACGCTCCTCACAGACCTGCCAGCTAGCTCCACGCTCCCCCAAAAGGCTCGTGCTCCAGTGCTACAGGGCAACCAGACATATGGTCCTGACTCTCTACGCAGATCCACCAGCCAGTAACACCTTCTCCCTAGTGCTTGCCCCATCTGGGCACTCCTCACAGACCCTCGAACCAGCCCCTTCCCCCTAAGAGGCTGGCGCCTGGGTGCCACAGGGCAGCCAGGCATACTTCATAGGCTTCTTCCCTGCATTGGTGCTCTGCACAGACCCCCCAGCTAGGCCCACTTCCCCTACCCCCCCCACCACCACACACAAAGGTTCCCATCTTGCCAAGTAACTCTGAGCCTGCCAGAAGCTTCTGCAGCTGCAGTGTGGGGCCCCAAGGCTTTGGGGCTTGCCTACTGCATTCTCCCTTCTCTCAATTTCACACACCCCCATGCTCCAAGCAGTGGATCTGCATGCTAACAGAAGTAGTGGGGCCTCCCTCCCCTGCCTACCTCTGGTATGTGCCTCTAGCCAGGAACAGATCACCCAATCCACAACTCATCCCCTAAATATGCTCCCCTGCACGGGCCAACACTTTCCATGAGACCGCAGTGCCAGCAGCTTCAAACAGCCCCTAAGGAGACCTGAGGGTGGCTGGAGCACAAATCATAGGTTAAGGCAACAGGGAAACCCCAGAAGGACAAAGGTGAAACACAACCCCTCAAGGCAGTTGACTAAAGGCAGCCTACTACAGAAACACCAAGACCAAGCCCCCAAAGAGAGAGTCCAGGGCTCTAAGACTCCAAGATTAAAAGGCACCTAGTTCCAATAAATCAGCCAAAAAGAGCAAGCTGCTTCCACAACTTCAACAAGAAAAGAGAAACAAATTCCAATGCCAGAGGACCACCTGGATCTAACAGCAGTCATAGAAAAGGCAGATGTTGACCTCCCTTCAGAATGCTGCTTGGAGTCATACAGGAGATGAAGGAAGCATTACAGAAAATGGATGAAGTGATAGAAGAGATAAAGGCCACACACCAAAGGGAAATATAAGAGCTAAGGAGCAAGATAAGAAAAAAATAATAGCAAACACATGGACTTCACCCAGCGAATGGATTAGGCAGAGAGCTGCACCAGTGAATGAAAAGACTCACAAGCAAAAATAATAAATGTGAGAAAAAGTCTAACAAGTCCACCAGAGAAGCTGAAGAAAACCTCAGAGCTATGTCTGATGCTATGAGAAGGACCAATAGCAGAATTATTGGATTACTGGAGGAATGCACAACAAAGACATCAACATCCAAAATAATGATGGAATGCTTGGAGGAAAACTCCCTAGCTTAATGAATGAAAACCAGGTAACCACGCAGGAGGCCGATAGAATCCCAAGAAGCTAGACTGAATCCCAAGAAGAAGTCACCAAGATATAATTGTTAAACTATCCAACAATGAGGAAAGGGAGAAAATTAGGAAACCATCTGGGGAAAAAACAGGCAATCACATATAAAAGCAAGCAGATAAGAATATTGTCAAACCTATCAGTGGATACTATGAGGAAGAGGAGAGAGTAGGGCAACATATTCTGAAAGTTGCAGGAAAAGAACTCAAAACCAAGAATACTCTACTCAGCCAAATTATGTATCAAATTTGATGGAGAAGTTAGAGTCTTACTGGACAAGGGAAATCTCAGAGAATATTCTAAAAGGAAAACAGCACTACAAAAGATTCTCGCTGAACCAGTATGGGCAGAAGAAGAACACTCACCAGGCACATACAAGAGACCACCACACAGAACAACTCCAACCAGAGACCATCAAAGGGAAAATAGCTCCCAAGATAACACTGGCTCAACAATGGAAAGAAGGCAAAAAGGAACCAGAAACACACATATGCCCAACCCATGGAAAAGAAGTGGAGGTAGGAAAACACCCAACACTAGAGGGATAAAATGACATCACAGAGTCTACAGATAGATTTGATAACTCTGAATATCAGTGGAATGAACCCAGGCCTTAAGAGACAGAGACTCACAGATTGGCTTGGAAAACACAACTCCTTGATGTCTTGTCTACAGGAGACACATCTCAAGATTATAGACAAAAATTGGTTGAGAATCAAAGGCTGGAGATAAAACATGCCAAGCAAATAGTAATTTAAAAAAAGCAGGAATTGCGATCCTAATCTTGGACAAAATTGATCTCAAAGTGCAAACCATAAAAAGAGATAAGGAGGGACACTATATAATGCTCAAAGCAACCATAAGCCAAGGACCACTAAGCATTGTAAACATTTACTAGCTGAACAAACATTCAGTGGAATATGTCAATCAAACACTCCAAAAGATTAAAAAAAATAAGTCATAGCCTCAACAATTATGGTAGGTGACTTCAATATACCACTTTCTAAGAAAGATCACTTGGAAAGAAACTCAACAAGGAGGCTAAAGATCTGAACACTACAATTAGATGATTTGACCTGATAGATATCTACGAGCTCTCCAGCCAAATACAAAAAGAGTCATATTCTATTCAAGCCCACATGGCACATATTCAAAGAGAAACCACCTGCTGGGGAATAAGTCAAATCTGCATAAATTTAAGCACATTGATTTCAAATCAACTTCTCCTCTGACCACTGTGCCATAAGGCTGAAATCAACAAAAGGAAGATGAAGAAAACAAAGGCAAACAATTGGAAGAAGAATAACTCTCTATTGCAAAAGGAGTGCATACTGGCCCAGTTCAGAAATGAAATTAGGAAATTACTAGAAACCAACGTCCCAAAGCTTAGGGGACACAGCAAAGGCAGTCATCAGAGGAAGTTTCATAGCAATACATGCACACATAAATAATGAAGAGAGAACTATGAATGATACACTGGCACAAAATTTACAGCAACTAGAGCAGAGTCAACAAGACAATCCCACTAAGAGCAAAGAAAAGAAGTAATAAAAATTAGGCCTGAGATTCAGGAGAGGGAAAATAAGAAAACTGTGGACAAAGTTAATGCTGCTAAAAGTTGGGTCTTTGAAAGGATAAACAGAATGGACAGACCTCTGGCCAACTTAACCAAAGAAAGGAAGGAACAAATCTCAATAGCAAGGATGAGGGATGAAGGAGAGGACATTACAATGGACCCTAGTGAAATCAAAAGGATAATTATATAGGACAGTGAAGGACTGTACTCTAAAGAATTAAAAAACTTGGAAGACTTGGACAAATTCTTGAAAAAACAATACTTCCCTAGACTATCCCCGATGGATGTCAAAAATCTCAACCAACCCATATCAATAGATGAAATAGACAAGGTTATAAAGGGGTTACCAACAAAAAAACTCCCCACACCAGATGAATTTACAGGAGAATTCTATCAAGCATTCGGGGGAGAACTGACACCAATCCTATATAAACACTTCCAGAACATAAAAAAATGGCAAACTCCCAAATTCTTTCTATGAAGCTAGTATAACTCTGATACCTAAACCATGCAAGGATTCCACAAGAAGAGAGAACTACAGTCCAATTTCCCTAATTAATATCGAAGCAAAAATTCTTAAGAAAATACTAGTCAACATAATACAAAAGTAAATAAAACAAATATTTCACCATGACCAAGTGGGATTCATACCATGGATGCAAGGATGTCTCAACGTATGAAAGATTTAATATCATTCACCACATTGACATGAAAAACTATAAGAACCACATGATAATATTGATAGATACAGAAAAAGTGTTTGACAACACCCAACACCAATTCTTGTTTAAGACACTCAAGAAGATAGGCATGGAAGGAAAATTCCTCAATATAATATAAGTTATATATGAAAAACCAATAGCCAAAGTGGTAGTCAATGGAGAAAAGATGAGATCAATTCTTCTGAAAAAGGAGACTAAACAAGAAAGTCCCTTGTCCCCACTCCTATTTAACTTTGTCCTGGAGGTCCTAGCTAACAGTATAAGGCAAAGAAAAGACATCAATGGTATTCATCTGGGAAGGACAAAGTGAAACTATCATGATTCACAGATGATATACTTTTATATATGGAAAATCCAAAAAGTTCCATGAGAGGAGTACTAGAAGCAATAGAGGAATATGGCAGAGTGACAGGATACAAGATCAACAAACCGAAGTCTATTGGACTACTGTACACATCAGACAAGGCCACAGAAGAGGGGACCAAAAAGGTGGTCCACTTCACAATACCCAAACACAGATTGAAATATCTAGGGATATACCTGACTAAAAAACCAAAAAGATCTGGACAAGGAAACTACAAAACACTATTAAAAGAAACCAAGGTGACCTCAACAGATGGAAGGACATCCCATTCTCGTGGACTGAAAGATAGTAAAGATGTCGGTTCTACCCAAGGCACTATATAAATTCCAATCCAAATACCATCATCTTCTTCAAAGAATTGGAAAAACAGATTACCAACTTCATATGGAGAAGGAAGAAACCCAGAAATATCAGAGAATTACTCAAGAAGAAGGACACAGTGGGAGGGCTTCCTTTACCTGACTTTAGCACCTACTATACAGCCACAGTGGTCAGAACAGTGTGGTAATGGTGTAATGATAGATATTCATACCAATGGGAAAGGATTGAAAACCCAGAAATAAGATCATCAGCATACAGCCAACTGATCTCAGATAAGGGCCCAAAAAATACCAAATGGGAAGTGGATGCCCTCTTTAATACGAGGTGCTGGAAAAAATGGATACATATCTGCAGAAAAATGAAGCAAGACCCTTACCTCACTCCATGCACAAGAATAAACTCAAGGTGGATCACAGACCTGGAGGTAAAACCCCAAACGATTACGACTTATCAATGAAGGAATTGGGACAAATCTGAGACCTTTGACTCAGGGAATACATAGGCTATTGGAAATAGGGAAGGACACAAACACAGAGGAGGCAGAAATTGACAAGTGGGATATACTAAAGATAAAACACTTGTGTACACTGAAAGAATTCACCGAGAGTAATAAGAGAGTCCACAGAATGGGAAAACATCTTTAGCAATGACACATTAGACAAAGACCTTATTACTAAAATCTATAATACTCTGCTAACTTATAAAAAGAAAAAAAAACAATTGCCCACTGAGGAGGTGGGTAAAGGACCCGAACAGAACTTTGTCAAGTGCAGATATCCAAATGGCCAATAAATATATGGGAAAATGTTCCATATATTTAACCATCAGAGAAATGCAAATTTAAACAACTATGAGATACCACCTAACACCCTCAAAGATAACCCAATTCAAGAAATCATAAAGTAGCAAATGTTGGAGGGGCTGTGAAGAGATAGGAACATGTCCACTGCTGGTGGACCTGTAGGTATGTACAGCCATTATGGAAATCAATTTGGCGATATATAAAACAGTTAGAAATTGAGCTACCATATGATCCAGCAATCACCCTACTGGACATATACCCAGAAAAGGCAAGAAAACAAGCCATGACCAGATATCTGTGCTCCAATATTCATCTCTGTGCAGTTCACCATTGCAAGGAGTTGAAACCAACCCAAATTTATGACCCAAAAAACTGAGGAATGGATTAAAAACTGTGGTACATACATACCATGTAATATTATGCATCCCTAAAAAGCAGTGATGAACACATGAAGCACATCACTGCGGGGGAAGAACCGGAGGAAATTATGCTAAGCGAAGTAAACCTAGAACAAAAGGACAAGTACAACATGAATCCGCTGCGGTAAGCTCAAAAAATTCAAAAGGGGCATAGGGAAAAAGTTATTGTATATGTAAATTCCTGGGGTGAGGTTCAGGTAATATGGCAGGGGCCAGACTAAATCCAGGGATACATATGGTAGCCAACTAAAAAGGAAGGGGGAAAAATTAAAGACATGGGTATCCGGGGGAACAGGGCATTAACCCACCCAAAGGGAGGGTGTTGTTTATATTTCTACAGGGAAAGAGGGACCAGACTTCAACCCGGTGCTCCAAGATAAGAACGCAACACACTGGCAAGAAGCAGGGGGCCAATTGAGAGGCCTGAGGGGCTGGTCCTATTACCACATACGTGGACACCCCCACCCCCCTCCTCCAGAATAATTCATTTCAGAGGACAGCACTGAAGCTACAGCTCAAGGAGAGGGATGTGTCTGATTAGAGCACACAGGAGCAAACCAGGGGGAGGAAAAAAGAGTGAGCCACATCCTGGCCGAGCAAGCCCTGAGGACACTATTTCTGTTCAGAGCAGCCAATGCACAGAAAGCCAATCCCACCACAAGACAAGGCATTCCTCACTGACCCATAGCACCATGGGGATACCACTGGAGACACACAGCGGGGATTGTGCCCACCATGACCCTATCATACTGAGGCGAGATGTTGGGGGCGTGCAACAGAGCAGCAAGGGGAGCAGAGCAATGAACAAAAGATTTCATGACATATTGTGCTGGGTAATTCTATTACAAAGTTCTTCTTACATGATAAGCCTAAAGATACAGCTTTAAGGACTAAGCTATTCCTGACTCGTGTCGTGGTATTTTCAATTGCCTCATATACTGGCAAAAGCTGGATAATGAATAGGGAAGACTATAAATAGTGGATGTGTTTGGATTATGGTGTTGGTGAGAACATTGAATGTATCACGGACTGTCAGGAGAATGATTGAGTTTGCCTTGGAAGAAGCATAGCTGGAATGCTCCATAAAAGAAAAACTGGTTAACTTCATCTCGTGTGCTTTTGGCATATTTTCAAGAGGGACTGGTCTCTCAGTGAGACAGAGTATCACACAGGCTGCAACAATGAGCTCAAATGTAACAATTGTGAGGATGCTGTAGGATCAAGCAGTGTTTCCTTCTGTAGGTTGGAACAGACTTGATGGCAGCTAACAAAAACAGTGTATACAACTAGATAGTTTCAGAGCATCACATTTGTGGGAGATTCAAATAATTATCAGCGTCACTATCCAGGCAATTTTTATGGAGTTCCCTGACATGGAGAGCTCTGTGCTGCCCGGAGCTGAACAGTAAAGCCAGGCTTGCTGCTCCTCACTGCTTCTGTAGTACAAGGAGGGAGTTGCCAGAGGGCCATTCATGTTCTGCCTCACCAGCTCTCAGTGGCATTTCTGACAGGCAGCGTCCACTCAGAAAGTGAAATACAATTGTGATGATAATTTTGGTGATTCAGTAGAGGAAGTGACACCTTGCCTGTCTTTTTCGGTAGAGAACGTTTATAGCCCATAGAGATTTTTGTCCCCAAATCAATGTTCCTTATACCCAGCATCTGAGGAAATTTTCCTAGGAAAAATATCTGGTTACTTGCCATGGAAAGTACTTTCCTCTCTTTGGCTGGAAAGCATCATCCTCAAATTATTTTTCTGTTCTCTGTTCACTGTTCAGCTGCAGGAAATTGTCTCTTTCAATAGGAAGCTTGAGATGATGTTGGAAAGGCACTCAGAAATTTGGTTGCTAAGGAAATCTTTTTTGCCTACTTTAATTCAGCAAAAACCTAGGCCTTTCTTGGCATCTCCTTCCCTTGTTCTCATCCCCACCACGAGCCATTATCAAAAGCACTTTATTAAGTATTGATCTCTGCTTGGTGCGATGAGTGAATGATTGGGTCCTTGCCCACTAGGAACTTGTAACAAAAACACTGGCAAAAATAGTTGCAAGAAGAAGCGTCTCACACTTAATTGGATGTTTAATGATTGGACAGACAATCTTCTGAGAACCTTACTTGGAATTTTTCTTTTCATCTAATGCTTATAATAGCTCTAAGATGAAGGAATTATCATTGCTTACATTTTTTTGGTGACATGTGCATGCATCAGTAGAGAATTTGTGCAATGTGATACAACCAGTAAATTACAGTGTCCACATTTATCCCTCCTGGTTCATGTAATTGGCCATTATATTCTACTTCTAATCTAAACAGGAAAAAAAACAAACAGTAGGAAGAATATAGAGGATGTACCCAAGGCCCAAATATACACATGGATGGAACCCAAAGGGCACAAGCATCTGAATGCTTGACTACTCACTGAAAGATTGGCAGTTTGAGTCCAACCTCCTCGAATGTCCCACTGAGCGAGTGGGATTCTGCTTTGTAAACCCAGGGTAACCACAGATTGGAATTGATTTGATGGCCACTAACAGCAACGATACACCGAGAAGGGTTGAATGTATTTTGAAAGATGGGGGTGACACGGGAATTTCTCAAATTGTATATTGAGGGGAAGCTCTGCTTCCTTCAATAAATAAACAAAACATGATAAAGACAACAGTGAGTCTCCTTAGAAGAGTATATTCTGAGGGGCTTAAAAAAGTCTGTGGAAAAAGAGCATTGAAAGTGGTGGGACTTTTCCACAAGCTTTTGGGAGCACCATCATATTTACAACATGAATGAAAGCAGAGTGTGTGGCAGGTGGGGACGTGGCAGAGGTATGTTTTAGAAATGAAATGGTTTGATGGTGTAGTGGGTCACAGGGAGAATGGTATGAATTGGCTTTTGGTTCAAAGCAAAGAAGGAAAAAGGATGCCCATGAGAACATTCCAGAAGCAGGACTGTGCAGTGTGAAGGGTGCTCCAAAAACCAGGCCCACATTGCTCCACTCCTTGGAACACAGCAGGAGAAGCAGGTTCTATGGTGCTAGCCTGATTTGACCTCACCATGACACATTCATACCCCTTCATTGGTTTCTAGAGGCAAAACACAAAAACCAAAGCCAAATCCATTACTGATGAGTTAGTTCTGATGCATATTAACCATATAAGAGAGTTGAACTTCCCCATAAAATTTCCAAGACTAGAATCTTTATGGAAGCAGACTGTCACACGTTTCTCCCACAGCACAGCCAGTGGGTTAGAACTGCAGACCTTTCCATTCTAACCAAGTGCTTACTCCCTGCCATTGATTCCATGCCTACTCACAGGGACCCTATAGGACAAGGTAGAACTTCCCCAGTGGACTTTTGAGATTTTTTTTTACCTGAGTAGAAAAACCCCTCTTTCTTCTGTATAGAAAGGCTGCTGGTTTCAAGGTGTTGACTTTACAGGTAGCAGACCAACTTGCAACCACTACACCGCCAGGTGAGTTTAAATCAATCACCACACTTGTTTAAACTCTTGGCCCTTCTATAAGAGCAGCATCACCGGAGGCAAATGCCAGCCTTGGAAGTCAATCAAGTTAGGTTCTATCCTTGGTCTTTTCTAGGAGAAGTAACTGGCAGGAAGAAGCAGCCATTCTGAGTTGCTGAAAATACCTAACAAGACATTTTAATGAGCGAATACATCTTTTCTCCCTGATCTACATGGGGGAGACATGAAACATCACACTTGAGCTACTCACCAGCCTTAATTAAACTTGATGTTGAAAAAGTCAGTGCCCTGTCTGACAGCTTCCCAATCACTTCAGACTTGACAGTAGGGTGGCTGTAGGGGTGAGAGTATATATGTGACCAAGCAGAAGGAAGCTTTAAACCTCCCAATGGAGCTTTACATTGGTGCAGTGTAATTGGACCATGTCCCTGATAAGAACAACTAGCTTTTAGGAAGCTTTAGAGTGACTGGGTGGTGCAAATGGGTAGCACATGTCCTTGCTAATGAGAAACTGGTGACTCCAGCTCATTGAGCGATGCTTCAGAAGAGAGGCCTGAGAATCTACTAAACGTGTTAGCTATTGAAAACCTCCCAACTGCTGACCTTGTGGTTAGCAGCCAACCATTGCACCACGTCATCGCAAGGGCTCTCATTGGAAACTCATTGAGCACAGCTTAACTCTGGAACACATAGGTTTGCCAGGAGTGGAATTAACTTGATGGCAATCGGTTAGCTAAGGATAACTCATTGTTCCACGTGTTTTGGATGCACTCATCTGTTTAATCCCCCCCAGCAACCATCCTAGGAATATGCTGTTATAAAAATTCCTCATAGATGAAAAATTGAGGTGCAATGAGTCAAAATAATCCCTCCAGAGTTCATCAGTCTGCAAAGTGCCAGCGCTGAGAGCTGAAAGCATGGGCTTGCACACCAGAGCCTGCGAATCTAACCACGGGGCTTTCTGAGTTGAGATTACACTCAGCCTTCCATTGGGGTTAAGTCACTAATACCTTTTAAAGATTCCAGAAAAGTCATTCAAGTATAAGCCAAAGCATGCAAACACTCAGGCAGAGCATCGTGTTGTTACTCTGGTGTGCTATTAAGTCAATTCCAACGGATATTGACCGTGTACGACAGAGTGGAACTGCCCGACAGTGTCCAAACTGCAATCTTGATGGAAGCAGATCTTGATGGGGAAATTCTTTTCTTCCAAAGAGCTGCTAGGTGGGTGCAAATTGATGATGCTTACGTAAACAGCCAAGTGCTTAGCAATTGTGCCAGACACCTCCTTTCCTGTATAGACCCCAGCTGAAGAAAGCCTCTAGAGGTACAAGGCCATCATGTGAATCACAATGGACTCAGCGGCATGCAACATCAGCAAAACAGTCATCGCGGGAGCAGGTTGCCAGCTCTTTTCTCCTATGGAGCTGCCAGGTGGGTTCAAACCACCTAACCCCCAGTCAGCAGTCCAGGACTTCACCATTGCGTCGCCAGATGTGCCTCCTGTACTGCACGGGGAGTCTACTTCTTATTTCTTCTCTTATGGATTGGTGAAGTTCATGAGGAAGTCAGGTGAGCAAGAATAATTAATGCCAGAAGAAGACAACAGGGGAGGAGAAGGAAGGGGCTCAAACAATTGAATAAAAAAGTTCATAACTCAGAGAGGGCTTTAGTAGCCATGTGGAAGAGATGTTAAATTTGAATGCAAGTTCGAGTGACAGAGTATGGAAGGTTTAGAAAGCAGTTTTTGATTAAAAAAAAAAAAGAGGATGAATGGCCAGACCGTTTAGAGCCATCCAAGATGTAGTGGCTTGTCCTGTGAGGTAGCAGGGGCCCATTGCTGGATGAGTCCCAGAAAATGAGGGCCGCCAGATGGGTGCTGAAGTAGTGACGGTGGGGGTGCTTCTGCACTGGGAGATCCTGTATTATCTAGGTTTCTACCAACTCTAACGCTCCTTGATCTTCAGGCAGAAGTAATATCTGAGTCTATCCAGTTGCATTTCAACACCTTTACCCCCACTTCTCTTTCTAGTTTCAGGTATCCAGTTTTTCTTTTTTTTAGAGGTTTCAATCTATAAAAGGAAGGGCTCTTTAGTGACCCAAGCTAGATCAGTTTGGTTTCTTCTCAGTGCAGATCTGAAAATAGTTTTTAGAAGTCTCATTTCCTGTTCTCTCTCAGGTTACATTTGCCCTGCATAGTTCTCTAAGACCAAATTGACTTTCCAAATATCATTGAGCCTCCTTCCTGTTTTCCCAATCGGGTTCTTCTAAGTACCCACTCCTGCCAACCTGGGTGGAAAAGGAAGGCAGGACACACATAGATTTTTCAGACCTGGGTCCTGGCTTATTCATTTTGTCTTCTTTGGTTAAGGAAGTAGAGTGCATCCCTCTGCCCCACCTTTTTAGGGTTGTGCTAATATCCTAATGGCTGACCGAAGAGTCCTCAAGACTCAAACTCAAACCCATGGAGTCAATAAAGACCTTTTGTAGGGTTCCAAGATGCTTCATCTTTGGAGGAGCAGACAGCCACACCTTTCTTCCAACGTTTGGGTAACAGTTTTGAACTACTGACCTTGAAGTTAGCAGCCGAACCCTTATTCTACACTCCCACCAGAGCTTCTTTACCCACGCTCAAACCCAAACCAAGTATTTCACTGTCTTCAAGTCTATGCCTGTGAGTTTCTGAGACTGTAACTTGACGGCAGTGGAAAGCCCTGTCTTTCTCTTACGGAGTGCCTGCTTCTTTCAAATTGCTGACCCTGCAGTTAGCAGCTCAATGTGCAACCTGCCATACCACCCAAGCCCGGCCCCCCATGATCTTTCATTTTGTTGCTATGACCAGCGGACCTCCAGTTGTCTTGCTCCCTCTCCCAGCCCTGTGCACCTCAGAATGAAATGCTGCATGTTCCCGTATCAATCTCAGGATTGGCTGATGATCAGAGAATTGTGATCCATAGGATTTCATTAGCTGAATGCCGAAAGCAGACTAACAGGCTTTTCTTCTTAGTCCATCTTAGTCTAAATTACCACCAGTCTCATAGCAGCATGGCACTGATGTAGGGTAGTTGAACACGAGGCGCATTGGTCAGAAACTGAGCCTGGGCCTCCCACCTGGATGGTGAAAGTTCTATCACACAGCCATAGGTTCTCAAACTTATTTGACCGACTTTCCTCTTTACAGAAAAAAAAAATTATGCAGTGCCCTCTTGACAATGAAAGACTACTGTACTAAAGCCCTTAATGCAGGATAAAGTGTAGGTAGCTGTTTTTGCAGACTTCTGCATCATCTCAGCATCCCCGGGGTGGGGGTGGAGGTACTGCCAATTTGGGAAACACTGCACTAACCCATTAAGAGTCCAGCTTCCTCTTCAAAGATTCATTGGCCCATAAGATATAAGGAAGTAAGAGAAAGCACCAAATGATGCTGCCTTGAACAGATACTGGGGAGGGTGGGCTCCTAAGGTGATGCAAAGTGAAGGTATCTCCGCACGAAAGCAGGGAGCCTGAGCAAAGTGGCAATCTGGCCAGAGACTATGGTCCTGCAGGCCGATTTGCTTGTTTCATGTTGGCCCGTGTAAATGAAACAGTGTGCACACGGAGCGCTAATTGCCTCATTTATTCTTCCATTTAGCCAGAGGATTGCCAGAGCTTATTCAGCCTCAGGATGGAAAATTACATGTTGGAGAGAAAAGAGTCACATTAAAGGAATGACAATGCAATTCAGGTTCTGCTTGTTCACATATTTTATTTATCCAGTGAGGAAATAAGAGAGACAGAACTAGAAAGGGGCACACGTTCGGAGAGAATGCCAAGGTCACACCTTCCATTTTCCTCAGCCTGCTTTAAACCCACAGATTAAATACAAGAGTGAAGAGAGGAGTGAGGAGAGGAGACGCTTGATGGAGATTCAGACTTCTTATTTGAGAAAGGAAACCCCTGTTAAGGTTAATATCTACCCAGGGACTTCCTGTCTCAGATGGTTTACCTTTGTCTTCATCAAAGTTTGACAGCCTTTTATAGACTGCTGCCGTGGGCTATGTCAGGGTGCAGAGCGTTAAACGCTGCTGACTTGGCATCTTTCTGGGAGTCTGGGTCTGAAAGGATCCCTGTGGGGAACATCTTGGGGAAGGGACAAGATGACACATCGAAAAAACAATATCTCAGAGGTTTGAGGATAGAGGTTCCTCAGACATCAGAGCCTGCAACCCTCCTTCTACTGATGGAGATGCTGAGGTCCAGGGATGGTATTCAATGGTTGTGCCAGGGTCATGAGGCTAATTGTATTAGGAATTCAGATTTCCTCATTTTTCTGCCAGTGCTTCTGAATACTAAACACATGGATACATACTTTTCTTCTTTTTTTTCCTTCAAGAATCTAGGGTTGGTGATGTTAGTTTTGTTGTTTTTTTAATGTAAAACAAAGACACTTTAAAAGATGAAAAGATTTGTGGAGAACTCTGTACATCCTGGGGGGAACTCCATAACAAGGTAGTATTCAAAGGCTAGTGTTCGGGTCAGCATTAGGAAACTTCAATTTTCTATGCACACATATGACACCATCTCTTACATATAATAAGACAGGAGTGGAAGACAGCACCAAGCAAGAAATATCAGGGGGAAAAATCTTAAAAAAAGAAAAGACAGCGCATTTGCCATTAGTAAGGCTGGTGTAAATGGCTGAGTACTTTCAAATAACACAGAACACAACACCAGGTCGCCATAGATGAGAGGGACGTTCCAGAAGGGCTCCTGGTAGATACCTAGGGGCACCTGTTTGAAGCAGATGAATGTCTGCAGGGATAGACTCAGGACATCACCCTTCACCTTCAAAAGGGGCCCTGAACTGAGTGGACCGAAGCTTGCTCCCCATGTCTCCCTGAGCAGAACACAGCTCAGGAGTAAGCAAACACCAAATCCCAAGTCACCTCAAAACCTGGCCTTCTCCCACCTACCCATGTGCATCAATGACCGTGGGGACGAGTGCGGGTGGAAACGGGTTCAGGTTGCCGATGTAGGCTGCACATTGTGAACCCTGGTCAAGGTGACTGGAATCTTGGTTTCCCCTGGGCCCGGAGCCTTTGTGATGGGCTGGGCATGGGCCTTGATGTCTGCTATACGCTCTTTAAACTTCTGCTGGAGGAATTGTTCTTCTTTGGAGTAGCTTTTGGCAAACATCGACAGGAGCAGGCACCCTGCCATGGCAGTGCCTCCGATGCAGAAGAGCACGGCGCCTGCCAGCTTGCAGGCATCGAGGGCACCATTGAATTGGACAGCGTGTGTGTCCACCACCACAAAATCAGCTTCACCAAAGGCTTCGATTTTGGAGGGCACCAGGAAGCCCACTGCTAGAACAGTCAATCCAAGGATCACGAAGACTGTGCCCGAGATGAGTCCGACCTGGTGGAAGATCACAAGAAGGAAAACAGAATAAGCAAGGTGCAGCCCTTCCCTGAGCCCCCAAGGCCAAGCCTTGTTTCCCAAGAGATGTGGATGCTCCTGGTCACCTCACAATTGCAGGTAAAATCCAATTTCGTTACTAAGTGAACCGAAGGCTCCTCTGATTTTAAAATGCCAATAAGAAAGCACAGCATCGTGTCTTGATGTTTTATTTTCATCTGGAGAATGAGTAAAACAGCCCTGATAGCCAAGAACTGGCCTGCCTCTGATCTCCGAGCATTCCTGTGGGCCTGGTACTCACAGCCAGCCCACGATTCTCCTCTTGGGCCCAGAAAATCTCTTAAACATCAACATCTGGCAAAAACACTCTGTGATCATGATGAAGTGAGACCAAACAAAACGGTGTTGTCCTTTTGTCTGTGTGCACAAAACAAGGTCATGTTGCAAGTTACAAAGTACACCCTCCTCTACTAGGTAAAAAGCATGGCACTTCTCCTTTGGCAAGCATCGCTTAGTGATTGCTCTGATTATCCATGGACTCGGTGGCAACTCACCGCCACCCCTTGGACAGCAGAAAGGAATATCGCCTCTTCTAGCCCTCTTCATGATGGCTGCTGTGCTTGACTCGTGGACCTGCCACTGTGCGGTTTGAGCAGCTTCCCGCCACTGGGGCTCATTGTTTAGCACTACACTGAACCGTTGTCATATGACCCATAGGGTTTTCATTGGATTTTTGTTTTAACTTATTCACTAGGCCTTTGCCCTAGTTTGACTTCGTCTGGGTGGTGTTTGAGATTCCACGAGTATTTGAAATACTGGCGGTGTGACTTCCAGCATCATGGCAATTGCAAGCCACCACAGCGTGACAAAAGGACCGAAACGGGTCAAGGAATTATAGCTTGAACCTTCTACTGATCTGTCCTTCCTTATAAATAAGATCTGAGCTATTCAATCACAGAATTGTCTCTGATTCTTATAAGTATCTAATTAAAAGTCAAGTAGACATCCCCCAAGTCACTCAACCAAAGCCCACATCCTAAAATACACCCTTCTTGAGAGACAACATCTTACTGAAATGTTGAATGGTCATCTACAGTGATGTGCATAATACATCCATGCACACACACACACACACACACACACACACACACACCTGGTGGTTTTGGCTAGAAGACATAAACAGTCTTGAGGACAATCTACTTTGCTTCCCCAAGTCAATAGAGAAGGAACCTGCCAGTTTTCAGGTAAGAAAACATAGTCTCATGAAGGGTAGGTCATTTACCAAGCAAGTTGCATCTTCCGGGCAATATATATGTTATATAGCACTCTTTCTCAGTCCAGAGTTCTTTTCACTCTAACCTGCAGCTGCTTGAGTTGTCCTTGTACAAATGTTATCACATGTTAGTAGGAGCAGGTGGAGTGGGGGTATGACTAAGCAGGTGAGGATACTGTAGACCATGTCAGGAGACGCCATTAGAAAGGGTGACACCAAAATGGCAGTGATTCAGTAGAATTTCTAAATAAAATTAGCCTTGTAGTGAACTATAACAGCCACAACATATTTAGCAAACCCAACTTACATGTATCAATATACCCGCAAATCTAAAACTCTATTCTAATTGTGGAGGTTAGATTTTATGTCAACTTGAACCTGTGTGGAAGGGTAGTGATGGAGTCCAACCTATCAATCAGTTGGCAGCTTGGTGATGCCTCCTCAAGACTGTGGGCTTTTTATAGGAGAGACAGAGGGAAATTTCCCCCCTTTTCTTGTCTTTCACCTTCCTTTTGTTGGATCTCCCTGTTAGCCTCCAGGTGCAGTCCCATGTGGGCTACAGGCCTGGAGAGCTGTTGGTATTTTGTCATTTCTACTGACCTTAGATCCATGTGATTCTGTGCCCATAGGTCAATGATCTCTCAGCTTCCAGTTTCCCTTGTATGACTCATTTGTTTGCACTACATGAGTCTGAAGAGGGCTCCGGCGAGCATCAGACCCACTGGGTCTTGATATAAAATTATCCTTGTTCTAAAGTTGCATTTATGCATGCCACTGGTTCTGTTTCTGTAGACCACCAAACCCAACACACTAATTTACTTTTTGAATCATCTAATGTGTTCTGCCCATAGATGTCATTGTTAGCCAACTACAATGGTGGTTCAGATCATGTGCCTTTATCTGCACATGCTACAAGTATGCATGGTTTTTATTTTTGCTGATGTCTTTATAGTCACCGATTTTGGCAAATTTTCTAGTGTTTGAGCTACAATACTGTGGTGACTTGTATTTGGGAACCTAAGGCAATATCTTTCTTGGGAAAGAATTAGTAGTTAGAGGAAAGGGAGAAGAAAAATCAGGAAAGTTCCACTTGGTTACTAATTATATTGTGACAAATAATGTTATTTCACATTAGAGATTGTACAAAACAACTTTCTCATTAGTATTCAGGTAATCTAAGCAATTTTACATGTAAGAAACTTACACTTATATTTGCAACCTAATATTCTATGATTAAAATTGACCATAAACTTTCCTAAGGATCCTGTATTGTCTGCTATGGGAGGAGGTCGAAGGGAGGGTATGTGACACCATGAGTTAGTGTATTGAGTGATGCCAACCACTGTGCTACTGAGATGGAATGTTCTATGGTATCAGTCCAAGTTTTAAGAAATTTCCATTGAAGATGGAAAGCCATATACCTTTGTGGTTCAAGGTTATAGGGTTTGGAGATCAAGTTTATGCTTGAAGCACAACATTTGCCCTTTTTACTTGGATGATATATGGAAAATCACTTAACATCTCATTATTAATTTCCTTCTCTATAAAATCATGAGGGATGGGAGCACCTTCTTTATAGGGTGGTTGTGAAGACTAAATGAGAGTATGCAGAAAGCACTTCATTCTGTTCTGGCTAAGTATCAAATAGTAGTAAGGAGTCGTTATTACACATATTTTGGAAATATATCTCATAAAATTACTGTGCTATATTGGTAATATTATTACAAGTTTGCTTAGCACTTGGAATAAGAACTAGGTCATGCAGTTCTTTGGGAGTCCTGGTGGTGTAGAAGGTTATGTGCTGGGCTGCATACTGCAAGGTCAGCAGTTCACATCCATCCGTTGCTCTTTGAGAGAAAAATGAGTCTTTCTGCTCCCATAAAGAGTTATAGTCTTGGAAACGCACAGGGGCAGTTGTGCTTTGTCCTCTAAGGTTACTATCAAGTCAATGACAGTGAGTTTGGTTTGTTTCTGGAATACAGTTCTTTAATGGGGAATTTTTAAAGTATATTTACTAAATTTATTAGCAACAATGATAAAAAGAACTTTAATAATAAAATGAAAATATACTCATAAACAAATCATCCTAATAGAAGGAGGAAATGAGTACTAATATTTATGGAGGGTCTTTTCCGACCTAGGTCGGTGGAGTGCTATATTTTTTCTATGTGTTCTCCATTTAATTCTCACAAGTATCTTATAAATGGTAATCTCTTCCTCTGGCCCCATTCCACTTGTTAAAAGTAAGCTTAAAAGATCAAAAGAGCATTGTCCCATAGTTGGGGACACAACGGGATTCCAAACTAGTTCTGTGTGACTTCAAAAATCCACCTTTCTTGATTTCATTCTACCTATAAGATTTCACCAATTGTTGTCCTGGATCATGAGTTATATACTTTTCATTTGAATTTGAGCAGAATCTTAGACATCAGGTATGGACAAATTTCGCTTGAATATTATAAAGAAAATGAACAAAAGTCAATATGATGCCTTCTGAAAGAACACAGGAAAACCTTTACACACAGGAACACCTTTACACAGGAAGAATTAGATGGTAAAACACAGAACAAAACGTTCTGTTTTCTACATGTCTCTTAAAATGATGGCAAATAAATGCATCTTCAAAGACTAACCATTATTTATAGATTCTGAATGACTCACATCCTGAAAATTTTAAATGTGGAGAACTAAATTAAATATCCATGGTGACCTGGCTCCTGTGATACAAAATCACCTCCCTTCTCAAACACTCTCACCGATTCTCAAAAACCGAGGCCAGCAAAAGTGCATCCTTAGATTCTAGGCTTTTTTAGAGCAACGGAGACCAATGCCCCTGGACTTCTATTTCTATCTTGCCTCTCCCCAACTCTCGTTTCAGCTACATGCTCAATACATATTCTTGACTGACTACGTTAAAGTCAGCAGACAGTTGGAAGCAGAGCCAGGTGACTTACTCTCAGAGCAGTCTGCGCCTCAACTGAGAAACACTGTAGACGAAAATCCTCTCTTGGAATATCATTCAGAAGCTAAAAGGCAAGTCATGCCTTGCAGATGGCAGAACTCCTGCTCACTTCCAGAACTGCAACATGTCTGGTCTCACCGAGCCTCCCCCTTTCCTATTTCTATCAGTGTATGGGAGAGAGGCCTGCAGACTGTGGGGTGCAGAAGAGCTACATAATGAATAGGCAGGAATCCAAGGATTCTGACATTTCCATCAAGACAAGTCTAATGAGGATCCTCTAGAGGGAAATTCGGTGTGGACAGTGAGTTTCTGGGCCTGTTAAGACATGCTGAGGAGAATTTTGAACGGTAGCATTCAAGGAGCTATGATGAGATCGAAAGTGTGCTGCTTCCCAGGAAATGCAAAGGCTGTGAAGGGAGGGGGAGGGGAAAACACTAACCTAGTCCTGGTAAAACATCGGGCTTTTGGAGGGAATCGTTATTTCAAGAGTGATGTCACATAGTACCATAAAATATTTTCTCTGGGCATAATTTGAAGTCAATGTAGTGCTAAATATAGAAGGAATGGATATGAGGGTTGTTGGTTACATTGAGGTCTTTTAAGGGTTTAAGAGAGAAAGATAGCCCGGTTTAGGGAATCGTGGAAAAGTTAAAATGCTGCTGAAAGTAGCTCTTCCTGTGGTACACCGGAGCAACCTGGGGCTGGGGCTGGCTATGCCAAACTAATATTAAAGAGAAGGGCCTCCCCAAGCTGTGATAAATGCTCAAGACAGTGGCAAGAATGATCTCTGTGGCATGATACTTGAAGCCTCTCTAGGCGGTGGGGAGCATTGTGAAAGCAGGCCCACTTTTGCCAGTGGAAGGGAAGATTCCATAGAGAGGAGCCCTTGGGTCCCAGAAATGACTTTGGATGAGGCTACCCATCAGAGGTGTGTTTATGCTGGCCAGCATTCTCTTTGTGGCATCCCTGCTGGCTGGTGAAGTTTGAAAAAAAATGCACTGACACCAATCGGCAGAGCTGGCAGCTATTGGACACAGCTGTGCTGGCCGAGAAGAGGCAGTAATAACTGTGGGACGTGAGACCCGGTGTGACAGGGAAGAGGTGTGTGTGTGTGTGTGTGTGTGTGTGCACTAAATGTGAAAGAAGCCATCTGGATTGAGGTAAATTAGAGGAAGTGCATCCAGTTGGAAAAGTCTCTCCCCCTCCTCCTCCTCCTCCTCTTCTTCCTCTTCCTTTTCTGTCTTCTGCTCTCCTCCCTTACAGCTGTTCACATGATGAAGACTCTTATTATATCTTGCCTGAATCATTGTAATAGCATATTGGTTGAGCTCCATTGTTAGCCTCATCCCCCTTCCTTCATCCTTCAAGTGGCACCTGAGAGATTTTTAAAGAAAAAAACAAAACCCACTGTCTTTTTAATGGCCTTCTCCTTAATATCTAGCAAAAATTTGAAGGGAAACCTAAGATTAAAATTTTAAATCTAGCTTAATTCAGGAAGAAAACTAGAGATGTTTCTGATGTGGGTTGAAGTTAAGTTAAGGATAACTCTGAGGTGAGTGAAAAATGATTGGGGTAGGAATGCTGATCTCATTAATTCTCGCTCCCTCTCATATGAGACTATTGAATAAATAGACACTCAAATGGTGGTAGTTTCATTCAAGGTCAAGCACAGAAATAAGGAAGAAAAATTCTCCCACAGGCTGTTCAATTTGGGGCAGTAGTGAAGGATGGCAGGGACAGACAAGAGCAGGTCACACAACAGCCATCAATGAACCCAATATCCCTGCGGAACACAGAGTGTGTGTAATAATGTGTGCTTATATGTGTGGCTCTGTTTATATTTGATTTTGAGACTTCTCCCTCACCTTTCATGAGGAAAGCCTAGAATTATTATTATCTCACCCTTTCATTGTTCTTATGCTGATGGGTTGAGGATAATTGTAACTACATTGCTTTTCAAAGTTGTCCATGATCTGATTCATGTATACATGCCTACTTTCATCTTCTCACCATTCCCCCTGAACTTCTAAACTGTCATCTTCTAAACTACTAAAATATTAAACTATTTATAGGGTATCTCTTCTGTAGAACCACATCTTTTCTCAGGTTGCATCAGATTTGCACTCTGGACCCCAAATCCCCATGCTTTTATTAGATATGTGGTTACTTAAGAATAGTATTTATCATACTGCATTGTGACATTTTTTTGGTACCTACAAAGCTCCCTTATTTGACTGTGAGCCCCTTCAAGTCAAGGTCCCTATCTCATTCTGAGGTGAGAGAAGAAATATCTTACTCAGAGCTCTATCATATCCCCCAGTGCAATGGATGTGCTCATATTTGTAGAAAGAAAAGAAGATACTGGGAAATAGTTATTCAGGTAGCACACATGAAGGATCAAAGATCCAACTCATGCCCATTTGATTCCAATCTTCATCATTAACTCATATATTTCATTGACTCATTTCATTATAACTTATAACCCCCTTCCATGCTGCTCCCTTGCAAAGGAGGGGGCTCAAATCCAGGGCAGAATCCTTCAGAGGCACTGTCAGCACAGCCACGAGGGAGAGACCAACTTGCCCGGAACATCACCACAGTGCCCGAGGAGAGAAAGAGAAGACCACAATTTACACCACTGAGAGGTGCAGTTTGAACTAAAAGGGGAATAATGAAAAAGAATATGATATAAATACATATTTGAAAACAAGGCCATTCATAGTGTCATGGAGCGCTTTCTAAACTAAGTGGAATGGATTCTCCTCTCTTCGTCAATAGGCGGTCCAAGAGCACTTGGTAAATTCTCTTGGTAGAGATGTCATCTGTAAGATGATGATATTCATTTAACTACATTTCTCACTCCTCTGTCTAGTGTTTCATGATTAGGCTATGCATACAGAGTTTGAGATTTGTTGACATATGATTTTCGTGAGGGCAGTAAATTTTACCTGTCTCCCCCCTACCCTTCTTTTAATCAAGTATAACACAACAGGGAGTACTTTTTGAATATAATTTATATTAAATAGAATGGGTAATACATTGAACACTCAATTCTGTGGTTGTTTATGGTGAACGTTATGCTTTATAGCCTGTCATTGATAGTTGCTATTGAATCAGGTCCTAACCGTGGTGACCCCATCTACAATGGAACAAAGCACTGCTCGGTCCTACGTCATCTTCATGATCATCAGTGTGTTGCATCCATTGTGGTAGCTGCTGTGTAGTGTGAATCTTCCCCTCCCAGGAAACTCATCTTCAAATATTCTATTGGAAACTATTTTTTGTGATCTATGCTCTATTATAATATTAGTTGTGATGCATTGATTAATGTTTGAAAGTAGTCTGTCTATCTAGTTTGTTTTACTATGGAGGTCCTGCTGACCCCTGTCCACACTGAGAGAACCCTCTGAAATGCTAATAGCACTTCCACAACCTGAAAAATGGCTATTAGATGTCAAACCCTAACTAGGTATTATTTGATGGGTCCCTAGCTTCACAGATTACATAACCACCAGTGGTTTGAAATACATGAACACTTGTAATGGTCTTTATGCCAATGTCATGTTAGACTCTTGTCACACTAGATATGCCAGGAAAATATTTGTTTCATTGACAAATAGGGCAGCAACCACCCACTTATCTGAGTAAATACAATATGTGCCAAGCTTGGCTTGGTTTTTCCTTGATTCAAGCCAGCAAAGAAGCATCAGAGATGAGATTCCTTTATGGCCAGGATTCTGGCTTTTCGAATTCTAACACAGAATCTGCAATACTAGTTAGACTTTGAATTAATCAGAGATCTTCGGTAATTCATATTAACTACTGTGTTACCTAATGCTTTATCTAGTAGCAGGACTCTTAGTTTAGCTCCACTTCAGAGCTCAGTCTGTCTTCCTTTTGGACAGGGCACAATTTCAGTGCTTGCCATCAGTGTTATTGTCCTTAGATGCAGCTATTGTTTGGCTTTCATAGTAAATCTGACCATGCTTTACCATTTCCACAGACAGCACCCTAATCTAAGTCACCACTATCTCTTGTCTGGGTGCTTCAATAGCCCTATTACTCCTTATAACCTACCTAGCTACTTCCAGTGAAGGTAGCATCTATTTTCCATGCCGGGGCCAGAATGACCTTAAAATATTAGTTGTATCATGCCACTACTCTGCTTAGAATCTTCAACTGGCTTCTCACCTCTTTCAAAGTGAAAACCAAAGTTCTCATTATTGTCTATCCATCGTTTGTGTCCTGTTAGCTTTCTGAATTAATTCCCATCACCCATCTCTCTCTCCCTCTCTCGTTTCACTCCAACCCCATTGGACTAGGCTTAAAGCCCCCTGGTTGGTCCCACTGTAGACATTCTGGACTTGTTTTTCTCTAGCCTAGAGCAACGGTCAGCCAGGTAGCTGTAGGGGCTGTTCCTCGGCTCATTCTGCTGTTTTCTTAAAAGTTATCTCTTCTTTTTTTTTTCTTCTTTTACATTTTATTAGGGACTCATACAACAAAAGTTATCTCTTCTAAGAGGTTTTCTTGAACCCATCTCTATGAACCCACCACCATTCTCTAGTTCTTTATCCTCGTTTGTCATCAAGTTATTGTCGTTGGGTGACCCTTGATGTTTTTAGGGACCTCACTTGCAGTGTAGACCGGCCCTGTGTGCCCTACGCTGGGATCTTTACAGGACCAGACCACTAATACTTCATCATTGCTCATGTGGAGCTACTGGGTGGGTTTATACTCCCAATCTTTCCATTCGCAGTGAAGCACTTAACCATGGCACAAGCAGGGCTCCTTGATTGCACTTTCTGCTGATACTAGGTGCTGTTGAGCCTGTTCTCACTCATAGCAACCCTATGCACAACAGAACAAAACACTGCCTGGACTTCCATCCCCCAGCCCCCAACTGTTTTTCTGAGCCAGCCTTCTGTTGAAGGTCCATCTGTTTGAGGGGCTTCTCTTTTTTGGTGGATCTTCCACATTTATCTTCATGGCATTTCTTATTATCTGGCAATTTATGGTGCACTTTATTTATTGCAGGCTGCTTCTTATCCAAGGTGGTAACCTCCCTGAAGGCAGGGACAGCCCTGTTTGCCCCTTTAGTCTGAAGTACTTTGAGATTCCCTGGCCCCGAGGAGGTGTCCGCTAATTGTATGTTGAATGAGTAAGTACACTGTGGCAGCAGCCCCCCCCCCCCGCCCCATTTTAGAGTGGGGAAAGGAGATGCCCAGCGAGGTAAATTTCCTCACAGTCACGCACCATGGAGGCAGAAGTGAGTTCTTGATCACCGTTCTGTATCGTAGCCTTAACCAAAGGTCACCATGGGTTGATTCTGACTCATGGTGACCCTATGGGGGTCACAAGGGACTGTGCCTCACTGGGTGTTCAAGGGCTCATTTTGGAAGTAACCTCCTAAGGATTTTCTCCACAGGAGCCTCTGACAAGACACATGGTTCGCAGCCAACCATGTTATTAACGCTCTTAAAAACAAAACCCAAACCTGAATTATTTCTCTTTAATAATTGTTACATTTTGTCAAATGATACTTAGTGAGCCAGAAAGGAAGGCTGACAGCACATGATGCTTTGTCCGTGGCTGGCTTCACAGCTAGTGAATTCAATGGCACATGAATATCAGTAGCAATAATAGTAATTAATGACGGTGATTATGCCCATTTGTGTTTACCCAGTGAGTCAACAATTGTACTGTGTTTGGGCATTTTCTTTGGCCCAGGGTTTCTATTCTCATTTTGTCAGAGCAGAACAATGATTCATATCACCAGAAGATGTTGCTATCTCATGTTCCTATCTTTTCCCTTGATCAGCTTTAAACTCCCCACAAACTCACTACAATTATATATTTGGGAAGCATTCTGCCTGAAAGCATTTCTAGAATTGCATGTCTGTATTATTAGTAATGCATAGATTTTAACACATCTCTCTCTCTCTCTCTCTCTCTTTCACACACACACACACACACACACACACACACACACACACACACACACACACACACACACACACACACCCTGTCAGAACTCTCAGCTCTTTCCTGCTGCTCTCTTTTCTCAGACTCTGTGTTAAATACACATGCGCTTTACTTACCTTCCAGAATACCGAGCTCCACCTGTTAGGCGATCTCTGGATTTGGAAATCGTCCTCATGCTCCCAGATAGAGGTGGCACAATCTTCATAAAACTGGTGCAGGTAGGATCGCACGCCGTAGTGCGGGTGCCCACCCTCAGCCGTCGAGTGTGCCTGCTTGGACGCGCAGATGTTGCTGCACGAACTCATCCTTCCAAGCTGGAATGACAAAGTCCACACGGGTCAGTGTGCTGGGCTCTGTCCTCGGGATCAAAGGGCATATTCAAGGTCAGAACTGGGCCTCCTATGGCAAGTCCATTTGAACAACGCTCTCTCCTGATAAGAAAAGACACTTTCAAATGCAAAATGACTCCCAAGTACTCAACAGGTAAGACTGACATTCTATAAATGTAATGAAATCTAAAAAAGCATAAAAGCCCAGAAAACTCCAGCTAGTTGTTACAGGGTTGAGTCAGTTCCGAATCATGTGTGCAGGGTAGATCTCCTCCTTAGGGATCTCAAGATCTCAAGACTAACCTGGGAAAGCACATGGCCAGCTTGCTTAGGTGCCTTGGAATGGGGTTGAACCTCCAACCTTTCAGCTAGTAGTCTCATGTTGAACTGTTTGCACCGCCCAGAAGAGTACAAAGAGCCTACTTTATTTGAATTAAGTAGACATTTGAAGCACGAGCCACATGAGAGATAGCAGCAAGGATGCGAAAAGCATCCTTATATCCCTTTGACAAGAAAGCTTTTGTGTCTTAAGATCTGGTGGCCTTTGCATATCCAAACCCAACCCACCGCCATCGAGTCAATCCTGACTCACAGCAGCCCTATAGGATGTGGTAGAACTGATCCTGCTGGTTTCCAAGAGTGTAACTCTCTGCAGGAGTAAAAAATTCCATTTTTCTCCCAAGGAGCAGCTGGTGGTTTCGAACGGCTGACTTTACATTAGCAGCCCAGTGCATAACACTACCCCCACCAAGGCTCCTCACTATCTTTCTCATCAGTGATGCATAAAGATAGGAGAGGCTCCCTTATTGGCTGTAGAAGGAATTGGCATTTGGCTGTCTTCTCAAATTTTTAACCAGGGTCCCTCACGCAAATCCACATGGTGTCATTCTTACCAGTCTGAACGATTGCTGTGTGGCCTTATGTATCTTTCTAACATTTAAACGAATTCTCAAGTTGTACAGATGCTTTATTAAGAGGCTGCTGAGCAACTTGCATCTTATGGTTTATTAATCTCAAATGGCCTACCCAATAATACACAATTCACTGATTCTGACAACATATATTTCGGTCACTATTTGAGAGTACACCTGTCCGGGTGGTATGCTAGGCTGTACTATGGAGTACAGAGACAGCCTTAATATTCCCTATGAAAAGTCACACTATAAATAAGAATTATGACAATTGTTCAATGAAACTACCTTGTATAGAGTCTTGGTATAATCCTGAGACTCTATCTTTTCAAGATGGAAAATTTAACCCATTCAAATAATACCCTTGTTGTTGTGAATTGCCAGGATATCAATCCCAATTCATGGTGACCTCATGGAACATGAAGTCTCCAAGTCCATTCAGAAGCAGGTCACCAAGCTCGGCTCTGCTTAGGTTCATACTACAACACTTTGGACTAGAAGGTGAAAGCTTAACTGCTTGCAATACCTAGGGTATCAAATTCCCTTACACAGGACCATCTATAGGATTTTTATTAGTTGTAGTAAAAGTGGAGTTCCTGAGGAACAATAATTGATGAATAGGAAAATGTTCAGCTCCTCTTGCGTTTTGGTTTTCCAATGGCTATATAAGCAGATACATGCTGGTGTTGGGTTGCCTTGCTGAGTTGATTATGACTTGCGGTGACCCATGCATTGCAGAATACAACTGTGTTTATCTAGGGTTTTCTTGGCTGTAAGTTTTATGGAAGTAGTTTGCCAGGTTTGTCTTCTGAAGTGCCTCTGGGTGGGTTCAAGCCACCAACCTTTTGCCACCACCCGAGGATACATGGAGTTGGAGATGCTTGTTTGGATTTTCCCATTTTATTCCAGCTTATTTCTTTGTGTAGACATAAGCAGTCTCCATGTGGTAAATTGAGGAACAATGTAGAAGATTATTTTCCATTGGAACTAGGTTCTCTCAGGACTTGTGTTACAATCCAGCTCTTATTGAAGGTTTATTAAATGTTTCCAATTAGTTAGCAAGAAACCAACTAGTGATGTTTTCTATGAGAGGCAAAAAACACTGATCTGCAGTTCAATCAAATGCTCGTGTGTGGCTGCCTACTCTGATTGGCTTAACACTGATCTGCAGTTCAATCAAATGCTCATGTATGGCTGCCTACTCTGATTGGCTTAACAATAGGACTGAAATTAAAGTCGAAGCCAGGGAGTGTTAGCATTATCCAATGTCATTGTTACAAAGTAACCCCCTGGATCATCTTAAAAATGCATTCTTTTAGCTTGAAATGGGTTTGATTAGAAAACATAGTTGAATTCAGGAAAATATGGCCCTGTTCTTAGAAAAAGTATGCAAATTGGCACTATTTAGGAGAGCTAGCAGATTCATCCTTTTCACAGGGGGACAATCTTACATTTAGTGCCTACCGCCTTGTGTCTTCTTCCAGTGTCAGGTATATCATCACTGTCGAGTCTATTCTGATTCATATCCACCCCATGGGGTTGGGTTGAACTGCCCCAAACCTTCCAAAGCTGTAAGCTTAATGGGAGCAATCTGCCACATCTTTCTTCCACAGAGTGGCTAGTGGGTTTGAACCACTGACCTTTTGGACAGCAGCAGAATGCTTTTACTCCTGTACCACCGGGACTCTTTGTTTCAGGTACAGTCACCTCATCTGGGATGGGAACATAGACAAGGCAAGAAATGTTGCTTCCTGTTTTCTTTTTTACAGTTCCAGAAGTATATGTATAGTTTTATGGAAATGTCAACTTTTTAGAATGTACTTTGCCTGATTACAGCATCAAAGTATGATGAATCAAAAAATGCTGACCTAGTTGTCATATTTTAAGCACTCGGATGAGCACTTCAGTACCTTCTATTCTATGTCACTACAATGAGGATGATTAATAAGAGCTTATTACTAGAATTCTTTTAAAGACATCTCTTCTGAGACATAATGCAATTTTGATCAAAGGGAGATGGGATTGGTGTTACTAATTCTGCTTTGTCACTGAAGAAACTGAGGCATAAAAACCCCATCTGCTAAAGGTTGCACCGTGAGTCAGGGAGCAGATGGAAGATGTGGTTACTTAATAAAATAAGCAGGACTGTCGACTGAATCATGTACTTGCATAATCAGAGCCAACTCACCTACACACATATTTTCAGGCTTTCTACATACCATTAGAGAATATAACATGAAAAGGTGTGCAAAAAATTACGGTAAACCTTAAAAAGTCCTCATAGCAACAGTAAGCTATTTCCCATCGATGCTGGAAGTCGTTCTTTGCCAAGATTAAGCTTTGGTGCAGAGCAGGGCAGTCAGACATATTGTAGGCATTGTCTGCACAGCTTGTTTCTGGTGTGCTAGGCTAAACATTTCTGCTTTACAAGATGAGAATCAGTCATCCACCTTTACTGATATATATATATGAAAAATCATAAAGGAGATCAAAATGTCATGAAACAAATGTTTTCAGAGTGATGGAAGACTCTGTTCAAAGCCAGGATGGATTTAAATGATGTGAGGTACCTTCCAGAAAAGAATCCCAGTGAGATCTATTTTTCCCCCTTCACAAATGCAAAGCACAAGAGCATGACCTTTGTCCTGTAGACCACACAGAGCCACAAGCTGCCTTCTGCCTACTGGTCCTGGAGTTGCTACTTATTGGTCATGAGATCTTGGACTAGTTCATTCGCTTCTCTGGGCCAGAGTTCCCCATTTTAAAGATATGCTATAAACTCTAATTATTCCAGATGTGGTTTTCCAAGAGTGTTTGGAAAAGAATCAACATACTCAAAACCTTTGCCTCTTTCTATTCCGAATATTGAGTAATTATCAGATTCTCTATATTTTGCTTTATTTTAGTGTGTCCTAAGCTTTTGTTAGGAGTTTTAATAGCATAGTGGTTATGTGGTTATGAATTGGGCTGCTAACCACAAGGTCGACAGTTTGAAACCACCAGTTGATCTACAAGAGACAGATGAGGCTTTCTTTGCTGGTAACCAGTTACAGCCTCAGAAACTCACAGGTCTGACTGGGTCATCCTAAGTTGAAATTGACTCAATGGTCCTGAGTTTGGTGTTTTAGAAGCTTCACTTGAAAGGAGCACACAAATAACTAATTAAGTTACTTCCAAAACTCACTGCCATGAGTCGATTCTGACTCTTAGGGAATCCGTGTGACTGAGTAGAACTGCGCTTGTGAATTTGCAAGTCTTTGACTCTTTAAGCGAGTAAAAAGTGCAGTGTTTCTCCTGCAAATTAGCTGGTGGCTTTGAACTACTGACCTTGAGGTTGATAAGCAACCCACCACATAATCACTACACCACCAGAGAACCTCAGTTAGGTTAGTTACTTGGCACCAGATGGACCTACTGGTTATAAATTGTTGATTTTCTTACCTAGTTACTTCATCATCATGTATGTTGCCTGAATTAGTAGTCCTGGGGTCTTAGAGGCTTTATGCATCTTCCCAAATATACTCAGACAATCAGTTGTTATTCAGCCTAGAGGTGAATGATAATTTGGAAGAGCATGGGTTTTACAATATGAAATGTTAAGATGGGGGTGGTTGGGCTTATACTACTTTAATAGCATGTTCCATATCATGTAGGGAAGCCAGTAAATTTTTGTCCAATATAGAGAATATTATAGTTATTTGGACTCTACTTAGCTAGTTCACATCTCAGGTATCGTAAAAAGGGATGTGTGGTCCTTTCAGGAAGTCATTTAAAAGCTGGGAAATGATTCACTTTTGTAGGATCCTGGGGTTGAGACAGAAACAGAAGGTAAGGCAGAGATTCATTGGTTTGGCTTAGTATATGCTTACGGATAAAAGGTTCAAGAGAAATCTCTTATGTATTTGGGAGGCTTCCACTTATTTAAAAAATCGAGTGAAAAGATAGTGGAAGTTTTCCATGAACTTTTTGAAGCCCCTTCCTATTTCAACAGCATCAGTAGCAGCTGCAAAACTGTGTGGGGTTCTAGAGTGGCTCCTATGTTTACAGAAAGCTCCACCAGCCCAGGAAGTGCACGAAAAGAGGGAGCGGGTAAGCGTATTTTCTTCAGCATTGTATTTAATTAATTTCATTTTGGTGAACCCGAGTGTTGTAGAATAATCCAGAGGGCTTTCCAGACTCTGACTTTTGGAATCAGATTGCCAGGCCTTCCTTCTAAGATGCCTCTGCTTGGGTTCAATTTTCCAAAATTACGGTCAGTAATTGAGCACTTAACATCTGGTGCTGCTCAAGGGGCTGCTGTGAATCGGAATCAATTAAATATCAACTGCATTTTGGGTTTCTTGTGTTCATTTGTTTAATTTTAGTGTTTGAAGAGACTTGTAGTAAAGCCCGGTGAATTGGTGTCAGCATTTTCATCATGGATGGAGCATGAGGAACGCTAATATCTGTTTTTCTGGTGATCTCTGAGCAGGGAGTTGTCTCTATCCTCTCTTACTGATACTGTAGATGCTGGTAAGTGAAGACCCATGTTTACCACCCTTTGTAATCCTCCTATAACATCTATATCACCTGCATTCAACCAACGGAACAACCAAGCAAATAAACAAAAATTAAACAACTACATCCACTGACATCCAGTCAATTCCAACTCATAGGAACCTCATAGGACAAAATAGAACTGCCTCAGAGGGTCCCCACGATTGAAAATCTCTATGGAAGTAGACTTCCATATCGTTCTCTTGTGGAGAGGCTGGTGGATTTGAACCACTAACCTTTTAATTAGCAGTCATTAGGTTTTCTCCTGAACAGTTAGACATTCAATGACTACTCAGTTCTTAGCAACACAGCACATTCGATTAGATCTCAGAGACTTGCAGAAGAGGAAAATCAGGTCTTAGACCCCTTCTCAAATGATCCTTTTTAGATAAATTAGTGTTGGAGTCTATTTAAGTTGTCATTCATTTTCCATTCCTCTCTTCATTCAACGCTCTTCAAGCATTAACTATGTGATGCTGGAAAATGGTGTTAAGTAGATAAGGTGGGGCCAGACTGCCTTGAATAGGCCCTTAGGTTACAATGAGGGATACTCATGAAGCAATAAATGTAATAAATCAGGCACCATATAAGAGATATATGCAGGAGGAAATAGTGAAAAACTCTGGAAATTCTTGGAAGAATTCCTTTATTAGGCAAACATGCATATGCTATTTTGATTTATTTGTGTACAAACACACTGTACTAGAATATCCATTTTGGGAAAACAAGAATTTCAAACTAGTATATACAGTTATTTTTCTTTTCAAATGTTCACAACTGCAAAGACAGAAATAAGTCTTTATGCTTCATAAAGCCTTAAGCACATCCTGGCCATTATATGATTTGTCTGGATGGAATTCTTGAGAAAAGAGTAGCTGAAGACTGAAGCAACAAGGAAGGATGAATGTTTTTCCTTGGCTGCGCGTGTGAGTCAGTTGTGAGACCAGATACAGGCCAGTTCTATGAAGTCACTTAGTAATATTATTCAATTTTTCATACTGCTTTTCTCTCACACAAGATATTTCTATGATAATGAGAGTGAAGTTCCCATTAGAGTCCATTTCCATAAGGCTACCTCTGCAAAAGACAAGGTGTAGGCACATAGATGACTTAGACCATTAATCCAACAACAAACCAAAAGGTCAAGACTCAGTCAGACTCACAGTGGATACAGGAAAGCCTGATAAGTTGGCTTATTTAAAAATCATGGATTCTGGAATTATGTAAGCATGACCTTCAAACTTCAAAATGTGTCTCTACCCAAAGATCACCACAGAGATTTCTTCCTGGCACAGTGTCAGAAGCTTGACTCTATTCTAAGATTGTCTTGTAATTATTTATAAAGTGGATAAGTAGCCACCTGGATGATGTTTTTTAGAGGAAAGTAATGTTGTGCAATCATCTGACCCTTTATTAATTTCTTCACTCCTTCAAGTACATATTGTTAGTAAAGCACACAAAGCATTTCTTTTCACTAAGGTGCCAAATGAAAATGGGGGGGGGGCTGGGACCCAGCAAAACAAAATAACTCATGTTCTTTTTCATCTCTTTCTATATGTAGAACACAGGTACATATGAATCCCAATGTGGTCTTTGCTTTTGAAGTTGTCTTCTTCCTCTTATTATTGCTTACCTCATTGAATCTTATTTTTAATGGCCCATTGTCCAATCCTAATTAAGGGGAAAAGAACTCTGAAGAATGTGTTCAGACCAAAACTCTGCATTTCAAAAAACATTGAAAAAAATTACAAAGACTTATTTTAATGCCGACATAAAAACATGAATGAAAAGAAACTTGTTCAAGAGCAGATACACGACTTTTTACTGGCCAGTAACTTATATTTAATATCTTTAAATATGTGTTCAAGCTATCTCATTAATAAATGCAGCAAAAATGAAAAGTGTTCATAAATTATAATGCACCGTACAAATACTATTCTTATTTTGGCATAATTATGTTCCATGTAGTTAGTAATACCCACCATACTGACCCATTTGTGCTTTACAAAGTCTAAATGAAGAGATGATTTGATTCCTAGATGCTTCTAATTGATTTATCTGGTGCCTGTTCCATTGAATTGTAAAATAAATGGCCCTCACAGCCATTGTATTTTCTATTTGCTGAAATGTTAACATATAATTTAGACTTACTAAGGCTCTTTGGGTGTTTTAATTCTATAATTTTTATTAGTTTTTATTCTATAATTTCATGTGTTCTCTCTCCATAACATTATTTTCACTCTTGTATTCATTTTCTTCTTATCATGATCATTTTACTTGCATCTGCCTAAGAAAAGCAGGTGCCCATGTAAGGTTTAATTTTAAAAATTCCCAACTATAAAGCAATTGGTCTCCTATATTCCTGTAGTCATATGAAATAAAGTAATAACTAGGCCATATTTTCAAGAGGTCACTAAGAGTTCTTTCTGAGAAACAGATTCTTCCTTGTGAAAGGGGCCCTCAAATATTTGAGGTGACTAAGTCTAATTGAGGCTCGGCACACTGTATTCAGCATTCTTCAGGGTCATTCATTATATGAATCGTAGTCAAGTATTCTTCAATGCTTTCTTGCTAGCACTGAATTTTTGTGAGTTGTATGTGAGAAGATTTGGGGAAAGAAACAAATTTTAGTAGGATCCTATTTGGGAAGTCTGAATAAGGAAAACAAGGTGAACTATAGGTGTGTATATTTTCCTATCCTGTCTCTGTCTCTATTTAAGTGTCTCGATGTCTCTGTCTGTCCAGGTTGGTTTTTTTATCACCCTCTTTTTATCTGCTTGCTTTCCCCTTGTTCTCTGAAGATAGGGATTTCTCATATGTCCTTTATTGAAGGCCGCCCTTTCAGTACCTAGGAGAGCGTCCTTAGTGCAGCGCGCTCTCCATGGTACTGAAAACATTTTTGCCACAGAGCCAGGAACCAATTAAGCAAACACCAGCTGTTAAACGCAGGCTCTCCAATCTTTGAGGTCACCCTTCTTGATCTGACACCATCCCAACACCACTTTCTAATACCACAAAGGAGCATCACGTATCAAATAACTCAACACCTTCACACGTGGCAAAGGAGCAGGGAGGGCAGGTGGGGGTTTCACTATGCACGGAGAATAAATTCACGAACTTCAAATACGTGTATCTTGCTCTTGCCTAAGATACAACTTTTTAAAATGTCTTTTAAGTTTTCAGCTGGACCGACCCCCTCCCCCAAGTTCTTACATAACGCAAACCACAAACCGCCAAAACATAGAGTTGCCTCTCTCTGGCATGTTTTTTACGTAATATTTTAAAGACGCGTGGCTTTTGTAGAGATTTGTGCACGTGTAATAAGTGTGAGGTGTGTGTGTGTGTGTGTGTGTGTGTGTGTAAGAGATAGAGACAGAGAGATAATGGATATTTGTGCATGCAGAGAGATGGGAAGAGAGATGGGGCGGGAGGAGAAGAGAAACTGGAGAAAAACCCGTGAAGCATAGAAAACCGCCACCCCTGAGCTCCCATGGCGTTACCTGCCCCTCTGATCCCCTGACCCGTGGAGCAAGTGCAGCCAGCTAGCCGCAGATCTCTCGCTGGGGTCCCATCGCCTCCACCGCCGCCGCCGCCGCCGCCACCGCCGCCGCCACCTCCAAGGCTCCCGCCTAGCCAAGCTCAGCCAGCGCGTGATTGACACCCAGGCGTCCCACGTGCCCGCGCACCCGAGATCCGCGCATCCGCCCCTGGGACCGCCGGGGCCGCGCGGCGTGGGCGAGCGGCGGGCGAGTGGGGCGGGGCCCGGGCTCAGGGAGAGCCAGGCCCCTTCCTTCCAGCGCCTGCAAGTCTGGCGCTTCCTCATAGGAAATTGCCTGGCATTCTGGAAGCTACAGTGGGCGGGGCGTCTTCTATGTCTTCTTGCCTCGTCCAAGGCTTTCTTCCTCTGCCCAGCACAGCATCCGGTCATATTAGACGAGACACCAAAAGGCAATGAAAGCCCTAGTTGTGGATGCCAATTCATGGTGAAGCCTGTGGTACAGCGTGGACCTGCTTCATATTGTTTTCTCATCTCTTGCAGCCTTGGGTCGGTTCAGTTGTTCATCTCGGCACTCCACCAACACCCTTTGGGTGGTGGTGTGCTCTAGCGCCTATTCCAGAGTACAGTCTATAACACACAGTAAAACCGATCTGTACGGTTTCCTAGAAGGAGGTCCTGGTGGCGTAGTGGGTGGTCGCACATTGAGCTGCTAACCGCAAGGGTAACAGGTGGAAACAAACACAGACCTGCAGAGGAAGATGAGGTTTTCTACTCCCGTGAAGATGTACAGTCTCGGAGTTTCATTTGGTTTGTAATCTACATAGAAGCAGGTTGACAGGTCTTCTCTCTCGAAGAGCTGATGGTGAGAGCAATTGGTGGATTTACGTAACTGCTGTGCCACCGGGACGCCTTCCTTTTGGTTCAGGAAGTTGAAATGGGTGAGACAGGAGAACGGGGAAGAAAATAGATGAAACTGTGAGCTTAAAAAAACACGCCTGTGCGATCACAAGGCGTCGAAGGGATCAGGGATCAGGCATCGAAGACCAAAAAAAATCATAGCATTGTGAATGAGCGGGAGTGAGGAGTGGGGACCCAGGGCCCATCTGTGGGAAATTGGACATCCCTTGCAGAAGGGCTGGGAGGAGGAGGCTAACCAGTCAGAGTGCAGTGTAGCAACCATGAAACATACAATTTTTCTCTAGTTCTTGAATGCTTCCTGCCCCCTCTGTCATGATCCCAATTCTACTTTTCAAATCCGTCTGGACCGGGGGATGTACACTGGCACAGATAGGAACTAGAAACAGGGAATCCAGGACAGCTGAATCCCTCAGGACCAGTGGTGAGAGTGGCAATACCGGGAGGGTGGAGGGAAGGTGAGGGAGAAAGGGGTAACAGATTACAAGGATCTACATATGACTTCCTCCCTGGGGGATGTACAGCGGAAAAGTGGGTTGAGGGAGACGTCGGATGGTGTAAGATATGACAAAATAATAATAATTTATAAATTATCAATGGTTCATGGGGGAGGGGGGAGAGAGAAGGAAGGGGAAAGAATTAGGAGCTGATACCAAGGGCTCAGATAGAAAGCAAATGTTTTGAGAATGATGATGGCAACATATGTACAAATGTGCTTGACACAATGGATGGATGGATGGATTGTGATAGGAATTATACGAGCCCCCAATAAAATGATTAAAAAACAGAAAAGCAAAACGCCAAGAAATACCAGAAAGTTACTTCCAAAATGTGTGTCGAAAATGTGTGTCGGTGCATATAAGATTGTGTAGGTGCAGTAAAAGTCCCTGGGTGTTGGAAATGGTTAACCCTTTGGCTGCTAACAGAAAGGATATATGCATAAGTGGTGGCTTTCTGGAGTCAGACCAGAGGATCTTCTTGCTCTGCCCCCCCCCAAAATCAATCATAGAAAAAGCAAGGATTTAAGTATGTGTGGAACACCATGAGAAAGATCTAATGATCTACTTCCCCAAACGTCATCCCTTGAAAACTCTATGGGGAATAGTCATGTTATGACATTCATGGGGTTTTCATGGATTGAAGACCACTCAATAGCAACTGAAAATGCATAAATATAGTTATCTCTGCTTTATGATACTTCATGCTGATGACTGGACATTGGAATTTGATCAGAATAATTAATAAGTGGTACATACTATTTGCCTCAATTTACTTCTGTGGTTCTTTATGCTTCCCACCCCCCCATATGTGTGGTGTGTCTCTAAGAACTGTCCATTCTACAAGTCCCTATGTAACTGCATCTTTACAATAAAGCCTTCCTCGATGTGTTCAAATAGACATATAGGTGATCGTGACGGTCCTTATTGTCCCTGAGATGCCCGCAGCCTGCTCAGCAGCTGCCAGTCTGAGTGTACAGGTTGTTCCAGTCAAGGCCAAGATGTTCCACACCATCAGGTTCTTGTGATTAGTATGCGCTCCTTGTTCTTGGGCAGAACAGATGTCTGTCTGCTTTTTTATGGGTAGTGATGATGGCAGGTGCCCAGTGATCAAGATCCAATTTCGCATTTTCAGAAACTCGGTGGCCAAGCAATTCTGTTTGGCCAGATCTGAGGCCCAGTCTGTTCCTTGGCAGAAGATTTTTTTTGAAGTGCAGATGGAGTTGAATAAAAGAGTGCCAAGAGCAGGCACAGAACAGCTCTGCTTCTCTCTCCGGCGGCTAGGTGAGGGACAGGAGCAGTGGGCCACATCCAAATAGCTGGTTCCCTGCGTGCTTTTGTACCCTCTTGCTGTGGCTGCTAGGAGTCATGAATGCTGGTACCCTGTCGCCTGGTGTGCAGGCATAGCTACCTCATGTGAGAGCGGAGAACTATCCTGTGGGGTTTCCTAGTCTGCGATCTCCACAGGAACTGATTGCCAGGCCTTTCTCCTGCAGCGCCACGAGGTGCATCTGTAGTAATATTCTCTTGGTTAGCCGCCGTGCACCTCACCGCTGAGCAACTAGAATTTTGCTAGTATTGCAAACCCGCTCTTATAAGAGGATGAGGCGTCGGAAATAGTTTCTCTTTACAACTCTTTTTGGAAGGAGGTCATGTCGGCTGCTACTTCCGTTTTTAGTGAATGAGCCAATCAGACTGTTTCTTGTGACAGATGGTTTTAGGAGTGAGAGAGTGAGCAACAGGAAGAAGCTAGAATGGAAAATCAAGTCCAGAGCCTCCTGCGCAACTGGTCTAAGGTCTCAGCACTCATCTCATCTCCAAAGAGTGGTCAGAAGAAAGTCAGGAGGAGCCTCTCTGAGATAGGCAAACTATATTGTTTAAAATATGTCACTTTACGGTCTAAGCTATGCCTCACATTCACATGCATGTGAAGATTGAACAATGTATAAGGAACCCTAAGAATAATTAAGGATAAAAATGAGACTTATTATTTCTGTAAAAAAATTGCAGTCTCGGAAACCCATAAGGGAAGTTCTACCCTGACCTATAGGGTCACTGTGAGTCAGAGTTCACTTAAAGGCAATGAATTCGGGGTTTTGTGTTGTTTTGGGTTTTTTTTTTTTTTGGAGAAGTGTTACGTGTGTATTATGGTATTGGTGAGGAATATTGAATATAGCACAGACTTCCAGAAACAAATCTACCTTGGAAGAGGTACAGTCACAATGTTCTTTAGATGTGAGAATGGTGAGAAATTTGTCTCACATGCTTTGACCATGTTATCAGGTGGGACCATTTCCTAGAAAAGGGCATCGTGTTTGATGAAGCAGAGCAAGGAACGAGGACGACCCTCAAGAGAGAGATTCACACAGTGGCTGGGACCATGGATGCAAACAGGACAATTGTGAGGATGGTGCAGGACCAGGTAGCTTTGTCTTGCTGTTCATAGGGTTTTTTTTTAATGAGTTAGAACTAACAGGAGGCCCTGAGAAAACACCAATAAATGGGGATGTGACCTTGTGGTAGCACAGAACCTTATGTTTAGGAGCTGGCCCCTCGCTTAAGGTTTAATACTCTGGAATTTTCATCGTAAAATTCTTAAGAATGTTGCCTTTGGATTTGTGCTTTAATATGTAAAGCCTAATGGGGGGGTGGGTTAAGCCTCGGACCATATATGGTTCTAGTTTCCACTACCTTACTGGCTTCAGGGTACAGATGTCTGGCTACTGGCTCCCCTAGCCCTGCCTGGGCCTGTGTGTGAAGTGTTGGGGTTCAGCAGGGTAGCCGTAGCATGTGCCCTGTGTGTTGGGGCACACGGTGTACCCTTTATACCTGTGCAGGTCTTCTCTATTTTTGTGAGTATTCCATGCCTGAGAAAGCAGAATATTAAACAGCAAATTCTGTGACAAGCCAGGGTACTGAGATAGAATGGACCCATTGCTCTTGAGTTGATTCTGATTCATCATAGCCCTATAGGGAAGAGAATAGCTACCTCATAGTATTTCCAAGTCTGTAATCTTTATGAAAGCAGACTGCCACATATTTCATCTGTCGGCCTACAGGTGGATTCAAACCATTGATCTTTTGATTTACAGGCAGGAATTGCTCTGTTGGGGCTACTAGTAAACCAAAATAGCATGGTAGGTCTTGGAGAGAGGCCTTGGGAGTTAGGAAACAACAATAAAAAAACATGCTTGTTGTAGGGGCTCTGTGTTTTCATTCATGTATTGGATCCGGAACACATTCAATTTAGATCTGATCCAAGCTTTATACAATTCAATTTTCATGCTTGAAATGCCTTCCGGTAACTCTCTGCTTACTCAACTACTCCTTATCTTCAAGATTTAATTCTACTTGAACTTCTTTAGGAAGCCCCGTTACTGATAGGAGTATCTGGGTGGTCTGGCAGGTTAACATGCTAGGCTGCTAACTGAAATATTGGAGACTCATATCCACCCAGGGATACTTCTGAAGAAAGACCTGGAAATCTTCTAAAAATCCAGGGAGCATAAACCTCTCTGGAGCATTTTCTACTCTGACAAGTGGTGGCCATGAGACAGAGTCAGGTGGATGGCCACTTCTTTGAAATATCATTTTATTGGGGACTCTTACTGCTCTTATAACAATCCATACATCAATTGCATCAAGCACCTTTGTACATGTATTTCCATCATCATTTTCAAAATATTTTCTTTCTACTTCGTATCAGCTCCTCTCATTTCCAACGCTCATAACCCCTTGATAAATTATGAATTATGGTTTTCTTATCTTACACCACCTGCTCTCTCTCTTCACCCACGATTCTGTTGTTCATCCTGCTCAGTATGTGTGTGTGTGTGTGTGTGTGTGTGTGTGCGTGAGGATGTGTTATACGTAGATTATTGAGACTGGTTCCTCTTTTCTCCCCCTTCTTCCACCACCTTCACCCTACCCTCATGGTATCACTACTGCCATTATTGTTCCTGAGGGTTTAGCTGTCTTGGATTCCATGTGCCAAGAGCTCTTATCTCTACCAGTGTATGTGCTCCGGTCTAGTTGGATTTGTAAAGTAGAACTGGGGTTATGATAGTAGGGGGGAGAGGAAGCTTCAAAGAAATAGAGGAATGTTGTATGTTTCGTTGGTGCTATACTGCATTCTGACAGGCTCGTCCTTTCTTTATGACCCTTCTGTGAGGGGATGTCCAATTGTCTACAGATGAGCTTTGATCCTCCATTCTGACTCTCCTTATTCACATCAATATGATTGGGTCTTCTGATACCTGATACCTGATCTGTCAACACCTCATTGAAAGAACGCATCTGAGAAATTAATTCCAATTTAAAGTCAAAGGAAATGAATCTGGGAAGGCTTTTGGAAACAGGACCAAAGACATAAATCTTATAATGCAAGTGAAATTTTAAACTGGTGATATGGGAATCTATGGGACTGGAGAAAGGTCCATTGCAGAACTATATCATGTTAGCATTTTGTGACTTGCAGGAGCCCGTGTGGCTTAATATGTTATGATGCATTGGCTGCTACCTGCAAGGGCAGCAGTTCAAAACCTCTAGGCACTTCAAAAGTGGGCAAAGTGTTCCACTCCCATACAGATTTATAGTCTTGGAAACCCACAGAGACAGTTCTACCATTACCAGTATGGTCACTAGGCATCAGATTTGACTCAGTGGCAGTGAGTTTGGAGTTTTCTTGGTGTTTTATTGTTAGTGTCCCATCTCCTTTTATTCTATTTGAAGTTTCATAAGCATTTCTAATTTATGTTCTCAGGAGCTCAAAAAAATGCTTGCGTTTAACTGCTTTTTAGAAGTTTGATGCTGCTTAGGAAAAGGCAGGCATGATTATGTAATAATTATTTTCTTAAGTCTTAGATAAAATTTGGGTGGTAAATCTTCTACAGACCTGTGATAATTGACTAGAAATTTGAGCGGCGGTGTGTGTGTGTTGTTGTACACTAGCAATGAGAGTTTTAAATATAAGACCTGGTTTCCAGTGTGATTTTTGTTCACTGCTAAGGGATCATTTTAATATAACTTCAATATCAACGTTACAGTTATTTGAATCAGAAACTAGTAAATACATACATACGTTGGGTAACTATAGAAACAGAATGGTATAGTTCAATATAAAAATGTTCTGCGTGTAGGACCATACTAGTTCTTAAATCTAGCTAAGCGGGGTTTTTTTTTGGTTTATTTCTCAAAAGCTAAAACCCATTCAAGTGCCTTCTGGGGAAAATCATAGACTTGTTATACAGAAGCATTGATTGAATGACAAGAATTTCTTTAAAATGAAGACTTTAACTCTGATAGGCAAGCAATTCCTTTTTATACCGAGAGAGCGTCTTTAGTGCTGACTGGCCTCCCCATCCCTGAAAAGTTCCCCATGGAACACAGTGGTAACATCCTTGCTTCTCTGAATTTGTGAACATCCAGAGGGGTGACAGAGGCACCGAGGAGCAACGTATACATCATCACCACAAACCTTTGATTTCACACATCTACTGAAGGGTGTAAGACACAGAGTGGGTTTTATCGACAAGCCACCATTTCTGGAGATAGCATATAAGCAAGGACCAATGGTGCCGAAGGAAGGAGACCAAACTGCACTGAGAGCATTAGCCAAAAACCAGGCTCTAGGAATTGATGGAATCTCAACCGTTGTGCATTTTTCAACATGCTGATGAAGTATTGACAACACTTACTCATTTATGTCAGGAAACTTGGAAGGCAGCTATTGGCCAACTGACTGGAAGAGATCCATATTTATACCCATTTCAAACAGAGTGTTCAAATGATAGATCAATATCATTGCTATCACATGCAAGTAAAATGTTGCTGAAGATCACCCAACAATGGCTGCAGCAGTGCATTGAAAGGAAGCTGCCAAAGGTTCAGGCTGGATCAAAAGAGGACATGGAACAAGGGATGCCATTGCTGATATCAGATGAATCTTGGCTGAAATATGTTTATTTGTGTTTTATTGACTATGCCAATGTATTCAGCATAAGACGTGGATAACCTTGAGGGAAAAAATAGAAAGTCCAGAACACTTCCCTGTGCTCCTACAGAACTTGTACAAGGATAAAAAAAAAAAACAGTTTTTGTGAACAGAACAAGGGCATATTGCATGGTTGAAAAATCAGGAGAGGTGTGTATTAGGGTCGTATTCTCTCACCATACTTATTCAATATTAATGTTCAGTTAATCATCAGAGAAACTGACTTATATGAAGAAAAATGTGGTATCAGGATCAAAAGAAGGCTTATTAGCAATCTTTGATTTTTCAGAGAAACCAACCGTGTTTGCTGAAAGTGCAAAGGAGTTGAAGTAATTGCTGATGAAAACAAGGATTGTAGCCTTCAGTACTGATTACAATGTAATGTCAAGAAGACCCAAATCCTCACAACTAGACACCATGATAAATTGTCAGTAACATCAGGCTAAATGGAGAAAAGGTTGAAATTGTCAAGGATTTTGTCTTCCTTGGATGCCCAATCAATGAAAGCAGCATTCAGGTCAAAACACACATTACATAGGTAAATGTGCTCCAAAAGACCTCTTTAGAGTGTTAAAAGCAAACTACTCTGAGGACCAAGGTACGTCTGACCTAAGCCATGCTATTTTTCAATTGCGGTATATGGATGAGAAAGTGGGGTATGAAATAAGGAAGAATGAAGAAGATTCTATGTATTTGAATTGTGGTGCTAGAGAATATTGGAACTACCCCCGGACCATTAGAAGGACAACCCCATCTGTCTTGGAAGAAGCACTGCTTCTTAGAGGCAAGGATGGCAGGACTTGGTCTTTCATGTTTTGGACATGTTTTCAGGAGAGACCAGGCCCTGGAGAAGAGCATCGTGTTTGGTAATGCAGAGGGGCAGTGAAAAAGAAGGCCTTCCATGAGCTGAATTGAAACCATGGCTTCAGCAATGGACTCAAGAACAGGAACAATTGTGAGAATGGTGCAGGACCAGGCGTGTTCCATTCTGTTGTGTACAAGGTCACTATGGGCTGGATCCAGCTAAATGGCACCCAAGAACAACCACACGGAGTGAGTGTTTGCTGGTTTCATGATTAAATGAAGCTAATAGAACTCAGATAATTCTGAGTGAGATGTTCAGCTGCCTATTGATGGGTTTGTGGTCTGTACTCTTCACCCCACCACCCTCATTCACAATGATATGATTTTTTGTTTGGAGTCCTTGATGCCTGATACCTGATCCTATCAACACCTAATGATCACACAGATGAGCCAGTCAGGGTACAGTATAGCACTGTTGAAACATACAACTTTCCTATAGGTCTTTAATGCCCCCCTCCCCACTATCGTGACCCCAATTCTACATTACAAATCCAGCTAGAACCAGAGTATATACATGGGTACAGCTAATAGCTGGAAACACAGGGAATCAAGGACAGATAAATCCCTCAGCACCATTATTGAGAGTGGCGATACCAGGAGGAGAAGAGGAAGGTGGGAGGAGAAAGGTTGAACTGATCTCAGTGATCTGTATATAAGTCCCTCCCAGGGAGACAGAGAACAGAAAAATTGGTGAAAGGAGATATCAGTTAGTGTAAGAAAAGAAAAATATATATAAATAATCAAGGGTTCATGAGGGAGGGAGCATGGGAAAGGAAGGGGGAAATGAGAAGCTAATATCAAGGGCTTAAGTAGAAAGAAAATGTTTTGAAAATGATGATGGCAACAAATGTACAGATGTGTTTGACACAATGGATGGATGGGTGGATTGTGATAAGAGTAGTACGAGCACCCAATAAAATGATTTTAATAAAAAAAGAACTCAGATAATTCTGATCTGACATTCACTGCCCATTCATGAACTTGTACTCACCTTTGAGTACTGAAGTAGTTACCTGCACCATCACTGACGTCATGGTTTTGGTATCCCAGCAAGGGTGAGTAGGAAAGGTATAGGCACAGAGTCAAAGAGCTAGAAATAGATTATCCTCAGCTCTGCCCCTGGGAGAAGTGTGCAAGCAATCTCATGTAACAACCATTGCTCAGCTAATGGAAAGGAATGGTCGATCTTGTTTGTCCTCAAGCTTTGCTCATTAAGAAACTTTCTGATATATTGGGGAGGTTAACCTTTTGAAGCAACAAACACATTTCTCAAGCTCACGCTTGTGGTCTTAGGTAGCCTGCAAAACCATTTTGGACTTAGATATTCAATCTGGGAGTCTGATAAACCCTGACAGGGACTGAGGTTACTTATAGACAATGGCTCATGCCCCAAATGCCGATGACCCATAAAATGATGCCTGAATAACACTGGTTTCTGGAGGGGATTCTATGTGACTGGACACCAAAATAGCTGACTGATAGAAAGACTGTGATATCAGGGGATTGACTACCAGCCAACAGGTTGATGGCTGAAACCTCAGAAGTAAGGTCTCATAACCTGCTTCTAAAAGGTCATGGTGTTGAAAACCTGATGGAACACAATGCTGTTCTTCACATATGAGGTCAGCATGAGTCTAAGTTGTCGTAATGGCAACTAACAGCAACAATAAGAAGAGCAACAAGGGAAGTCTAGACTGAGATGCACCTGGTTTGCATCCACCTACAAACATAAAGATTGGGGGTTTGAACCAACCTAATCAGAATCAACTTGAGGGTGTCAAGGTTTTTGTTTTGTTTTGAGTGAGTAGCCCAGTGGAAGAAAGGTCTGATAATCATGTTCTGTAACTAAAGTCAAGAAAACTCTATGGCGGCGTTCTGCTCCATAACCCTCGGAGGACTGTAAGTTGGAATGGTTGTCTTTCTAACATTGGACATGTAATCCGAAAGGACTGGTTTCTAGAGGAAGACATCAGAGGGACAAAGTGCAGGGTCAACAAAGTAACAAGACGACCTTCAGTGAGATGTATTGACAGAGTAGCTACAACAATGAGCTTAGTCATAGCAAGGTTGTGAGATGGTGAGACCAAGCATTGGCTAATTCTTTTTCACAGTGTCACTATCAGTTGAAACAGACTTTATGGTACAACTATTAATCTATTGCTAAGTGCTTTCTGCAATACTCCAAGGTATTTTTATGTTAGACAGAGTTCTCTAGAGAAATAAAACCAGGATGCTAATTTTTTTAATGTATTTATATAGATATATAGAAAGCTCAAGAAATAAACAATTAATTAATCTGTAAAGCAGTACAGATGGCTCAGTGCAACTCACTTCCATGAGAAAGTTGTGAGACACTGGCAGTCCTTCAAGTCTTGAGGGCCACCAGGTAGTCCTCTGTTGAGCAATTCAGGTTATCCGGGTACAGGCAGAAAACAGCAAGGCAGGTCACTCACAGTCAGCCAGATGACAGTGTCTGACAGTCCCCAGCTCCAGAGATGTATATTCCAATACTGTGGCGAAGCAGGTCTTGAAGGAACCTCAAATTACAGTGAAAAGTCCACGATTTAGGTGTCTCACAGGTAGTGTAGCTTGCAAATTGAGTCATAGAACAAGCAAGGCAGCTGCATACTGGTCTGATCATCAAAGAACAAGAGACAAGAAAGGTGAGGCTCGCCGAGCCATTTATCTCTCCACCCTTCAATTAATCCCACATGTGTTCATTGGCCATGTTGGCACAATAAACCTACCTATCCCAATTTTCAAGTTGGTATGTTTTATCCCTGTTGAATCTTACAGGAAATGCTAATAATTCTTTATATTTTTTGAGTAATAAAAGACCTGAAAATTTTTTTATATCTTTTAGGTAATAAAAGACCTGAAAGCATTTAGAGGGAAAAAACAAAACACAGTAGCAATGAGGTAAGAGAATTTCTGGGTTTAAGTTGGCCAACTTCTCTGTTTTTCTTTTTTTAATGAAGAATATAAATACCATCTACATTAATATTAACACATTTGACAAGACTAATAGGCTTGCGAAAAAGCATGACTATGTCCCTACCTTTAGGCAAAAAGTAACTGAGGATATTTTTTCCATTCTCAATTCTATCTTGTAGTAAAATATGATAGTCTAATGAATGAATTCTCTGATTTTTTGGGAGGGTAAATAGAAGCATACATTTACAATTTAAAATGAGCAAGTGTGTGTTATTTTCTTCCTCAGCTTGTTTCAACTTTTTGAATTTCACATACAAGTCATATAAAATAGCTTCTCCCAGGTTTAGAAGGATCATTGCCAAAGACTTTCTCTGATTGAAATCATTGCCAGGGAGGAAAATCTTAGGAATCAGTTGTTTTTATTTCAGTAGTTACTCACATACCTAGGTAGATACCTCGCCCTCCAAATTCATCAGACCATAAGGGTTTCGGGGACCTATTTCACAATGGATACTCATTGAATTTGACTTGTTCCAAATGTCAAAAGTCAGAGAGTGCTAAAGTTTTTAACTCACTTTAAAGATGAGTTAGTAATCCATTCTAGAGAGGTTGTGTGACTTTGGCAAGATGTCATCCCTAGCTAGAAAAAAAATTAATACCTCCATCTCCCGATTCATCATCTAGTTCTATTTCCACTGCTTCCTAGTGTGCTGTCTGATTCATTTGTGCCACACTCAAGGAGGAGGGAGGTCGTTAGTCATCCTTTGCCCAAGGTCCACTCAAATCTGATGCAATGAAAACAGTGTGGTGGGAAAGTTATGTATCACTGTATGACACCTCTATGACCACAGAGAGCACAATGGAGACGTGGAATTTGGAGGAACGTTTCTTCTATCAGGAAGCTGCACATTTGAAGAGCTGTTTGATTTCCACAAGTTGGAAGCAGAGCTGCTAACATTGCTTGCCAGAACTACTAAATTGGAATCAATAAGCCTGTCTTTGTGTATTTTGATTTCACAGACCCTGAACTTGGCCTTTGTTTTCTGGAAATAGAGACGAAAGGGTATGGTGATTATTTTTTCTCTCAGGAGTTTCATAAATCAGTTGTTATTAGTTGCCCCAAAGTTGATTTCAACCCATGGTGACCCTCTATGTGTAGAATAGAACAGCTCTGTAGTTGTTTTTTAATGCCTATTTCCCAAGGTGTTTTTGGATGGCCTTGAACTATTAACCTTGCAGCTAGCAGTCAGATGTTTAATTCTTTGTTCCATCCGGGGAAACTTTTATTAAACCAATTCACCCCAAATCAATGAAATTTGCACTATATGCCCAGTAGTACGAATTTAACTCAGTTACTAAAAATATAAATAAAAAACCCTACTGCCATTAAGAAAATTCTGACTCATAGCAACCCGATATAGGATTTCCGAGACTGTATATTTACAGGAGCAGCCAGCCTCAACTTTCCCCCTCTGAGCAACCGGACATTTTGAACCACTAACCTTTAGGTTAGCAGTCAAGTAATTAGTCCAAAGCACCACTGGAACCACCTTTAACCAGATAGTAACATAGCCAGCATGCAACATAAGGATCCCATCTGGGAGTATTTAAATAGCCCCATATTTACCTCATCAAATGCGAATCAAAGTGCTGGCTAGACCCTCAATATTAAAAGAAATGAGTCCAGTCTGATCTCTGATTCAGAATCGAGGTGTGCCTTAGTAATGGCTTCTAGCAATCCCTGGAAACCTTCACCCTTCAAGAGCTAAGATCTAATGCTTTTAACCGGCAAACCCTCCTTTCTCTCTGGTTCTAATTATTTCCTTCCTTGCTATCATATTTTCTTTCTCAGTCTCCTTCTACCTTCCCATTACATTCTCTCTCTTATTTTCCTCCCACAGAAGGTTAGCTTAATTCAATTTGGAAATATTTATCCACATAGATCATGTCACTGACGTATATATGTGAAGGCTATAGAATTGGTAAATATGTTGTGTGTTGTTGAGTTGATTCCAAGTTGCAGCAACTTAGTTGAACTTCCCCCATGGGGTGTCTCAAGCTGTAATGGTTAGGAAGGCAGACTGCTTGCTACATCTTTCTTCTGCAGAGTGGCTGGTGCTTTTACGTTAAATGTGCTTACCTGCTGCACCACCAGTTCTCCTTGATACCTTTATATTTCACACACAGATTATTAAGCAATGTTGTCTGTAACACATGTCTACAGAGCTTACTGGAAGACATGTGTGTATGAACCAAACCAAGTTCACAGTCATCCAGTCAATTTCTGTCCCGTCCCGTGGGTTATCAACAACGTGGATACCTGAAAGAGGAACTGGGAATGAAGATGGGTAAGAGATGCGGAGAGATGGAGGCAAGACAGGAATCTGATCAAGCCTCGTTTATTGAGCTGAGAGCAGAGGCGTAAATAGCCAGCGAAGGGCAGGCACCCATTACGTCACATGGAAATAAGGTACAGCTGAGGTAGTCAATAATCGTGCACCTCCCAAATAAGGAAGAAATGGCGGGCAACTGTGATTGAACAGGTCAATATGCTAATGAAGAATACCAAACTCCTGGGGGGAAATGCCAGCAGTCATGGATTGTCCAATGAACATAGCAGCTGCTAGTGAAAGAGCACCAATCCTAGCAAGGGTCAAGACAGCCACCATCTGGAGGGGGGAAACAAAGGCAGGAAAACCACCGGGCACAGTTTGTATGACAGGAAAATGAGAGTACATTCATAAAGGTCATACATGGCTTCAATCCAGGGTAGGAGGGTATGCAGTTCCCTACAAATTTCAATGCCTAGAAGGAGGGATCTGATTTCTAGCTCATCCTATAAAACTAAGTCTAAAGCAAAAAGAATTTTAGATAAATTTTCCAAAGTAAAATTGAGCCAAATTGATTGAGGCAGAAATTGAGTCCTAACAATGTCCTCCCAAATCTCTAACTGTGCAACTTCATGAATCTAAAGTAAGGGACATCTCACACAAAGTAAACATACTAATGGTAAAAGGTTAATCAATTGCAATATCTTGCAAGTATTTGGTCCTTTCATCATCTTATACCCCAGATACATCTGAATATTGCTTGTGTGCCATTTCATGACTATCCATGTCCTTGCTTCTTTATATGCTAAGATTAGTGTCACCTGCCAAGGCTCAAATCAAAGATCAGTGGAGCTGAAAGATATTCCTAAAATGCTCCACCAAACTATCCAGGGCATGCTGGTGGTTCCTGATCCCCCCTGACAAATTCCTCCATCCTGTCCCATTCTCAGGGACTGCAGAAGATAACCTAAAATTTTTTTCTAATCAAGCTCAAGAGTACACTTTCTTCAAGGTCCTGATTAAGTCATCAACAATTAATTTCCAGTAATATTGACTCTATTGAGCATGTACCACATAAGATACAAAGAAACAATAAACCATGGACCTGAACTCACGAGCTCATAGTCTAGTAGGGAGAATCCTACACACATATGAGACAATACACAGTGATCATGTTTGTAATAGAGCTATAATGGATGTTTGATAATTCACCTAGCTTCCCAATTGGAGAATAGCGACCTATTTTCAATTTAGCACACAGAGGTTTCAAGGCTTGAAGAACATCCTCATCTATAGTGTGTACTATTTGCATAGAAACACAGTAGCTTGAAGTTAACACAGAGGGCTCTTCAATGACACTTGATTTGGGTTTTGATGTAGTTGAAGATGCCTGGTTGAGGCAAACGCTTTGTGCTATTTACTATAAGGCTGAATTTTTGAATCCACTCAGTGGCTCTGTGGAAATAATGGTTGAAGAATGCAGCCATTGAAAACTTTATGCATCAGGTCTACTCTGAAGCACATGGAATTACTGTAAGTTGACAGCAACACATTTGTTAGTTTTCAATAGTTTGAAAAGGGGGCCTTTATGGCCCGGTGGTAGAATACTTCCCTTCTATATGGGATACCTAGGCTCAATTTCTGGCCAATGCACCTTATGTGTAGCTACCACTTATCCATCAGTAAAAGCTTGCATATTGTTACATTATTGAAGAGGTTTCAACGGAGTGTCCAGAGGAAGAGCGGAGTGTCCAGAGGAAGAGTGGAATAATAAGAACAATGTTGGTGCTCTAGTTCTGGATGTCAGTCAAAGAAAAGCCTATGGATCACAGAGGTTCAATTCCCCATCCAGTCATAGGGATGACACAGGTCTTGGTAGCATTTTATTGTGTTGTCTCTGGGGCGACCATGAATCAGAGGCCAATTTAATGGCAGATAAGAACAAAAGTAGCTTAGTTTGAAGGTATTCATTGAGCTACTGATGACTCTCCTGTAAAATGTATGTCTCCTATAAATGACCCTGTCCTACTCTTATATCAACAGCCTAGCTCTTAGGCCAGCTTTCCTTGGAGAGAAAGGACGCCGTGGCTTCCTGTTGAGAGAGAAGAAAGCAAGGGGAAGTCAAGTATGGCTATGGATTTCTGTGGCGGCAAGTTGCCTCTGCAAGAGTATTGTGAGAGTTTAGGAAGAATTAGCAGGGAATATGCAACTCTGCCCAGCTGGGCCGATCTAAATTCAAAGGATGTTCAGCCAACAACTAGACAACAGTCACATTCCAGTCAGGCAATTTGTGCAATGTTTGGTGTTCTAAGCTATTGTACTAGCTTTATGCTTCACTCTTGCAACAGGAAGTGTGTTCTAAACATTGGAAGTAAATGAAGCTAAATGATTTTATATTACATCAATTCTATACTAAAGACGAGGCTTGGGCAAGTAGCCAGATGGATCCTGGGAAGAGAATGAAGGGACAGCAAAGTGGCTTGAATTTGATGGCTCTGACGCACTAGGATTTTTTGCATAGTAATGCAAAGGAGATGCAGGAGGCTGGCCAAGCCCAAGTGCTCCCAGAGCGTTGGTCCAGGTCGCAGGCTAATCCTCAGCCCCAGAGCTGCCTTTCTTGGACATGAATGAGCAGGTAATGCATAAAACAATGAATTAACAGGGCAAGTGAAACATATTACCTCACTGGTTACCAAAGGGGAGTTTTATGTTTTCTTTTCCTCCCCGCTAAACTGTATACGTGGGCTCCTGGGTGGAGCAAATGGTTTACCCTTGAAGTTCATAGCCTAGAAAATCCCATGGAACATTTCTACTCTGTCACACGTGGTCACTAGGATTTGGAATTGCCTTCATTGGAATCAACAACAGCATGTTCATAACTTGATACAATTCGCTTGGGCTGTGTAATCTTCTTTCTAATTGGATGCGGCCTGAGGACTTGGAAGCGAGCTGATGTTCCCTTCACAGAAGATGAAATAAAGCTAGATAGTAACCCATTCAGGTCCTGATCACCTGATATTTATAGACATTTCACAGTCTTTCAAGCAGAAAACAGCGTTTAAGTCATCCATGTAAGAAGCAGGGCAAACTCTGCTCCCCTGTTCACTCCAGCTTCAACCCTAGAACCCAAGTGTGATAAGCATTGTTATCTTATGGGCACCAACTACTAGACCTGGTCAGCTGGAGATTTTCTTCATGCTCGCTGCTCCCCCAAGTCCATGTCTTGAAAGGCCATATCAGCAACAGTTTTGTTGCTAGGCTTTCCACAGAGCTCACGATTGGAACTCAGCCTGAAACAGGTAAGTAGTAAGTTCACAGGTAGACTTATAGTATTTTCTAAATTTTGGGAATGATGAGAAAGGAACTATAGGACATATTTCCTTAAAGTTCCCTGCGTGTGTCTTTTATCTGTCATAAAGCTCTAAGAATGACTCATAGACTAAATGCATCATATTTTAAATATATATTCTTTGTTTCCTCTGACATTAGCTTGTGAACTCCCTAAAGGCCTGAACTGTGTGGTACTCCAATTTTGTATCATCAGCATTGAGGTCAGTCATATATATGAGGGGCTTAAAAATATATTCCATTATCTTATTATTCCATCCTCTTGAGTGTGTGCATGTGTGTGGGTTGTGTGTGTCTCTCTGTTGTTGTTATTATTGTTGTTGTTGTTAGATGCCTTTGATTCAGTTCCAACTCATAGAAACTCTATGTAACAGAACAAAACATTGCCTTTTACAACACTATCCTCATAATTGGTGTTATGCTGAAGGCTATTGTTGCAACCACTGTATCAATATCTCTTTTGGAAGGTCTTCCTCTTTTTGACTGACTTTGATCTTATCAAGAATGATGTACTTTTCTAGGGGATATTTTCAATATGTATGAGACTCACTGTTGCCATCCTGGCTTCTAAGGAACATGTTGGCTGTACTTCGTTCAAGATAGATTTGTTTGTTCTTCCAGAAGTTCACTAAATTTTCAATATTTATTGGCAACACCATAATTCAAGTACATCTTTGGCTATTTTGTATTAGATAATCCGATGACTATGCCTGGAATGCCAACTTCAAGAGGAATGGTGTCCCATTCACAATCAAAAAGGACTTTCAAAGATATATTCTGAAGGTTTGTGATGGGACAGCCATATGCATACAAGGAAATCCAGTCAATAAAAATATTATTTGAGTTTAACCACCAACCCCTAAAACTAGTGATGAAGAATTCTATCAATATCTTTAGTCTGAAATCAATCAAGCATTCAATCTGATGCATTGATAATTATTGGCAATTGAAATGCAAAAGTTGGAAACAGAGGAAAAAACAGTAGTCAGAAAATATGGCCGTGATGATAGAAATGAAGCTTGAGATTGCATAATATCATTTTGCAAGACCAACAATTTCTTCATCAAAAATACCCCTTTTCAACAACACATGGACATCTTCAGATGGAATACCGAGAAATCAAATTGACTATATCGGTGGGAAGAGATGATGGGGAAACTAAATAATATCATTCAAAATGAGGTTAGGGACTGACTGTGTAATGGGTTATCAATTGCTTTTATCTAAGTTCAGGTTGAAGGTGAAGAAAATTTTAAATAGTTCACAAAAGCCAAAATACAGCCCTAAGTATATCCCACTAGAATTTTGAAAACACCTCAAGAATAGATTTGCTCATTGAACATTAATGACAGAATACCTGATAAGCTATGGGATAACATCAAGAACATAAAATGTCAAGAAAGCCAAAAGATCACTAAAGACAGGCTAGAAGAAAAGATCAAGGTGGATGTCAGAAGAGACTGAAACTTGCTCTTGATTTTAGAGTCACTGACATGGATTGAAGATAAGATGACGTGAAAGAGCATCCTGAGAAGACAAAGTAAAGTATCGTAACGAAATGTGCCAAGGTCTAGAGCTAGAAAACTGAAACAGAAGAACACACAGCAGGAGTCAAGCTGAAAGAACTGAAGAAAAATGCAAGCCTCAGGGGGCAATATTAAAAGATTCGATGGGTAAATATTCAATGATGCAGGAAGCGTCAGAAAATGATGTCAGGAATCCATGGCGTGACTGTATTAAAACCGTACAATGACTTCAGGTGCTATATCTTTCGGTAGCCGGGCACCATCAGCCAATGGGTACACAAGCAAATGTGGTGAAGAAAGCTGATGGCACCCAGTTGTCAAAAGATATCGAATCTGGGGTCCCATAGGCTGGAAGATAAACAAGGGGACATCTAACTAAGAAATAACAAAGCCCACATGGAAAATGCACACCAGTCTGTGAGATGACAAGGCATCGAAGGGATCAGGTATCAGGCATCAAAGACCAAAAAAACCCTATAGCATTGTGAATGAGGGGGAGTGCAGAGGGGGGACCCAGGGCCCATCTGGGGGAAATTGGACATCCCTTGCAGAAGGGCTGTGAGGAGGTGACGAGCCAGTCAGAATGCAGTGTAGCAATGATGTAACATACAATTTTCCTCTAGTTCTTAAATGCTTTCTTCCCCCCACTATCATGATCCCAATTCTACCTTACATATTGGCTGGACTGGAGGATGTACACTTCCACAGATAGGAACTGGAAATACAGGGAATCCAGGACAGATGAACCCCTCAGGATCAGTGGTGAGAATGGCGATATCTGGAAAGTGGAGGGAGGGTGAGGGAGAAAGGGGGAACAGATAACAAGGTCTACATATAACCTCCACCCTGGAGGATGGACAGCAGAGATGTCAGATGGTATAAGATATGATAAAATAATAATTATTTATAAATTATCAAGGGGGGGAGGGGAGGAGGGAGTAGGGATGGAGGGGGAAAATGAGGAGCTGATACCAAGGGCTCCAGTAGAAAGCAGGTGTTTTGAGAATGATGATGGCAACATATGTATGAATGTGCTGGACACAAATGATGTATGTACAGATTGTGAAAAGAGTTGCATGAGCCCCTAATAAAATGATTTTTAAAAAACCATACAACGATTTCAAGTGACAGCATATAGTCAAGAACAGATGGTTCTGAAGGACGAAACCCAAGCCGTGCTGAAAGCACTAGAAAAACAAGGCTGTAGGAAATGATGGATACCAATAAAAATGTTTGAATGTGATGATGAAACATGGGAAGCACTCAGTAGTCTATTCAAGAAATATGGAAGACTGCTACCTGGCCAACTCACTAGAAGAGATCCATTCCATTTGTGTCCATTCCACTGTAAATTCACACTCACAAAATGTGAAAATTGTCAGTACCATTAATATCACATGCAGGTCACTTTTCCTGAAGACCATCCAACAATAGTTGCAGCAGCAGGAAGTATACTGACAGGGACCTGCCAGAAATGGAAGCTGGACTCAGAAGCAGATGTAAAACAAAGGATATCCTTGTGGACATTAGATATTGGCTCAAAGGGGAATACCAGAAAAGGTGTTAACTTGTGTTCAATTGTTTATGCAAAGACACTCAACTGTGTGAACCCAAGCCAACTATGGACAGCATTCAGAAGAATGGGCATTCCAGAACATTTCATTGTGCTTATGATTAAGAGGCAGTCATTTGAACAGAACAAGGAAAAACTGCATGGACTAAAATCAGAAAAGATGTGTGGCAGTGTTCTATCCTTTTACCACACTTAGTCCATCTGCCCACAATTTGTCTGTCACTTTGTAGTACTGTAGTGGCCTATGAGTCGCTGTGATGCTGGAAGATATATCGCTGAACTTGACATGGCTTGAATGTGAAGCACTTGCCGATGAAGTTCATGCATTGTAGTACGAATATCAACTGAATGTAATGAAGACCAAAATCTCCACCACTGGACCATTAGGTAACATCCAAATAAATGGAGAATAAAATGAAGTTTCAAGGATTTGGCCTGTCTTGGATCTAAAATCCATAATAATGGAAGAAGTCAAGAGATCAAGGACACATTGCATTGGGTAAATCTACTCCACAAGTCCTCTTTAAAGTGTTGAAAATCAAGGATAGTACTTTAAGGACCAAAGTGTCCATAACCCAGGCTGTGGTATTTTCATCCACCTCATACATACATGGAAGTTGGACATTGACTAAGGAACATGGAAGAAGGGTCAACGTATTTTGACAATGGTGCTGGTGAAGAATATTGAAAGCAGCACGGAGTGCCAAAAGAACAAGCAGATTTGTCTTGGAAGAAGTACAGACCAAAAAAATTTTTTTTAATGAGGATAACAAGATTTTGCCTCACGTACTTTGGACATGCTACAGACCAGTCCCTGTAAACAGACATCATGCAAAGCAGAGGCGCAGTGAAAAAGATCTTGGCAAATGGACTGACATGGTGGCTTCCATAAAAGGCTTGAATGCAGTAACAATTGTGCAGATGGTGAAGGACCGGGTAGTGTTTTGTTCTATTATACATTGGGTTGATATGAGTTGGTGCTAAAAACAAGCCATGCTTTCCTGACTTTAAGGAGGATTCTGGCTATACTTCTTCCAAGACAGATTTCTTTCTTTTCCAGCTCGTCCATGGTACTTCCGTGGGCTATGATTCAAATAGACCAATTCTTCTGTGGTCTTCTTTATTCATTGTCCAACTTTCATATGTATATAAAGCCTGATTAAGGAACACCTTAGTCTTTAAAATGCCATCCTTGCTCTCGTGCAGCAGAGTTTCCCAGTACAGTGCATCTGTTGGTCTCTTGGCTAGTGCTTCCGTGAGCAGTGACTGTGGGTCCAAGCAGGACAAAAGTCTTCAATAGTGTCAAACTTTATCATGATGTTCCCTATGGGTCCAGTTCTGAGGATGTTGGTCTTCTTGACATTGAATTGTTTTTGTTTGTTTGTAATTTAAAACATCATTTTATTGGGGCTTGTACAACTCTCATCACAATCCATACATACATCCAATTTTTCAAGCACTTTGGTATATTTGTTTCCCTCAGCATTCTCAAAACATTTGTTTTCTATTTGAGCCCTTGGTATCAGCTCCTCATTTTCCCCCCTCCCTCACTGCTTCCCCCTCACCCATGAACCCTTGATAATTTATAAATTATTATTATTTTGTCATATCTTACACTGTCCGACATCGCCCTTCACCCATTTCTCCGCTGTCTGTCCCCCAGGGAGGAGGTTATTTGTAGATCCTTGTAATCAATTCCCCCTTTCTCCCTCATCTTCCCTCCACCCTCCCAGTATTGCCACTCTCAACACTTGTCCTGAAGGGATCATCTGTCCTGCATTACCTGTGTTTCCAGTTCCTGTCTGTACCAGTGTACATCCAGTGTAAGGTAGAATTGGGATCAGGGAGGGAGCATTCAAGAACTAGAGGAAAATTGTATGCTTCATCATTGCTACACTGCACCCTGACTGGCTCATCTTACCCCGTGGCCCTTCTGCAAGGGATGTCCAATTACCCACAGATGGGCCCTGAGTTCCCACTTGACAGCCCCCCTCATTCACAATGCTATCATTTGTTTCGGTCTTTGATGCCTGATACCTGATACTTGATCCCTTCAACCCCTCATGATCTCACAGCCTCGTGTACTTCTACTATGTGGCCTTTGTTGTTTCTCAGTTAATGGCTGTTTCCAGCCTATAGGACCCCAGACTCTACATCTTTTGATAGCCTGGCACCATCAGCTTTCTTCACCAAATTTGCTTATGCACTCACTTTGTCTTCAGCGATCGAGTCGGGACAGGCTGGTGTGCTTTTTCCATGTGGGTTTTGTTGTTTCTTAGCTAGATGGCCATTTGTCTATCTTCAGGCCTTTAAGACCCCAGATGCTACATATTTTGCTAGCTGGGTACCATCAGCTTTCTTTACCACATTGCTTGTGAACCTATTGTCTTCAGCATTTGTGCCAAGAAGGTGAGCATCTCAGACTGCGGAATTATTAGAACAAAGTGCTCTTGTGTTGAGGGAGTATTTGAGTAGGGGTCCACTGTCCATCTGTTTCCTTAATACTAAATCTATAAATATATGTACATAGATCTATTCCCCCCTCATTGTATGTAAATATATTTACATCTGTATATGTCTGTATTTAAATCTGTTTAAATGCCCTTTGCCTCCTAGTTCGCTCCTCTATTTCTTTGTACTTTCCTCTTGTCCCACTATTATGTTCAGCCTTCATTTGGGTTTTAGAAATTCCTGTGTTTGATCCAGCCCTGCCAGACCGCGTACACCCTTCTTGCCACTGATTTTGAATCACTCGTTGTTCCCTTGCCCCTGGGTTTGTCAATACCCACTTCCTTTCTCCTGCCTCCCCCTCTTCCATGTCCCCCCAGAGCTGTCATCCCACTGTTCTCCCTTCCAGCTTGTTTATCCCGCCTATCCCTTCCAGGTAGACATGGGATATACCATCACAAGACTGAGTACAATGGAGCAACTATAGAAAATAAAACAATAGCTAAAACAACCACAAAAAACCCACCTATAAATAGTTCAGGTTCTATTTGTTGTCCTTTAAAAGTCCTTTCCAGTAGAGTCTGATGGGGTGCCATGCCCTGGCCCCCACATCTATCCTTGGGGACTTCATTTTTCTGCTCCCGCCCCCGCTGCTCTGCTGCATGCCCCCAGTGTCTGGCTTCGGCCTAGTGGGCTCAGGGAAGGCACAATTTCCGTCGTGTGTCACCAGTGCTGTCCCCCATGGTGCTATGGGTCAATGAGGAATGTTGTGTCCCTTGGTGGAGGCAGACCTGTGGTCTTCTCTGTGCATCACTGTTCTGAGCAGAAACATTGTCTTCAGGGCTTGGCGAGCCAGGATATGCTTCACTCATTTTTATTTCCTTCCCCCCTCGTTGGCTCCTGTGTGCTCTGATCAGACCAGGGCCTCTCCTTGAGCTGTAGTGTCAGTGTTGTCCTCTGAAGTGAATTCTTCTAGGGGGAGGGTGGTGCTGTCCACTTAGTTGGTAATGGGACTGACCCCTCAGGCCTCTCTGTCAGTTCCCTGCTTCATGTCAGTGTGTTGTATTCTTACTGGACATTGAACTGTAATTCAAACTGAAGGTTGCAGTGTTTGATCATCAGCACATGCTTGAAGGCCTCCCCACTTTCAGCAAGCAAGGCGGTGCTTTGATCTGCTTATCAAAGGTGATGCATCTGTCTTCCTCCAATCCTGATGTCATGCTCTTCAAAGAGTCAAGCTATTTGCTAAGTTCACCGATTGAATAAATACAGTGAAAGGATACAACCCTGACACACACTTTTCCCGATTTTGAAGCAAGCAGCATCTCTTGCTTTGCATAAACACCTGCTCCTGTGTCCACATACAGGTTCTGTATAAGCACGATGAAGGGTTTGGACACTCTTATCCCTTACAATGTTTTCCATAGCTTACTCTTAGGATCCACACCATTGAATGCCTTTGCACACCCAATAAAACACAAGCAAACATCGCTCCTGCAATATCTGCTTTTAAACTATGTGTGCATGTATGTGTGTGTGTGTGTGTTAGCGTTTATAGTGTGATGGCAGAAATACTTTTGTCTTGGACCTTCAGGCATATTTCTGGAAGATTCCTATTTAGCAATTCATCCAGTGATCACCAGGAAGAGATGACCAAAGTCCCTCTCACCCTAGCAATACTCACAAACACCCTGCTCCTACTGCTCAGTCCCATGAATTTCTGTGATGTGAGCATGTGTTCTATGACCTCCCAGGTCTCTACTACCAGCTCAGATCAAGTCACTTAGGAATCATGAAAACCCGTGTTTTTCAGAGCAGAACTGGACTCCAGTGGCTGTGAGCCACCAAATTCTTGTTTTGTAGCCCAAATAGTCACCATTTTTGTCACTCAGGGAGTCTTCCCAGGCCTCTAACAACGTTCAGAGAGGCAATTGGGCACCTGTTCCCATATCCCAACTGGATTATCACTGGCTCCACCAATCAGCTCGGTCCTTCACCAGAAAGTCCGTAGTGAGGATGAGTGCACTATTGAAAATGTGCAGAATCTTTTGCTGTGGAAATGCTCCATTTCCCTGTTTGTGAAACATTCGGGCGGAAATGGGAGACACGAATTGTTCCAGGAACTCTTTCCATCCCTTTGATCCCTAGGCCACTCAGAGACATTTCTTAAGATCTTGTGTTAGATGGTTTTAATGAGGGAGACAGTCTAACTGTCTTGGTTCTGCTTAGTGTCTTGGCAACCTTCCCTGCAGGAAAAGCACAGCTGAGTTCTCATGATTGGAGCTGCTCTATTAACGTGGGGGGTGTGAATGTCTCGGGTGGGAGATCAGCGTGATAACAGAAACGCTATTTCTTTTCATTTCCCCAGTGTTTATAGAGTGAGCAAAATTGCTCTAGGAGGCATCTGCACTTTGAAGGAATAACGCTTTGGTCTTATGTTGAAACAGAGACTCTTGATTAATACATGTGATGGGGATACAAAATTGCAACACATTGTGGCTCTTTATTTTTTTCATTATTGATATTAATCAAGTAGCAAAATCTAATTACTTGGGGGGAGGTGAATGATGAAACAAGGAGCTTCCAATGAGGATGTATTCTTTGTATGGGATCTCAACTGGATCGTTACACAGGTATGAGGGTTGGAAAGGCTGCTCAGGTAGGGGAAAGAGATCTACATTGATTTAAGTCTTTGGTCTAAACCAGCCAATGAATGATCATAGTAGGTTTTCTTTAAAACATTTAAAAAATCATTTTATTGGGGGCTCATACAACTCTTATCACAATACATACATACATCAATTGTGTAAAGCACATTTGTATATTCGTTACCCTCATCATTCTCAAAACATTTGCTCTCTATGTAAGCCCCCGGCATCAACTCCTCATTTCAACCCCTCTCCCCGCTACTTCCTCCCTCATGAACACTTGATAATTTATAAATTATTATTTTCTCATATCTGACACTGTCCGATGTCTCCCTTCACCCACTTTTCTGCTGTCCATCCCCCAGGGAGGAGGTTATATTTAGATCCCTGTAATTGGTTCCACCTTTCCACCCAACCCTCCCTCTACCCTCTTGGTATCGCCACTCTCACCACTGGTCCTGAAGGAGTTATCTGTCCTGGAACTGTGTTTTCAGTTGCTATCTGTACCAATGTACATCCTCTGGTCTAGCCAGATTTGTAAAGAAGAATTAGGATCATGATAGTTGGGGGGGGGGGGCGAGAGGAAGCATTTAGGAACTAGAGGAAAGTTGTGTTTCATGGTTGCTACACTTCGCTCTGCCTGGCTCATCTCCCAGCGACTCTTCTGTAAGGGGATGTCCAGTTGCCTACAGATGGACTTTAGGTCCCCACTCCGCACTCACAATGATATGATTTTTTGTTCTTTCATGCCTGATACCTGATCTCTTCAACACTTCGTGATCACACAGGCTGGTGTGTTTCTTCCATGTGGGTTTTGTTGCTTCTGAGTTAGATAGTCGCTTATTTACCTTCAAGCTTTTAAGACCCCAGATGCTATATATTTTGATAGCCAGTTTCCATCAGCGTTCTTCACTATATTTGCTTATGCACCTGCTTTGTCTTCAGTTATTTTGTCAGGAAGATGAACATAATGGAATGCCAATTTAATAGAACAAAGTATTCTTGAATTGAGGGAGTACTTGAGTGGAGGCCCAATGTCCATCTGCTACCTTAATACTAAACCTATAAATATACACACATAAATGTATTTCCCCGTCTTCATATATAAATATATTTGCATATGTACTTGCCTGTATTTAGACCTCTATAAATGCCCTATGCTTCCTAGCTCTTTCCTCTATTTCCTTTTACTTTCCTCTGGTCCCCGTAGTAGGATTTCACATGGTAATTATTACAGTTTGAGAACCTCTTTCTCCAGAGAGTGAGTTTGAAAGAGCCTCTTCTCTGTTACTAAAACACCACTTTCCTCCTCTAAAAAGATCCTCTTCAAAAAGCACCGCACTTACACCTTTGCTTAATGTACTCACTGCAGATTTTCTGCTGTTGTATATTTTTTATGTTTATCAGTTACAATTAGAAGCTAATAGCAAACAGTTGAGTGTTTCTTAGGTATCTGATTCCTTGCTAAGGACATTCCCAATATTATTCCACTTAATCCTTGACATTTTTTCCTGCTGTTCATTGTTGCCATGGAGTTGGGCCTTGGGCTCATGTAAACCTCATACACAATATGATCAGACTGTTGTTAATTGACAGGTTTTCATGAATTCATTTCCAGGCCTTTTTCCTAGTCTGCCTTAGTCTAGAAGCTAGCTAAAGTCTTTCAGCAGCATGGTAACAAGCAAGTCTCTACTGACAGAGATGGCTGTGCCTATGGGGCGATAACTTGAACTCAAACCTGAGTGTCCTGCACGGAAGATGAGAATTCTTTCACTGAACCACCAGTTCCCTTTATGCCCCCCTTTTTGTTATTGAGTGAGACTTGGAGTGTTTTGAATTGATTCAAACTCATTGAAACCCAAGGTGACCTGCCCCATTATCATGTTTTCTCAGTAGATTGCCAGGCCTTTTCTCTCATGGAACCACTGGGTGAGTTTGAGCCACCAACCATTTGGCTAGCAGCTGAATACTTAACTGAATATTTAGCAGCCAGGGTACTTGATACCTTTCCTAGGGGGCAACGCTTATTAATCCTTGTACAAAAGAATCAAAGGCTCAAAGAAGTTACTTAATTTGTTCAAGCTCACAGAAGTTGTAAGGAACCAAGTAAAAATTGAAAGTCACATCGAGTCTCTGTTCCATCATACTTTGATGCAAAAGACATCCCAGAATTACAACTCAGGGAAACTACAGTATCTCAAGAACTCTCCAGCACTGACTCTGGATCTGGCAACACTGGGAAATTTCTGAACAAAAGAGGCCTTCATTCAGGGGGGTCAGTTGGGCGGAGCTGGGTGCCATGTTTTTGCTATGGAATCATACTGTCTCTGTGATTGGAAATTTCGGTTAAGGGTGCTGCATGCTTTGATTCTGACGTATGGCTACTTCCTGCCCACCGATGATCTCCTGGTAGTGGTGGAGGCTGGGTGGAAGGAGGCCAGATCCACTCACGGAAGACCTGGAGTCAGATTTGTTCGGGTTCTCGACTTCCTACCCTTGATTACTCACTCATGGATGTATCAACTAAATTTTGGGCTTTATTTGCTGTTTAATGGGGCATGACAGGATCCTGGAGTACTGTAGAAGCACTGTAGAAGAAATGATTATATATGGTCTCTGCCCCCCTGGAGTTTCCATGGATCATGATTTAATCTATCTGAAGATTTCCTCATCAAAACATGAGGATAAGAAAGACAATCTCAACAAATTGATGGAATTCCTAATTCAAATGAGGAAGCACTTTATAAACAACAGTGTGCTACAGAAATAATAATTAAAAAATATCACCGTCATGTTGTTTTTTTATTTTAAATGGGTGACATGGCCGGGGCCATCATCTCGATTTTCAGGATTTTTACTCAGAATCGGCATCTGGTCCTCTTAGGCAGTTGCTTACACTGGCACTCTGGGAGTTCAAATTAAGAGACTATCCTGCCATGCTCAAATGCACCACCGCATTCAACCTCTGATCATCTGGTGAACAGGGTTGGAGGAAGATACTTTTGTGCTTGAGGCAAACGGTGCCTGAGGTTCCCTTTCCGATAATGGAACCAGGGGGTGGGGATATGTTTACTGTTTTGATTTATTGAACAACGAAGTAAGTTCACAGTGGAACGAATGACGAGGAATCTGGAGATTGACATGGAGGGCCGCTGTGGCCATGCTCATTTTCCACAGGGTGGTGCAAGCAGAATTGGCAGAAATCCACGCACGGTAGGTTGTGGCTGCGGCTGAGAGTGACGCAAAGGAGGACTTTGGAGCACAGAAGCCCTCGTCAATTGCCTGGTGGAGCACCCACTCTGTCCAGGTTGTCTCCAGCCAGCTCTGATGCAGCCCCGTGGAATCGAGTGTCGTAGCGCACGGAGGAACACTTCCTGCAAGATTAGAACTGCAGTTAGTTTCTTAAATGCAGAGCATTTTTCTGCAGACGGCTTTTCACACACCTTATTTATGTCACTACACTGCGATCCATAGCTTGAGGACATCTGTATACATTTCGTTAACTACTTAACAGCTTGATAGTTGGTTTGTTTTGATAATAGTCTAGTCAAATTAATTATTTTTTTTGACACAAATCAAATGAAGTCTATCAGTGTGATCCCTTAAATCATCCCTGCTGGTAAACCAGGAATTATGATTCAGGGAACAATTTAGTTGTGATTGGCGTTGCTCTGACAGACAGACAGACGGACAGGCAGACACAGATGCAGGCAAAGAGCACATGTTACACATACTATCTGCATCTTGTCTTTTCCGCTTTGTTATTCATCATGGACCACGTTCCATGTACAGTACCTTCTGGCCACTTTGGGGTCTATTTACCCTTTTAAATAGTTTCAGAGTTTTCCATTGCATGATATAGCACCTCACATCAAACCAGTGGCTTACTCAAGGGTGTTTCTTTTAATACTGCTTATTCACCATTGCAAACAGTGCTTTCATGGAAATCCTTGCATAGGTGTATGTCTCTGTGGAGTTGTGCTAGTGTTATCGGTGAGTAGAAGTGGTCTTGTGGGGTGAAGAGAATATACAGAATGATAGGTATTGTCCAATTGCCTTTCCCAAAACTTCACACCCATTTATATTACCTTGTATTGTCTATAAGAATATTCTGTAATCTGCCAACATAGGATCATTATTAAAACAATGATTAAAACAGTTGACAACTTATGCACAAAATTATATTTCTTTTTTCCTTTTGCGTTTCTTCAGTTATCAGCAGGGCTGTAAAATAGACAGAAAGAAGCAATTGATTGATTGATTGAAGAGGTGAGGCATGCTCCTGTAAAAGTGATGAGCAGATGACTAGTGATTGGGGGTATGAATGAGTTCACCAGAAGTGCCTTAGAAGAAAGGTCCAGAAATCTACTTTTGGTAAATCAAATATTGGAAACGTGTGGAACACAGTTCTGTGACATGCAAGGGGTCACCATGAGTCAGAGTCCAAAGACAGTTTGAAAAAAAATCATTTTTTAGGTATTTTAGAGTCTTGGGTAATTGAGTCAGTCACGATGTGCTGGCCCAAAGACTCAGAAGGATGTGCAATGTTGGGAATGCGAGTGACTCCTTTCAGCCTCTGGCAGTGCCATTTCTGAGTTCTGAATCAGTCAGAGCTGCATGAGACTTAACAATAAAATCACTAAGATGAATTCCAGGGAGTATCTGACTGTGTGAGATTTGCTTAATTACATAGGCAGCATGCTAATTACCAACCTCCTTCTTTTCCGAGCTGCCTGATGCTAAAGAACAGAAGACATTATTCATATTAAAAAAAACATGCAAGTGCTTCGATGTCATCAGGTATCTGATGGCCAGGAGTTTATTTCTAGGCCTTTCGTAATTATTTCTTTTCTGTGCAAAAGAGACCAAAAGACTTTGTATAACCAGCAGTAACATTCCTGGAGGCAGTGGCGGGTCGGTGGTAGACCTCAGCATTTGGTTCGTGACCCATGTACCTCGTGCACAAATACCACCGGTCCGTCAGTGGGGGCTGTGTGCTGCTGTAATGCTGAACAGATTTCAGTGGAACAACAGAAGTCTAGAATTGAGACAAAGGGGGGCAAGGAAGAAAGACCTAGGGATCGACTTCTAAAATTCAGCAAAAGAAATCCCAATGGGACACATGGTTCAGGAAAACTGCCTACGTACGGGGTCACTTGGAATTGGGACTACTGGATGGCCATGAAGAACAGTAACACCAACCACTCAAGGCTTCTGTTGTGGGGGGAGGGTGGGGTGGAAAGGGGGAAACTATTACAGGGATCTACATAGAACCTCCTCCCTGGGGAACGGACAACAGAAAAGTGGGTGAAGGGAGACGTCGGACAGTGTAGGATAGGGCAAAATAATAATTTATAAATTATCAAGGGTTCATGAGGGAGGGGGAAAATGAGGAGCTGATGTCAGGGGCTTAAGTGGAGAGCAAATGTTTTGAGAATGATGAGGGCAACGAATGTACAACTGTGCTTTATACAATTGATGGATGCATGGATTGTGATAAGAGTTGTATGAGCCCCTAATAAAATGATCGAATAAATAAATAAATGCCGATTTCCTAAAATAAAGAAAGACTTCTGTCACCGTGGACATTCTTGGTTTCACTATGGCCCCTGGCTTTTATTTTACTGATCTTCAAATGGTCCATTCAAATGATACTTGATGTTGTATGGAATGATATTAAAAATATCATACATGAAAAAAAGCAAAGGGTCATTATTAAAAAAAAGGAAAGAAAGAAAAGATCAAGGTGAATGTCTGAGAAGACTCCGACACTTATTCTTGGTCTTGGAGTAGGTAAAGGCAATGGAAGAAATGATGAGATGAAAGATCTGAGCAGAAATTTTCACAGGGTGGCTCAGGAGACAAATAAAGTATTATAAGGAAGCACACAAAGGCCTGGAACTAGAGAACCAAAAGAGAGAACACACTCACCATATGGTGAACTGAAAGAACTGAAGAAAGAAGTCAAGCCTTCAGTTACAACAAGGAACATTTCATGGGCAAAATATTCATCTAAAGAATATGGGAGAAATCCAGCATCACTGTAGCCAAAAGAGTATGTCATTCAATCATTTCAAGAGATAGCATAGGATCAGGAATCCATGATATTGAAAGAAGTCTAAGCTGCACTGGAGGAATTAGCAAAATAAACAAAAAGGTTGGGGGGGGGGGGGTTGCTCCAGGAATTGATGAAATACCAACTAAAATGTATTGAATAGTTAATAAAACATAGGAAGCACTCTATGGTAAGAAATAGGGATGGCCAGTACCAGACTAACCAAATGAAAAGGATCCATATTTATACCCATTCCAAATAAAAATGACCCAACTGAAGGTGGAAATTGTAGAACACTATTAACACACACGAGTTAACTTTTGTTGAAGATCATTTAGAACTGTTTGCAGCATTTATTGACAGGGAGTGGGCACTGTTCAAGCTGAGCTCAGAAGAGGATTGACATAAGAGTACCATTGCTGATGTGAGATACATCTTGGCTCAAATCAGAGAATACCAGAAATACAAAAAAAAAATTATTTGTGTTTTATTGACTATGCAAGGTAATCAACTATAGATGGCTCTGAGAAGAATGGGAATTCCAGAACACTTCACTGTGCTCCTGTAAAACCTATGCATGGCTCCTTCATTTAATAGAACAAATACCATACTGCATGGTTTAAAATCAGGAAAGGAATGCATCAGAGTTGTATCCTCTCACCGTATGTATTCAGTTTGTATTCTGAGCAGATACTATGGACTGCAGGAAGGCTTGTTTAACCTGCAAACAAAAGCAAACAAAACCCCAGATAACACACCCTTGCTTTCTGAAAGTGAGGAGGATTTGAAGCATTTGCTGATGAAGATCAAGTATTGAAGCCTTCACCATGGATTGCAAGAAAACTCTCACAAGGGGACAAATAGATAACATGATAAACAGAGAAAAGGATTGAACCGGGCAATTTCATCTCGCTTGGAGCCAGAGTCAAGGCTCATAGAAGCAGAATTCGAGAGATCAAATGACAATTGCCTCTGGCAAATCTTTAAAGTGTTGAATAGAAGTTAGATCACTTTGAAGACTAAGGTGTGTCTGACCCAAGCCATGGTATATTTAGTCACAGCGTATGCATACATCTGAATGGACTTCATGGCGTGAGTCTGCTTCTTGGTGAGTCATATGCATGTGAAAGCAGAGCAATGAATAAGGAAGACGGAACAAGCATCACAGGGATGCACTTGAACGATGGTGTTGGTGAAGACCATGGAAAACACCATGCACTGTCAAAAGAACAAAACTGTTTTGTAAGAACAGAAGGGTCTTGGGGAGCAGATGAGCCAGTCAGATGGCTGGGTAGCAAGATGGAACATACAGCTTTCCTCTAGTTCTTTAATGCTTCCTCCCCCCCTCCCCCGCTATCATGATCCCAATTCTACCTTAAAAATCTGGCTAGGCCAGAGGATGTACACTGGTAGAGACAGGAACTGGAAACACAGGGAATCTAGGACAGATGATCCCTTCAGGACCAGGGGTGTGAGTGGCGATACTGGGAAGTAAAGGGAGGGTGGGTTGGAAAGGGGGAAACGATTACAAAGATCAACATGTGACCTCCACCCTGGGGGGTGGACAGCAGAAAAGTGGGTGAAGGGAGATGTCAGACAGTGTAAGATATGACAAAAAGAATAATAATTTATAAATTATCAAGGGCTCATGAAGGAGGGGGTACAGCGTACAGGGTGGGAGGGGGGAAATGAGCTGATATGAGAGGCTCAAGTAGAAGGCAGATGTTTTGAGAATGATGATGGCAACAAATGTACAAATCTGCTTGACACAATGGATGGATGTATGAATTGCAATAAGAGTTGTACGAGCCCCCAATAAAATGATTTAAAAAAAACAAGAAGTACAGTCAGAATATTCTTTGGAAGAGAGGATGCACAGACTTGGTCTCCTGTATTTGGGTCATCTTATCAGGAAAGACTTCCTGCTTGGTAAAGGGGAGGGCAGCCCAAATGAGGAAGATCCTTGGGGATAGATGGGCACAGTGACAGCCACAGAGGGTTCAAACATGACAACTGTGATGCTGGCACAGGATGGGTCCCTGTTTCTCTCTGCTGTACGTAGGTTGCTATGCGTCAAAGCCAACTTGACAGCACTAACAATAACAACATGGGTCAGAATCGACTTGGTAGGCTTGTGAGCGGTATTGAATTTCTGCAAGCCAGGATGGTACAAATCCTTGTCTGTTAACAACAAAAAACAATTGGAGGTTTGAGACCTAGTAACTTACTTCTGAAAAACAAGCCCCAGAAGACCCTGTAGAACACTGTTCTAACCACACTTGAGGTAGCTCTGAATTAATGGAAACTGGTTTAATGGCATTGACTTCTGGACACGTCATCTAATTTGTCCTTGAGTTTGCCGTCTGGACTTCGCTTCAGATCTGTTTTTGTAGCTATGAATGTTAATCTGTTGCCACATGTCTTGCTCACCCTCATTTTTATTCTCTGCTCGGTATATGTCTAAGGAGTTCTGGTGGTGCAGTGCTTAAGCATTTGGCAGATCAACAATTTGGTGGTTTGTGCTATTTTCTTCTGCTTCCCTAAGTGTGCGGTGATAAATTGCGGCATCCAAGACACGGTGTTATTGTTAGTTAATTTGTTTTTGCTGTTTGACTCTGAATAATCCCCACACATCTACTATGGAAGCTGAGTGGTTAAGGGTGGTCAGGCACTTAAGCACCAGCCTACCCTCAGCAGAGGCCGAAGGCAGCACACAATTACTGACTGTCAAAGTCCTGGTTTTGAGGCTGGTTCCCAAGTCAACAGTGAATACCTGACCATTAGTGATCAAACCAGAGAGTTGAGGGAGAGACACAACTAATTAGAAGAGGGTCTACAGAAACGATCTACCCTGTTTCCCCTAAAGAAAGACATCCCCTGAAAATAAGACCTACTTACAGTTTTGCCTCTCGCTGAAAATATAAGGCATCCCCCCAAAATAAGACCCCCCCCAAAAATAAGGGTTTGAACTGTTATGATGATGTTCAAGAAGATGATGACATGGCTGTCATTGAATAAATGAGCAAATGTATCATAGATTGTTGTACATGGAAATAATGGTAGTAACAAGAAATCCTTGATACTGTATGATTCACAGTTTGTCTAGTTATGCTGGTTTGTGATGACAACTACTGTACCATGTACAGGTAATAAAATTTTCCTTTTTTTGTTCAACAATAAATGTGTACCATATTCTTCATGGAAAAATAATGACCTAGCGCTTCTTTGGGAGCAAAAATTAATATAAATCACTGTCTTATTTTCAGGGAAACAGGGTAATTCATTGAAAGTATCTCCTGCAGGGCCTGTGTGTTGGTGTTGGACCCAATTACCATTTGGGCCTGGGCTTGTGGGCAGGCAGGTCTTGGGCCGGAGGAGAAACTCTCAGTACTGAGCTGACGGTCTCCCCTCATATGTACCCTCTTAATTCTGCACCCACTTGCAGATGATCAGTTTTCATGATGGTGTATGCTCCGGGAAACGCTGCCACATTCGAAACCCTCAAAAGCCCAACCAGATGTTTGGAGCCAGTCCACTGCAGAACTAAGTCTCCCAATCTGGCCAGCATGCCATGAGCAAATTCCAGTCCCTTGGCTCAGAGGTCTGGCCTATCCTCTTGGCTAAATTCCCAGGCAGCCTCTCTCCCTTTAATGCTATTGGAGCTACTGCTCTCTGGACCACCTCCCATTCTCACACTTAACTTGATGCTCCCGTGTGGTGTGTGTGTATATGGAACACAAGTGGATTTTCAGTTGCTCTTTCAGTTGGCTTCAATGTTTGGTGTCTAAAACAGGATACCATAAAAGCAGAATCTGAAAGGAAACAATATGCTTTTGACTCAAATGCAGAGTCCCCTGGGGTCACCCTTGCTTTTGAGAGTCAAACGGAATTAGCATGTGCCTTTCTCCCTCTGGCAATGGAATGCTTCAGATCTCTCTGGGGCATTTTGAGATGAATGCAGTGGGTTAGGCTTGTGTTTTCCTTCATTAGTTTTTGTTTTCTGCTTCTACTGAATGACTTCAGTTTCTTGGGATCAGTTTGGCTCCAGCACCCTCTGTGTACATTTCCTTCTCCTGATTATAATATCCCATGCTAGGAATCTCCTAGGATTCTCTCTCTCAAGAACACTGTCTCCATAGGGCCAAGAAGATATCTTGGTCTTTTATCAAATGTTTGGAGATTTAGAGGGAACTTTTATACCACAAGTTGTAAATTCTTTAAATCAAATAAAACTATCCTAATATCATAAGCTTTTCTCACTGGCCTCCTCTCTTGCCCCACTTCTTCTCTTCAGTTGCTTGAACCAACTGCCCATTTCAGTGAACAGAGAAAGTTCAGTTACTAGCTATTCGTTTTCCTGCTTTTGAGAGATTTCACTTCTACCTCCAAAGAATCCAATCCAGTCTCCTGAATGTTAGAGTCTGCCAGGGTTAACGCAAAAGAATTGACTGCTCAATATTCAGGAATTTGGGGCTCCACTTGTTTGAAATTGGGCACAGTGTGAGTATTTACACCACATATACTGGGAATGCTAGTCATTCATTGTTATTTTTACTTAGAGACCTAGCTTATCAAGAAAAGAGATCTTCAGAAAGATTATCTTGGCGTGAACTCTACTTCTATTTCTATTGGAGGCAGAAGTGGATCCTGTACATTGTGATTATTTTCCTGTGCATCGGCAGAAGAAAAAAAAATTGTTTACAATTGAATTCACAGCAAAACGTCATTATAACCTAAAGAGAATGTGCAGGGATTCATTTTTTTTCTTTTCTTTCTTTTTTTCTGTTAACCCGGGTGTGTCTGTCACTGTTGGTGTGAGGACAAAGCAGGCCTCATTTTCATTTTAAGAAAATGTGCAAACATATTGGGATATTTAGCCCAAGTGGGGACAGGCTCATTAAGACATTGTAAAGGTTATACATTTAACCACATCCTATGTACCTGGAAGAAGAAAGGCAAGGCCCAGAAATGGAGTGTCTTCGGTTTCTAGAACTTTTATAACAGAAACATTGAAGTTGCCTAAGACCTCAGTGGACTGATTGAGGCCCATGCATTTTGCTTGCTTTTACAGGTTGGCTTTGTAATTGTTAGATTTCTCGGGTGGGAAATACCTCAGTTCTTGTCTTTGAAAGAGAAAGACTTCATTCTGAAGCCTGGTTTGTGATCCAAGTGGGTGTTTAGAAAGGAAGGAAGAAGTTTCAGGTTTTACAGTCACTGAACACGGGCGACCTTGTGGGACTGCACACTCGCACATGGTACCCGAAGGTCAGAGTGACCACAGCACGGCCAAGTGGGCACAGGATAGGAGCTGAAGGGGAAGACAGCAGGGGGGTCTCAAGGTCAGAGTATTTGAGGCCTTTGGCTGGGAGGCGTGGCCGAAGGTATTGGTTGACTCCATTGCTTGAATTAAGCCCACCTGGGCCTAGTTCGGGCTGCCCATTAGTCTTTATGACTGGCTAAGGGCTTGCCTGATTCTCTTCCAAGTTCCTGTAGGTGGGAACCTCCAGGCACGGAGAGGGACAAGCCCCCAGACCCTGCCTCTTCCTCCCTAACAGTTCTAGTTAGAGTTCATGATAGATTGACATGCCTTTGTTGTTTCTTTTTTTCAAACTAGAGGTCAAGGTATTTTGAAACTAGAAATCTAGAAATGATTTAAGTGAAAGTGAATTAAGTATATTTGTGATGGGTTAAGTGAAGAGTGAGCTAAGGATTATTATGATTTAGTATGAGTTGCTTTAGATTCCATGCTACTAAGAATCAAATGAATCATTTGTGAAAACAGTAGTTACTTGTTAAAGAGTAACTAGACTGAAGTTTATCCTTTTGAATCCTAGGGAAAAGGAAATCATTCCATTATACTGCCACCATTCAAGATTATCACCAACCCCCAAAGTAGAATGCAGCATGAGAAAGAACACCTGTTTATTAACTAATACCCTATAACTTAGTTACAACATTACGGATGCTTCTTTCCCAAATGGCTCCTCCTTTTTAAGTGTATAACATCGCCCCCTTTTTCTCTGTTCTGGGAAGCAGTCAGAGGAAGTTCAGCCTCCTCTGCATCATCATTTTCACAAGTGAAAATGTCTTTCTCCTTGTCAAAAGAAAATGCAAGTATGCTTGGGCTTGCTTTGGGCAGCAGGCAGAGACATGATTTGGGTGGCAGGTAGCAACATCAAAGTGGATGACTTTAAATAATTGAAATGTTTTTCTCTTCACAGTTTCACGCTCTCCCCTTGAGTTGATGCATACACAGAGTGACCCTGTAGGACATCGCAGGACTGCCCCTGTGGATTTACGAAAGTGTAACTCTTAACAGGAGTAGAAAATCCTGTCTTTCTCTTGTTGAAGGCTGGTGGTTTCCAACCGGCGATCTAGCGGCTAACAGTCCAACTGGGTTATCAGTTGTGTGTGATGTGAAAGGCATTCTCCCTGTCAGCTCTGGGGAAGATCCACATCTTTTCTCGGATCCCAAGATAATCTTCATGATGTGCAGCTGCCTGCTTGTCTAATTTGCTCTTTTTATAGCTCAGAGATGGTTAGGGTCAGGACGCACCCAGGTCTGTTATGGTCTCATTAGCACAACAAAGGACGCTCGCTCGATTCCTAAATGAGATCACATTCATGTGTATAAGGGTTAGGATTGTAACAGTGTTTGGGGCAGGACACAATCAAGTCCATATCATGGAAGAGCCATTCTGATGGTAGCTGTGCATTATGATGTCTGAATAAAGGATTTATTCTTTATCACTTGTTAGAAACCATGGTGGCACCGTGGGTGGAGTATTGGGCTGCCACCAGAATGCTGGGTGGGTGGAACTCACCAGCTACTCTGCCATGGCCGACGAAGAGGAGGCTGGTTTGTTTCTGTCAAGATTCATAGCAGTTCTATCTTCTTCTATAGGGTCACTGTGAATCAGAATGGACTGGAGGGTAGTGGTTTGGATCTACTAACTGAGTTAGTGAAAATCATGGACAAGCATGACAAGATGCTTATTATTACTGTGTATACTTGTGTATAAGCCAAGTGAAAAACTGGGGTTCGGCTTATACACGGGTCAGCGAAGACTGCGCTTTGTATGAAAATGACAGCAGTGATGGTGATGACGGCAATCTCAGTGAGGACAACATCTATGATGACCTCACACCAGCTGAAGCTCTGCACTGGGATATGGATGATGATGAGGAATCCAGTTTTGAAGGATTTTTAACTCTTTACATTTTAGCTTGGTTGCTGACTGAGCTCAGGGAATAGTACTCTTAAGGTATCATTGTTGATACCTTATTGTTTTTGTTGAACCTGTTTTCCACTTACTGTGCTGGTTTACTAATGTTAAATGACTTGTGGCCCTTTTATTTATGTTTTTATTTAAAATAAATATTTAAATACATTACTCCACTGATGTCTCAATATTTAGTAATTTTATTTTAATTTGTTTTGATTATTGAAACTCACCAATAGCTTCTGCATTTTCCACCCCAGGCTTATACTTGAGTCAATCAGTTTGTCTGGTTTCCCAGGTAATAATTAGGTACCTCGGCTTATACTTAGGTTGGCTTATATTCGAGTATACATGGTAAATATCACAAACTTTACCACAAGAAATTGGACCAGAGTAGATTGGGACTGGGAGGTCCATGGGAGTGAGAGAGACTGCAAAGAGTTGCCTTAATTTTGTAACCCTCACTCCCCCGCTTCCTATATTCTTATTAGTCTGTTCCCTCAAATTCTTCTTTTTCTACCTTAGATGAGGCTAATGGAGGTCATGCTTTCTTTTTGCTTGGTCCATGCTAAATAATTCATTAGTGTTTCCAAATGAGTCTTAATTGTTTTATTTCTTTATGATAAATCACTGAGGAGAAAATTGCTTTAACAGAAAATCCAATTAAAACCCACTGCCTGTAGCTGCAGGGCCCCTACATGGGGAGATTCACACTGTTTGCCCTTCGACAATGTTAACTGTTGCCTCGTCGACGTCCAAATTTGTGAATCATTAGTCTAGGGCTAAAATGAAGTGCTCAGTAACATGCAAAACACACACAAAAACCCTTCGAATCAGTTCCTTCTCATGGCTACTACACGCGTGTTACAGTAGAACTGTGTTCCACAGGACTTCAATGGCTGGCTTCAATGGCCACCAGCCTGGGTAGGCTTGAATTTCTAACCTTTATAACTTCTAATCTTTCGGTCAGCCGCCAAGCTCATTAACCTGAGTCCCGAGTGGCATAATTGGTTAATTCAATTATCTACTAGCCCAAAAGTATGACGACCTCGTTCATATTCGATGGCTCTCTTATGAAAGCAATTATGCTAGTAAATGCCGTTAGGGAAAACACCAGAGTATATAATGGTGGGGTGGGGGGTGGCGGGGAGGCTACTGTGAATGAAGTTATGCTTAAGTTTAAAAGTATTTACTTATTCACCAAATATCTGGATATGCATGTATAAGATACAGTGCTTGTTCATTATATACTACTTGACATCCTGAAGGAATGCAGAAGTCTTTCTACAGATAGATGAGACATTTTTCTCCCAGGAGATTGCTCCAAATGTCTCAATTAGATTTACATGAAGAACAAAGTTCATCTGGTGTATTTTTTCTCGTTTTGAAGAGAAAAAATTTCCTAAAGTCTGCATTCCAAACTCTCCAAGCACTGAACTTGTATATAGTTCCCCTTCTTCCGTCATATGAAGCACTGAACTTGTATATAGTTCCCCTTCTTCCGTCATATGACACAGGTTTGCTCCTATTATACCTGTGCTGCAGGTGGTGCTGTGGTTAAACAGTGGTCAGCACGTGTGCTCCAGGGGAGGAAGAGGGCAGAAGCCTGCTTCTGTAAAAGTAAGCTGATTTTCGTTCAGTCGATTCTGACTCACAGTGACCCCATCGCACAGGGTAGAACTGCTCTAGTGGGTTTCCAGGACTGTAACTTTTTCGGTGTAGACAGCCATCTTTCTCCAGCGAAATAAGTAGTGCTTTAAAACCCAACATGGAAACATGCCACCCCACCCCCGCCAGGGATTACAGTTTTGGAAACCCTATGCAGCTCCACTTTGGTCAATCTATTCTCCTTCATTTGGCCATTATGAGTCTGCATTACCTCAATGCAATGGTTTGGGATTTAGAGTATAAACGTTGTAAGGGTATCTAGCATATGAAAATGCCAGGTTAGACTTTTAACAAGTGATCTAATGAAAGAATCCACAGAATTAGCAGCCATAGTCAGAAAGCACCATTTGCCCAAAGGCAAAACTCAGAAGGCGTTTGGGAAGAGGGCATGGAAAGAGTGCTCTTCCACCAAGGCAATTATACATAATGCTACAAAACAAAAGTGAATAAATGTTTGCCTGGAAAACAATTTTTTGTCTGTAACATTCACACAAACCACACAATAAAGTAAAATAAAATGCGCCTATTTTAAAATATGTATTTTATTCCTTTGTGGTTACGGATAAATAATCCATAGATAAAAGTGCACTCAGACCTACATACACTCATATGTGTGCACTGAATAAACTATGACTATGTAAACTCAGGAAAATCACTGCCCACCTGTCAGAGTGATGGTGAAGGACAGATGCCATACTCCATAGGAAGGAATGTGAAATCTATAACAAAAAACACAAGCCCACTTCAATGGAGTCGATCCAGACTTGTAGCAACCCTGAAGGGCTGAAGAACTACTCCGTGGGGTTTCTAGGGCTGTGGTTCTTCACCGAAGCTGACTGATACATCCTTCTCCCTCCAAAAACTGTAAAGCATTGTACAAACGTTGTTTGGCTTCTCAGCTACATGGGAGGTTAGAAGTGAAGCTTTGAGCTGGGTCCCTGCCTTGGAGACATTGAAAACCAACTGGATGCTCAAATCTGTACAGAACAATTCAGTAGAAATTGCATGGTAACTTAGAAGCAAACTGTACGGCAAATGCAATGAGAATTGTCGCCCCAACTGCTAATATCCATCGCCCTCTGCCAGTTTGTTGTACCATGGTAGTTTTGTGGCACTATGATATTGGAAACTGGGCAACTGGTATTTCAAACCACAGCAGAATCATCTATGGTAGACCAATCTCCAGGGAGCTTCCAGACTAAACCAGACCAGAAAGAAAGGCCTGCTGATCTATTTATAAAAATTAGTCCAGAAAAACCTTATAAACCACAACAGAATATTGCCTGATAAAAGTGCTGGATGTTCAGTCCCTTATATTGGAAAGCACTTGAAATACATAGTGGTCATATCATTGGACTCTAGCCTTTTAACAGATCAAGAATCCTAAAGATGGTGTAGGAGTGGGTAGTGTTTTGTTTGGTTGTACACGAGGGCCATAACAAGTTGTATGTGACTTGATAACAGCTAAGAAAAAAGTGCTAATACGATGCTGGGAATTGCTGTACACAGAACGACTGCTCTCCCCCCGCCCCCGCCCACTGCACATAAGGGTCTAGCCGATTGTACTATAGGCTCTGTCTGCTCTAAAGGTAGAGGGCATCCCTATTGCTGCAAGACTCCACTGCTTCCTCATCATCTTTTTTTCTCACCCTTTCTGAAGCTCTCTGGGAAGACACTGCAGACTGAGCTCCATTACTCTGGGTCTCTCTTTATAGTAGGTCGTTGGCCCTGTGGCTTTTTCTTCCTCCCTCATAGCCAATCTGAACTGCATTCTGCTGGCAGTACTGGGCATTGCGCTCTGTGTTGCTTGATGGGATGGAAACCGTGGCTACAAGAACACACAGCAGGCTCTCTGTCCTTGGCTTCAGGTCAGAACCTTGTTTGGATGGCTTCCTTTATTATGCCTGAGTTTTGAAATGGTTAGTGCATGTCCCCACTGTTCTTTCATCTAGGAAAGTCTTAGGTTCCTGGGAGGTGTTCACAGGTAATTAATTTGTCAGGGTAGGAGAATCCGTCTTGCCAAATGCAAGCAAAAGAAACAAATTCAAACCTCATCCCGAAGCTGATTAGTTCTACAAATGACCACGAATAACAAAGGGGGAGGCAGGTCAGCTAGACCAGAAAATGGATGAGGCTTTACAGCCAAGCTTGATGAATGAATACTTTTTGCATCTTTGTGGGCTATCGCTTCCTCCTTGACAATGAAGCCCTGTGGCTACTACATAAATCTTCTGGATAAATGAAGGAGCTCTCGGTGTGCCTCCTGTGGTCCAGCTGTGGATGGAGGAAGGACTTTATTTCCCTTCGTTCGTGCCTTCATCATTTCTCACTTGCTTGCCTCTTCCTTACCTCCTCCCCTTGTCCTCACCTCTTTCCTTGCTTTCCTCTGCCCCTCTTTCCTTCCTTGCCCTGGAGAAATCTCGTTTTACATGGGCTTTTAATTTTAAAATGCCACAAGTAAATATCATCATCAAAATTGAAATACCATGATTTGATGAGCAGAGAGACTATTTGAAATCATTGGGGGGGGGGGTGGGGGGCGAGGGGGGTCCAGGATATGAGGGCACTAGTTCAGTAGTAGAATCCTTGCCTTCCTTGTGAGAAATGCAGGTTTGGTTCTCCACGGTACACCTCATGCGCCTTCACCGCCAAGCCTGTCAGTGGAGACTTGCCTAAAGCTTTGATGCTGGAAAGTATGCCTCTGGCGTTTCAGATACTAGTATGACACCCATGGGAGATAGGTTCCAGCAAAGCTTCCAGACTGAAATAGACAAGGAAGAAAGGCTTGGTGATCTATGGCCAAAAATCAATAAAAAAAAAACCCCAATATCACAATGGCACAATCCATAGCGAATCAATGTTTTTCTCGATGAAGCACCGATTGTCATTTGCCTGGGGACCATGAATCGACGTACACTTGACTGCAGCTAACAACAATATACCTACTATAATTACATAATGAAGTTATGCAGGATGATCGCTCCTGTAGGAGTCTGCAAGACTGAACAGCTGCGTATCTGAAATTAAGAGTGTATTGTTGGTGAACCTTGTGTGTAAACCTGCCCTGTGTATGGACATGTATTGCCCCTAACACATGATATACACCTGAGTTTCTTCTCTATTTCTAAGTTATTATTGATCTGAAAACTAAGCATCAAAGCCACCACGGAAGCAGCACACCAGCCTGTGTAATCACAGGGTGTCAAAGGGATCAGGTATCAAGCATCAAGGAGCAAAAATCACATCATTGTGAATGAGGGGGAGAGCAGAATGGGGACCCAAAGGCCATTTGTTTCTCCTCTTTTCTTTTTTTACATTTTATTAGGGACTCATACAACTCTTACCACAATCCATACATATACATACATCAATTGTATAGAGCACATCCATACATTCCCTGCCCCAATCATTCTCAAGGCATTTGCTCTCCACTTAGGAAAGAGTATTCTTGTTATTACTTTTGTAACATATAAGCTTACAGAATTCTTTCAACAAGCACCTCCATTTAGTACACAAGTGTTATGCATTCAGTAATTTGCTCAGTCTTCACAGATTCAGTGTGGTTGAAAGGGAGTGGCAGTCCCCCCTCCCCCAACTAATCACGGATTCAGTAAGCACAATTGTATGGTTAAGATATATAAATATTATATTAAAGTCATCGAGAGCATGAGAGATAGAAGAGATATTGAAATAATGGAGTCAGACACATTTCATGGTAGTATGCTCACCTTCTGGATAGCAATGATCCTACCAGCCAGGTCCACGCACAGCATGGGCCAAGGCAAGGTGGAGCAGAGACCCCGGAGCCAGCTGGAGGCCCGGCAGGAGGCTGTAGGACCTTGCTTATTGCTGACCAAGGGTTATATCTACTTCGGGGGGTGTGATTACAGGTAACCACACATCACAGGAAGGGGCAGTACCACAGGCATACACATCATAGGAAGGGAATGAGCTAGGGGTGTACACATGATCGGAAGGGGTGGAAGTAGAGGTATACATGTGACAAGAAGAGTGGACTCTAGATTCATGATGGAGGCCTAACCTTGGCCACCCTTGGGTGGACTTGACCTCTCTGGGGTCTCCTACAAGGAAACAGTCAACTGCTATCCTTATCAGAAGGGAGTGGGCCCTACTTGTTGTGGGATAAAAAAATGGTGACTGCTTGCTCTAGATGGAGGATAACCCTTAGGGAGAATGACCCCTGACCTACTTCTGATGACCTCCAAGTGTATAGTCATTCGCAAGCAGCTAAATTTGGCACATATTTGGGGGAAACAACTTGGGAGAAATCCTCCTGTTTCCCACAATTTAGCCAGTTAGTACAACCAATATTTGAAATCAGGTCTCATGCATTGTTAGATTGTGCAGCCACCGATTGCAGTCCAATGGTGCTACCTTTTTCCTTACTCTGAACAATCTATGACGTTTAGGAGAATGCATTATATTTAAGGCTTTGGAGTCAGACTGGGTTTCAGTGCCAACTCAGCTGTGTTCTGGATAAGACTTACTTTTAGATTAGTGTCTTAAAAAACCAAGCCTACTGCCATGAAGTTGACTCTGACATATAGTGACCCCATGTAGAATTCGAAGACTGCATCTTTACAAAGTACTTACCCTCAATCAAGAGCAATCCATTTGAGCCACCTGGGGAGCTGAATTGTGGTCACCTTCCTTGTAATGGGGTGCCTTGAAGAATGTGTGTAAGGATCACAAACAATCGAATCCAATGTAACAGCAAGACAAGTGCACCTGGAGCGTAAAAGGCGGCTATTAAGTGTGATCTTCTATTGTGATTACTAGTAGTAGTAACTGTAGTAACCAGAGTGCAAGTTGTTGCCATCAAGTAGTTGATCCCAATGCAGACTAGAACTTTTCCATAGGGTTGTCAAGATTGTGAACTTGTGAAAACAGACCGACAGGCTTCTCTTCTGATACTGTGCAGTGACCATTGGATTTTCAGTGGGTAGTATACCTTTCATGTTTTCCTACCAAACTTTACTATAAAATCTAAAGGGAGGAACTATATCTTATTTATCCAGTGAGTTTTCTCTGGAGCTAGTAGAGTGAACTGCATGTCATGTAAGTCTACTCTGTTTCTCTGAGTGGTGCAAACATGGTTCTAGTTCACCCAGAGGCACCTTGAAAAGACAGGGTCGGTGATCTGTTTCTGAAAAATCAGTAACTGAAAACGCTATGATCGATGTTCTACCCTGAAACACAAATGACTGCCATGGGTCAGTGTCAACAGGATGGCATTTTCAAATATTTTATTACTTAACTTGTATCATAGAAAATCTAAGTTTTCAGATTCATTGAAAACATCCTAGATTTTTCCAGTCACTTTATTTCCATTATGGGGACCTTATGAGTCAGAGTTCACTCCACAACTGTTGGTTGGTTTCTTCCCTCTCAAAGAATCAACCTCTTTAACGATTCTCTCATCATGTTTATCAGGCTCAATGAAGAAGATGTGCCAATATTTGGTCTGCGATTCGCACAGTGGGGACATCTCTGGGTTCAAGTTCTGATTCTGCTCCCTAGCATGTGTTGGGTAGTTCCCTGAATATTTCAGCCAAGAATTTCCTCATCAGAAGTGTTGTCCATAGAAATTCCATACTCTCCCAACTCACTTTTGGGATACATTTTTTACTCATGGTCTATATTAAACTAGAGTTCTCATTCTTTTTCTTGGGCTCATATATTTTACTTCTCTTGAAAAGAAAATTACGATTGTAAGCTACATTCTGTTATTCCCAGTAGCCAGGCTTTGCTATCAAACCCTCTGCAACAACATAAAATCAACAAAAACACAGATGAAACTTTAGAAGAGCACAGGAAAACCCTATACACACAAACTGACAAAATAATTTTTAAAAATAGTAATTTATAAATTATCAAGGGTTCCTGAGCAGGGAGAGAGGGGATAAAAAGAGGAGCTGATGCCAGGGGCTTAAGTGGAGAGCAAATGCTTTGAGAATGATGAGGGCAATGAATGTACAGATATGCTTTACACAATTGATGTATGTATGGACTGTGATAAGAGTTGTTTGAGCACCTAATAAAACAATTTTAAAAAATTAGAAATGGAACAGAAAAAATCAAGGTGAACTTTGGTAGAGACTCAATGAAACACACACGTATAATAATTCTGGAACTCTAAGCTTCCTGGGAAAAGACAGAAAAGGGAACGGATCATTGACTAGGAGTAGAAGCTGAACAACAATGGTGAGCAAAGAGCCAGATGGCCTAGGTGAACTGACGCAGCACAGTCAATATAGACTTTTGCAAGCAGCATCAGGACAACAACCTGATAATTGGCTCCATTTGCTCGGTAGTGCACAAGGACACATACCAGTGACTGGTGAAAGATGTGGTCCTTTTCTTGTTCCCCACACCCTCCTGGTCACCAGAAGCATCACCAGTCTCCCCCTTGCTCACCTAATGACACCCCACCCCCACCCCATACAGCTCCTGCTCCACCTGAGATCAGAGGCAACCCTTGTGAGTCTGGCACAGTGTACTTACCATCCTGTCCTGGAGGTCTGTTCACTCTGCTTGAATTGAACAGATAATTATACATATACATATGCACTCACTCCCTCTTTTATCATACCCACCAGGAGGCTGACAGTGAGCACCAAGAACTCACTAAAAACCCCTCATTGCCATTAAGGTGATTCTGACTCATGGGGACTCTCTATGACAGGCTAGAACTTCCCCTGTGCATTTCTGAGGCTGTAACTTCTCATGGGAGTAAAAAAAGTCCTCCCCATTCACACCAATTAAGTGCAAAATACAACACCACCACACTATCTTAGAGGCAACAGACAACTTCAGTTCCCATGAAGATAAAAGACTGAATGACTTAAGCAACTAAGCAAAATACAGACTCAGAAAACCTCCCTCAAGAAAAAATGGCATTGGAACGACCTGTTAAGTAATTCCAGAGAATAAAGGTATATAAGTACCCTCAGTAGGTTGAGAGAAAGATAAAGAAATCTCAACATGAAATCAAAGAAAACAAAGATAAAACTTTAGAAGAAAACACATGCAAACAAACTGACAAAATAATTTAAAAATTAGAAAAACAGAAACAGCAAATTGAAATCCAGAAGATTAACACTATGATTTCTAAAATTAATGCAATGCAAGGGCAAAGGAGAATAACAAAATTGATGGGAGACCGAATTTGCCAGTTAAACATCTCAAAACTAATCTGCTAGAAGACACCAAGGAACAAAAACAATCATTGTGTGATCACCTTCCTCACATAATCACTGAAGACGAAAGTGTGCATAAGCAAGTGTGGTGAAGAAGGCTGATGGTGCCCGGCTACTGAGAGATATAGCGTCTGGGGACTTAAAGGCTTGAAAGCAAACAAGCGGCCATCTAGCCCAGAAGCAACCAAGCCCACACGGAAGCAGCACACCAACATAGGTGATCGTGAAGGCCAGAGGAGACCAGGTCTCCAACAACAAAGGTGGGGTGGTGGTGAGAATCACATCACCGTGAAAGAGGGGGAGTGCGAGATGGGGACCCAATGCCCATCTGTAGACAGCTGGACACCCCTTCCAGAGGGGTAGTGTGGAGGAGATGGGCCACTCAGGGTTCAGTGTAGCAACAATGAAACTAAAAACCTTCCTCTAGTTCCTGAATGCTTCCTCCCCTCCCAATCATCATGGCCCCAATTCTACCTTCCCTTGCGGACCTGGTTATACCAGAGGAATGTACAGCGGTGCAGTGGGGATCTGGAGGCACAGGGAATCTAGGACAGATGAACCCCTCAACACCAGCGGTGGGAGTGGCAGCACCAGGAGGGAAGGGGGTGTAGAAAGGGAGAACCGATCTCGGAGATCTATGTGTAACCTCCTCTCTGGGAGATGGGCAATGGAGAGGCGGGTGAGGGGAGACACCGGGGAGTGTAAGATAAGATATAATAATTATTTATAAACTATCAAGGGTCCAGGGGTGGGATTGGGGAGTGAGGGGGATGGGGGAAAAAAAGGGAAACTGAGCTGATTCCAGGAACCCAAGTGGAAGGTGAATTATGAGAATGACGAGTGCAACGAATGTATAAGGGTGCTTTGCTCAATTGACGTATGTACAGACTGTGATAAGAGCCTTATGAGCCCCAATAAAAAGATTAAAAAAAACAAACTAATCTGCTAGAATAGGGGTCAGCGAACTTTTGAGATGGAAGAGCAAATCCTTTCCTCACAACAATTTTAAAACTATTCAAGAGTCATAAATAATTTTTTTTACGAACAAAGGAAATTACTATCCTTTAAAAATGTTCAATTTTACTTCAGAGTCTCAGGTGTGTACACAGAGAGCCACCTATGGCTTCAGACCCGCTTAGTTTGCTGACCCACATGCTAGCGGAACCATCAGAAAAAAGAACAGAGAACAAATAAAACCAAAGCCCAGAAAGCCTGAGAATGATGTGGGCCACTATCAGCAGGAATAACTTATTCACCCTCAGAATTCCAGCCAGGAAGAGACCAAACAAAATCATAGAGAAAAGCGCCAAAGATTTGTTGGAAGAAAACACCCCTAATATCATAAATGATGAAAAGATGTGCAGTCAAAGGGATCAACACACTCCAAACAGCATAGACCAGGCAATGGTATCATCAGGAAATATCACAACCAAATATTCCCAAACCAAAGAAAGAATCTTGAAAGCAACTTAGAACAAATGAAAAGTTACCTACTAAGAGAATCAGTAAGAATAAACTCTGATTCCATGGCAAAACGCATGCAGGCAAGAGGCAATTGGGTCGCAGAGACAATGATCTTCTACTGGATTCCATGGTAGCGTGGATAGGGAGCTACATATGGACTGTTGAAATGGAGTAAGTTGATTAAAATAATAGTGAAACTCTTCACTCTCTTACTCCAGTACTCATTAAAGTGCCCAATATGGCGTTTCACAGAACAATTCTTCAATAAATATATTTAAATGGACAGATCTATCATTTCAAATAAGGAAAGGATAAATAGTAGATTTAAATAGCAATCAGTTACCACGATGCTGGCTCCAAATCAAGGTGACTTTATCGTGTACAATAGAGCAAAAAAATTGCGTGATCCTGGATTATTTTCTGATTGTTAGTGTGCTGAAGTCCTTCGTCACAGCCTCCGTGTATGTATGTATGTATGTATGTATTTGATTGAGGGCTCATACAACTCTTATCACACTCCATCCATCCATCCATGTGTCAAGCACATTTGTACATTTGTTGTCATCATCATTCTCTAAACATTTGCTTTCTGCTTGAGCCCCTGGTATCAGCTCCTCAATTTTTCCCTCCTCCCTCCTCCTGCCCTTCCTCCCTCACAATGCCTTGATAATTTGCAGATTATTATTTTTTCATGTCTTACACTGTCCGATGTCTCCCTTTACCCACTTTTCTGTTGTCTGTCTCCCCGGGAGGAGGTTATATGTAGATCATTGTGTTCAGTTCCCCCTTTCTCCCCTACTTTCCCCTTCCCCTCCTGGTATCACTACTCTCATTATTGGTCCTGAGGGGTTTATCTGTCCTGAATTCCCTGTGTTTCCAGTACTTATCTGTACCCATGTATATGCTCTGGCCTGTAAGGTAGAATTGGAATCATGATGGGGGACGTGGGGAGCAAGCATTAAAGAACTAGAGTAAAGTTATATGTTTCATCAGTGATATACTTCACCCCGACTGGCTCATCTCCTCCCTGTGGCACTTCTGTAAGGGGATGTCCAGTTGCTTACAGATGGGCTTCAGGTCTCCACTCCGCCCTCCAACTCATTCACATTGATATGATTTTTTGTTCTTTGATCCTTGATACCTGATCCTATCAACACCTTGTGATCGCAAAGACTGGTGTGCTTCTTCCATGTGGGTTTTGTTACTTCTTGGCTCAATGGCTGCTTGTTTATCTTCAAGCCTTTAAGACACCAGACACTATGTCTTTTGATAGCAGGCACCATCAGCTTTCCTCACTACCTTTGCTAATACACCCCGCTTTGTCTTCAGTTCTTTATATCCTCAGGGGCTTATTTTTCCAGCATACCACTAGACTATCTTTTGTTGTCATCTATGCAGCTTCATAGGCTATGTTTTGTAAGTAGATCACCACGCCAGTTTTCCTTAACTACATAGCCTAATGAAATTATTCCTTAAGTTGAAAGGCTCTCTTTTCCCTCTACCACTTCTTTATAAGATAATACCTCCTTACATGCCACCCCTTCTCTCAAACATTCACAAGTTTTCCCATGGTAGAATTAGTTTTATATTGATCTTGTGGGTTTTATTTTTTAACTATAGCATCGCACTCTGCATCCTGAACTCTGAGTACTGTCATAATTTAGGTTTGAACCAACCTGTCTTCAAATTTTAACTGCCTATGTTATCAATTGCATTCAAAAGGACCTTCTCAGAATCACGCACTCTTTAAGATTATAGCGGTAATAATATCACTAAACTCATTAGGCTAATAAAAGAATTTGGGGACCTCCACCTGTTTTAATGTCTATTCATTACAATGAAATCTGCAAAAACAGGAATTATATTTATTTTATCTTTATTTCCATTGTACCTACCTCAGTGCTAGGCATTTATACTGTGGTAAAAAGCAAATGGAAGGACATAATAGTAATAATTGCTAACATTATTAACATTGCCGTAGTCTAGCATACATGAAATTACCTTATATATATTACCGTATACTACTAATATTTCATCTTCTGTGAACATGGAGCTATAATTACACAGATGCGTGTGCATGCGTGTGCATGTGTGTGTGTGTGTGTGTCAAGCAGAAAGAAAAAGATGAGGGCTTATTATTTCAGAGGTCAGGTCTCAATCCAAGTTGCTAATAAGAAAAATGTCTTCTGAGAGACCTTGTATTAGCACTTTTCAGCTTCTCTCTAGTGTTTTCCTGACATTGCTTGCCTTGTTGAGGTTCGTTAACTGTTTGCCTTCTCTAAGAGCTCTAACGCTGCATACCTATTATTATCAAAACTTATCTCCCATGCTTCTCCCTTGGTGCCTTGTTAGACGTCTGGCTGCTCAACTTGAAAAAACTAATTCAAGCTACAGTTTTGAGGGTTGAAAATGGCACATTATATCGGTATCCTTTCCCCAATAATATCATCATATTTGCATTACCATAGATCATCAAAACTGAAGTCTAATACAATGAATAATTGCATGATCGCATGGTTGGTTGTAGATCATATTATTTTGATTCATAAGTTTTTCATAAGCTGATTTTCAAATGTATGCGTCTGGGCCTTCCTTCCTAGTACCTTTTAATATGCAACTTCTGGAGAAACTGCTCAGCATCCTAAAAATATTTTCTGACAAAGAGGTGGTGGCTGCACTGTGGGTACGTTACTCAGGAACTGAACAAGTGTGGAAGGCTAGGCTTCTACCAATCAACCTACTAGAACATTTAAAATAGGAATGGGATTAGGAAAGTATGTGTTCTTCTGATATTTTTCTTTAAGGCTTAATGAAATATATCCATTATAATAAGAGACCTGTGATAAGTAGGCTTATTGTGCCAACCTGGACAATAAGAACATATGAGATCAATAAGGTCTCAGTTTGATTGGAGGGCAAAGAGATACATAACTCGGCAAGCCCCGCCTCTCTCTCTTGCTTTCTGGTGTGCAGCTGCCTTGCTTATTCTCTGCCTCAACTTGTGAGCTACACTATCTGTGGGACACCCACACCGTGGATCGTGTCTTTAGAGCGTGAGGTTCCTTCTAGACCTGTTTCACCTCGCTGCTGGTGTATATATTGCTTGAACTTGGGACTGTCAGATCCTGTCATCGTTTAACTGACTCTTGGTGACCCAGCCTGCTGTTTGTTGCATGTGGCCATATTGCCTGAATTGCCCTACAGAAGACTCAGCTGTCTGCTTCTTTGATCTTGGACCCAGCAGCCCTCATGATTTGAAGGACTTGCAGTAGGTTAGCTGTGCCACAGAAATGAGTTGAGCTGAACCCTCTGCATTGCTTTGTGAGCTAATTAGCTGTTACATTCCTTTGATATATATGCATACATATATATGTATATATATTCATAAATGTCCTGGTTTGTTTTTCTAGAGAATCCTGTCTAACACAAACTAAAGAACAAAAACTGCGGGGGGGGGGGTGGAGGGGGGCGAGGAATATTTTAAACCTGAGACAATAGATGATCAGGTAAAATTGCTGTGACCGAGAACCAGAGTGTCATTGGCTATAACTGAATTACTGTGTTGATTATAACAAACTATCGTTAGCTTTGGGAAGAATGGGAATTACAGAAGATTTTATTGTGCTCTTTCAGAACTCATATATGGATCAAAAGAAAGTTGTAAGAACTGAACAGACTATCTGGCATGGCTTGAAATCAGGAAAGGTATGCTTTAAGGTTGTGTCCTCTCATCATTCTTAATCAATCTGTATGATAAACAAGTCATCTGATAAGCTAGATTATATGATGAAGAATGTGCCAAAAGGATTGGAGGAAAGTGTATTAACAACCTGCAATATGCAGATGGCACAGCCTTGCTTGCTGAAAATGAGGAGGACATGAAACACTTGCTGATGAAGGTCAAGGATTGCAATCTTCAGTATAGATCACAACTCAATGTCAAGAAGACCCAAATCCTCACAACTGGACCAATAAGTAACATCATGATAAATGGGAAAAGGGTTGAAGTTGTCAAGTTTCATCTTTCTTAGACCCAAGTTAAGTTGTCATTGAACTAGCAATTAAGAGATAAAAAGATGCATTGCACTTGGTAAATCTGCTGCAAAAGATTTCTTTAGAGTGTAGGCAAGGATGTTACTTTGAGAAATAAGGTGTAGCTGACCTAAGCCTTGCCAGAAATGCATATGGAAGTTGGACATTGAAAAAGGAAGACTGAAGAAGAATCAATGCATTTGAATTGTGGTGCTTGAGAATAATATTGAAATACCATGGACTGCTAAAGAGCCAAATGTTCTTTAGATGTAAGTATGAGGAGACTGTTTCTTACATGCTTTGGACATGTCATGAGAGACCAGTCTCTGGAGAAGGGCATCATGCTTGGTGGAAGGAAGGAGGAAGGCCCTTAACAAGATGGATGGACACAGTGGCTGAAACAGCGGGCTCAAACAAAAGAAAAATTGTGAAGCTGGTGAAGGACAGGGCAGTATTTCCTTCTGTTCTACATAGGATCGGTATGATTTGGATACTGATGAGTATGAGTTGAAATGACTGGACAAAACTTAATAACAACATAAATCACAACAACATATTGCCATATGTTGCTACCATAATGACATTTCACAAATGAAACTCTATGTAGGTCTCTCTTAGGAGCCTTGGTGAACACATCCAGTTAAGTGTTGGACTAATAATGAATATATTGGTTGTTTGAACTCACCAAGTGCTTCTTGGGAGAAAAGTGAGGCCAATAAGATTTACAGACTTGGAATACATATAGAGCAGTGTGAATCTGTCCCATAGGGTCTATCGGAGTCTCAATCAATTTTAACCCAACTGCCAGTCCTCAGAAGAAAGATGAGACTAATCCTCCTGTAAAGATTCACAGTCATGGAAAATATGAGTCAGAATCAACTTTTCTTGCAGGGGATTTTTGGTTTTGGTTTGATGTTGATTGGCCCACATTTATCATTAAAAAAAAACCTCCACAAATCTGTAAACAAGTTGACAAACCAAATTTTAAAAATCATTCTTGGTTTCTCATAATTTCAGGATTAAATATTCAAGAATTTATTTTATTATATCTTCATTCCTTCACTTTATGTTCCTTGCCTCTATCTCCAACACCATTTGATCAAAAATGTCAACTCCCCCAACCACTATCCTTTCTCTACTAATTTAAACGGTCCTCATAGCAAAGTGGGTTACAAATTGGGTTTCTAGCCGCAAGGTCAGCTGTAATAACTCACCAGCCACTCTGTGGGAGAAAGAGGAGCCTTTTTTGCTGTCATAAATATTTACAGAGTGGGAAACTCAGAGACATAACTCTACCCTGTCCTGCAGGTGGGGTTGCTATGAGCAGAAATCAACTTGATGGCAGTTAATTTTTTGTTCTATATTCGCCTAGAATTCCTACCCTCTTCCTATATTCCTACTAAAACTTGAGACTTAACTTTACTATCACTTCTTCTGGGAAGCCTTTGAACACTTTCTTAGGCAGATTGCTCTGTTTTTTTTTTTTTTTACACATTTTTCTTTTTAAATTGTTTTATTGGGGGCTCATACAACTCATCACAATCCATACACACATTCATTGTGTCAAGCACATTTGTACATTTGTTACCACCATCATTCTCAAAACATTTGCTTTCTCCTTGAGCCCTTAATATCGGCTCCTCATTTTCCCCTCCCTCCCTCTCAAACCCTTGATAATTTATAAATTACCATTATGTTTTCATGACTTACACTGTCCAATACCTCCATTCTTCCACGTTTCTGTTGTTCATCCTCCAGGGATGAGAGGCCTATATGTAGATCATTGTGTTCAGTTCCCCTCTTTCCCCCCACCTTCCCCTTATCCTCCTAGTATCGCTACTCTCATTATTGGTCCTGAAGGGTTTCTCTGTCCTGGATTCCTTGTGTTTCCAGCTCTTATCTGTACCTGTGTACATGTTCTGGTCTAGCCTGATTTATAAGGTAGAATTGGGATCATGATAATGGGGGGGGCGGGGCAGAGAAGCATTAAAGAACTAGAAGAAAGCTGTATGTTTATTATTGCTATACTGCACCCTGACTGTCTCGTCTCCTTCCTGAAACTCTTCTGTAAGGAGATGTCCAGTTGTCTACAGATGGACTATGGGTCCCCACTCTGTACTCCCCCTAATTCACATTGATATGATTTTTTGTTCTTTGATGCTTGATACCTGATCCTATTGACACCTTGTGATCACACAGGCTGCTATGCTTCTTCCATGTGGCTTTGTTGCTTCTCAGCTAGATGACCACTTGTTTACCTTCAAGCCTTTAAGACCCCAGGTACTACATTTTTTGATAGCCTGCACCATCAGCTTTCTTTACTTCGTTTACTTATGCACCTGCTGTGTCTTCAATGTTCTTTTTGGGAAGGTTGGCATCATGGAATGCCAGTTTAATAGAACAAAGTATTCTTGCATTGAGGGAGTATGTAAGTAGAGGCACAATGTCCATCTGCTACCTTAATACTAAACCTTTAAATATATATACATAGATCTATTTCCCCATCATCATATATAAATATGTTTACATGTGTACATGCCTGTATTTACACCTCTATAAATGCCCTTTGCCTCCCAGTTCTTTCCTCTATTTCCTTTTACTTTCCACTTGTCCCACTATCATGTTCAACCTTCATGTGGGTTTCAGTAATTCCTCTCAGTTACATTGCTCTTAATCAAGCCCTACCAGGTCTCCTACACCCTCCTCCCCATTGATTTTGGATCACTTGTTGTTCCCTTGTCCCTGGGTTTGTTAACACCACTTCCTTCCCCCCACCTCCCCCTTTCCCATGTCCCCCCAGAACTGTCAGTCCCATTTTTTTCTCCTCCAGACTGTTCATCCAGCCTACCTTATTTAGACAGACCTGCAGAGTTAATAATATGCACAAAAACAAGACAGAGTAAAAGAAAGCAACAAAAGAATGGAAAATGTCTGGCTTATCCATTAGTCTTCCCTATGAACTTCTCAAGAGTAGGAACCAGTATTTTAGTCCATCTATCTCTACACATACCTCTTTTAGATATGGATACATTTTTGTGCTTCTTTTAAAAATTTCTTAGCTAGAAAGCTCTGGAAATTTATCATCTTTCCTAAAAAAGTCACGTACATATTCATATAGTGTGATTGATGGTGAGTTAGTATTGCTTTGTAACCGATAGGAAGGGAAATCTAGGTTTGAAATTTCTTATTTTGTTTCTACAGAGTCCAAGACTGCTGGTATATGAGATAATGTAGAAGGAAATCTTGGATCAAGTCACCCACATCTAATTTATGAGGAATTTGCTGAACTTCCAGACAGATCTAGAAATGGGCTGATATTTCATGGGGTGACTACAGTAATATTTTGCAGTTATTTTTGGAGCCCCCCTCCAAAACAACACAACAAGTCCTCAAAAACAACAATAACAACTCTTCTTTCAAGTCAAATTCCAACTCATAGCAATCTTATTGAACAAGGTAGAACTGCCTTATTGGGTGTCAAAGTCTGTAACTTTTATTGACTAGACTGCCACATCCCTCTCTTAGGACCAGTTGGGTGTTCAAACTTCCAATGGGCCAGCCAATGGGCAAGTACTTTACCCCTGTTATCACTTGGGTCTTTTCTAGACAGCCAAATAAGAAAACCAATAAAAAAAATCAAGAAAACCAAGAAATAAACTGCGAATCTGTTCCAATTCATAGCAACCCAATAAGAAAGAGAACTGCCCCATAGCGTTTCTAAGGGTATAATATTTACAGAAGCAGACTGCCACATCTTTTTTTCTGTGGAGCGACTGGTGTGTTTGAACCACTGACCTTTTGTTTGCTGCCTACAGGTTCACTACACGTGCTGTTTTCTAAATAGCCAGTACCTGCTAAATTATGGATTCAGTGGCTTTTCAGCATCAAAAGTTTCCCAGTGCAGCTCATGCAGCAAGGAGGCTGCAATTCACAATTATCTAGTCTGGACTCCACTGAGAAGCGATAATTAGGTGCTAAATGTTAACTGGATAGCAGCAGAGGTATCTCCCACCAGTCATTTAACTCCTCATCAGGGGTCTGCCCTTGAATGTTGTTTTTGCCTAACTCTTCATGTGCAGCTGCTTCCTCCTGACCTTTCAAGACAGTCTATATTTTATATTTCTATCCCATTTTGGGATAGCTGCATCTGCCCAGCTACTGGACAGAGTCAGCATCCTGAGCCCATAAATGGAAAGTTTTGACTCTCTAAGAGGGTAGAAGGAAGTGAGAGGATCAGGTTGACTACATTTTCTCCAGAAGAGAGTATTTACTATACTCACCACGGCAAGCACACATCACCTACACCTTTAGTTCAAGAACACCCACAGGTGCTGTGCAAGAATTTTTTGGCCTTGTGACACTGCCAGAGAGCTGATGTCGAAATGACTGTCTATAACGTTTTTGTGAATGTTTCAGCAGAAATGTGCCATTTTAATAAAAATATCCCTGTGGTTAGCTGTCACAACAAATGATTTTTGTTAAGTCCAGCTTCTGCATCAATATATCTATAAGATTGAAACTCTAGGCTCCTCTCTAGCTCCAATATTCTAATGATCTGGTCAGAGCTGTCATTATGACCAAATTACAACGCTGTTTCTAATCACGTGGTTTGTCTGCAGGAGCTGCAAGCACATGCTGGTGTTTTGTTGTTGCTGGTGTTTTTATAGACACCGATCTTGGCAAATTCCCAGATACAAGTACTATATTATGGTGAGTAGGATTTGTGAACCTACAATATTAACTTTTTGGAGAATGAAGTAGTGTTAAAAGGAAAAGTAGATGAATAATAATAATAGAAGTCTTGTTCACAATGATTCACCAAGTAACCAATAATGCTGTATTTCAAGGTAGAAAGATTTTATAAAATAATTTTGTTGTTAATATTTGTTGGGGAAGGCCAGGCACTAGTCTGCTATCTCCTTCTGATTCAGACTTTGTTTTCTCAGTTCTGTTTAAAACATTCTCATTGGCCTGGTACTTATTCTGCTTGCTTTTCACCTGATTAAATTTGGGTATTTCAGAGGCTTCTCACTATTCTGCTGGTTTTGTTTCTCTGCTTTCTCTCCCTGCAGAGACTCCAAAACTGTCTTAATCTTCACCCACTGTACCCAGGTCTCCATGGGTATGCTCTGTCCCTTCCCGTGGGCCTTTCTTAAGTCAATGGCTACCATATCCCAGATATCCATATCAAAGATTCCTGACTCTAGAAAAAAAAGGATTAAATTTCTTTACTACTTGAAGAAACTGTCATTTTTCTTATTTGTTATCACTACATTTTGTTTCTTCAAGTGGTGGCTAGGAGTGATACTGTGCTCTGAATCCTTGCTCTTCACCTGACCCATATATCACTCAGACTAAAAAATACACTTAAAAAAATAAACAAACAAAATATTTTCACGATTCACCCTCTCTGTCTGATAAGGCCGTACAATTGTTACAAGGGATATAACTCAAAAGAGTTCTTTTCCTACTGCGCCCCATATTGGGCACCATATGTCAGGGTTACCAGCCCCTAACACATCATCACGGGCCCGGGAAGCAATTTACAATGATATCACATACTACTCTATGATTAAAGCTGATAATAAGTATTACTTTGGATGTGGTATGATTTGGTACAGGCCCATGGAGGAGGAGACATAAGAATTACCATACTGGTTCACACCAAATGTAGTGAGACCACTAGTTGTGTATTATTGTCACTCCTTTGCTACAGATGTGGAAGCTGTAAGTGTAGGTGGATTGAGGTTGCATTCGGGCTGGCTGTATTTGTGTTCTTAACCACTGTGCTGTGTTTGGTTCCCCAAAGTTACTGTGACCTGGGTACTTTCTGTATTTATTTGGCGCCAAAAATGTAAAGGTTATCATCTATTCACTTTTCACAATCGACACCTCTGGAATAGGGGTAGTATTTTCTCACCAGTAACACAGATTCTAAATTCTCATGAGGAATGACTATTGTAATGGACCCCGCTGGAAAAATTCCCAAGACAATATTTATTATTGGAAATTTCCAAGGTTGTTTATCTGTTCTGATTCTTCCTGTTTCTTAATGGTTTCCCTACCTGTATCTCAGCAGAACTGTGCTCCATAGATTTTCAATTTTTTTTGGACATAGATTGCTAGACCTTTTGCCTCAACACTTCTTGGTGGAATTGGACATCCTTCCTTTAAGTTTAGCAATGGATTGTTAATCATTACTAACACCCATTATCCCAGATCATCTAAAATGCTGACCTTAAAGAGCTACTTGATTTTATTTTTATATTTATGACAGTATAAGACTTTCAAGATGTTAGTCCTATAGCTATTACAAAGGTAGTATTTTCATTTTTATTCTGCCACTGTAATAAATGTATTATTTATCTAAGCCAGTGTTTCCAGGTGTGGGTGATATCACCCCCTGGGTTGTGATGGAATGATCCAGGAGACCTGCAAGAGCAGATACCTACACTTTATTCTGTATTATGGGCTATATCGCCCCAAAGTTTTTAATTCCCAGATGGATAGTAAGTAATGTTTCTGTTTTTTCCTGAAAATGGGTTAGTTGGTCAAATAAGGTTGGGGATTTAAGGTCTAAACTATTGTTTGGCAAAGAATAAATTTCCATTCATTTTGGCTTTGAATTGTGGGAATTTGGGAGACAAATGCTACATGACTCAATGCATTTTTATTCTTTTGCAGTAATAAATCTAGCAGTTTTTATAGTCTTTTATGGTTTCCAGCATACATTTTGTCTTTCAACACCAATAAAGTGGATATTATTACTGTACTTTCCTTTGAACAAATTGCACTATGAATATACATGTTGGTTAAATGATTTGGCTGCATACTTTTTGCTAAATATTGCCCATCAATTGTATTTTCAAAGATGTAATTTTAGTGCCCACTAAGTTACTTGCTATTCGAGACACTTTCTCCTGCACAATTTGTTATTTTGAGGTTTTATCTAGATCACTGTTTTACACTTCTACTTCAGCATGTATTTTCTTAGTGTTAACTCTATATCTAGCTTGATCTTGGGACAAACTCACTTAGCATTTTAATCTGAATCTCACTTAATCCTTGTCACTCAGCTGATGCAGACTGCACATTTGCAATGCCACTTTAATCATTCTGGAGACATTTGGTCATGAATAAAAGAAGGCTGCAGCTCTCCCAGCTGGCAGATTGAATGAGTCCTTTCTTGACAGGGTCCACTGTAAATTCACACTAACCTTGATTCTGTGTTTGTAAGAGAGACAAATATCAAACAGGTTGAATTATTATGTCAAGTTGCTGCATCCCTGCAGCTCAACAAACGTTTTGTTAAAGTATTGTTTATCTTCTGAGCTCCAATAGTCAACCATGGGAAAAGGAACAATGACTTTGGATCTTTTAGGTTCATTTCATCTTTTGTTTGTTTTCTTCCTATCCAAAAGGAAGCGCTCATCTGTCAGTTTGTCCTTCTGTGGTGACTTGCATTTGTGTGATGTGGGAAATGATGCCACTAGTATTTAAAATACCAACAGTTCACTGAGGGTGCACAGGTTTCAGCCGCATTTCCAGACTAAGACAACACTAGGAGAAGGAATACACAGCAGGCTTCTGAGAGATGAGCCACTGAAATCTTAACGAGTAGCAGTAGAGCGTTGCTTGCTATGGTGATGGAAGACAAGCTCCTTATGTTGGTGTCACTGAAAATACAACTTTTCGCAGTAGAGTCTACCTTAAGGACATGGGCAAAGCAAAGGTTTGAGGACCTTCATTTTCTGAAGGACCATGACTCAAAGTAAGAAGAAACAGATGTGCATTTAAAATATTGGAAGCAAACAAAAATGAAACAGAATGCACAAAGACACGAGAGGTTCCCCACCCTCTCCCCCCCAAAACCCACCAACAACCAGATTTCCCCCCCAAAGCTATGTATTTAAAGAAATGTTTAATTATAAACCAACCTTATCACCTTCATTTACACTTAATTTGTAAAATCTGTGATTCCATTCTTGGAAACACTTTTCCAACTCATCTGTTTGGATGGCTGACAGCACCTCCCTCATTTTTTTTATTCACCTCTTTTATATCAAATTTTCAAAATTGTTGTCCTTTCATGTCTTTCTTCAGGCACATAAACAAAAAGAAGTCACACAAAGTGAGGTCAGGTGAGTAAGGTGCATGGGGTAAGAGACACATTCTGTTTTCTGCCCCAAACGGGTGCACTGACATGGCTGCATGAGTAAGTGCATTGTTGTGGTGGCAAAACCAGTCTCCCATCTGCCACAAATCAGACCTTTTTTGTTTCACAGTCACACAATCTTTTCAGAACCTCTAAATTGAAAGCTTGATTAACAGTCTCACCTGGTGGGACAAACTCCAAATGCACTACGAGTTGACATTTTCATCTGTTTAGGAAGTTGACGGACATCCAGAATGAGGTTTGTCATCAGTTCGCATTTCACCTTTTTTGAAATGAGAAAATCACTCATACACTTGAGTTTTTTCCATAGTGCTGTCCTTGTAAGCTGCGTTCAACATCACAACAGTTTCTGAGGCATTTTTCCCAAGCAGGAAATGAAATTTCACAGCCATTCTGTTCTCTTAAATCGGTCAAAAACGAGGTTCGAGGTGAATCTGCTTTTATAAAAAATTCAATGTGACCACAGAGAAACTTCCTAGGTGACGACACTGGGTGCACTAACTCAGAGACAGTTGCTCCATGTTGACCTAGTGGGAAAAATTAGTACTGCAACATTCCCGCTCCACTGAGCTCAATTCTGATATTTTTTTTTTTTTGGGGGGGGGGGTTAACCCCTAATATATGAGTATCCCTGGATGTTTCTCTAGTCAATCTGGGCTAAGATGCTTACTGATATGAGGGCACAAGGACACAAATTCACTTAACTGAAGATGTGTGAACTGTGTTATTGTGTTCCATAGTACTCCATGGATCAAGCTAAGGGCAGAGTTTACCTGGGACCACATCTCTCCCTACTCAGACTCCCTTTCTCTCTTTGAGATTGTCCCTGAAGTTCCCCTCTCAAAAATTCAAATCCTTATCTCAGACTCATTTCTAGTGAACCTCATCAAAGACAAGATGCACATCTACTTCATTACATGAGGAAGGTCTCTCCCTGAATAGACAATTACCATGGCATGAACTTTTGTACTTCAGTAGGTCAACAGTGGAACTATGGGTGAATTCTTTCTCTGGAATGGGGATCTGATATTAGTGCCATCAGAGAAATAGCCTCTTCTTGCCCCTTTCTGCTATGTGGATGTCACAACAAGGAGCACATAGGAAGGATAAATACGTTTGTTGATATCACCGAGGAGGGCTGCTGCTCACTGGATATGCCTGGGCAACCGAGTTCACTAGGAGGGTTCCCTTAGCTCCGGGCCCTAGGGAAATCACTGCGTCACGCAGCACTCTTCCTATCCCTGTGGCATTTGAATTGGTGGTATCTTTAGATTTCCGCAGTGAGTCAGCCACTTTGTTCATCCAATGAGTCAATTCTGCCCCTGACTTGCTCTGAGCATACTTTGGTTAAATTCGGAGACCATATGACACTTGTCCTAGTGGAAAGCAGCCATGCCATTTATAGTACTTAAAATGACAATCCACTGCATTTCAGGTAAAGGATGAGCAACTCTAGGGCTCTTTGACCTGACGGTAGAAGTAAGGGAAAAGTTATGGGAGAAATTGACTTTCTGGAAAGTGGCTAACTATGGAGTCACAGACACTGTTCAGGCAGTGAGAGCAAAACCAGAAATAAACCTTGCCTTCTCCAATTCTTCTCTAATTAACACAGTGAGAAAATGCTGGCAGTGGGACAATCTTAGGTGTTATACTATCTCAGATTTACTTTTTTCTTCTGGACGTATGCATTTTATACAGGCAGAGAGTGGGGGTGGGGGTGACTGGGTCAGAACTCCCAATAGTTTGTCAAGTAAGACACAGTCATACTTTATGATGAGATCTAATACGATGTAATCAACTTTAGGGTGAGGTCGTTTATGACCAGTAAGCCAATTCAAAGGTAGTTTCCTGAGGGCTATGACCTACTTCCAGGACATGAGGCTTTTAGGTGCCATCGAATCAGTTCTGACTCATAGCAACCCTCTGTACAATGAAACAACACACTGTCAGATACTGTGTCACCCTCTCAATTGTTGCTATATTTTAACATCTTGTTGCACTTACTGTATCAATTACTCTAATTGATGGTGTTGCCCTTCTTTGCTAACCCTTTACTTTAGCAAGCATGATGTCTTTCTCCAGGAACTGGTCTCTCCTCACAAGTCCAAATTACGTGAGACCAAGTCTCCTCATCCTCACTTCTAAGAAGCATTCAAGCTAACCTTCTTGGGTGCCATATTTACTTGCTCTGACAGTCCCCAGTACTTTCGATATTATTTGCCAATACCATAATTCAAGTGCATCAATTCTTCAATCTTCCTTGATTATTCAGATTTCATTATGAATAGGAAGTGGTTGAAAATGTCATAACTTGAGTCAGATGCATCTTAATCTCAAAATGACATTTTCGCTCTTCAACACTTTGAGTGGGTCTTGTGCAGCTGATCTGCTCAATGCAGTATGTTTGATTTCTTGACCTCTGTTTCCATGAGTATTGATTGTGGGTGCAAGCAGAATGAAATCCTTGACAACTTCAATTTCTTTCTTACATTTACCATGATGTGGTCTATTGTTCTAGTTGTTAGGATTTTTGTATTCATTGCATTGAATTGTCTTTGTTCTTCATCAATAAGTGTTTCAAATCCTCTTCATTTACCTGATGACATGTTTTCCTTCATACAATCTTCCATGTAATCCAGCTTCTCTATTTGGTCAGCAAACAGACTGGATAAATATGGTGAAATTATACAACCCAACACACACCTTTCCTGATTGTAAAGCATTTGATATCCTCTTGTTCTGGTCAAACAACTAACCCTTTGTCTGTGAATAAGTTTCACATAAATACAATTAAGTGTTCTGGAATCCTCATTCTTTCTATTATTATCCATAGCTTATTTTCCTAAAAGAGTTTATTGGCACATAACCCATGTATCATGCTATTCAATAGTTTATGATATGAAGAAGAGTTGTGCAATCATTACCACTATCAATTTTAGAGCATATTTTTCTTTCCTGTATGCATTGTTATCACCTTTTCATCCCCCCCACCCCTGCCTTAACCTCAAGAAGCCATTACTCCAGTTACTGTCTCTATAGATTTACATATGTTGGATTTCATATACAGAAAATCATACAACTCCCATTTTAAAAATCCCTAACAATAATAACAAAATAAAGCAGAAAAACTTCAATAGAAAACAGTGGTTTTCAACCTCTGGGTCATGACCCATTTGGGGGTCAATAGACCCTTTCATAGGGATCACCTAAGACCCCTATTTCCAATGGTCTTAGGAACTATTTCCAATGGTCTTAGGAACCGAGACCCCACTCCTTTATCCGTCTCCAGGAGGGTCCGCCCACATGCAGATATGCCTGCATACAGGTACCCGGCATGAAGACTGCTACCCATGCTACACCATGCTTCCAGACAAAATTTCATTTATTTGCCATTAGAAATAATTATTTCCCAATATATAATTACATATTGTTTTAATGATTAATCACTCTGCTTTAATTAGGTTCAATTTGTAACAATGAAAATACATCCTGCATATCAGATATTTACATTATGATTCATAACAGTTGTAAAACTACAGTTATAAAGTAGCAACAAAAACATTTCATGCTTGGGGGTCACCACAACATGAGGAACTACATTAAAGGGTCATGGCATTAGGAAGGTTGAGAACCACTGATCTAAAAGAAGGTTAAAAATATCAAAAACTAGAATGAATATAAAATGGGTAAAATGGGATATCAAATGATAAAGTGTTAAATTTTAACCTAACTACATCTGCAGGAATCTATTTTCCCATGCATACTTCACCAAAGGAAGGCTATTAACATTCTTGGTCACTGGGGACTTAATTTACATGTATCTCCCTTGCACTTTTTTTTAAATCAAAATGAACCCACTCAAATGGTCAAAAGGTAGACAAAATAACAAGGTACACTTCAGCCCAACTTATGGTTTACACTATCGAATGATTGGCGTAGTCAATAAAACACAAGTAAATTCATTTCTGGTGTTCTCTGCTTTCAGCCAAGATCCATCTAGCTGACGTCACACTGATGATAGCCCTCTTGCCATGTCCTCTTCTGAATTTAGCTTGTATTTCTGGTACCTCCCTCTTGATGTGCTGCTGCAACTGTTTAGTTATCATCAGCAAAATTGTACTTGCATGCGATATTAATGATATTGCTAAATAATTTCTATGTTCTGTTGGCTCACCTTTCTATGAAATGGACACAGATATGGATATACCGCAGTGGGTTCAAATTTCTTAGCATAGATGATCTATATGCGGTACGTTTAGAAAAGCTTGCATGATTCTACAGGATCTGAATGCTGCTTCTGGCTTGTCATCTGGCTTCTGGTTATTTGGACTTGAGCTAATGACAATAACCTGATGATCCCAGGCGTCTTTCACTGAATGCCTTCTTACCTGCTAATCTTGGACTCACTCACCTGCTGGTTCACCTTTTGTTTTAAGTTCTTCAGCCCTTCAGCTCCGTGAGTCAGAAAAAGCCTGAATGCTGACATCTGACCCACAAACTTGGAACTTGCCAGGTCTTACAAGTATGTGAACCATTTCCTTGAGAGAAAATTCTTTGTATATATCTACATATAGCATGGGATACCCCCCTAAAAAACAAAACAAACAAACAAACAAAACGGAGAAAAGCTCTGCTGGGTAGAACTTTCATAGTCCAGTTAGGCAAGCAGCAAGCAACTTGCTCTGAGTTAGTGCACTCAGTGGCATTGCCTGCGAAGGTTCTCTGTGGTCTCAGTGAATTTTTTTCATAAAAGCAGCTTAACTCAAACTTGTGTGTGTGTGTGTGTGTGTGTGTGTGTTGTGGCTTTAAGAGAACAGCGTGTAGCTATGCAAGTTTGTTTCTCGCTCAGGCAAAGGCTGCAGAAATTGTTGTGACGTGGAACACAGCTTACAAGGAAAAACTCAAGTGCATGAGTGGTTTTCTCGTTTCCCAAAAGGTGGACAAGGCATCCTGGACATCTTTCAACTTCCCAAATAGATGAAAATGTGGACAAAATTCATGACGGGCCATTAAAGAGATGAAGACATTATCTGGACTATCTTAGAGCTCAGTTCAGTTAATTTTAATGGAAGATTTGGGGATAAGAAGGGTTGTTGTGAAATTTGTGCTTTAGTTTCTGACTGACCAGGAAAAAAGAGCATCAAGTGGAACATGGTTTGCTTTGAAAGGAAGAGACCCAGGTTTGTTTGTCTTTTCTAAAGTCATTACAGGTGATGAGACTTGGTGCTATTCTGATGACCTTATAATCAGCCATCTCCACAGGGTAAGAGGGACTAGATTTCCACCCAGTGCTCCAAGATATAAATGCAACATACTGGCATGAAGCAGGCAACCCAAAGAGAGGTCTGAGGTGTTGGCCCAATCTCAGCTACATGTACAGCTCCCCCTCCCTGCAGAGGAATTCACTTCAGAGGACATCACTGAAGCTACAACTCAGGGAGAGGGACATGTCTGACCCGAGCACATTGGAGCAATGAAAGGGGAAGAAGAGTGAGTGGAGCACATCCTGGCCCACCAAGTCTTGAGGACGATATCCCCGCTCAGAGCAGCCAATACACAGAGAGGACCATAGGGCCAGCTCCGCACTACCAGACACGATGCCCCTCACTGACCCATAGCCCTACGGGGGACAACACTGGAGACTTGGTGTGGGAATTGCGCCCAATCTGACCCCACCACACCGAAATAAAACAATAAGGGTGTGCAACAGAGCAGCAAGGGGTTCAGAGTAAGGAAGTCCCTTGGGAGTACCAAAATTAGACTTTGGGACAGGGCATTGCACCCCATAAGATTCAACCAGAAAACACTCCTAAAGGCCAACAAACAGACCTTGAACTATTTACAGGCTTTACTTTTTTTGTGTGTGTCATCACTGGACTTTTTTGCTGTTTGGTTTTATTTTCTTGTGTTGCTTTGTTTTGCTGTGTCTTGTTTTTTGTAAATATTACTATCTCTGAAGGTCTATCTAGATAAGATAGGCAGGATAAACTATCTGGAGGAGAAAACAATGGGACTAATGGTTGAGGAGGGGCAATAGGGGAACATGGTTGAGGAGGAGGTGTGTGTCAACAAACCCAGTGACAAGGGAACAACAAGTGAGGACAGGCATGGCTTGATTAAGAGCAATGTAAATGAGAGGAATTACTGAAACCCGAAGGATTGTTGAACAAGTTAGTGGGACAAGAGGAAAGTAAAAGGAAATAGAGGAAAGAACTGAGAGGCAAAGGGCATTTACAGAGGTCAAAATACAGGTATGTACATATGTAAATATACTTATATATGATGATGGGGAAATAGATCTATGTGCATATATACATTTATAGGTTTAGTATTAAGGTAGCAGATGGACATTGAGTCTCTACTTAAGTACTCCCTCAGTGCAAGAACACTGTGTTATATTAAACTGGCATTCCATGATGCTCACCTTCCTGACAGGATCACCGAAGACAAAGTGGGTACAAAAGTAAATGTGGTGAAGAAAGTTGATGGAGCCTGTCTATCAAAAGATATAGCATCTGGAGTCTTCAAGGCTTGAAAATAAACAAGTAGCCATCTAGCTGAGAAGCAACAAAGCCCACATAGAAAAAGGTGTTAACAGGATCAGTTATTAAGCATCAAAGAACAAAAAATTATAACATTGTGAATGTGGGGGAGTACGTAGTAGAGACCCCAAGCCCATCTGGACATCCCCTTACAGAAGCGTTGCTGGGAGGAGATGAGTCAGTCAAGGTGCAGTATAACAATGATGAAACATACATCATGCTTCCCCTCCCCCACTATCATGACCCCAGTTCTACCTTACAAATCAGGCTACACCAGAGGGTGTACACTGGTACAGATAAACACAGGGAATCCAGGACAGATAAACCCCTCAGGATCAATACTGAGAGTAGTGATATTAAGAGGGCGAGATAGTTAAAGTTTATTGTGCCAATCTGGCCAATAAACACATGTGGGGTTAATTGAAGGGCAGAGAGATAAATGGCTTGGTAAGCCTTTCTAGTTCTTGAGTCTTACTTTCTGATGGTCAGACCAGGGTGCAGCTGCCTTAGCAGTTCCCTGCTTCAGCTAGCAAGGCTCACTTCCTGCAAGACATCCCCGAAGAGAAGCCACATGCAGCCCTGAGTGTTGGAGCACACGTGTGGAGACCCCTGCCAGCGCCGAGATGCTTACACGTTCACTGAGTTGGCTTTCCTCCTGTAGTCAGCTTCATTGTGTGTGTTTTGTGAGATGGAGGAGGACTTGGTGGATTGGTGTTGGACATATGGGTTAATGTTGGACTTGTGGGCCTGGGCAGCACTGGGTTGGGATGGAGGGTATGAGGAGCTGATACCAAGGGCTCAAGTAGAAAGCAAATGTTTTGAGAATGATGATGGCAACAAATGTACAAAGGTGCTTGACACAATGGACGTATGTATAGATTGTGGTAAGAGTTGCACGAGCCCCCAATAAAATGATTAAAAATAAACAAACAACAAAAAAAACTAACGCAACCATCTCAGTGCTCCATTTTTTGGCAAAAAAATGCATGCCTCTCTTGCCCCCCGCACCTAACTCACTCACCTGACCACACTGTGTGTGACTTCTTTTTGTTTCCACACATGAAGAGGGACACGAAAGGACAGTGCTTTGACAATATAGAAGAGGTGAAGAAAAGACAAGGGAAGTACTATCAGCCATCCAAACAGATGAGTTTGGAAAGTGTTTTCAAGAATGGAAGGCAGCTTTGATAAATGTATCAAGTATAAAGGAGAGTGCTTTAAAGGTGATAAGGTTGCTTTGTTTTAAATAACTACATAGCTTTCAAAAAAAAATCTGGATTTTTTGGAGTACCCCCTTGTATATCTCACTGATTTCTTTGCTAGTAAACTCATATTAAGATACAAATTTGAACCTGAAGAAAAGGCCCTGGCGTCCTATGGTGCTAGAGAATGGATTGATAGAAGGGAGTAAAAGAGGAGAAGGAGAAACAGAAAAAACATTGAGTCAGAAGGAGAGCAGTGCCTTCCGGGCAATTCTTCCTCCCCTCATGCAGGAGGTCTCAGCAGAGACACTGAATAATCAGTCAAATTTCTTACGCACGCCTGCTACAAGGAAGCCTCTTGGTGGAGGTATAGAGACTTAGACTGTGAAGATGTATGTGACCACAAAAAGGGTGTAGTGTCCTAGCTGTGAACTGAGTCTGGTTTGGGAAAAGTGGCCTTCATCTTGGGAGACCTCTCAGACAAATCCTTTGTATGTATCATTGTTGATTTTGAAAAAATCACACAAAAGATTGGAGGACATTTTAAGAAAAATTAGTTCTCACACCACGGCCTTGCTGGATACTCGCCCTCAGGAAGGGAACACAGGAGATAAGGGTGTTGTAACAAATGTAGGGAAGAAAGTAGATGCTGCCCAACTATTGGATAAAATAGTGTCTGGGGTCTTAAAGCTTACATCCGAACAAGCAGCCCTCTAACTGAGATGTCAACTCAACACACATGGAAGAAGTGCACCAACATCAGTGACCGAAGGACTGCAAACTGTATAACCCAAAGCCAAAGGAAGAAATAGTATCAGAGCCCAAATTCTGAGACTCTAGTTGGAAGAAGGCTTTGGATCCCAGTGGCAGCCTAAGATACACTTGCAAGATCTATATAGGGAAATAAGCCTCTGGTGGTTTCTTTCTATCTGTAATGCAAGGATGGGAACAAACTGGTTATAAAACAGAGTACATTGGAGAGATAATCATAGGAGATCGAAGTGATACAGCTGACTCGAACGGTTAAAATCCTGTAATTTGATCCCTCCCATACATGTTAGGTCTGATATGCCTTTCAATGTTTTAAAAGGTTTTTGCTTTTCTTCTCAATATTTTATATGTTTATTTTTCTCCTTTTCTTCTCACTGGGCTTTAGCTCTGGTGTCGTTTGTCATTGGGGTTAGCCCTCCTGTTTTTTGTTATATGTGTTTCTGAATTTTGGTATATGAAACCTAGGATTGGTGAATCTTCAGAGACAGCAGTAGAATAAAGGTTCCTGGGGGTATCCTTGGGGAGGGGAGGGGGAAAAGAGTAGATGCTCTCAAAGAGCTCTAGAAGAAAATTAATGTTTTCAAAATCAAAGAAAAATAATGTTTCAAAATGTTTGGGTTAGGAATTTTACAATACTGATGGATGGGATTGAACTATGGAATGATATGATATGATATTTGTATTAAATATAAAATATCACTAAAAGGTTTTATTAAAAAATACTGGAGGAGCTGAACATAGGTGCAGAAAGACTGTAATACCTGATCGAATGCAGGGTTTCCTCATGAAGGAAAGGTGCAGTTATTTCGAGTTTTAGGAAGAATAAAACCTAATATATTTTGTTTATATTGTAGTAGCAAAATTAGGTTAACTATACCAATTGATTATGTCACGAAAACATTCTGTTTATTTTGCTAGTGGGACTCAAGTTGGTGTTCTACTTTCCAGTAAATATTGTCACTCCCTAATCAAAAGAAGAATACTGCTTGGTAAACTTGGGGAAAATGTGCTTCAAGGTTATATCCTTTCCTCACAGTTATTTAATCTGTATGTGAGTAGTAATGTGAGATGCTGGACTAAATGAAGAGGAATTAGGCATCACGACTTGAGGAAGGATCATTAGCAACCTGTGAAAAGCATATGACAAAATCTAGTTTGCGGAAAGCAAGACTACGGCTTTCGGTATGGATTACACTTCAACAAAAAGAAAACAAAAAGTCACACAACTGGACCAATGAACATCCTGATAAATGGAGAAAAGATTAACCTGATCAAGGATTTTATTTTAATTGGCTCCACCATCAATATCCATGAAAGCAGATGTAAAGAAACCAATAATATAATGCATTGAAAAAAATCTGAAAATGCAAAGGTCACTTTGAGGGCTAAAGTGCCCCTGACGTAAGTCCTGGTGTTTTTAAATCGCCTCACGTGCATATGGACAAGTAAAGCGCTAGGAAGGATGGATGCCTTGGAAGTAAGGCTTTGGCAAAGAGTATTGACTGTATCAGAATAATGAACCAATTTGTCTTGGAAGAACTAGTCACAGTGCTCCTTAGCCATGAGGATCGAGAGACTTCATTTCATTCACTTTAGAGATGTTCTGGAGAAAGACTGTGTGCTTCTTGCAGTACAGTTGCAGTGAAAAGGGAAAGACCCTAAAAGAAATAGCCTGCCACAGAAGCTGCGTCAATGAGAGTAACCATAGCAACGGTTATTTCATTCTGTTGTAGCCAGGGAAGCTATGAGTCAGGATCAACTTGACTGTATCTAAGGACAAACCGCATACATGTCCGAACTGTTTAGTCCATGAAGCAAAAAAATGAGAGCTGTCAATAGTACCCTAAAATGTTTTAGCTTGAGAATATAAAAGCCTTTGTAAGTGAGGCGTCAGTCGTTGTTTGTAGCTAATTTCATGGTTGCTCAGTAATTAGGAGCAGAGGAACAAGGCTTGCCAAATATGGATGCTTTGCCTCTGAAATCGGATTTGCAGTCGTGATTTAGAATTATCCAGTGCTTACATGAGACCTTCACAGGAAGAAAATTAGTTCCAATAGGTTTTATTATTCGCTTTCAGATACCTTTTGGGATTTCCATACATTTTTGTTTGTTGATAAGGAAAACATAAATAATGCCAGGGGATATCATTCTATTTTCCTCTTTTTAAATTAAATCTTTGATTTAAGCCGAAGATTTGGACTTGCACAGTACTATCAATGGGCTAATTTAGCTGCATATTTTTAATTGCTGACTTGGCATATTGGCTAAAACCGGCTTTTGTGGATTAGCTGTTGTTGTAGTTCTGGGGAAATTGTCATCAAAATTGTGTACATAAGTAGCTCCGATAAGGTTTTACATGCAATGGATGTCTATGTATCTGTGGATGCAGATACTTAGGTACCAAACTTTTTGGTTAGTGTGCCCACAAAATATTTACTGTCCCTGACATTCCATGTAGGGCAGCTTTGTATGGAAATCAATGTGATGGCTGTGTTTTGGGAAAAAATTAATTATGAATAATAATGCATATTAATGGCAACTTCGATGGGTCTTCTTTCCAAAGGAGGCACCCATATTAAAATTGTGGGTTTCTGTGGAATACTCAGATACTCCTGAAAATGAGTGAATTTCTCCTAGATTCCTACATTGCAGGTTGGAGCTGTGGGCAAGACTATTGACACTCAATTAATGTGGTATTTTCAGCATGGGGGGAAATAACTACTCTGTCAGTCCACAGAGAGTTAAACTACTAGAAAATTCAGTACTTGAACACTGTATTTCTCAAGGTATTTTTTTTTTAATTTCCCTGCAGCTTTTCTGTTTCACAGGCACAACCAAAGAGGAGGGCTCAGAGAAGTCCTCTGGGACTTGTCTTGTTTATTTTGTTGGTGACAGACCAGGACAGAAGGAAGAGAAAGTACATTGGGAGCTGGCTGAGGACACCAGCCCTGTGGGGGTCAGGGTTATCCTGTAATTAGTGGTTAAAGACAAATAGAACCAAGTTCAATTGCTGCCAAGTTTCTCACTTTCAAATCAGAGCAAGCTTTATGAAATGAAGTTTGAAAATTACCCAGGGATGTAGGAAAGGTTGAATAAATTACCATTTAAGAAAATCAAATGTGTGTTTGTGACAATGTGCTTTAGCACGGAAATAGAATAAATGCTGGTCTTACCTGAGTATCGTTCTAATTGGTCAACCCAAGGTTCAGTCTTGATTCCTACTCTAGATACTGTAACTATGCAACTAAGGAAGAATTTGGAGTACTCAGGGAGGTCAAGAGCAATTTAATGTTTAGTGATAACACTATCTGTAAAGAGAAGACAGGAGAGATCACCTTTATTTTTTCTTCTAGCAAAGGAGACTAGTTAATCATTGAACACATCTTCAAAAGTTATTTTTGCTATTTGTCCTTAGCTCACATTCATGGACGCCTCATATAGAACAGATGGCCATCCTTTGTCATCTTTGTGACTGTTGCTATGCGGACGTCATTGTTGTGGTGTCTTCTCTTTTTTGTTGTGGTTGTGGTGTCTTTTGTGTCAAACGATCTCACCATAAGTTTTCCACACTTTCATTGGCCTTCTACCTTCCCCAGAATGTTCTTTTCATAGATAGTGAGATAAAAGCATGACCTTAATTTCAGGGCAATGATATTTATTTCATATAATTGGCTTCCCAAACCAGGAAAGAGTAAATTTCTCCTCTTTCAAGCCACCAAGACACAGGGCTGTTAGTCTTACTTATATGTATTTTGGGGACTAAAAGTGGAGTGTTGCTATCACAAATAGCTAAAAATGTGGACATGCCTTTGGAATTCGATGATGGATAGAGACTAGAAGAATTTTGAGTCATGTTACTGACTGTAAAAAAAGTGTTCCCCCCACAGCTTTCCCCCAGATCCTGGATGCTTCCTCCCCCCAACTACCATGATCCAAATTCTACCTTGCAGGACTGGATAGGGCAGAGGTTGTACACTGGTGCATATGGGAGCTGGAAGCACAGAGAATCCAGGGTGGACGATACCTTCAGGACCAGAGGTGTGAGGGGCAATGCTGGGAGAGTAGAGGGTGAGTGGGTTGGAAAGGGGGAACTGATTACAAGGTTCCACATGTGACCTCCTCCCTGGGAGACAGATGGCAGAGAAGGGGGTGAAGGGAGACACCGGATAGGGCAAGATATGACAAAATAACAATCTATAAATTATCAAGGGCTCATGACGGAGGGGGGAGCTGGGAGGGAGGGGGAAAAAAAAGAGGACCTGATGCAAAGGGCTTAAGTGGAGAGCAAATGCTTTGAGAATGATTGGGGCAGGGAATGTGCGGATGTGCTTTATACAATTGATGTATGTATATGTATGGATTGTGATAAGAGTTGTATGAGCCCCTAATAAAATGTTTAAAAAAAGGGTTCCCCCAAAGGTGTAACACTGCCACATTCTTATACCCACTGATTTTGAGTCTATGCTGGCTGATAGGGATCCTATATAGGTTTTCCAAGACTGTAAATCTTCACAGGAGCAGACAACCTCATCTTTCTTCTTCGCAATCACTAGGGCTTGCAAATTACTCATATGGCAATAAATAACATAAAATAAATAAGCCTTAGTGCTGCTCCTGGGTAAGTATCTAGGACTACAAAGCCTACAGCTACAAGAACAACTGCCAGGCTATCTACTCCCATATATTGATAATCTCAGAAATATGATATAGAATCATGATGAGTGAGAAGAGACTCAATTACAGTGGATGGGAAAAATATGATTAAATGAAAGAGAAGCTTATTTGGACTTGGGGGTAGGCCATTGAGGGCAATTTTATGTATCCTTAGCCGAAAGTGTTCATGTTTTGAAACAGAGTCACACAAACAAAGAAGGAAAAGTGAAAATGAAATAGAAAATGTGATGGAGACACAAGTTCAGGAATCCTGGCAGACTCCGGAAGGCAGAACAGGAATGAAGTGCGTTGTCCTCTATAGACTCCAAAAGGCGTGCCCCACCCTTATTTTTCTGGCTTCCAGCAATGTTGGAGAATACATTTATAATCTTTTAAGTCATTGAGTTTGTTGTAATTGGATTCCAGAAACTTCAGGGAGCTAATTCCGTGTTCTGCACTTTGAAACCAAAACAGAAAGCTGTAATACAATGACAGCATGTGTTTAAATAACCTGGTTCTTCAAGTGATTACATTCAGAGCTACGCGGCTGTCACAAATATCGTGTGCCTGTTAATGTCACTAGCAGAAGTATAAACTACAGACAAGGAAGCGGATGTTCTGCTTTCTCCTCTAGCATTCAGAAAATAATATTGCACCCACGTTTTCTGCTTGAGTTGTAAAATGACACTGACCTGTTGAAATTTGTTTAAAGAAAGGAGGGTAAAAAGACCAAGAGTAAAATAAAAATTAGGCAGAGATGTGGTTTATCCTGGAAAACCCAAGTTTGTAACGATTGTGGTTGCTGCTTTCAGATTACCCAGGGACTTCCATGAAAGAGAAAAGAGCTCTTATAATTCTCTTTGGTTTAACCTTTTCCATGCAGAAGAAGCTCTAAGGAGACAGATTTGAGCTCCCTAAAGAACAAGCCTCAAATTCTGGAGAATCCGGTAGTTGATTGAGCTGATGCCAAGGTACTAAATTGTCTGCCACTTCAGTGGGTCACATGCTGAAGTGGTTACCTACTGGGGGGGTGTTTTCTGGGGGTCTCCTGCATGGAGGTTGGACAAGATGCTAGAGAGGCCTATTCAAATATGATTGTGTGATTTTACTTTTGAAGCATTCTCCACAGTGGCTGTACCATTTTGCATTTTCAATGGATGAGGACTCCAATTTCTTCACATCCCGTCTCCAAACTCTTGTTTTCCTTTTTTTTTAAAAAAAAAAACCCAACAACATTGCCATTCTAATGGGGATGAGGAGGTAGCTCATTGCGTGTCAACCCCATTTTAATAATAATTTTTTAATCAAATGGGAAGACTCAGTTTGACTAAACTTTGGCCGGTTCTGATCCCTAGTGTGCATGGTTTTCTCTTTGGAAAAGTCATAAACAGTCGTGTTCCTCATCATTCTAGAGTCCTTTGATACCGAACTTTGGAATTAGCCATTGTTCTTCATATTGTCTGTCCATGCTTTTTAAAGTACTTTATCGTTTTCTGTGTGATGCCGAAAGGGTTAGGAAACATGAAGACAACGATATATCAACATTTTGTCCAAGTCGATGACCTAAACCAATGTGCCCTTCGTTTTGTCAATGCTGCCTCATAGCAATCCCCCGGGGGTTTCTGAGACTGTAACTGTTTACAGGAGTGGAAAGCCCAGTGTTTCTCGCTCAGAGCTGCTGGTGGTTTCTACCTGCTGACAATGTGAACTGCAGTCCCACACAGCACCATAGCACCTCCAGAACTCCTTCAGTATCGGAAGCGGTATATAAATATGGATATATCATCTAGGGATATCTCTAATACCTTAAAATCAGCAAATGGGTTTCTTGGAATCTCCTCTTCCTTATTGGAATCTTGGCTCTGGGTGCTGAAAGTTTATATTCAACAGCTAAGTTGAAACTTTCCCTTGGCTAGCTCACACATATTTCAAATAACTCTTGCGCCCAGGATTTCTAACCCCAGCTGTGGTAACATTGCTGTTTGCTACCTTCGAGAAGGGCACCACCATCTGGTCAGTTCTGTAAATCAGAACATTTAGAAGAGTCAAGTGGGACCTCATTTCCCAGTCTCTAATCACTTTCTCACCCATATTAATAGAATAGTGTCCTAATTGGGCACCTGAATATAGGTGGACATTATATTTTTGACCCATGGTTCTGATTTTGTCATCCCACCAAGACATTCCTTTTGTGCCAATATGAAAGTTTCAACCATGGCCATGGGCTAGTAAGTCCTGTTTAGGCTAACTCTGCCAGTCTCTGCAACCTTCTTCCAATCACTCTATGAGGTAGTTAGTTTATTGTGCCAACCTGGCCGATAAACACATGTGGGGTTAATTTAAGGGCAGAGGGATAAACAGCTCAGTGGGCCTTGCCTTTCTAGTTCTCAGGTCCCTTGCTTTCTGATGGTTGGACTAGGGTGCACCTGCCTTAGCCAGTTCCCTGCTTTAGCTGGCAAGACTCACCTCCTGCAAGACATCCCCAAGGAGAAGCTTTATTAGTTGACCAGGCGTCCCACTTTTGGCAGGACAGTCCTGATTTTTAACAAGTTGTCCCACGTCCCGTGGTGATTTTAAAAAGTCCTGATTTTTTAAAAGAATGCATGACAAGCTAGAGTATACGGTTTTTGGCTGCCATGTGGCTATTTCACCAGGATATGAGTTTTATTAATGGTGTCCCACTGGTGTCTCATTTTACCAATGTTAAAATCTGGTCACCTGCTGGAGCATCTGTGTGGAGACCCCTGCCAGTGCTGACATGCTTACATGTTCACTGATTCAGCTTTCCTCCTGCAGTTGGCGTCATTGCGTGTGTTTTGTGAGATGGAGGAGGACTTTATGGATTGGTGTTGGATCTATGGGTTAATGTTGGACTTGTGGGCTTGGACAGCACTGGGTTGGGATGTTTTCTTGAGGTGCACTCAACCTTTATATAAAACTCTCTTATACATGAGTTTCTGTGGATTTGTTTCTCTAAGGTGCCCAGACTGACAACCTCTACATTAACCTCTGTGCCCAGCCATGCTGGCCTTTGTTTAGCACTTGAACATAACTTGTTCATTGAGCTCCTTCTTCCCGCTGACTAGAAGACGCTTTCTACCCTCGATTCCTCTCGGTCAACCCTTTCTCATCTTCAGGTTTCACCTCAACCAAAAATCTCAAAGGAGCCTTTTCTCAATGATATCTCATTTGCTCCTCAAATAGCTGGGTGGCACAACTCATTTGCATTCGATTGCAATCCTTAAGGTTGGTGGTTTGAACCCACCTAGCTATGCCCCAGAAGAAAACTCTTGCTATCTGCTTCCATAACAGTTCCCCGTTCACTGCCATTGAGTCAATACGGACTCACAGTGGCCCCACAGGACAGGGTGGAGCTGCTGTGAGTTCCCGGTGACTGACTCTTTAGAGCCAAGAAAATCACGGACCAGTTCTACTTGTAACACACAGAGCTGTCATGAGCTGGAGTCGACTTGATTGCAGCAGGTTTCTAAAGCAAATCTAAGGTCATCAGTTCTCAACCACTGACCACTTGGTGGGAAAAGATGAGGCTCTCACAAAACCCACAAGGGCAGTTCTACTCTGTCCTATTGGGTTGCTCGGAGTCATAATTAACTGGATAGCAGTGAGTTTTATTTTGTTTTTACATTAATATGTCATTCTCATCCACAGTACTTCAGAAATTTACATGTGTTATACTTGTTTGGGAGACAGTTGAATTAATGTTTCCTCTACTAGGTAGTGAATTTCTTGAGCAAAGAAATCCTACCTGATTTTGCTCACATTTATATTCTTGTCATGTATGTATTTCCCCATGCTTTTTCATGTCACTTTCATACTCCTTGCATACTACATAGCACATTGTATAAGCCTAATATTTGTTTGAGGAATGAGTGCAGGGATAATTGAATATTGGGCTGTCTTCCCTTGTCATATATTTGTTCTTTTCTTTAAAGTCTAAAGATGTATTTCTTTTAACAGAGAATCAGGCAACGAATTCTTTTAACAGTGACCATGGAAACAAACCCAGAGCTGGGTTTCCAATTAATGTGAAATCATCTGACTTTAGAAATGAATGTAATCTTCATTCTCTTTGCTCATAAAATAATTTTAAAAGCTATTTTTAAAACTGTATGTATGCATTTTTAATATCAAATTAAATACAAAAGACCTTGATTCTCTTATAAAGAAGGACACAATACTGGTCACTTCCATTTATAGGATGTTGAAGACCTTGTAAACATCGATCGATATTTATAAGAAGCAGAAGAATGGTTGCTTTTGGAGCTGGAGGGTGGACTTGGTAGGAAAGAATCATGAGGAAGTCTTTGGGGATGTGGGAAACAGTCTCTGTCATAATCTACAAAATGACTATCGAGGAGGCTGCCTGTGCTTGCCTTCCGCTAGCGGGACACTTTCCAAAACAAAAGCCAAAGCCCAGACCCAAACCCCAACCCCTGCTCCGATGGTGCTTCCGCACTGAAGCTGCTCGGGGGCAGGAAGCTGTGGTTGTTTGCATCCACAAAGACTGCAACCTCCGGAACTTAGGCAGGCAGTGCTGGTCTGTCTCCCGGGGTCCCTGTGAGTTGGAATAGACTCAATTATTATTTCTTTTAGACTTGCTTGTCCACATCACTATGTTCAAGTTACGTGTAGTTGTAAAAAAGTAACCAATAAGAGGGAAAGGAGTCCTGGCGGGCTAGTAAGTTATGCCGTGGCCTGCTCACGGCAAGGTCTCCTGGGGGGAAAGAGGAGGCTTTCTGCCCTTGTAAAGATTTGCCGCCTTGGAAACCAACAGAGGAAGTTCTGCCCCGTGTTGTTGCAGTTGTTGATGATGTGAGGTGCCATCGAATCGGCTCTTTTGGAATGACACGCTGCTCAGTCCTGCAGCAGCCTCAGCCTCGTTCCTATGTTGGAGCCTACCGTGGGAGCCATGATGTGATGTCAGTAATCTCCTTCAGGTATTTCCTCTTTCGCTGCCCCTCTGCTTCACCAAACAAGACATCCTTCTCCAGGGACTGGTTTCTCCTGGCATGTCCACCACTTGTCTATCAGTTTGTCGCAGTGTGGTGGCCTGTGTGTGGCTGTGATGTGCTGGAAGTGTTAGTCAGATAGGCAGGGATGGGATGTCCATTGACACATGCCCAACAGAGCCAAGTAGAGAACAAAGGCCTAGGTTTGCCCGCTGGGCGTTAGGCCTGGATCAGCCCACCTGGGCCAGGTGTTTGCAATTCAGCCAATGGAATCGACCTGGGGTCGTTCACCACGCCTCCCCCGGGAATCCTTGAAAAGGCAGGAATCGAGAGGGAGAGGGGTCTTTTTTCGGAGGAAAACTTGGGAGAGAGATCTTTGCGTGACCCTGAGCAGTCTCTGCCAGGCTGCATGGTCGAAAGGAATCCTATGGGTGCCGTGTAAAACCTGAAGCTTCTTTTAACTCTCATTAAATTCACTTGGATCACGAGCCAGGCTTTGGCGTGAATTCTTTCTCATGCGGAGCCAAGGACCAAGGTGTAAATCTAGCCCGGAGAGAGAGACCTTACGGAAGCTGTGCCGCTGGTATTTCAAATGCCAGCAGGGTCACCCAAAGTGAACAGGTGTCAGGGAGCTTCCAGATGAAGAGCAGACAATGAAGAAAGACATGGCTCACCACTTCAGCGGAAGCAGCTGCTGGGAAGCTTATACCGAGCTTCAAAACCTTGTTCTGTTCTATAGGATCATTATCCATCAGAATCAATTTGATGGCAGTGGATTCAGGAGAAGCAATTGTAGAGTCGCAGTAGCAGAGGACTAGGGTGAACCAGACCCAGTCATGGTCATTTTAATTGCCTCATATTGTTGCTGCTGTTCTTGTGGTTATAATGTCTTTGATTATGGGCCCTCCCCCAACCTTCCATCACCTATTTCTCTGTCTTTAAAAACACTTCCTTTCAGAAAAGCAACTTGGACTCTGTGTGTTTTGCACAAAGTAATTTGTAACACTGAACTAGATTTATGCCTCGAGGAATTAATGAAATATTTGGGGGTTTTATGATATCAAGGAGGCAAATTTCAAGGAACTAACGTTCCCTTCAGACCTTGAATACGGCAAACCCCTAAATATACCCAGTACTCTGAACAGACCAGAAGCAAGAGTGCAGCTTTTAGAACCACCAACCCTCACACACAACCGGCTTGGGAGGAAGGCTGATGTTCAGGGTTATGTCCCTGTGCAAGGAACTTCATCATCGTGCTGGCAGTAGAAATCAGCGGCATCACCAGCCTCGATATTGCTGATTGTGAGAATGAATTTTCTTCCAGACTGTAGTCCAGTGAACCGGGATGGCACTCCAGGGTAATTGTTTTCTGCATCATAGATGAGAATCTTAGGAGGCTGACCTGTTTTCTTCTGATGCCAGGTTACGTAATCACTAGCATCCTTCTCTGTTTCGCAGTGGGTGGAGACGCTCTCTCTTAGAGACACGGAGAGGAAAGGTGGAGACTGGGTCATCACAATGACTGTTGGCAGCTCCTGCATGGCCACGATCTCGACAACCAGGTTCTCACACAGCGCAGGATGAGAGGGCAGGGGAGAGAGCAGGAGAGAGAGCTAAAAGCCATTTTCTTTTGTTAGATGGGTGTTCATCTGTTAGCTTATTATTAGTGTTGCTTATTTTTCATTTTATTTTTTGGTGAGTTATAGTTTGCTCAAGGTTTAGTCCTTCTAGCATTATTCAAATTGTGGGTCCTGGCAACTCATTTGGCATTTAACCTTGATGAAGTCTTTCTTGCTTCCCAAACCAGAAAAAGCTCCACTGGGCTTTTTTTCCCCATTGGGAGAGCATTGAAATGCTCGCTCTGAGTTAGTGCACCCAGTGGCATTGCCTGGGAAGGTTCTCTCTGGTACCAGTGAATTTTTTTCATAAAGGCAGTTTTCCTTGAACCGTGTGTGTGTGTGTGTGTGTGTGTGTGTGTGTGTGTGTGTGATGACTGATTTAAGAGAACAGCGTGCAGCTGTGAAATTTTGTTTCCTGCTCAGGTAAAAGCCCACAGAAACTTGTGATGTGTAACACACTGTACAAGGTCAGCACCATGAGAAATACTCAAGTGTACGAGTGGTTTTCTCGTTTCAAAGATGGTGAATGTTGATTGATGACAAGCCTCATTCTGGACGTCCATTAACTTCCCAAACAGACAAAAATGTGGACAAAATTTGTGCCCTTGTGCTTGAAGACTGATGACGGACCATTGAAGAGATGGGGAACTTATTTGGACTATCTTGACTCTTGGTTCAATGAATTAAAAAATATTACTAAAAGATCATTTTACTGGGGGCTCCTACAGCTCTTATAACAATCCATACACCAATTGTATCAGACGTACCTTCTTTACTTAAGAATGAAGAGATGAATGGAATAGCCAGTGTTTGCCCTTTTTGTCTTGGGCACAAACCCTAGGAGATGTCCTCATTACCATCATTGCTCTTTCTAGGCAAGGGGATGCAAAGCCAAGGAGTTGGGGTCCTAGGTCCTTTGGGGCCAGCTATTGTTGGGGAAAAAGCTAGTTTCAGCAACTCACAGGGGTCATTCTATCAAGTGCTATAGAATCAAGTCGGCATTGACTCGACGGCAGTGAGTGTTGGGTTTGTCACCAACAAGTATGGGCAGGCTCAGTCCCAGGTCTCTGTTGCTTTCCAGATGGCAGGCGAGTGCACCTTCAGGGTGCAGAGGATGACACACTGTGGCACATCTGCATGGACACTGTTGACTGCGTTTTGCTCCAGTGCAGGCACATGATCACCTGTACCAAGCATGGCATTATATGATGCGTGCCATGCACGTGTTCAAGTCCGGAGGCCTGGGAGTGCACCCAAACACTCCTGTGCACAAGGATTGGAGACCCACTGTTCAGAAATATAAGCGAGCCTAGACATTATTTATACTAGTTTGTATGGATGAGATTTCTCTTAAGTTGTGGAGACATTGGTCACACACCCCAAGCACATCTGTTGGTGAATAAGCTTTGTTGCCTGGGGTCTGTAGCACTTAAAACTCACCCCTGAAGGATCGGCCATCTCCAACCTGTCAGCATCAGTTCCTGCCCTTCTTATTTCCCTTTCACCTGTTTGTAACTGACCCCACTTAGAGTGGCTGCCATGGTGTGCGATGAGCAGAGGGCCCAGTGAATGTCCACTGCATGGCTTGTGTATATAGTAAATACTAACACTTGATGAATGTAAATATCCATTGTTGCTATTCCCGCATTTAATCTTTAAAAGAAAATAATTTTATTGGAGGCTCATACGACTCTTATCACAATCCATACATACATCAATTGTATAAAGCACTTTTTACATTCATTTCCCTCATCATTCTCAAAACATTTGCTCTTCACGTGAGGTAGTTAGTTTATTGTACCAACCTAGCCTATAAACATATGTGGGGTTTATTGAAAGGCAGAGGGATAAATGGCTCAGCGAGGCTCTCCTTTGTAGTTCTCTGGTCTCTTGCTTTATGATGGTCACACCAGGGTGCAGCTGCTTTAGCAGTTCTCTGCTTCAGCTTGCAAGGCTCACTTCCTGCAAGACATCCCCAAGGACAAGCCACATGGACCTACCCCAATGCAGCCTGGGGTGCTGGAGCAGCCATGTGGAAACCCCTGCCAGCACTGAGATGCTTATACATTCACTAACTCGGCTTTCCTCCTGCAGTCGGCATCATTGCCTCTGTTTTGTGAGATAGAGGACTTTGTGGACTGGCGTTGGACATATGGGTTAATGGGTTGATGTTGGACTTGTGACCTGGGCAGCACTGCATTGGGATGTTTTCTTTTTTTTAAATTTTATATAATTTTATATATACATTTATACAGATAGATAGATAACTCAAGAAATGAACAGTTAAATTATATACAGATAGATATATAATACAAGAAATGAACGGATAAATTATAAAGCAGTACAAATGGCTCAGTGCAGCTCACTTCCTTGAGAGAGTTGTGAGACACTGGCAGTCCTTCAAGTCTTGAGGGCCACCAGGTAGTCCTCTGTAGAGAGATTCAGGCTATCCCAGCACAGGCAGCAAACAGCAAGGCAGGTCACAACAATCAGTCCCCAGCTCAAGAGATGTAAATTCCAATTATGTGGTGAAGCGGGTCTTGAAGAAATCTCAAATTACAGGGATACCGTCCACAGGTTAGGTGTCCCACAGGCAGTGTAGCTTGTAAATTGAGGGACAGATCAAGCAAGGCAGCCTCACACTGGTCTGATGATCAAAGAGCACGAGACAAGAAAGGCGAGGCTCCCTGAGCCATTTATCTCTCCACCCTTCAACTAATCCTACATGTGTTTATCGGCCAGGCTGGCACAATAAACTGTCTCAATTGTTGAGTATTACACTTCCTTTACTCTTTTAAAAAAAACAATTTATTAGGGGTTCATACAACTCTTATCACAGTCCATACATATACATACATCAATTCTATAAAGCACATCTGTACATTCTTTGCCCTAATCATTTTCTTTATTTTTCCCTCTACTTTTAAGAGAAAGACTAAATGTTTAGCAAGGTACAAACCAATAACTTTTAAAATGCTGGTCTGTGTTTCATTTCACCCACATTTAAAATACTTGGATCTATTTTCTTGTCCCTTCTTCAGTCATGATTCAATTGAGTAACTTAATTCAAAGCCCTCCCTACTCATTGTGGTTATTAGGCTCCTTAAAAGCAGTTCTAACTCATAGCAACTCTGCTACACCAGATCAGAGCACCGCCCCACCCTCACAACTGTTACACTCTGGCCCATTGCTGCAGCCTCTCTGTCGATCCATTATCTTGAGGAAATTGGAAAATACACTTTCAAATTCTAATGGATCATAGACTTCCTGGAGATTGGATGAACCCGTGAATATGGTGTTTTGAGATGATCTTGATCTACTGGGCAGGTTTAAATGACTTCATCTGGCATTTTGACTTATGGTTTAAAGAGGACCTGGGGAATATTGGGGAATTTTAGTGGGCTTTATTCATTGAGGTCTACTTTCTTGTAGCCTAATTGATTAATTAATCAATTAATACATCCTTAATTAATACATACTTAAATTAGTATGTGTTGCTGTTGTTAAAAATGGGGTATTTGATTGGAAAATAGATTGTTGCAAATGCAGTTTGGTTCATCTTTAGCACCCTACCATTTGATCTCTCTTATGATCTATTTAAATTTGTTCTAGTTTGCATTGGGATGTTTTCTTAATGTGCACTTACCCTTTATATAAAACTCTCTCTTACACATAAGTTTCTGTGGATTTGTTTCTCTAAAGTACCCAGACTAATACACCATGAAAGCCCTTGGCATCAGCTCCTCATTTTCCCCCTCCCTCCCTGCTCCCCACTCCCTCATGGACCCTTGATAATTTATAAATTATTATTTTTCATATATTATGCTGTCTGATGACTCCCTTTACACACTTTTCTGTTGTCCATTCCCCAGGGAGGACGTTATATGTAGATCCCTGTAATTGGTTCCCCCTTTCTCTCTCACCCTCCCTCCACCCTCCTGGTATTGCCACTGTCACCACTGGCCCTGAAGGAATCATCCGCCCTGGATTCTATGCGTTTCCAGTTCCTATGTGTACCAGTGTACATCCTCTAGTCCAGCCAGATTTGTAAGGTAGAATTGGGATCATGATTTTTTTTTGTGGGGGAGGGGAGGTAGCATGTAAGAACTAGAGGAAAGTTGTATGTTTCATCATTTTTACACTGCACCCTGACTGGCTTGTCTTCTCCCCCCTACCCTTCTGTAAGGGATGTCCAGTTGCCTACAGATTGGCTTTGGGTTTCCATTCTGCACCCCCCCCCTCATTCACAATGATAGGAGTTTTTGTTTATTGATGCCTGATACCTCATCCCTTTGACACCTCCTGATCACACAAGTTGGTGTGCTTCTTCCGTGTGGGCATTGTTGCTTCTGAGCTAGATGGCTGCTTGTTTATCTTCAAGCCTTTAAGACCCCAGATGCTATATCTTTTGATAGACTGGTACTATCAGCTTTCTTCACCACATTTGCTTATGTACCTATTTGTCTTCAGCAAATGTATCGGGGAGGTAAGCACACATGATATGACTTTTTTGTTCTTTGATACCCGATAACTGATCCCTTTAGCACCTCGTGATCACACAGGCTGGTGTGCTTCTTTCATGTGGGGCTTGTTGCTTCTGGGCTAGATGGCTGCTTGTTTACCTTCAAGCCCTTTAGACCCCAGACACTATGTCTTTTGATAGTTGGGCACCATTAACTTTCTTCACCACATTTGCTTATGCACCCACTCTGTCTTCAGTGATTGTGTTGGGAAGGTGAGCATCATAGAATGCCAGTTTAACAGAACAAAGTATTCTTGTATTGAGAGAATACTTGAGTGGAGGCCCAATGTCCATCCACTAACTTAATACTAAATCTATAAATATATACACACAAATCTATTTCCTCAACCTCATATATAAATATATTCACATATGTACATGCCTTTATTTAGACCTCTATAAATGCCCTTTGCTTCCTAGATTTTTCCTCTACTTCCCTTTCCTTTCCTTTTTTCCCACTATCATGTGCAGCCTTCCTTTGGGTTTTAGTAATTCCTCTTGGTTAAATTACCATTGATCATGCCCTACCAGGCCCCCTACACCCTCCTCACCACCTATTTGGATCACTTGCTGTTCCCTTGTCCCTGGGTTTGTTAACACCACTTCCTTTCCCCCCACCTTCCCCTCTCCCATACCCCCCGGAAGTGTCAGTCCTGTTGTTTTCTCCTCCAGATTGTTCATTCTTATTTAGACAGACCTGCAGAGATAAAAACATGCACAAAAACAAGACAGAGCAAAACCAAGCAACAAAAGAAAACAAAGCAAAAATCCAATGACAACAAAAACAAAAAACCCACAATACAACAACAACAAAGAAGAAAAACTTTTAGTTAGTTCAATGACTGTTTGTTGGCCTTTAGGAGTGTTTTCCAGTTGAGTCTGATGGGGTGCCAAGCCCTGGCCCCAAAGCCTATTTTTGGTATTCCCTGGGGACTTCGTTGCTCTGTTCCCTTTGCTATTTTGTTGTACACTCTCAATGTTTTGCCTCAGTGTGGTGGGATCAGTCACATTTAATCTTAATTGGGAACAAATGACATTCTGTAGACCAGTGGTTCTCAACCTTCCTAAATGGCTTAAATAGGAAATGGGATGCATAAAGATTGATATAATAGACATTAGTGAATTGTATTGACTGGTATTGGTCATTTTGAATCAGAAAATCACATGCTGTACTATACTGAGAATGATACATTCAAGAAGAAGGGCCTTGCATTCATTATCAAAAAGGACATTTCATGATCTATTTTGAAGTACAGTGCAGTCTGTGATAGGATTATATCTATCCACCTTCAAGGAATTCCAGTAATACAAGTATTATTCAAATTTATGCACTAATCACAAAAGTTAGTGATGAAGAAATTGAAGAATTATACCAACACCTTCAGTTGGAAATTGACCAAACTTGCAGTCAAGAGACATTTATAATTATTGATGATTGGAATGCAAAGATGGAGACAAAGAGGAAGGGTGAGTAGTTGGAAAATACTGTCTTAGCGATAGAAACAAAACTGGAGGAAAATGATATAATTTTGCAAGATCAATAACTTGTTCCTAGCAAATACCTTTTTCAACAACACGAACAGTGACTATGGCTGCCTCTAGATGGAATACAGAGAGTAAAAACAAACAAACACACAACTACATCTCTGGGAAGAGACAATGGAGAAACTCAATATCAGGAGCTAAAATGAGGCCATAACACTCATTGACATTGAGTCCAGTGCAACTCATAACAATCATATATGATAGAGTAGCACTGTCACTGTGGGTTTCTTAGACTGTTAATCTTTACAAAAGCAAAATGTTTTATCTTTCTCCCATGGAGTTGCTTATGTATTCAAACTTTGACCTGTGGTTATCAGTCACTATGCTACCAAGTCCCCTGTTGAAGGGATCATAGGAGGAAAAAACTGATATCCATAAGCAGCTAACTGTTTCAGAGACAGCATCCTTAAACAGAAAGCAGAAAAAGGTTCTTGTTGTTCTGATTTCCTTAGTATTCTTTCACACCATTGCTAACTCGCTTTTAAACATCCCTGCTCAGACTACATTCTCTTGAGCTCACTATTACAACTCACACAATAATGGTGTGTCCTGTTGAACAGAAATAGAGAGTCCAGCTTTAACGTACAATGTCCTTGGTGCTCCACATGGCTAAGGACAGTCTGACCTCTTCCCTCTCCTTCCAAAATATTCTGGAAGGAGCTAGACCATTCCATCTGAAGAAGTAGGCAGACCTGTTGTTGTTGAGGCCATTGAGCCAGTTCTGACTTATATTTTAGCCCATTGTTGCAGTCACTGCACCAATCCACCTTGTGGGGGGTCTTCTACTCTTATATTGCCCCTCTGCTTTACCAACCATGATGTCCTTTTCTAGCGATTGATCTCTCCCAATCTCATATACAAAGTACACGAGACAAAGAAGTCTCATCATCCTTACTTCAAAGGAACATTCTGGCTGTACTCCTTCCAAGGGAGATTTGTTTGTCTTGGGAAGCCCAGTCCCCATGATTTTCAACCAAAGTTAAAATTAGAAGGTATGAGTTATATTTATCCTGTCACAGAAGCACTACATTCTTCTGACTACTGGCTCACCCTATCTCTCTAGCAGAAACGGGCTATGTTTTCCATCCTTATATTTAGTATCCAAATGGAATGATAATGCCTCTCCTTTATGCTTAAATGTAGCACGCTTTCCTTCAAGAACTCACTGAAGTTCTTTGATTTAAAGTTCCAGTTAATACATATCTTCTCTCTTCTGAGTTCCTATGTTAGCGATTTTCTACATCTTTAATCAATAATTTTAATAACCATTTTTGGGTGTTATGACATATTGTAGTTTTTTTATAAATAAGTTAAAAATAGAGTACAGTGGGATCCTTGTTTCCTTTACCTAGTTTTCCTAATTGGTAATATCTTGCAGATTTTGAAAAAGAGGTAATATCTGGAATACCATATGCTAGCGTTGATATAATCACCCATATTATTATCTGAGGACGTTTATATGTATGGATGTGTGTACACTTAGTTCTATTCTATTTTATCTAACCTGTAGGCCCATGTAACCACTATCATATTCAACAAGTGGAACAGTTCCATCACTTTAAAGGTCTTCCTTATGCCTTTTTATACCAGATCTATCACACTCCCAATCTTGTCCTTAACTCTTAGAATCACTGGTCTGGTCTCTAATTCTATGATTTTGCCATTTCAATAATGATATAGAAATAGAATCATACACTATTTAACCTTTTTGAGATTGGATCTTTTTTCCCTTAGCATAATTCCCCTGTCATTCTTTCAAGTTTTTGCAAATTAACTGTATATAGTTCATTTCATATTATTGAGGAATATTTCATGGTAAGGATGTACCACACTTTGGATTCACCTATTGAAAGCCATGTGGCTTGATCCCACGTTTGATAAATATATTAGGTACTATGAACATTATATGTAGGTTCTTGAGTCAAAATAAGTCCATTTATCTGGGATAAATGTCCAAGGGTGGAGTGGTTGGGTCAAAGGTAATTACACATTTTCTTTAATAAGAAGCTGTCAAATTGTATTGCAGAATGATCATGTTTTTATCTGCACATCAGTAATACTCATATTTGAAAGAGAGACTTTTCTCTGCATATTTTCCAAAATTTCACGAAAAACGTGTAGCTATTCTACGATTTGTGAAGTGGTATCTTGTGGTGGTCTTAATTTGCATTTCACTAGCATACCTCTCAGGTGGGAGACAATTAAAACTTCAGCGACCAACAAAAAGATTGGAGATTTGAGTCTTCCATGAGGCAACTTGGAGGACAGCCCTGGTAATTTAGTTCCAAAATATCAAGCTATTGAAAACCATATGTAGCGCAGAAACAGAGTAAACCATGAGTCAGAATCAACTGCACCTCATGTGGTGTATAAAGACTCCTGACTCTCTAGGACCCTATAGGACAAAGTAGAACTGCCCCATTGCGTTTTCAATGCTATAATCTTTATGAAAGTAGATTGCCTCATTTTTCTCCTGCTGAGTAAATGAGGGATACAAACAACAAATTTTTCAATTAGCAGCTTAACGATTCACCACTGTGCCCTTTTTAATGACTATTTACTGCCCTCGTTGATTCCGATTCACAGCAACCAGGAATCTACTCAACAGCAGAGATTATGACAGAGCAGAGCTGCTCTCTTGGGTTTCTGAGACTGTAAATATTTACAGAAACAGTCTGCCTCATCTTTTTCCTAAGGAGTGATTGGTGGATTTGAACAACTGGCCTTTCGTTAGTAGCCCAATACTTAATCCATTGCACTACCAGGGTTCCTTTTCAAATGGTATGTTAACAGGGCTCCCTAGAGAAACAAAACCAGGACACTAATAATTATATATATTTATATGGATAGATACACATATAACATAAAAAATAAACAGTTAATTAATTTATAAAGCAGTACAAATGGCTCAGTGCAACTCACTCCCATGAGATAGCTGTGTGACACTGGCAGTCCTTGAAGTCTTGAGGGCCACCAGGTAATCCTCTGTAGAGCAATTCAGGTTATCCAGGTACAGGAAGCAAACAGCAAGGCAGGTCATCAACAGTCAGCCAGATGACAGGGTCCGACAGTCCTCAGCTCAAGAGATGCATACTCTAGTAGCATGGTGAAGCAGGTCTTGAAGGAACCTCTAACTGCAGCAACACAGTCCATGGCTTAGGTGTCCCACAGGTACTGTAGGTTGCAAATGGAGGCAGAGAACAAGCAAGGCAGCCGCACACTGGTCCGATGATCAAAGAGCAAGAGACAAGAAAGGCGAGGCTCACCAAGCGATTTATCTATCCATCCTTCAATTAATCTCACATGTGTTCATTGGCGATGCTGGCACGATAAACCTACCTATCACAAATGGCTAGTGAGGATGGAGAGGAGCACTAGCAGCTCTGTGGTTAAGCTCCTAGCTGCTAATTGAAAGTTAGGCAGTTAGGCACCACCAGCTGCACTGCGGGAGAAAGACGAGGCATTTTGCTTCCATAAAGATTGGCAGTTTTGAGAACCTAATGGGACAGTTTCATCCTGTCTCAAAGGGTCACTTGAAGGCAGTAGTTTTAGTTTTAGTGAGGTTGTATATTTTCTCATTTACCTATTTGCTTTTTCAATGACTAAGAATTGACTAGAAGGCAACAGGTTTTTATTCTTTTTGATCACATGTCCATATATATCTTTTGCCCACTTTCTAACTGGATTCTTTATTTTTGGTCTGGGGGGCTGGCCCCAATACCACCAACTAAGTGAATACCTGCTCCTCCCTCCAGAAAAATTTATTTCAAAGGACGGCATTCAATCTGTAGCTCCGGGAGAGGGACATATCTGATCAGAGCATATGGGTGCAGTAGAAAAGGGAGGAGGAGAGAGTGGAGCACATCCTAGCCCACTGGGCTGTGAGGACGATGTTCCCAATTCGAGCAGCCAGTCCACAGAGAGGACCACATGGCCGGCCCCACTATGAGGCATGGCGACCCTCACTGACTCATAGCCCTACAGGGGACAGCACCTGACACACAGTGTGGGAATTGTACCCTATCTGATCCCACCACATGGAGGCAAAACAGTACGGAGTGCAACAGAATAGCAAGGGAATGGAGTGGCGAGGTTCCCAGGGAATGCTGAAGGTGAACTTTGGAGCCAGGGCATGGTGCCCCAACAGACTGGACTGAATAACACTCCTAAAGGCCAACAAACATTCCTTGAACTAACTACAAGCTTTTCTTTCGTGTTGTTTTTTTTGTCATTGGTTTGTTGTTGTTGTATATTGTTGCTTGGTTTTGCCCTGTGTTGTTTTTGTGCATGTTATTATCTCTGCTGGTCTGTCTAAATAAGATAGGCTGGATGAACAATCTGGAGGAGAAAACAACGGGACCACCTGTTCTGGTGAGACATAGGAGAAGGGGAGGTAGGAGGAAAGGTAGTGGTGTTAACAAACCCAGGGACAAGGGACCAACAAATGATCCAAAATCGGTGGTGAGGAGGGTGTGAGAGGCCTGATAGGGCATGATCAAGGGTAATGAAACCAAGAGGAATTGCTTAAATGCTGGTGGGGACTGAGCATGTTAGTGGGACAGGAGGAAAGTCAAAGGAAATAGATGAAAGAGCTGGGAGGCAAAGGGCATTTATAGAGATCTAGATAAAGACATGTACATATGCAAGTATATTTATATCTGAGGATGGAGAAATAGATCTATGTGCATATATTTATAGGTTTAGTGTTAAGGTAGCAGAAGGACTTTGGGCCTCCACTCAAGTACTGTCTCAATTCAAGAATACTTTCTTCAATTAAATTGGCATTCTATGATGCTCATCTTCTCGACACAACTGCTGAAGTTAAAACGGTTGAATAAGCAAATGTATTGAAGAAAGCTCACATTGCCCGACTATCAAAAGATATAGTGTCTAGGGTCTTAAAAGCTTGAAGGTAAGCAAGCAGTCATCTAGCTCAGAAGCAACAAAGACCACATGAAAGAAGGACACCAGCCTGTGTGATCAAGAGGTGCCAAAGGGATTCGTTATCAGGCATCAGAGAACAAAAAATCATATCATTGTGTGCTCACCTCCATGATACGATTGCAGAAGACAAATGGGTAAATAAGCAAATGTGGCGAAGAAAGATGATGGTGCCCGGCTATCAAAAGATAAAGAATCTGAGTCTTAAAGGCTTGAAGGTAAACAAGCGGCCATCTAGCTCAGAAGCAACAAAGCCCAAATGAAATAAGCACACCAGCCTGTGCGATCATGAGGTGTCAAAGGGATCAGGTATCAGGCATCATCAGAACAAAAAATTTTACCATAGTGAATGAGGAGGGGAGTGCAAAGTGGAGACCCAAAGCCCATTTGTAAGCCACTGGACATCCTCTTACCAAAAGTTTTTGAGGAGGAGATGAGCCAGTCAGGGTGCAGTGTAGCAACGATGAAACATACAAATTTCCTTTAATTCCTAAATGCTTCCTCCCCCCACCCCACTATCATGATCCCAATTCTACCTTGCAAGTCTGGCTGGACCAGAGGATGTACACTGCTACAGATAGGAACTGGAAACACAGGGAATCCAGGGAGGATGATCCCTTCAGGATCAGTGGTGTGAGTGGCGATATTGGGAGGGTCGGTTGGAAAAGGGGAACTGATTACAAGGATCTACATGTGACCTCCTCCATGGGGGATGGACAACAGAAAAGTGGGTGAGGGGACATGTCGGACAGGGCAAGATATGACAAAATAATAATTTATAAATTATCAAGGGTTCATGAGGGAGGAGGAAGCAGGGAGGGAGGAGAAAAGTGAGAACCTGATGCGAGGGGCTTAAGTGGAGAGCAAATGTTTTGAGAATGATGAGGGCAATGAATGTACAAATATGCTTTGCACAATTGATGTGTGTATGGATTGTGATAAGAGTTTTATGAGCCCCCAATAAAATTTCTCTGAGTGTGCTTCCAATCTTTGTATCCTTTTCATAGAATCTTTCACACAGGAAATGTTTACATTTTAAAATGAAATCTGATTTATTAATACAATTGCTTTATGAATTGCTCCCACAGAGCAGCGAGTGGTTTCCCACTGCAGACTTTTTGGTTAGTAGAACAATATGTAACCGATTATGCTACCAAGGTTCCTTAGAAAGACTATATAAACAAGCAATTCCACCCTAGATATACCCAAAAGATTGGAACAAAGGACTTAAACAAGTGCACATACACACGTGTTCATGTTACAATATATGAAAAGTAGTACTATTCATAATTCACTATTTAATATAAAAGTCACAATAGCAATATTCAAAAGTGGAAACGGCCCAAATGTCCATAAACAGGAGAATTGGTATACAAAATGTGGTATACCCATACAATGGAATAGTCTTCAGCCATAAAAAAGAGAATAAAGTATTGTTGGAGAAAACTATAGTCAGAGGAGCCTCCAAAACCTTATGTTATGTGAAAAAAGCCAGACACAAAGGTCAAATATTGTATTATTTAATTTATATGAAATACCCAGACTATCACAAATTTTGAAGGTGTTTGTTAGGCTGGGTTGATTAGAGAATGAAATCCAGTGATATTTATATATGTATAAGAACCAGTTTTTTATTAAGAAATAATTAAATCTCAAGAAAACATCCAAGCCCAGTCCAACACAAGCCCACAGATCCAATAGCAGTCCGTAAGTCCCTCTCCAGGCTAACGTTGTCACCTGCAATGATGCAGAATGCAGGAAGATCACAGGCCAGTGGGTACAGAGTTGTGTGGATTCAAGGTCAGTGGAAACATGGCAGGGCTTTGGCAGCTTCATGGTTAATGGCAGAGAGAGAGGGGGGACGGTCCAGGGTCCTCCTTATGAGAAGGACAACTCCCTGGAAGCAACAGCAAGCTGTGATTTGATTGACAGATTTGACTCCACCCCTAGTCGGGAGCGTCTAGCTGACCTAAAATCATTCAACCATCACAAGGGGCCTTATGAAGATACAGATTCCATTATCTTTAATTACAGATTACTAAAAATGTTTTTGAAACCCCTTCATACAGGTTACCAGATGTTGGAGAAGAGGGAAGCAAGCAGAAAGTGTTCAATGGGTAGGAGGTTTACTTTGGATTGGTAGAAATGTTTTAAAGTTAGATAGATGTGGTGGATGTTTAACATTGAATGCATTGAATGCCATTGAATTATTTATTTTAACAATTTATCAATTGATAAATGGATAAGGAAATGTGGTATATGTGAGGGTGAGATAATTAAGGTTTGTTGTGCCAGCCTGGTTGATAAAACACATGTAGGATTAATTGAAGCGGGGAGAGATAAATGGCTCAGTGAGCCTTACCTTTCTGGTTCTCAGGTCTCTTGCTTTCTGATGGTCGGACCAGGGTGTAGTTGCCTTAGCCAGTTCCCTGCTTCAGCTGCTGAGGCTCACTTCCTGCCCGACATTCCTGAGGAGAAGTCATATAGACCTACCCCGATGCAGCCCTGGGTGCTGGAGGAGCCCTGTGGAAACCCCTGCCAGTGCTGAGATGCTTACACATTCACTGAGTTGGCTTTCCTCCTACAGTCAGCATCATTGTGTGCCTTTTGTGAGATTGAGGAGGACTTTGTAGCTCAGTGTCAGACCCATGGGCTAATGTTAGACTTATGGGCTTGGACAGCACTGGGTTGGGATGCTTTCTTAATGTACACTTACCCTTTATATAAAACTCTGTCCTATATACCTATGAATTTCTGTGGATTTGTTTCTCCAGTCTACCCCGACTAACACAGAGGGTAAGTGAGGCAACATTGTCCCCAGGGCTCTGCTTTATACCTGCATGGTTTACTCTAAAAACTGTGCTTTAACCTGTCTCTGACATCAGTGGGTCACGGCAGACAAGTTCTCTCAGTACTACATTTGTCTTAGGATTCCCTCAAAAGAGGCCCAATGAAAACAATGGTTTCTGAGGGGTGTGTTGGGCCAGTTAAATTCAAAGCAAAGGAGTCAGTTCAGAAAGCTCTGATGACCATCTTTTGGATTTAATAGGGGTAACCTTGATGGATTTTCGTCAAAGACTCGGGATGATGTTCATGAGAGATTATTAGGAAAAAGTTTACAGAAAACAGAAAATCACGTTGGTGAGAAATGAGACCACCAAGATTACATACACGGAGGGCTTTTCTCCCATCACAAGAATGCACCTGCTCATTTCCCCACGATAATAAGTCCTATTTTGTGAGAATTTCAATGGGAAACCATCAACCCTACAGCCTTGATATTGCATCTTTAGACTTTTTTTTCTGCTTTCCTAAACTCAAAGGACTTTGGAAAGGAACACAATTTGAGTCCTTGGAGGATATCAAAACTGCGATTTTGACTTGATGTAAATTGAACGCACACATTTTTTGAGGACTATTGACTTCAGAAATGTTAGACCTAGATGGGGGATACTTTAAGAAACAACAGCTTCACATTTTGATATTTTTGTGTAGGATTGGGGTCTGTAATTTTGTTAGCAATACTTGTTGACTTGGACATCCCTACTCGCTCACACAACGAAATAATATTCAGCCCGCAAGAGAGATGAAGTTCTGACGCATGCTACAAAGTGGACGGAACTTTAAATTATTACGTTAAGTAAAGGCAGGCAAAGGAGGACAAATACTTAATTGTATGATTTGACATACGAAATGTCTGTATTTGAGGCAAGGGTTTATTAGTGATTACCGGGGATAAGGGTGGGAGGATGGTGAATTATTACTTCCAGTGCACTGAAATTCTGTTTGAGATAATAACAGCATTGGGGAATAAAGTGGTAGTGAATAAACACAACATGGTGAATATAATTAGCGTTACTGAATTGTACACTTACTGGTCAAAATGACAAAATTTTTATTGTATTTATTTGACCACAATAAAAAGTCTGATCATATTTGTGTGAGCTGAGTTCTGGATTCTCTACTTTATTCCATTGATGAATAGAGTTCCCGCTCCACTCGTACCACACCTTTGAATCCCTGTAGCTATCCAGTGAGTGCTAACCTGGATTCCTTCGACTTTCCTTCTACCAAGATTGTTAAAGCTACTCTCGGGCCTCCAGGGTCTGTTTGTATGAATCTTTTTTTTTTTAACAATTTATTGGGGCTCATACAATTCTTATCACAGTTCATACATATACATACATCAATTGTATAAAGCACATCTGTACAGTCTTTGCCCTATTCATTTTTTTCTCCTCTTTTCTTTTTTCACATTTTATTAGGGACTCATACAACTCTTATCACCATCCATACATATACATACATCAGTTGTATAAAGCACATCCATACATTCCCTGCCCCAATCATTCTCAAGGCATTTGCTCTCCACTTAAGCCCCTTGCATCAGGTCTGTTTGTATGAATCTTAAGTAGATGCTTTTGTATGTCTAAAAAACATATTGTCGCTGATTTGATAGAAACAGCATTAAAACTGTAGATCAATTTGGGAGAGTTGACATCTTTATAATATTGCATATTCCAATCCATGTGCACCATGTATTTCTCCACTTAGGTAGGTCTTCTTTGATTTCTTTTATTGGTATTTAAAATTTTTCAGAATACAGATGCTATACTTGCTTTGTTAGATTTGTACTAAGTATCATTTTCTTTGGTGAGATTTTTTTGACATTTGTTTGTTGACCTTGCATGAATATCTTGGATCCTTGCTAATTTGTTATGGTTTAGTGGGTTTTGGTCGTTTGTTTTTTGTCTTGGGCTTTAATCATGATTTTCTAGGTCGACAATCATGATGATCTCTTTTTTCTGAGTACATGTGTTTTCTCGTCATCTGGATAGCCACTTCTTTGAGGGTCTTCAAGCAACGTGAATGACTGTGCTATGAAAAGGCTTCACAATTAGACTGCAATCCCTGAAACTCAGCGATGTTTCGTGGAGTCTTCCTTTGATCTTCTATTTTTGCTGGAAAGAGCTAATTCGCATTTGTCTAAATGCCAGAACTCTTGTTTTTCCTTGCAGTGCAGTTCAGTTAATCTGTTTGGAATAGTTCTCTTTTATTTACAGCTTCAAGAGAATTGTGTCCTAGGACAGACTGAAATTGGAATTTAATTAATGTATTTATAGTACTTGGATACAAATCTCTTTTAAACACCAGAGAAATGACTATATATCTGATTCAATTTGGAGTCCTTAGCAGGTAAACAAAATGAGGGAAATAGGTTTTTTGTTTCCTCCCTATCCAACCAAACTATAAGTAAACTTCTCAAAGCTCTGCCTTGGCTCTTTTCAGAAATTGCTTGGCTTCTTTCTATGTTCATAATTTGATTGAAGACTTTTATGAGCTATATTTTTATTTCTTGTGTCTGGTCTTTGCTCATGCATCTTGTTTGTCAAATACGGGTCACCATTCTGCACAAGAAAACAACCCCTTTAATTAATTATTTTTGTAAAAGATAATTAATATTTGGCAGAATGTACAAGTGAAAAGGAGAACAGATGTGTGTGTGTGTGTGTGTGTGTGTGTGTGTGTGCGTTTACCGTTAACAAGCAAAGAAGGAAGTTGTAATTGTAATTCTACCTGTAACACCGCATTGAAAATGATTCATAAAACCGAATGCCATCTCCAACTGGATTGAAACTTATTGCTCTGCAAGGAAAAAGTAAGTCAAAAAGTATTGCTAGCAGGCCACTAGGGTTCCGGTGCATCCATGTGCAGTTCTATTCCAACCAAATATGTTTAAATATGACTTAGTGATCGTTGGGTGGCTTCAGGCAAGTTCTCTCAGTCATACACTCGTCTTAGTCTCGTTAGGGGGTCTTTTGCTGGACCAGAAACATCGTTGCCCTAAGGTCAGCAGAGAAAGCAATGGTGACTATTTGGGGATGCCAAAGGATTAGTCTTTCTTTTCTTTCTTTCTTTGAGATTTTCATTGTGGATTGAAGGAACTTTTACAAAATAGATGGTTAATATTACATTGAATGATTCATACACATTTATGCTCTTCTATCTCATCCATTGGAATGTTTTCAAAATTTTATTAAAAGATCATTTTTGTTGGGGGCTCTTATAGCTCTTTTAGCAACCCACATGTCAGCTGTATCAGCATATTTGTACACATGTTGCCATCATTATTTTCTAAACATTTACTTTCTATTGGAGCCCTTGGCATCAGCTCCTCTTTTTCCTCTTCCTTCCCCTTTTCCCTTGACCATTGATAAATTACCGATTATTTTTATTTCCATATCTCACAGTGACTGCTGTCTCAGTTTCCCCATGGTTTCTGTTGTTCATCACGCTGTGTGTGTGTGTGTGTGTGTGTTTGTGTGTTAATCATTGTAATCGGTTCCCCCTTCCTCCCCTCCTGTCCCCACCTTCTACCTGCCCTTCTGGTATCACTACTCCTATTCCTGTTCCTGGATTCTCTGTGTTGTGAGCTCTTCTATGTACCTGTATACATGCTCCAGTCTAGCTGGCAGTGAAAGGCAGGAGTGGGGGCATGATAGTGTGATAGTGGGGGGTGGTGGTGAGGAAGCCTCAATGAAACAGAGGGATATTGTGTGTTTCATTGGTGCTTTACTGCGCCCTGGTTGATTCATCCCTTCCCTGTGACCCTTCTCTGTAAGGAAATGTTCCATTGTCTACAGATGGGGTTTGGGCCTCCGACTCCCCTCTATCTGAACAATATGGGTTTGTTTGTTTGTTTGCTTGTTTATTTGCTTGGGTCTCCTGATGCTTGTTACCCGATCCTGGCCACACCTCATGATCACACAGACTGGTGTGCTTCTTCCATGTGGGCTAGTTGCTTCTCTGCTAGATCGCCCTTGTTTAACTTCAAGGCTTTAAGACCTCAGAGGCTATATCTTTTGATAGCTGAGAACCATCATCTTTCTTCGCCACATTTGTTTATGCTCCCATTTTGTCTTCAGTGATCATGTCAGGAGGGTGAGCATCACAGAATCCTAGGTTGTTAGAATGAAATGTTTTTGCTTTGAGTCAGAGCTTGAGTAGATGCCCCAAATTGGTCCACTACCTCAGTATATTGCCATATAAATATATGTACATAGGACCATACCTCTCTTTTATGATGCACATTCCTATGTTTATACCTCTATCCATGGCTTTGCTTCCTAGATATTCCCTCTGCTTCCTTTTACCTTCCTCCTCCCCCACCATCATGATTGCCTTTCTTCTGCTTCTTAGTAATTCCTCTCAGCTAGATTGCTGTTGCTCCAACACTTCCAGGACCTCTCTGTCTTCCTCGTTGTTGACTGCAATCTCTTCAATGTAACAACACCCATCCCATCACCTCCTTTTGTTTCCTGTCCTAATTCCTGCTTCTTTCTTAAGCCTTCTGAGCTTTGTCTTGTGGTCAATCCCCATGAATTCCAAACCTACAGTTATTCTATGATGTGAATACTTCAATAGTATTATTATTCTCCTCATAGATTTGCCTATTGTTTGGCTGGAAATTGAGCCGAGGAGGTTACAGAACCCCCAGAGCAACCGATGAGCACTGTTTTAGGGGTTCCACCCATCTCTCTCTGACCAGCAAGCCTGTTCTCCTTCATGATTTGAAACATTGCACCAGGATTTTCTCCCACACTAGAAAGTCTTCTAATGCTATCCCTTTCAGAGTAGTTGGTACTGGAATCTGGACACCATCTAGTTCTGGTCTCAACATTGCGGACAATAGCTATTGATGTGGTCCACTTAGTCCACCGAACTAAGAGTTTCCATGTGTATCTGGTTGTCCTCAATCGATCATCTGTACAAGGAAAGACCAACAGCTGCACTTTAGGTGCTTGCTAACTAGCTTTTTAAAAAAAATCATTTTATTGGGGGCTCCTACAACTCTTATAATCCATACATATATACATTGCGTCAATCACATTTGTACATTTGTTGCCCTCATCATTCTCAAAACATTTTCTTTCTGCATGAGCCCTTGGTATCAGCTCCTCATTTTCCCCCTCCCTCCCCCACCATTTTCCCCTCACAAACCCTTGATAATTTATAAATTATTATTTTTTAAATTAAATTAATTTTTTTGCTAACTAGTGTTTAAGACTCTAGTTGTTATTCACTAAAGTCGGATGCAGACTGTGGACTATATTATGTTAATTGACTTTGATATCACCTGAGACTATTGTTCTCATCTCTAGGTCCAATGACTCATTTCCTCAAGGTGTTTGGTTATGTCTTAGAAGTTTTCATAAGTTTACCTCCTATATATCTGGATGTAGTTATAGCAAAGGTAGAGACCTATGTACAAATATCTTCTGTCAAATATATATATTTGATATATATGTGTATATATATATATATGTATATATATATTCGTGGGTATTCCCTCTCATTCCCACAACAGTTCACCTTATGTGTCTATCCATACATCTTCTGGCAAATTACCATTATTATATGATTATGTATATAACAGTACTTACCTCTATTGCCTTTACCTCTTGTACCCATTATTCCTCTAACTCTAATATTTTTTGTTAATCTCCTTCTTACTGTATATTGCCTTTCCTTTAACCTGAGTTTTTGAAAATCACTTGGCTTCCCCTCCATCTGGTAGGGTCTCTTCTCTGACCCCCCTTCGTTCTCAACAATAGGGGTTTGTTTGTTCACTTGCTTATTTGTTTTGGGGTTTCTGATGCTTGTTACTTGATCCTATTCACACCTCATGATCACACAGGCTGGTGCTTCTCCCATGTGGACTTTGTTGCTTCTGAGCTAGATGGCCACTTGTTTAACTTCAAGCCTTTAAGACACCAGATGCTATATCTTTTGATAGCTGGGCACCATCCGCTTTTTACTTTGTAAGTGTCCTTTTTATTATTATTTTATTATTAGCTCCCATATCTTACACCATCCATTTTACCCTACAATTCTGTTATTCATTCCCCTTAAGTGGGGTTATACAATCATCTTTTTTTTTTTCACAAGAGAAAAGCTTGTAGTTAGTTCAGGGATCGTTTGCTGGCCCTTAGGAGCGTTTTCCAGTCCAGTCTGTTGGGGCACCACGCCCTGGCACCAAAGTCCACTTTCAGCATTCCCTGGGGACCTTGCCACTCCATTCCCTTGCTGTTCCGCTGCACTCCCCCAGTGATTTGCCTCGGTGTGGTGGGATCAGGTCAGGTGCAATTCCTATACAATCATCTTTGCTATTGGTCCCCCCACCTCTCTTCTCATACCCCCAGGGAATCATTACTCACATTACTTTTCTGACTGGTTTATCTCTCTTCATTTTATTTCATGTGATGTGAGCTGAAATTATTTTTTGTCTCTGTGGTATTGCATTTTTATTTAATTAATGTGTGTATGTAAGTATATTCTTAAGAACTCACCACCTGTATCCTAGTGGGTGTGATAGGAAATGTGTGTGTATAATTCTGTGTTTATTGTTCATGTAGCACCATTGGCTGGTGTTTGTCTCCTTCTGTTGATGATTAGATGAAACAGTAGCATGCAGTGGTCCTCACTCAGGAGGTGGGGGTCCAGTAGGTAAGGTGTGGCTTGGCTATGGGGCATGGCTTTTGGTTACAGCCAGGTGATACAAGGAAACAAATCAAAGCAAACAATAAACAAAACTTAAAAATATATATAATAAAGAAGAAAACAGCAAATAGGAGCAAGGAAGCAAACAAGAAAATAGAATTTAATAATTAAAAATTCATTTTATAGGGGCCTCATACAGCTCTTATCACAATCTATACATGCATCCACTCTGTCAATTAAATTTGTATATATGTTGCCATCATCATTTTCAAAACATTTTCTTTCTACTTGAACCCTTGATATCAGCTCCTCATTTCCCCCTTCTCTCCCTCATGAACTATTAATAAATTATAAATAATTATTATTTTTCATATCTTACGTTGACCAATGTCTCCCTTCACTCACTTTTCTGTTGTCTGTCTCTCCGGGAGGCGGGTATATGTAGATCATTGCGATCGGTTTCTCCTCTCTCCCCCATCTTCCCTTTATTTAAGGATTTAATTATTTTATTGTCTCCAGACACCAGTGTGCCAAGTGGCTGTCTTGATCAAATGTTGTTTGCAAAATTTCAAGGTCACTGCAGTGCATTAGACCAGTTGGCAACTCACTGTCTCCTCTCTCACCAATGTTGTTCAGTGTTTTCTCCTAGTTGACATTCAATCCACTTTTCTATTCTTTCCTCTGAAGCTCACGGCTTCAGGATTATCATCCATGTCTTTTAAATTTGATCGCTCATGCAGAGATTCCCAAATTTATTTCCCTTACCTTGCTCCTTTCAGGAAATGAAAAATTTCTCAACAACACCCAAGCACTTAAAAACTTTTGTACTAGAGCCCATAATCCAGGATAAAGGGAAACATCTGTTTTGTCAACTCCCTTGATTCACTCTAGTGCCCCAAGAGGGTGGGATTGTCTGCTTTGGGAACCACTGCTTTAGCGTGTCTGTGTAGCATGCCTAGCTAGTTCACCATCTTGCTTGAAGTTTTCCTCAAAGGGTAATCTTGACAAATAACCTCTAAAAATGTAGGATGATCCTGGGTGCATATTAGGAATAAGTTTTAGAAAATTGAAAACTGCATTAATGAGAAAAAGCCAGGAGATTTGGGCCAAGAATTTTTCTCCCCACTACAACAAAATAACTGCTTATACTTCAGGGGGAGCATGGATTGTCCTACAAGAATTTTCTTGGGAAGCATCATCCCATCCACCCTAAAGTTTTGATCTTTCCCCTTCAGATGCTAACTAAACCAACAAACAAACAAACTTACTGCCAGCAAGGGTAGGACTGCTCTGTGAGTGCCTGAGTCTATAACTGTTACAGAACCAGAAAGCCCTGTCTTTCTCCCTCCCCAAACTAAAAGAACATTGAAAATGAAAATAATTTGCATTCATCCAGGATGTGGTACAAGTTAAAGAAAACAGAATTCTTTAGGAATGGATTTGAGAGATGGAAACACTACCTTCAGAAATGTATAGACATAGATGGAAGATTTGTTGAGAAAGAATAGCTTCATATTTTGACATTTTTTTTGTTTACTAAAAGTTTCTATGATTTATAGAAATAATTTTAGTGAGTTGAAATGTATAAGATTTAGAATATAAATTGAGGGTATATAGAGTCAGGCTATAGTTTGACAGATGGTTAAGTAGAGATGCATTAAGGGCTCATCCAGGAACAATGAGCATGGGAGTGTGATTACTCTAGAAATCCAATTGCTTCCTTGGGTTTCATTGTTGGCAGCGAGCAGCCATGCGGCTTGGGGTTCACTCAAAAGTAGTGAATGCATGTCTCATAGTAGGGCCAGCCATGTTGTTCTCTCTGTGGACTGGCTGCTTTACTCAGGAACATCATCATCACGGCCTGGTGGGCCAGGCTGTGCTCCACTCTCTCCTCCTGCCCCTTCATCTGCTCCCGTGTGCTCTGATCAAATATGTCCATCTCCCATAGCTGCAGGGTCAATGTCGTCCTTTGGAACAAGTTCTTTTCGGGGGAGGGGCAGGAATCCACTTAATTTATGGTGCTGCTATGAGACATGATGCCCCTCAGTGACTAAGGGCGATACAGGGGACAGCACCGGAGACACAGTGTGGGAATTGCACCTGACCTGATCCCACCACACCGAGGCAAATCACTGGGGGAGTGCAGCGGAACAGCAAGGGAATGGAGTGGCAAGGTCCCCAGGGAATGCTGAAAGTGGACTTTGGGGCCAGGGCGTGGTGCCCCAACAGACTGGACTGGAAAACGCTCCTAAGGGCCAGCAAAGATACCTGAACTAACTACAAGCTTTTCTCTTGTGAACTGTTTTGTTCTGTTCTTTTTCAGTGGTTTGTTTTGGTTGTTTTGTTGTCTGGTTGCATACTGTTGCTTTGTGTTCCTCTGTCTAGTTTTCGTGCATGTTAGTGACTCCACAGGTCTGTCTGAATAGGACAGGCTGGATGAACTATCTGGATGAAAAACAACGGGACCGACAGTTCCGGGGGGACTGGGGGTGGGGGGTAGGGGGGGTAAGGAAGTGGTGTTAACAAACCCAGGGACAAGGGAAAAACATGGGACCCCAAAGGGTAGAGAAGGGGGAGTGGCAGGCCTGATGGGAAATGATCAAGGGTAAGGTTGCTTAGAGAAGAGGTATACTCTAGCCCAGGTGGCGATGAAGCATGGTAGTGGGGCAGGAGGAAGGTCAAGGGAGATGGAGGAAAGAGCTAGGAGTCAAAGGGCATTCATGGAGGTCTAGACAAAGACATGTACATGCAAATATATATAGGAGGTTGGGGAAATAGATCTTTGTGTCGATATTTATAGGTCAAGTATTAAGGTGGCGGAAGGACCTTGGGCCTCTACTCAAACACTCCCTCTATGCATGAATACCTTCTTTTATTAAATTGGAACTCTATGATGCTCACTCTCCTGACACAACGGCTGGAGCCAAAGTGGGTGAACAAGTAAATGTGGTGAAGAAAGCTGATGGTGCCCGGCGATCAAAAGAGATAGTGACTGGGGTCTTAAAGGCTTGAAGATAAACAAGCGGCCATCTAGCTCAGAAGCAACAAAGTCCACATGGAAGAACACACCAGCCTGTGTGATCGAGTGGTCCCAAAGGGATCAGTTACCAGGCATCAAAGAACAAAAAATCATATCATTGACTGCACACCTCCATGATAGGATCGCTGAAGACAAATGGGTGCACAAGCAAATGTGGTGAAGAAAGCTGATGGTGCCCGGCTATCAAAAGAGATAGTGTCTGGGGTCTTAAAGGCTTGAAGGTGAACAAGCGGCCATCTCGCTCAGAAACAAATAAGCCCACATGGAAGAAGCACACCGGCCAGTGCGATCACGAGGTGCCCAAGGGACCAGATATAAGGCATCATGCAAAAAAAAAAAAAAGATATAAGTGTGTGTATGTATGTGTATATATGTGTATATGTATATATGTATGTGTATATATGTATTATATTAAATGAAGGGGGAAGTGCAGAGTGGAGACCCAAGGCCCAAGTGTCGGCCAATGGAGATCCCCTCATAGAGGGGCTTAGGAGAGGAGATGGGTTAATTAGGGTGTGAGGTAGTATCGATGAAGAACACAGCTTTCCCCCAGATCCTGGATGCTTCCTCCCCCCAACTACCATGATCCAAATTCTATCTTCCAGGGCTGGATAGCACAGAGGCTGTACACTGGTACATATGAGGGTTGGAGGTACAGGGAATCCAGGGTGGATGATACCTTCAGGACCAAGGGCGTGGGGGACGATGCTGGGAGAGTGGAGGGTGAGTGGGTTGGAAAGGGGGAACTGATTACAAGGATCCACATGTGACCTCTTCCCTGGGAGAGGGACAGCAGAGAAGGGGGGAAGGGAGACCCCGAATAGGGCAAGATATGACAAAATAACGAGGTATAAATTACCAAGGGCATATGAGGGAGGGGGGAAAGGGGAGGGAGGGGGGGGGGGGGAAAAGAGGACCTGATGCAAGGGGCTTAAGTGGAGAGCAAATGCCTTGAGAATGATTGGGGCAGGGAATGTATGGATGTGCTTTATACAATTGATGTATGTATATGTATGTATGGATTGTGGTAAGAGTTGTTGGAGTCCCTAATAAAATGTAAAAGAAGAAAAGAAAAAAAAAATTTTTGGAATTGAAAAAAAAAAAAAAGTAGTGAATGCAAAGTGGTGCAGTTAAAATACCAGATCAAGTTAGAAGAATCAAGGGTACAGCTGAGACATAAACCACTTCAACGACTAAGCTAGAAATGAATTTGTGTTGGGAAGGATGCTGACTGGACTGAGAAATGGAGCAGAGAGGTCTTTAAACTCAGTGGAAGAAATTCAAAGATGGGAAACTTGGTGTTTGCAAGGAGAGCTAAAAATCAAGCTCATTTTCATGAAGTTGTTTCCATTTCGTGGTGACCCCAAGTATTAAAGAGTTGAGTTAACCCATAGGGTTCTCTTGCTGTAATCTTCACTGGGTAGAGCACCAAGATTTTCTTTCATGGTGCCCCTGGGTGGGTTGGAAGTTCTAACTGAGGTTAGTAGTTTGTGCTACCTTAGGAGCAGTAGAATTTCTTCTAATATGAGCCCCCCCAAAAAAACAACAAACAAACCTAAAATTTTTTATTTTCAAATCTATGTATTTAATTTTTTTGTTTTATAAAACAACCTTATCACCTTTAAAGTACTCTCCATGATACTTAATAAATTTGTCAAATCTGAGATTCTGTTCTTGGAAACATTTTTCAAACTCATCTGTTTGGATGGCTGATAGGTGCTCCCTCATTTTTTTTTCTCACTTCTTCTATGCCGTCAAATCACTGTCCTTTTATGACCCTCTGCATTCGCCCAAACAAAAAGAAGTCACACTGGAGGGAGTTCAGGTGAGTAAAGCATGTGGGCAAGAGAGGCATACTGTTTTGTTGCCCAAAACTAGTGCATTGAGATGGCTGCATGAGCAGCTGCATTGTTGTGGTGGCAAAATCAGTCTCCCACCTGCCACGAATCAGGTCTTTTTCGTTACACACTATTTAAAAAAAAAAAATTTAGTATGCTGTCCAGTATTCTTTTTTTTTTTCTTAGAAAAAAAATCATGTTATTGGGGGCTTGTACAACTCTTATCATAATTCAGACATCCATCCATGGTGTCAAGCACATTTGTACATTTGTTGCCCTCATCATTCTCAAAACATTTGCTTTCAACTTGAGCCCCTGGTATCACTTCCTCATTTTCCCCTCCCCCAACTTCCCTCCCTCTCTCTCCCCTGATAGTTTATAAATCTTTATTTTTCCATATCTTACACTGACCGATGTCTCCTCTCAGCCACTTTTCTGTTGACCATTCCCCAGGGAGGGGCCTATATGTAATCCTGTAGTCTGTTCCTCCTTTCTACCCCACCTTCCCTCCACCCTCCTGGTATTGCCACTCTCACCAGTGGTCCTGAAGGGTTCATCTGTCCTGGATTCCCTGTGTTTCCAGTTCCTATCTGTACCAGTGTACATTCTTCGGTCTAGCCTGATTTGTAAGGTAGAATTGGGATCATGATAGGGGTCAGGGGAGGGAAGGAAGCATTAAAGAACTAGAGGAAAGTTGTGTATTTCATCATTGCTACACTACACCCTGACTGGTTTGACTTCTCCCTGCGACCCTTCTGTAAGGGATGTCCAGTTGCCTACATATGGGCTTTGGGTCCCCACTCCACACTCCCCCTCATCCACAATGCAATGTTTTTCTTTTTTGATGCCTGATACCTGATTCCTTTGACCCCATGTGATCACACAGGCTGGTGTGCTTCTTCCATGTGGGCATTGTTGCTTCTGAGCTAGATGGCCACTTGTTTACCTTCCAGCTTTTAAGACCCCAGATGCTATATCTTTTGATAGCCAGACACCACCAGCTTTCTTCACCATATTTGCTGATGTACCTTCTTTGTCTTCAGCAATCATCCTCTAACCCAGTCTTTTCAGAACCTCTAAGTAGAAAGCTTGATTAACAGTCTGAGCCCCTTACATCAAAAAAGAAAATGAGCATCAGGTTTTTTTGCGGGGACGGTGGGGGGGGAGTCCCCCTTGTATATGAGGTTGAATGTCCACCTACACATGGGTAACTAACATGAACTAGGAACAGAGGTGGTGTGGGTCTATTAAGACCTGTATCGACAGCTGTATTGCTGCTTATAAACGTTGTGGCCTCAGGCAAATTATTTAATATCTTTTTATTTCAATTTCTTCTATCGTAAATCAGGACTAAAATATCCATACTTGATAAAGTTTTGGGGAAGAATGTATATAGTTGCATACATAGGCACTCACAAAACACCTACTGTCAAATTGAGGATGTTGAGGATTATGAAGTCTCTCATTCTCAAAGTAAAGTGTGTGTTTAAGAATTATTGTCCAGTAAAAGAAGAAAAGAGAAAAAAATGATTAGGGCAAAGACTGTACAGATGTGCTTTATACAATTGATGTATGTATATGTATGAACTGTGAAAAGAATTGTATCAGCCCCAATAAATTGTTAAAATAAAAAAATTTTAAAAAAAAGAAAAGAAAAAAAAAGAATTATTGTCCATTAGAAAGTTGTTCATATTCCCGAAAAGCAAAGCCAATAAATTAAAAATATATTATTAGCTAATTAATAGCCCACAACACCAAATAAGTCCATATAAAATATAAAGCTAAAAACCAATAATGACTGAGTTGTTTTTACACATATCCTAAAACACCTCTTTGTCCATCCACTTATTGTTCATCCCTGAAAATCCTCCATGTTTACCGCGCTCCAGGCAGATGATCGTTCTTTTATCATCTCCTCTGATTTACAGCCATGCAATCCATCAATAGTTCTGGCAGGGTGAACTAGATATTCATGCATCTCATCAAGACTCTTTTTAAAATACAACACATTGCACCACTCCTATTTCCCGATTCCATGCTCATATCTTTCAATATTCACCATCGAGCAGAGGAATTCAGAAGAGTCCCATTGTGGTTAGAATTTCATAGACTATTCAGTGTCTACGGGAAGCCAAAGGGCGTACCAGAGTCTAAAGAGTCACCTCTGATTACAGTAAATGAAGAACAGAACATCTCACAAACAAGGTCAGTTATTGTTGTCAAGTGCTGTCGAGTCACATCTGACTCACAGTGACCCTATGTACAACCAAACCAAACACTGGCCCATCTTGAGTCATCTGTACAATCATCTTATATCTTAGGTAGGAGTTGAGGGGGAGTGGTGACAGAAATCCAACCGTTTCTAGCTCAGGCTTTTTCCACACATTGAAAGACCGACCGGCAAGTTTATGAATACAAACATATCGCTTGTCTCAAAGGCTTCACAAATGGCCTTGGCTGCTACTGAGTGGGTGAGAAAGGAATGGGACCGAATGAGGTTGGTGCTGCTTTGCTTGTGTGGTCTCAGGTCTCATACTGGTGAAAATGCTGGCAGTACTCCATGGTTCAAGATACGTAGGAGAATCTCCTGCCTGTGTGTTATCTCTCGGTGTTACCATGGCTACCACAGAAAGGGATGAAAAACAAAACGTGCACAGAGGTAGGAAGATTAGCAGATAGGAAAAACAAGGGGGGAGGAGTGGATGGAGCGGGATTCTGAATAGCTAAGCATTCAGCATCTGGGGAGATTTATTATTGAAATCTTGTTTGTGTATCGTGGTGTATATCATGTACAGCTAGATATATACTCTGAAACAAATAACCTTTTGAATAAAGCTAGATAACTGACTTCTCTTGAGATCAAGTCACCTGATCTTGTACAGGTTTCTTTATATCCTTTATCTTGGGGAGTGGGTTAAGAGAGAAAGGGAAAAAAAAGGAAAAAAAAAGAGAGAAAGGAAACTTTAGATTTCAGCTCCACACTCTCCACCTCTTTGTTTTTGGGAAAGCCTTTTAATTTTACTTATTGGAGTCCAGTTTCTCTATTTGTAAAATGAGGAATAGATTTTTTTAAAAAAACATTTTATTAGGGGCTCATACAACTCTTATCACAATCCATACATATACACACATCAATTGTATAAAGCACATCCATACATTCCCTGCCCCAATCATTCTCAAAGCATTTGCTCTCCACTTAAGCCCTTTGCATCAGGTCCTCTTTTTTTCCCCCTCCCTCCCCCCTCCCCCCTCCCTCATGTGTCCTTGGTAAATTATACATTGTTATTTTGTCATATCTTGCCCTATCCGGAGTCTCCCTTCCCCCCTTCTCTGCCGTCCAACTCCCAGGGAGGAGGTCACATGTGGAGCAGGGCTGGATAGGGCAGAGGTTGTACACTGGTACATATGGGGGCTGGAGGCACAGGGAATCCAGGGTGGATGATACCTTCAGGACCAAGGGTGTGAGGGGCGATGAGGAATAGATTTTTAATTCCTTGAGTTGTTAGAAGGATCAGAAGAGGGGACTTTAGAAAGTTTTTAGGAAAAAAAACTCCATTATGGCTTAGTGTATTTTTTTCACAAACATTTGGAAGCCCCCTTGTACATGTGGCAGCATGTAGCACAGTGCTATGCACATACATGTTACTTTTGGTTAGAAAATACTTTGAGTTTGTGGTGACCCAGGACAGTAGTCCTCTAGGAATACTCCGCTGTAGTCCTCTCTAGGAAAGTGCCCAGGTGCAATCTGTTTCATGAGAGTGATGTAACAAGCCATACCTCTAATTTATCCAGGGGTAAAATGGACCCTCTCATCAGGCCTGTGAACTCTGTCTCTGCTAGAGATTATAAATCCGGGTATAAAGGAGACAATAGCAGTGACGAAGAGGCTGGCTACTGATTACGACTTTGGAACCCGCAAGGTTGCCCTGTGTCTATCGGGTCACTATGAGTCAGGATGGATTCAATGGCAACAGCTTTGAGTTGTGTTTGTCTGATCCCGGTAGGCAAACAGAGATGGGATCATTAACCCTGGGGTTGGTTCCTTCTCCTGACAACCCCATGTCTCAGTGTAGAACTGTGCTACAGAGGGGTTTCCTGGCTGTGGTGCTGTTGGAGAAGATCGCCATTTCTATCTTCCAAGATGCAAACGGGTGACTTCAAATCTGCAGCCTCTCACTTATTGGCCAAGCACTTAACGGTTTGTGTCACGCAGGGAGTCTATTTTTCAAAGAACCCTAAACTCCAAACTCACTGCCATCAAGTCAATACTGATGCCTACTGACTCCCTGTGGGTTTCTGAGACGATACCTATCTACAGGAGTAGAAAGATCAGTCTTTCTCCTGTGGAGCTTCTGGTGGTTTCCAACTGCCGATCATGTGGATCACAGACATCTTTCCCTGTTGCAATGCTCTGCCATCAGCTGAGCGAAACGTAGTGGGTAGTAGTACCTAACTTACTTTTTAATTAGCTTGGTCCGTCAAGTAGCTAGTTAATGTTATTGCATTAAAGAATTTATTCTGCTTTTAATCTATCAAAAATCCTTTCAAAGTATAAAGATTCATACCTTTGAAGGTGGATGCTCAGCCTGCCCACTTCAATTGATTAGTTTTAAATATGGGTTTGCATCTACAGTACACCATTTTCTTTAGGTACATATAAATTGTACCTAATACTTGGATCAGGTTGTTAAAATGACATAGAATATATTCATTTTCTCCTGGTTGGAGTAGTTTTCTATTGCTTTAAAGCTTTATCTTTATAGGCCAGCCTATATTTTTGGAAAATTAACCTAAAACATTCAGGAGAGTAAAGAGAATGTATTGTTTCCATATATTTTTACCGCATTGGCATCTGATAAAAGCAGATCTTTCCATTTTCATCCTAACTGCATAATTACCAAATCTTATTGTTTCAATCAGTGCTTTTTGCAGACTGGGAAACGAGCCATGGCATCAAGTTAATGGTTGTAATGAGCATTTATAAAAGGTGAAATACTCTTTATGGGCCTATAAATATGTACAACCACTGAGGAACATGATACGGTGCTATCTCGAAAAACTAGGAATAGAAATTGCATACAAGCCAGCAATCCCTCTGCTGGGTATATATGTTAAAGAAGTAAGGGTCAAAATAGACATATGCACAGCCATGTTTATCACAACACTGTCCACAATAGCAAGAAGATGTACACAATGTGAATGCCCATCAGTAGAAGAATGGATAAAGGAACTTTGGTATGTGGCGCACCCAATGTAGCACACGTTGCTAATCCTAAACAAAGACAAAACCCCAAAGTAGCTCATGACATGATCAGGCCCAGAGAACATGCTGAGACAATTCATCAACCACACAAAAGGACAAATATGCTGTGAGTATATATATATATATATATATATATATATATATATATATATATATATATATCTTTTAAGCAAGTTAAGGATCGTCATGCCAAAGGGAACAATTTTGGGAGTTTCCAAGCAGGGGAGGTTGGGGGAGGGAAGACGAAGCAGCAGACTAGAGGGCTGACTTGAGTGAAGTAGGAGATAGCAGTCCACAAGAGGGAGACAAGACATCAAAGGGAAGAGCAGGGTAAACACTTGGGGTTTGATTAGAAGTTTACATGGCTGGAAGACCAAATTGGTTATCTGAAATGTAAACCCCCACTTCATGAAAAATTTATTTTGAAAAGGGAAACCGAACAAAATAGAAACTCTCCAAATTCATTGAGGGCTTTGTCTTCAAACTTTTGTTTCTTCAAACTTTATATTTTCATTCTCATAGGTAGGTAACTCCAAAAACAAATGCACTGTATTTGAGTTGGTGCTGACTCCTAACAACCTTTTAGGACAGAGTAGAACTGCCCCTGACGGTTTCTGAATCTGTAATTCCATACAGTAGAAGACAGTCTCCTCTTTCTCCCACGGAACAGCTGGTGGTTTTGAACTGCTGACCTTGCCATAGTCACCAGGATTGCTATTCATATGTATATATGTGAATTAGAGTAAAGGGTGAGGGGTTTTGATGGGAGATAGCCTCTGATTTCAGAGAGTTACTCTTGTTTTCTAGCAAGTTATATATTATGCTTCTAGACATAGAGTCAGCAGTTCAAAACCACCAGGCATTCTTTAGGAGAACAATGAGGCGTTTATTCCCATAAAGACTGATAGCCTCAGAACCACAGGGGTAGTAGTACTATTCTGCCTTATAAGGTTGCTATAAGTTGAATTTGACTCCATGATGGTGAGTTTGAGTGAATGAATGACTTCACAGATGTAGTCTAAGGCAAGTGGGGCTAGATAATGAAGGCAGGCATTGCTGGGATTTTATAACCAAATTTTCATCTCCAAACCATGGTATTTTCAATTGCCTCACATGCATGTGAAAGTTGGGCATTGGTTGGATAAAGAAGACTGACAAAGAATGGATGCATTTGAGTTGTGGAGCTGAAGAAGAATATTGAAAGTACCATGGACTGCTAGAAGGACAACCCAATAGGTCTTGGAAGAAGTACAACTAGAGTGCTTCTTAAAGGCAAGATAAACAAGCAGCCATCTAGCTCAGAAGCAACAAAGCCCACATGGAGGAAGCACACCAGCCAGTGTGATCATGAGGTGTCAATGGAATCAGGTATCAGGCATCTGAGATGCAGATTAAAACCATACCCAATGTGAATGGGGACAAGGGTGGGTGGGGCATGGAGTAGAGACTCAATGCCCATCTATAGACAATTGGACATCCCCTCACAAAGGGGTAACATGGAAGAGAAGAGCCAGGCAGGGTGCATGTAACACCGATGAAACATATAAATTTCCTCTAGCTCTTTGGTGCCTCCTTCACCCCACTATCATGACTTCAATTTTACCTTACAAATTGGATTAGACCAGAACATGCACACTGCTGCAGATAAGAGCCCACAACACAGGGAATCCAGGATAGATAAACCCTTCAGGGCCAACGAGAGTAGAGATACCACGAGGATTAGGGGAGGATGGGGTGAGAAAGGGGGAATCAACCACAAGGATCAACCTATAACCCCCTCTCAGGGGGATGAATAATGGAAAAGTGGGTGAGGGGTGATGGAGGATGATAGATATAAGATATGGAAAAAATAACCTATAACTTATCAAGGGTTCGTGAGGGAGGGTATGCAGTGGAGGAAGAAGAAAGAAATGGGCAGCTATATCAGGGGCTCAAGTGGGAAGAGAATGCTTTGAAAATGATGATGGCAGCATATGTGCAAATATGCTTGACACATTGGAGGAATGTATGGATTGTGATAACAGCTGTAAGGGCCCCAATTAAAGTTTTTTTTTTTTTAAAGAAGACAATGCTACGGCAAAAGCCAGAAAAAAAAATAGTGTAATAATAAGGGTTCCTGGGGGTGGGGGTTGGGTGAGGTAGGGAGGGGATAAAGGGGAGCTGATATCAAAGAGTTCAAGAAGGAAAAAAATGTTTTGAAAATGGCGGCGGCAGCAATTGTACAACTATGCTTGATCTAATAGAATTATGGATTGTTATAGCCATATGACTTAAATGATTTAAAAATAATAATAATAAAACGAATAAAAGAAAACAAAGAAGGCAAGGAAGGGGACACTTCATTTTACAGACTTTGGACTGGTTGTCAGGAGAGACAATGCCCTGGGGAAGGAAGGGCATCAGGTTAGGTAGAGGGGCACCGCATGAGCAGAAGGCCCCGAACTTTTCTTCTTCTTCTTCTTCTTCTTCTTCTTCTTCTTCTTCTTCTTCTTCTTCTTCTTCTTCTTCTTCTTCTTCTTCTTCTTCTTCTTCTTCTTCTTCTTCTTCTTCTTCTTCTTCTTCTTCTTCAAGAAACTCCTGCTCCCTTTGCAGTGATTATGAACTGAATGATCAACGTATGTGTTGTACTTCCTAGCCTCTATTCTTGTAGACAGGAGTCTGGTAGCTCAATCACCCTGCAGCTCGCTGGGCTAAAGATGGTTCAATCTGCTTCAGCCAGGAAAGAGTTTCAGCCTTCAAGTATTCATGGGGGAAGTTCTACTCTTGTCACTATGATTAGGAATCAACCACAAGGGATTCCCTAACGCCCCCTCCCCCCTTTTGGTCTACTTGATGATGTAATCCCTTTGGGGAATAGGGTTTCTGTTACTAGTGAGCTCAAATCAGTGTAGGCATGTTTTAAATGAATCGCCATGGATCGATAAACTGAGGAAGAGAGAGGTGTGCAAAGATAGAAGAAGGAAGATGTCATGCCACATGGAGATCACAAGTGTGCTAAAGAAGAGAAGCCGAAGAGAGAAAAGCCTTCCACTGGTGCCTACAGAGAGAATCTCCTCAAGTTGGCACCCTGAATTCAGAATTTTGTCTCCCCATTGTGAGAAACTCAGTGCCTGATTGTCAACATGACCCACCTGGAATGTTTCCGTGAGAGCATTAGGTAACTAACACATCTCTCTTCCTCGTCCATTCCTCTGTACCCTGCACACTCAAGCCCACTTGAGTCTTATTGCTCCCATATGCATATCCCATCCTTTTCTATTCATTTTCTTTGTGGTTCTCTCCTCCTGGATATATATTTTTCTGTCCTTGTGTGTTCCTCATTCCTGAAAGCTTAATCTCATTCATTCTTCAAGTTCACGCTAAAATGTTACTTGCTTTCCCTAAGACTTGTCTCTGCAGGTAGTAGCATCCTTTCTGCTTGTAAATTCTCATAGCATTTTACTGTCTCGCTGATAGGACTCATTTAGGATACACTGATTTTGGTAATTGATGCTCATGGCTGTCTTTCCCTTTAGATGAAATCATTTTGTTATTCTGTACATCTCCTACTTATCATAGTGTCTTATAGCTGCTAATAGGTATGTAATAATACGTATTGGTGGAATTAGATATAAACACTATTACTTTTTTAATATTTGTAGTTGAAAAGTTAAATTAACTTCTAAAAGTACCTAGAATCTCAGAGATTATAACTATTTTGCATACTAGAATATAATCATACATATTATAGAAGAATTGTTAATCCTTTTACTTGATTCCAGTTACTTCAAAACACTGGAAAATGCTACTTACTGACCGTTGGTCCTTCTGAGAACATTTACACATGTAACTGAAAGTCTGTAATGCAGCATACAGGAACCCTGCTGGCACTGTCTGATAAGGGTTGGATTGCTCCCCGCACAGTCCATGGTTCAAAGCTACTCGTCACTCCACAAGAGAGTTGAGACTCCTGAAAAGATACAGGATTGATACGAACTGGATTGGTTCAGTAAGAGTGGGTTTTGTGTTTTAGTGTGGCATATATACATAGACCTCACCAGATGAAATACCCAGAAATCAGATCAACTACATCTATAGAAAGAGATGATACAAAAGAAGCTCAATGTCATGTCAGTAAAATGTCAGTGGCCAACTGTGGAGTAGACCATCAAATTGCTTACATGCAAGTTCAAGTTGAAGCTGAGGAAAAGTAAAAAGTCTGTGGTAGTTATGTCATTGTGAATTTAAGTATTACGTGTGTAGGGGTGGAGTCTAGCCTGTCAATCAGGTCATAGACAATGAGGCTTCTGTGTGGGCATAGCCACCCCCTAAGGATTCTGGGAATTCCGGTATTTGCTTCTTAGGGATGAGAGACTCTCGGTTCACACCCTGGGAGACATAGCAGCTGACAATATGCATGGACCCACCCTGATGCAGCCCTAGGTGTTGGAGAAGCCATGCAACCCCTGTCAGCGCTGAGATGTTTCCAAAGCCACTGGATCCAAAGACTTTCTACCAAAGTGGCCTGTGATCTTCTACATTCAATGTCATTGCATGTGTTTTGTGAGTCTGAAGAGGACTTTATAGATTGGTATCGGACATATGAGCTAATATTGCACTTATGGACTTGATCCGGACTGGGCTGGGTTGTTTTCTCAATATTCCATTGATCCTGTATATATATCTTTCTTATATACATAATGTGTGTCCATGGATTTGTTTCTCTAGTCTACCCAAACTCACACAAAGTCCACAAAAGCAAATATATGACTTTAGATATAGAGACCTGAATTTAGAGACCTCTTAATAGATTTGATACATTGGAACACTGGTGGAACAGCTTTCAGGACCAGAGTAAAAGGCAAGCCACCAGTGTGACAAATTGACATGCAGGTGGTGGGAAGCAATTTTAGACATAAGCAGTACCACTATCCACCAGATTTCCCCCCTTTTTTTCACATCAAGATCATCAGCATTAAGTCCCTTTGTGGTTCATTATTTGTGTCCACTAGATTTTTTAAATTTCTCAGGAATTCTCCTGCTTAATCCTTTTCTTAAATTAAATGTTACGTTATGCAATGCCATTCAAAAAAATGAAAGTATTTCTCACTCAATATTTTTCTCATTTCTTCACTTGATATGTGACAGGATTCTGTTTTCTATTGCCCATTTATAGACCATTGGCAGCATTTTAAGTTGAGAAGAATTTTGAAGGAATGCTTAGAGGACTAATTTATAATTATATCATTGTTACTTTAAACAAAAGCAGTGTCAGCTCAAAACAAAAACAGCATTACTCACAGAGCTTCAGATTGTGTCAAATAGGGGCATTGAAAACATCCTGTTTTGTGCCTTACTGAATTTTTCTGTTACTATTTCAAAGTATAAATCCTTCAGGAAGAATTCTAAGAAGGCATGAGTAGAGCTGAGAGGGGAATAGCCTATGTAAGATTTTTTTTTCTCTCACGAGCGTAGAGAGATGCAGTTGAGTTGATTTTGACCCCTGTCCGCACTATAAGGCCAAGTAGGGTCTTTAATGACTGATGTCATTTTTAGATGTCAGCCATCCCACTTTTCTTCCAGGCATCTCTGAATCGTTTCAAAGCCCCAACCTTCAGATTAACCACCGAGCACATTAGCTATAATCAGAGCCAGGGATTCCAACAAAGCTCTTTGAGTCTGATAACATAGAACCCCTGAGAAAGACAACGCTTTCACGACTCTCTAGTTGTTTTCACCTGAGCTGCTTGAGTATGAGGGAGTGTGTGTAAAGGAATTGGGCATCTGAGGTGGAGGGCCTTTGCACCCATTGTTCACTCAGCTGGGAACATTTGCTTAGTTGGGTTCTGTTTCATCCTTGTAGACTCAGATTGAAAGCCGTGTCTTCAGAAATATTTCCCCTGGCAACCTTATCTCAATTAATCATCACTTGCTATTTCATTTTCTTTCAAAAATGTTTACTAGTTCTCGTTGGATTGAATTTTTTTAAACAGTTTTATTGGCACATAATACACACATCATGCAATTTAATTGTTCAATCATTAAATCACATCAAGGAGAATTATGCAATCATCACAACATCAATATTAGAACATTCCTCCCTCCCCCCCTTGGTTAAAACACCCCTAAAATGAGTTGTGAAATCACATTCAGTTCTCATTCTCCCTTTCCCGTCTACCCTTCATTTTTTCCCCCCAACAGTTTTCTTGGTTCATAATTTCATATTATACCATTGAATAGTTTAATCGTTCTATCATAATAAGGGGAATTGATCAATCACACCACATAAAATCTTTTTTAATGCTGAAAATGAATTTCTTGTTTTTTTATTGTTGAAATATTTTTATTGAGAATATTTTCATATAGAATAGTTAATCTTTTAGAGCTTTTAAAAAATTTTATTTTTTAATTGTTTTATTAGGGGATCATACAACTCTTATCACAATCCATACATACATCAATTGTGTAAAGCACATTTGTACATTCATTGCTCTCATCATTCTCAAAACATTTTTTCTCCACTTAAGCCCTTGGCATCAGGTCCTCATTTTTCCCCTCCCTCCCTGCTCCCTCTTCCCTTATGAACCCTTGATAATTTATAAATTAGTATTTTGTGATATCTTGCCCTATCAGAAGTCTCCCTTCGCCCAATTTTCCATTGTCCGTCCCACAGGGAGGGGGTCACATGTAGATCCTTGTAATCTGTTCCCCCTTTCCAACCCACCCTTCCTCTACCCTCCCAGTATCACCACTTGTCCTGAAGGGATCATCCACCCTAGATTCCCTGCGTTTCCAGTTCCTATCTGTACTAGTGTACATCCTCTGGTCTAGCCAGACTTTCAAGGTAGAATTGGGATCATGATAGTGGGGAGGGGGGCGGGGAGGAAGCATTTAGGAATTAGAGAAAAGTTGTATATTTCATCTTTGCTACATCGCACCCTGACTGGCTCGTCTCCTCCCGGAGACCCTTCTGCAAAGGGATCTCCAGCACCACATCAATCTTAGAACCCTCCCCCACCACCACCCTGTTATAAATAACCTTTAAAATGAATTGTGTATTCACGCTAATTTCTAGTTCTCCCTCTCCCCCCCACCTTCACCATTCACTCCAAGATCCCCTTTCTTTCCCTATCAGCCATCCCCACCCCTCTGCACTCCCTATATCCCCTTGTATTAGTTATTGTCCTTATGCATCCACACCTCCTGTGCTTTACATGTGGGATACCCCCCCAAAAACAAACAAACAAACAATAAACAGCAAATCACACTAAGGTGGTAAAGAGAAGATCATACTAGTATAAAGGCAAAAATACAGACAATGCATAAGAAGGAGAAGGTCCTCATGGGCATTTAAACAGCCAGGGAAGTAATTTCTGTTATGGAACAACTAAGAGATACTTTTCACCCAGTACAAATTCAGGTCTTGTTTATAGGGAGGCCAACTGGCCAAGTATTGAGCTTAATCCATGGTAATCCATGGTCTCTGTCTGATAGAAAGGCTGTTTGGGACCCTTTCCTTTGGGTAGAGCAGATCTGCTAGCAGCTCATAGCCTAGACTCTCTGTAGATGAGTTTTAGGTTCCACAGCCTCCTACAAATGAGGTGTTCATAATTTTAGTTCTACTCCTTTTCTCTGAACCATTTAAAAATGTTATAATTGTCATCTTTGGATCACATAAGTTGGTGTGCTTCTGTGTGGATTTAGTTGACTCCGCGCTTAGGTGGCTGCTTGTTGGAATACAAGCCTGTAAGACCCCTGGCACTATTCTGATAGATAGCCAGGCACCATCTACTTCCTTCACCACACTTGGCTGCAGCCCCTTGATCTTCAGTAGTCGTTTCATGAAGGTGATTTTTGAGCAGGGCCATGATGTAAGAACTAATAATTCTTAGGTTGGAGCTTGGATTTAGGACATGTTAGAGCTGCCCCTATGAGTTTCTGAGATTGTAATTCTTTACAGGAGTAGAAAGCCTCATAAGTTCTACTTGAGTCAGTGTGGCAGATAGATTTATTATCAGCTTCTACTTGCTTAGGTGTGGAGACCAACCTGTCAATCCGGTCATAGTCTGACCATGCCTCCTGGGAGGTGTGGCCATTGTAAAAGAGGGAATTCCTCCACTTTTGTTCTGTGCCTTCGTTTTTCTGATTGCCTGCCTCCAGGGGTGGCCCCATACGGGCTGCTCAACTCTGCAAGCTGTCTTTGTCCTCCCATGATTCTACTGACCTTGGATCACAGGACTCTGTACTCACCGGCCTGTGAGCTTGTTGCTTCCTGCTTCACATTTTGGTGTCATTGGTCTGCAGCTATGTAAGTCTGATAATGGCTCTGGGAAGCAGTGGATTTATGGACTTGAGTTGGACTGTGCTGGGATGCTTTCTTGATATAAGATTACTTCTTGATACAAAGCTCTTCGTTATACATACATGAGTGTTACTGGTTTTATTTCTCTAGACAAACCAGCCTAATGCTAAGAAACTAAAAACAAAAACTAACAACAAACAAAACACCACAAACCAAGCTTCACAGGCATCTAGCTGATTCCAATTCTCTACAAGACAAGGTAGAATTGCCTTATGCATTTCTGAGATGTTAAATCTTTATGGAAGTAGAACTGCCCCTCTTTCTTTCAGGGAGTTGCTAGTGGTTTTAAATTGCTGACCTTGAGGTTTAGTGGTTTTAATTTGCTGACCTTGAGATTATTAGCTCAACACTTAACCACTACACCACAGGGTTCCCCAGCCTAACAGTCAGATATACATTTTATAATAGGAAACATCTGTCTGGAATGTGTATGTATGAATATAAATAAAATGAAGTGTTGCTCGAGAGAAAAGATAGAATTTCCTTATCAAGAAGAGTGTGGAGCAATGCAATAAATGAAAGCAAAGACTAGAGAACTTGTTTTGAAATTTCCATTGCCTAGGAAGCACACTTTGAACTGAGCTCTTACTTTCATAGGATGACATGGGGAAGATAAGAGAGCTGCTTTGTATTATAAAAGTAGAGTGAAATCTAGCTGCTAAGCCAGATTTTACCTCTATTCAAGGAGACAGTCCAATCAACTCAATGACTGTCAGTGAAAGATCATATGTTCCCAGACTACCAACGGAATAGAATACACTGTATCTTCAGCTCTCCATCATGCAACTTAAGTGGTAAAAACAACAGGTATATAAGTGTTCTTATAAAAAAGATAAATGGAACATCATGGTGTAGAACACGAAGCACTATTTTCTTATGTAGGCAGTTTGTACCAGAAGGCTCATTCGCAGTACATTTTTCTATTTGATTTCTTTATACTGAATTTGAAGATATGATTCAAATGGCTATATTTTAAAACTTAGTATATGGTTAAACTGGAGAGATAAAAGCAAAAACATTTTTTGAGAAGTCTAAAACATATGCCCATGCAAATAAGTTCTTTATTTTAACTCGATCTATCTTGTGAGGGTAGATAGTGGCTGTACCAGATAAAATAAATTATGCCAATGCTTCCTCCATGGATAGTTGGAAAAGTTGGCTAAGATAGTGAAACTATCTGTGTAAAGATACTGGAGGATTAACAAAGAGGTATGGCTCACTAAAAGTCACTCTCTGTAGAGGACTAAAAGGTAACCGCTGGCGGGCTTCACCTGTGAGCCTGATAGGCTGCCACTAGGAGCTGGGAGAATATGAGATCAAACAGCCTTTCTGCAGACTGGAATCCACTTTAGCATTCCTAGGTGTCCCTAGTCTTGAAGTCATCAAAGACTTCATTTTACTTGGATCCATAATCAATACCTATGGAAACAACAGTCAGGAAATCAAACGCTAGGCAATCTGCTAGCAAAGAAGTCTTAATCTTTTTTTAAGCCACTCAAACGACTATTTAGGTTTAAGGGATAAGGAATCTGGAGGGATTTTTATTTGTTTGTCTTAAAAGAAACATACGATATGTATATTTACATAGCCCATCTCATTAACAGCAATATCCTATTAAGCCCTCTCTATATGTATTTTTTAATAGCTCACTAATACAGTGAGAACTTATATCTCCAAACAGGAAAGAATATTTCAGAAACACCTAAAACTGGCAAACAGTCCATAACTAAGAATATACAAGTGGACTTCAACAAGTTCACAAAATATTTCATTATCTTTAGCTCCATTTTTTCATGAGTTTTGTGAAGCCTTTTCTACATAGAACTGCTACAAATTAAATAAAAAATGAAGACACGGAAAACTGGGCAGGAGAGTAGATAGTTACACCATAAAGGAGAATCTCTAAAATCCAATAACCATTCAAAAGAGTGCTTTGTCCCAATCAGGCACTATTACATAAAGGCATCTTTAAAGTGATTAAGAATAAAGATGTCGTTGTGAGGACCAAAATGCACCCAACTCAAACCATGGTCTTTTTAACATCTCATATGCCTGTTAAAATTGGACAACGAATGAGGGAGATACAAGAAGAACTTAGGCCTTTGAATTATGATGTATATTGTGTATATTCTTCAGCAACAGGGGCTGCAAGAAGAATCAATAAGCCTGTCTGGGAAGCAGTGTTGCGCAGTGGTCCCTAGCGGTGAAGATGTCGAGACTTTGTCTTCAGTACTTTGGACATTTAATCAGGAGAGCCCCTAGAGAAGAGCATGCTGATTTATAAAGTGCAAAAGAAGATCCTCACAGAGAAAGACAGACACGGTGCCTGCAACAATAGTTCCAAACAGAACAAAGATTGTGAGGATGGGCAGACCTGGGCAGTGATGCATTCTGTGGATAAGGTCACTATCAGTCAAAACCATTTCTATGGCATCCAATAGCAGGAATAAGAGGTGTCCAGGGAAAATTGCAATCCCTGAAACTGGATAAAAGTGATCCAGATTTGATACTATTCCTGAGTATTGGTGAGGAAAAGTAAATAGCATCTTTGGGCAGGATTTTCTGTCACCCTACTTATACAAAGCAAAGGCTCTTTTTTCTACATATAAATTTTTAAGTTTATTCATTAGACGAATCAGTAGGATAGAAGTTCTAAATTCCTTGTATTTCAAATAGACATCTCAACAGCTTTTAACTGAAAAGGACATGCTGATTCTTTTTTTTTGTGACAAGCTGACTCTTAAAATTGTTGAACAATTCAAAGGGTTTATTCTTTACACTAAGTATTCAGATTTTAAATAACCACACAGTAATCAGGACAGAATAATATTTGTACAAGTCTGGGCAAATAGAATAATGGATGGATTAGAAATCAGAAGTAGATTCAATTATAGATGAACATTTAAATTGTGATGAAGATAATCTCCACAGAGAAATGGAAGAAAATACAATCTTTCAGTATATGGTGATGGAATAATTATTTTTTCATAGGGAAAATAATTGGACTTTCTTATTTCTCAAGCCATACACAAAAACAATTGTAGGCAGATGCTGGAAATAAATGTTTAAGGTAGGACCATATCTTGTTTAGAGGAGAATATGGGGAGATTGTTTTCATGACCATTGGCATAAGGAAATGATTTTTCAAAAGTAGTTTTATGAAGCAAACAGCTCATTTTCCCTAGGAACAAGTTATCCTTGTAGTTACTTAATAAAATGAGAAGTGATATCTCCAAGTAGGAAAGTATATTTGAGATACACAAAGAACCAGTTACCAGGCAAACATTTAGAATATATATGTTCACAGAAACATTTCATTATCTTTTAACTGTGATTTTTTTCATGAAGCTTGTGAAGCCCTTTCCTACACAGAACGCCTACAGATCAATTGGAAAATGAAAACACAGGAGAGTAGATAGTCACACCATAAAGGAGAATCTCTAAAAGGCTAAAAAGCATTCAAGAGTGCTTAGTCACAATGAGGCACAGCTATATAAACTTAACATGACTGAAATTGGAAATAGCTGGCTTCGTACTGCTCAGTGTTGATGAGGATGAGGAGCAGGATGAGCTCCTATAACTGAAAATGAGGTGCGTGGATAGATGCAATTTGAAAATATTTTTGGAATTATTTAATAATAAAAATATGTATACCTTATAACAAGTGATTTTCCTTCTAAGAATATACTCCAAAGAATTATGTGCACACATGCACCGAGATAGAGGAATGACAGAATGCTCATAATATTATTGTTTGTAATAGCATCAGATTGAAACCACTTGCTCAGATGTCTGTCACCACCGGGAGAGATGCATAAATGTTCGGATCTTCTTTTGGAGTGTCATACAAATAAGATGTTGTGCAAGATTTCAAACCCAGTGGAATGTTTGATTGTTATTCATTTATGTATGTTTATATAGAGACAAAAGCAATAAATAGGCTTGGTGTTGCATATTTATGTCCTGCAACTGTAAAGAAAAGCAAGGACATGACTATTACAAAAGTCAAGGTCCTTGTTAACTTTAGAAAATTGGCATTGGAAGAAGCACGCAAGGGTCTTTTGGGAGGATAAAAAATGTTTATTACACCTGGACTATGATCACATAACACAAAAGTTAATTTTATAACAATTCAGACAGGCTCTGGTGCTGAGTTATTTTTTTCAAACATCTATCTGATCTAGGGTAATCAAATATGCTTAATGTTCCTAAGAGGTCTTAACCACAAGGGGTCTCATTGCTGATGGGAGATGACTCTTGTCTGGTAGCAGAGAATAATAGAAAGATGTTTGCTTGTATTTTATGGACTGTATCAAAGCATTTGATTGTGTGGATCATAACAAACTATGGATAACCGTGAGAAGAATAGCAAGTTCAGAACACTTTTTTTGTGCTCATTGGAACTTGTACATAGATCAAGAGGCAGTGTTTGAAAAAAATAGGGGAATACTGCATGGGTCCAAATCAGGAAAGGTGTGAGTAAAGTCAACCTCTCACCACACTCATTCAATCTGTATGCTGAGCAAATCATCAGAGAAACTGGCTGTGTTAGTCTGGGTCCTTTAGAGAAACAAATCCACAGAAACTCATGTATAAGAGAGAGTTTTATATGAAGGTTAAGTGAGCATCAAGATAACATCCCCACCCAGTGCTGCCCAAGCCCACAAGTCCAACAATCCATTAACCCATATGTCCAACACCAATCCACAAAGTCCTCCTCCATCTCACAAAACAGACGCAATGATGTCGACTGCAGGAGGGAAGCCGAGTCAGTGAATGTGTAAGAATCTCAGTGCTGACAGGTGTCTCCACACGGCTGCTTCAGCACCAAGGGCTGCATTGGTGTAGGATCATGTGGCTTCTCCTTGCAGGAAGTGAGCCTTGCCAGCTGAAGCAGGGAACTGGCTAAGGTAGCTGCACACTGTTCTGACCATCAGAAAGCAAGAACCTGAGAACTAGAAAGGTGAGGCTCACTGAGCCATTTATCTCTCTGCCCATCAATTAATCCCACATGTGTTTATCAGCCACATTGGCACAATAAACTAATTATTTCACTGGCTTAAATGAAGAAGAATGTAACACGAAGATCGGAGGAAAGATTTTAACAGCCCGTGATATGCAAATAACACACCAGGCTTGCTAAACGTGAGGAGGATTGGAAGCACTTGCTGGTGATGATCAAGGACTGGAGCCTTCAGTATAGATTACAACTTAATGTAAGGAAGACCAAAATCTTCACAACTGGACCAATAGGTAACATCATGATAAATGGAGAAAAGTTTGAAGTTATGACGGATTATGTCTTGGTTGGATCCATAGTCAATGGCCATAGAAGCAGCAGTCGAGATAAAAAAAATGCATTGCATTAGGTAAATGTGCTGCACAAGATCTCTTTAGAACGTTACCTTGAGGGCACCTGGCATTTTCAATTGTCCTATATGGATGTGAAAGTTAGACATTGAATAAAGACCAAAGAAGAATCAATGCATTTTAATTGTGATTCTGGAGACGAATGTCAAACGTACTACAGACTGCTGAAAAGTACAAACCAATCTGTCTTGGAGGGCATATGGCCAGAATGCTCCAGGAAGGCAAAGATGGTGCGACTTCATCTTATATACTATGGACCTGTTGTCAGGAGAGACCAGTCCCTGGAGCAGGACATCCTGTTTGGTAAAGGGGAGGGTAGTGACAATGAGGAAGGTCCTCAAGGAGATGAATTGACAGTATGACTGGCACAATGGGCTCAGGCATAGGAACAACTTTGAGGATGGTGCAGGAGCATTCAGTGTTGTGCATCATTAGAAGCAAGTTAGTGGCACCCGATAAAAACAATAACAGCATTAATCATCTCTTGACTTTCAGCAGACTATCCTCCACTATGAAAGTGGACCTCAGGAGTGAAAGGTCTAAGACCAAAACCTGAGATTTCCCAGGAAAGCATCTTGCTAGAGTTTCAAGCTTGCCGGCATATGGATTTTGGATTTGCCAGCCCCCATAATCACATGAATCAATTCCTTAAAGTAAACGGCTTTCTCTTGGATATGTATGTCTATCGACTCCTTTTGGTTTTCTTTCTCTGGATATTCTGACAGGGCACTATATAATAATTTGATAACAATTCACCAAGCTGTCTATTATGTGCAGTTTATAATCTCAGTAAAGAGTTCTAAAATATCATACTAGTTTCTAAGAGATAAATCCTCTCAATACCATACAATTTTTTTCTAGCCATAATTTAGTCACATGTAGGTTTACAGTGGCAAGAGTGGGGATCTGAGGCATTTTCCATTACAAGATTGTGTCTCCATTAAAACCGTAACCTTGTGTGTGTTCAGTGGACAGATGGGGAAAGGGAGAGGGTTGGGCCTACACCTGGTCTTTATGCACTGGTCCTGAAATTAACTGTTTTTGTTAACTCAAACTCATGCATTAGAGTCAATGCTGATCATAGTGAGGCTACAGGATAGGGCAGAAGCACACCCCTCTGAGTGTCCCAGACTGTGACTTTTGACTGTAGAGAAAGATTTCACGCCGAAGCCGGGCTTGTGATCCAAGTGAATTTAATGAGAGTTAAAAGAAGTTTCAGGTTTTACGCGGCACCCATTAGGATTCCTTTGACCATGCAGCCTGGCAGAGACTTCCCCAGGTCACGCAAGGATCTCTCTCCTCCCACGAAGACGACCAGACCACCCAAGTAAGACCCTCTCCCTCTCTGTTCCTGCCTTCTTAAGGGTTCCCAGGGGAGGCGTGGTGAACGACCCCAGGTCGATCCCATTGGCTGAATTGCAGTCACCTGGCCCAGGTGGGCTGCTCCAGGTGTAACGCCCATCTGCGCCCACTGGCGGGAAGATCCAGCTTTGCCCTATGCTGGCTCTCCTGGGCATGTGTAAGTGGACTTCCCAATTCCCTAGGCTAAGCTGCCTAACAAAGCCATCTTTGTACCCGCCTCCCGAGTGGCTGGTGGTTTGGAACAGCTAACCTTGAGGTTAGCAATGAAACACACAAACACTTCACTGTGGTTACTAGTTGGGCTGCCATCGTCAAGCTCAGCTGTTCAAATCCGCCAACTGCTCACCTAGAGAACTCCCTGTACTATAGGGTCACCATGAGTCGGGATAGATTAAATGGCAGTGAGTTTTATTGATTTAGGCACAGTAATATGGCAACATCTATTTCAGAAAGACTAAGAAATACTGCCTGGTTATTTGACTAGGGCTGGGGGGATTAGATTTTTATATGTACATACACATTTTTAAAATATGCCATACCTTCTGTTTTAAAAGTTGCCATGGTGGTGTAGTGGCTCCGCATTGGGTTGCAGACCGTATGGTCATCAGTTCAAAACTGCCCGTAGCTCCGTAGTACAAGGACTGGGCTTTTTATTCCCATGAACAGTTAGAGACTTGGAAACCTGTGGGGTATCAGCCTCCACAATGGAACAGGTCCAAAGGACAGCTGCGTAATTGAGGGGTAAAATTAAGAGGCATCAGACAAGATAAAGCACACAAGTGCTCACCTCCGGGACTGCCATGAACTCAGGAGTCTGGTCCTAGAGAGAATATATTTCCAACCAAGGATTATATACACTCTAGGGTCATGCCAGTCTCTCTAATTATAGGTAACCACATGTGTAACAGGAAGGGTTGTGCAATAGGCACATGAGTGACAGGAAGGCACACACGTAATGAGATAGGGGAGCTCTAGAGTCAAGATGGCAGCCTAACTTGGTTGTCCCTGAGTTGGCCTGACCTTAGGTGTCTTTAGGCTCTCCTTCAGGGCAACAATCTATTACCTTATCAGAAGGTAGTGGGCCCTCCTTAGGGTGGGACAGACAATAGGGTCTGATCACCTTTGATGGGCTGACAACCTTCAGGCAGGTAACCTTTGTTGACCACGAAGTGTATAGTCAGTGACCGTTTGTATGCAAACAGCACCTTAGATTTGGCATTATTATGGGGGGGGGGCAGCCTGGCAAATAACTTTTCTGCTTCCTAGAGAAACCCAAATTGGGTTGCTATGAGTTAGCATTAACTAGAAGGCAGTGAGTTTGGTGCTTAATAATTGATTTATTATTTGGTAGATCATCTGTGGATATCAGAGAGACAGGGAGAGATCTCCCCTCTCCCCCTACCCCCCCTGACACTATATACTTAGAGGAAATAGAAACTTTTCCCAAGTTGTCTGCTTTTCATCAATGCTTCCATGATACTCTGGTACGCATTCTAAAAATCGTTGGATTTTCATAAGGAAGAGAATGAATATGTTGCCTAGGCTGCCTATTTCCAAAAGAACTGAGAGTAACTTCTGTATCACAGTTACTGTGTGTAGATTTTGTTCATTGGATGTTATTAAGTCCACAGTAGCAGCAATATAATGAATGTGTTACTCTGATGTTGGTGTGATTTTTTAAAAATAGGTTGAGACCATTTAAAACCCAGTTTTAAAAATGGGTTATTTTATTTGTAAAATAAAGTCATACGTTATCTCTTCTCAGCTCAACTACATAATAAATTAACTTGTGATAGTGTTTCCTGAGTTAATAAGGTCACATTCCCTTAAAGTCAGCCAGAGAAGAAATTCTTACCACTGTCACTTCAACACTAGAAAGAGTAGTGAAGATAACATTGTCAAAATTTGCTGAAACAACTTATGGAGATAGGTTTTAAAATAATAATCATAAAAAAATAATAATAATCATATTGAGCAGTGAGACTACAGAATTGCCCTTTTTTTGCTATGTACTAGAAAAATCCATGAGCAACCTTTTAAAAGTATATTATAATGGAAGAGAGACAAGAAAATCATCAGCTGTTGCTCCATGAAAGAGGCTTTGCAAGTAGAAGTGTATTTGTTTAATAAGGCATTACAGATTTTAGCTCAACTACCGTGTTTTCCCGAAAGTAAGACACCCCCTAAAATAGGACCTACTTAGTTTTGACTCTCACTGAAATATAAGGGATCCCCCCAAAAATAAAACATCCCCAATAATAAGGACATCAACAATAAATGTGTGCTGTATTCTCCATGGAAAAATAAGACATCCCCTGAAAATAAGATGTAGCACATCTTAGGGAGCAAAAATTAATATAAGATTCTGTCTTATTTTGGGAGAAACAGGGTCTTTAACTCTGGGTGCAGTTTATGTTCCTTATATTTGAAGCAATGGAGATGCTATGGAACTGTTAGGTTTCTCACTCCGGCCTAAATCTCAGCCTCGGTCCTTGGCTCCACGCGAGAAAGATTTCACGCCGAAGCCGGGCTTGTGATCCAAGTGAATTTAATGAAAGTTCAAAGAAGCATCAGGTTTTACGAGGCACCCATAGGATTCCTTTGACCATGCGGCCTGGCAGAGACTGCTCCGGGACAGGCAAGGATCTCTCCCCTCCTACGAAGACGACCAGACCACCCAAGCAAGACAAGACCAAGAGCCCAAGCGCCCGGGGGAGGTGTGGTGAACGACCCCAGGTCGATCCCATTGGCTGAATTGCAATCACCCGACCCAGGTGGGCTGCTCCAGGTGTAACCCCCATCCGAGCCCACCGGCGGGAAAATCCAGCTTTTGTCTTTTGCTGGCTCTCCTGGGCATGCGTAAATGGACTTCCCAATTCCCTAGGCTAAGCTACCTAACAGAACCTTGTTTGGTTTTAATATTCCAGGATTTCAGATAAAAAAAACAACCCACCATCATCCAGTTGATTCTGACTCAATGACTTACCTGAACAACCATGTTATCAACCAAAGAGACTATCCCCAAAGGTGAGCAAACATTTGTGTTCGACCACATTTCTCATCAGGGAAATGCAAATTAACCATAGTGATTAAAATGGGAAATACTGTCTACAGTAAATCTTGACCTTTATTGTGTTGTTCTGTGACTCAGAAATTTCACTTCTAGATTGATTTAGAATAATTGCAGCCTAATAATATATATGCATTGAGATATAAGAAGACCAGAGGAGAATAATAACCATTGTGACTTCTGAACAAAACCAGGCTGGGTTGAGTCAATCTTGTCGATGTGTTGTTACGTGCTCCTGAGTCATTGGGTTCTGATTATGGCACCTCTATGACTCAAACCATGTTGGGTTGAGTCAATCTTGATGTGGTGTTACGTGCTATTGAGTCATTGGGTTCTGCTTATGGCACTTCTGTGGACAACAGAACAAACGACTGTCTGGTCCTTTGACATCTTCACAAGTCTTATTATGTTTGAGCCTGTTCTTGCAGTCACAGTTTTAATCTGCCTTCCTCTGGGTCTTCTACTTAATTACTTACCCTTTCCTTTACCAGGTATCATGTACTTTTCCAGGGACTGGTCTTTCCTGGTAACATGCCCAAAGTTCCTGAGACTATATCTCGCTATCCCTTCTAAGGAGTATTCTGAATGTACTTTTTCTGAGACTTTTTTGTTGTTCTTCTGGCACTCCATGGAATATTTAGTATTCTTAACCAACACTCTTACTGTAGGTGGGGGGAAAACTGGAATCAATAACTTCAGTTTGGATCCATATGCATTGTATATGTTGAGCATACACATGTTGTACCCCATCTCATTATGTAGGTAATACATCTGAAATACCAAACCTCAATTTTGACTTATGGAGAATCTATGTGAGGATGACACAGGACCAAGAAGTGTTTCATTCTATTGTGCATAAGGGTTGCTATGGGTCTGAGCTGATTCGATGACAGCTAGCAAGAACAACAACATAGAATTTCCAAGATTATATTTCTTACTAAAGCAGATTACTTGATCTTTCTTTCTCAGAATGGTGGGTGGATTCAAATATTTCTGATAACAAGTGAGCATTTATCCACTGCACCATGTGGGAATCTTACATGTGTCCTAGGACCCAGAAAATTCATTTCTAGATTAATTTGGAATAATTGCAGATCTAACAATAGGGCGAGGTGACAAACTGAGATATAATAGGGCCAGACATAAGAGCAGTTCGAGTTGAATAATCCTCCTTGCTATTTATTTATTTGAGGCTTTGACTTTTTCCATGCATTCAGCAAGTTTTGGGGATGTTAATTGACCCCCGCTGGGAGGCAAATTGACCCCTCCAGCTTCCTTGGTTATTATATAGGATTGATAACATGTAGTAGGTTGTAGATTATATATAATTATAGCCCACCTGCAGGAAATTTTTTACTGGGATTATTAGGAAAAATCAATATAAATGTTAGGTTTCTGGGATGGTTAATCTCTGTTCTTGCTTTTCAATGCTAAAAAAATTCACACAGCAGAAGCACTTTTGTAATCCAAGTAACTTTTATGAGGGAAAGGGAAGTTTCAGGTAGTACAGTTTCAGACAGTACACGTCATCTCTACAAGGTGTTCAAGTCTGCATGGCGGGCCATGGGAGTGTTCACCAGCAAGATTGGCCATTTCAGGGGAGTGGGAAAAACTACGTGAAAGGAGCTTCCGTGATAAATAGCAACAATTCTAAAAGGGGGAACCGCCACCCCTGACCCCCCCACCAACCAGAATTGGGCTGGGCAGAGCAGAGCTTTTGTAGTATGCCTCCCCACCCCCCACCCCCACTAGGCGAGCATTGAGCAACTTTCTCTGAGTTAGTGCACCCAGTGGTGTTGCCTGGGAAGGTTCTCTCTGTTCACAGTGAATTTTTTCATATAAGCAGTTTTGCTTAAACCTCAATTTTTTGTGATGTCCAATTTAAGAGAATGGTGTGCGGCTGTGAATTTTTGTTTCCTGCTCAGAAAAAATGCCACAACAACTGTTGTGATGTTGAACACAGCTTACAAGGATAGTGCTATGGGAAAAGGCGTACGAGTGGTTTTCTTGTTTCATAAAAGGTAAAATGTCGATTGATAACAAGCCTAGTTCTTGGCATCTGTCAACTTCCGGAATGGATAAAAATGTTGACTGATGGTGCATTTGGAGTTCATTCCACCAGGTCAGACTGTTGATCAAGTTTTCTATTTAGAGGTTCTGAAAAGTTTGTGTAACAGCATATAGCAAAAAGGGCCTGATTTGTGGCAGGCAGGGACTGGTTTTGCCACTACAGCCATGCACCTACTCACACAGTCATCTCAGTGTGCCCATTTTGGGAAAAATAACAGAACACCATACCTCTGTTGCCCCATGCACCTTATTCATCTGACCTTGCTCCATATGACTTTTGCTTCCTTAAATGCAGAGGGACATGAAAGATGAATAGAAGATGAACAGAATAGGTCATGAATAGAAGAGGTGGAAAAAAAAACACAAGGAAGGTGCTGTCCACGATCTAAACGGATGAGTTTGAAAAATGTTTCCAAAGTTGACAAATGTATCAAGTGTAATGGAGAGTACCTTGAAGGTGATAAGGTTTTGTTTTTTTTTTTTTTTTTGAAGAAAGAAATTAAATTCACAGCTTTGGGGAAAAAAATCCATTTTTTTGGTGGGGGTAACTCTTTGTATTAAAGCTGTTTAGGTCTAGGTCCCAGTGAGATATATTAATATAGGGGTGGGGGGTTAGTATTGATCTCTAACAGGGCCAGGGGACAAATTCAACTGCTGAAAAGATTGCAATGATTAGAGAATGGCAAATTAAAGAAGTTAAGATTTATAGTAAAGAATTTATGTCTACAGAAGTAAAAAGGATATTCAGTCATTTCAACGGTCCAGTTTCTTAATTGGAACTTTCTATGGTGTAATGGGGTTATGTGTTGAGCTGTGAGCCAGGCTGGGGGTTCAAACTCATCAGGTGCTCAAGCAGAGAGTGACAAGGTTTTCGGCATCTGTAAAGGTCAAATCCACAGGTCTGATAGTACCCTGTCTTCTGAGGTTGCTGTGAGTCGTAACAAATGAATAAATGTGATGGCTTGGAGTTTGATTGGTTTTGAGTACCTCAATCAAACATAATGGAAATAATACGGCAAACAGTGAAATAAATATAACTACAAATGGAAGTCTATTGTCATATCATGGATCATTATTCAAAAGTTTTAGAAGGAAGTTCTAAATAATCTGACAATTCTAAATAATCTGACAATTCTTACATTCCTACCCTCAGAAGTTCCTTTGTTGGTGCTAAGTGCTGTTTAGTAACATCAGACTCACAGTGAACCTATGTATCCATCCTCAAAATTGGCTCATTGTTGAAGTCAAGGTCAATTCATCTTGTTGAAGGCCTTCTCTTTACACTGACCTTCTACTTCACCATGTATGATGCCCTTCTCCGGGGACTGGCTTCTCTGCAATATGTCCAAAGTTTGTAAGATGAAGTTTCCTTACCCTTGCCTCTAAGGAGCACTCTGGACATTCTTCCTTTAAGATAGACTTGTTGTCCTTTTGGCAGCCCATTGTACTTTTAAAAGTCTTCACCAGCTTCATAATTCAAACACAGCGATTCTTCTTCTGTGTTCTTTGTTCAGTTTCCAACTTCCACACACACATGAAGTGATTGAAAATGCCATGGCTTGAGTCAGGCATACCTTAGTCTTCAAAGTAACCTCCTTACTTTTCAACACTTTAAAGAACTCTGGTTCAGCAGGTTTTCCCAATGCAAAATGCCTTTCGATCTCTTGAGTGCTATTTCCATGACCATTAATTGTGGATCCAAACCAGATAAAAGCCTTGACAATTTCAGCCTCTTCTCCATTTATCATGATGTTCCCTATTTGTCTAGACCATTTCAAATTCCCTAGCTGAAATTCTCTTTGGAACCAAAGTGCTTTAGGCTTTCTAGTAGCAAGGTGGGAGGCATTTTTTGTCATCCTCAATAAGACCTGCTGTGTCTGGCTCAACAGAAAAGATAGAGAGAGGGAAAGAAAGAAAGAGAGAGGAGAGAGAGAGAGACTAGAGGCTATTTACTGGATAGGATTAGCTATCTTTTAAATTTGTACTTGTGTCTCATACTCAGTACAAATTATTATAGAAGAGACAACAAAATGTATGAAAGCAACAAACATTTTCACCTTAATAGAAAACACTGCATTCCCTCTGGAAACTAATGATGCATACTTGTTTAACACATCCATTACTGCCAACTTTCATTTAGACAATTGCCTTCTGTCTATTCTAAATGAGGATTCTTGGCCATCCCCCTTGCAGACCCAATTCAGCAGAAAGTAACTTGATGATTGTGACTCCTTATCGCCCAAGATTAGGAATCTTTAATTAAAAAAATAAAGGGGGCAGGAATTTAAAGTTGCACCAAGCTTTAATGAACTGCTGGGACCCCGACCATTTTGGTTACCTTTGTATTTGGCTTTGCACTTTTTTTTTTGATTAATGAAGAATCTATTGGCTTTCACTATTTCCTTTCAGAAATAATACATTTATGAAATTTTTATTGAAGTGGTTCAAATAAGGGGGAATGTTAAATATATTCATCCTGAAGTAAGTGAAGAGTGAGTTAAGAGTTACTAAGATTTGATTTTAGTGATCTTATAATTTATGTTCATCTCCTTAGTAGTAAAGGACCGTGGTGCTGTAGTCATTGGGTGTTGGGCAGTGATCCATAGGGTCAGTAGTTTGAATCCACCTGCAACTCTGGTAGAGTAAGTCGGGGCTTTCTACTCACATTAACAGTTACAGCCTTGAGCATTCACAGGAGCTCTTCTAGCTTGTCCTTTAAGATCACTATAAGTCAGCATGACCTCTAAGGCATAGAGTTTAAATTTGGTTAGTAGTAAAAGGAAAAAAGACAAGGCTTTCTACTCCTGTAAAGAGATACAGTCTCAGAAACCCACAGGGACAGAATTGATTTGATGGTAGTGAGTTTCATTTGTAATAGTAAAAATTGAAACAAGTGAATTCTTGTGATGTTAGGCTCAAAAACATGATGCTTATTCAAGAATAATGCAGTTCTTTTCTTCTGATTCCCAGAGAAAAGCAAAATACATTGTTCTATTGTGCTGTCATTTTTCAAAGCACCATGGCCACCCGTCAATCACCAGAAGACATTACATTTATTAACCAATTCTCCATAACATAGCTAAAATAATGATTGGTGTTTCTTTCCCAAACCTCCTTGCTTTCTCTAATGCATACAATCTTCCTTCTTTCTTCAGTTGGAAGATCTATGGTGGCATTGTCAGCTATGCCTCGGGCTGCTAACCAACTACAGGTAAATTATTAATAGTCGGATGGCACCAGCAGCTCCACTGAGACTCTGCACCTGTAAGACTTACAGAGGCTACCTTAAAGTGTCTCTCTAAGTTGAAGTTCACTCAATGACAGAAAAACAAGCAACCAACCAATCAAATAGATACGCTCATTACTTGTTTAGGGAGGGAAAGGAAGCAATTAGCAGCTTCCTTTGTTTTACTGTTTTTTTGCAAATAAAACTGTTTTTCTTGTGCCCCAAATCTGTGTATTTTGGTCTAAATAAGGAGTGAATTGTAAATTTATATTGAGTATAGAAGAAAACAGTCCTTTGTCACCCCTACCCCCCAAATATGTTAAATTATACCAGTGGAACGATCTCTCTGAGACCTGACATCCACTCAATGACAGTGAATTTGGTTTCTCAGTATCCTTAGAGTGCGTATATGTTAATAGGGAATGTATTGTTTATTTGGAAATATGATATAAAGATATTTTAATGTGTACTTAAATTGGTTTTCTTGTATTTTCTCTTTGTTTGCTTGGTTTTGTCAATGTACAGAAATATAGACTTTGGGCTATTTTTTCTTTCTTTCCTGTCTTTTTAACGACCTTTTCCTTTCTTCATGAATTGTGGTTTTGATGTCCCCCCACAGCTCATCAGGTCTTCTCCCATTGGTGTTCAGTGCCTCACATCTGTCCTTGAGATGTTCTTGAAATTCAAGTGAGATAGACTCAAGTTTGTATTTTGGCTCCTGTGGATTTGTTTTGATTTTCTTTAGCATTATCCTGAACTTGCATATGAGCAATTGATGGGCAGTTTCATAGTTCTTCCTTATCTGGCTGCAGCCGATGATATCAAGCTTCTCCACCGGTCTTCCACAGATGTAGAACATTTTATTTCTGTGTATTCCATCTCGGGAAGTGTATGTGTATTGTTGTCACCTTTTTCATTGTTGAAAAAAAAGGCATTTGCTTTGAACAAGTCATTGGTTTTGCCAAATTCTATCATGCTATCTTCAGGTTTGTTTCTATCACCAAGCACATATTTCCCAACTACTGTTCTTTCCTCTTTGTATCCAACATTTGCATTCCAATCACCAATAACTGTTGATGCATCTCGATTGCATGTTTGATCAATTTCTGAATGATGTCTTTGGCAGACTTCTTCAATTTAGGTTTAATTTTTGTGATTGGTGCATAAACTTGAATAAGAGTTGAGTTGATTGGATTTCCTTGAAGGTGGATAACTATAAACCCATCACATATAGCATTGTATTTCACAGTTGATTAGCAAGATTCCTTCTGTCAATGAATCCGATGCCATTCCTCTTGATTTGTTAAACCTAGCATAGTAAATAATATTATTTTCTGATTGAAAATGGCCAATACCAGTCCATTTCAGCTCACTAATGCCTAGGATATCAATCTTCATACATTCCATTTCATGTGAGACCACTATCCATTTTTCTAAATTCATATCAGGCACTTTCCAAGTTCCAATCATTAGATGATTTTTGCAGCTGTTTCCCCATCAGCAAGTGAAGACCCCAAAGGCTCCCCTCCCTCAGTCTTCACCTGACTCATATCACCCTGGTGAACTCCCCTTAAGAAAGCAGCTCCTCTTTGGTCACATTACGAGTGCTCCCCAACCTGAGGCGTCCATTTGGCAGCAGCATCTCCCACAATGTTCTGCTTCCTTTGTGTAGGTTTTAAGTATTTTTAAATGCTGTGAAGCTATGCAGAAGGGTTTCGGGGGCTTCTTCATCCGATGTGGGAAACTGAGTCCTTCGTTGTCTGTTCTTAGTCTGGAAGCTTCCTTAAAACCTGTTCACTCAGGGTGACCCTGCTGGCATTTGAAATGCCAGTGACATAGCTTCCAGCATCACAGCAACACATAAACCACCCTATTACTACAAACTGACAGACAAATGGAAGCTGGATTATATGAGGGAGCATTTCACACCAGGATTGGAAGGTTTATTAATAATCTTTCATATGCACATGACACAACATTGCTTGCTGAAAGTGAGAATGAACTGAAGCACTTGCTGATGAAGATCAAAGATTACAGCCTTCAGTATGAATTGCAGCTCAAGGTCAAGAAGATCAAACTCCTCACAACTGGACCGATAAGCAATGTGTTAGTCTGGGTAGACTAGAGAAACAAATTCATAGACACTCATTTGTGTATAAGAAAGAGACTTATATACAAGAGCAATTGAATCTTGAGAAAACATCCCAACCCAGTCCAGATCAAGTCCATAAGACCAGTATTAGCCCATATGTCTAATACCAATCTATAAAGTCCTCTCCAGACTCACGAAACACATGCAATGATGTCAAATGCAGGAAGATCACGGCCAGTGGGTGGGAAGTATTCTGGATACAGTGGTGGTGTAAGTGTCTCGGTACTGGCAGAGGTCTCCACATGACTTCTCCAGCTCTGAGACTCTGGCTGCCATCACCCTGTCTCCATAAGTCTTGTCAGCTGCAATGCCTCCTCGGGGGTCAGTTTGCATCCCACCTCCAACGAGCTATTTATGTCTTTAGCACCTCCAAATGAGGCCATCAAGCTGCAATGTGAGACAGGCTAAACTCCACCCCTTCACTCTTAAGTCTCAAATTGACAACAGATTATGTAACTACCACAGACCACCCCTTGTCAATTTGACACTTTTACTCAGCTTTGTAGCCATATAAAATTTTCAAACAAACTAATAAAATCATATCTGTACCTAACAGGATAAAACTAAAATGCATACAATTCAAAATTGTGCCACTTCAATTAAACATAACATTCTATAACTGAGCAAAACAAAAATATCCTGTGTCTAACAATTGCAGTTACGTAACACCTACACCTTAATCCTATAATCCTATGAATATATTCCCCTACCAATGAAAGTTTGTGAACCAATCACTTCATGCCTTTATCCCCCCAATTTTGGGTATCCGATTTCTGTTCTGCCACTTACATCAACCCAGTGCTCTGTGGAGACAGTCATATTCTTTGATGTGAAGAATCTTCATTCCAGTTGGAATGTGTGAGTCCACATTCATAAGCAAAGTCAAATCAGGACAGGCCTTTCATTAAGTCTACAGCAAAATGCACCAATTCACAGGCTCAAATATCTTCTCTTCATCTGGTCAGGTTCTGGTCAACTCAATGTGAGCTGTCTCACTTAGCCTCACCAATGTGTCCTTTGGTCACCTTGCCTTTAGCCCATGGCCCCATCACAAATTCTCAACAACTCTAGCCCCCTAGGGTTAGGTCATGAACTTCAGGTCAGTCAACCTGCTCTCATCTTTTTCTCTATTTCCTGTAAACCAGGTCCACGTATGTTAGTGGCCAGACTCAACCCGTCTATTTATCGATGCATTTCTCTAACTTCCAGTCAACAAGTGGATCAAGGTGGTCACCTACCAAGCATTTCATCCTGCTCACAGGCTTCCTTTAATGTTCAATCCTAGAGAGGAGTTTTCATGGTTCCAGATTTTTTTCTAGCTTCTGACAGAAACCACTAGTTAAAAATTCAGAGAGTTCCTTTTTTCCCCTTCAATCCTTCAACAGCCCCAGTCAAGTCTCTTGAAATGCAAATATTCTGAGTACTCCAAAGCACTGGGTGGGGCTTATCTCTTCTGAGCCTTCTTTGTAGGTATGTCCTAAACCCATTTAAAGATCAAATTTAAATGACTCAAAGCAAGTGGGCTTACAAGCTCTCTATTTTCATACTTTCCAATAATAATTTCTATAAATCCTTATCTCAGCAATAATAAGCAGAAGAAATCAGTATAAACAAAGTAGAATCAGATACTAAACTCAATTCCTAAAACAGTCAAGTTCAATCCTTATTTAGCTCATCTTAATCCTTATCTAAACTATTTTATTGATTAAAAAAAAATAGGATTAGGCCTCTCACAGCATTGCCTTAAGCCAGGGCCAGGCCTCCTGTCAGCCATTTTTACCCCAGTCAGCCATTTTCTCTAACCAGCATCATCTCTGAGAAATTCAAGGGGCGATTTCTACCTGAGCTGAAAATATTAACAACATTCAGTTCACCATTTCAAACAGGGATAACTGAAGACAGCAACCAAACAAAATAATTCAAACTTTAACTTCACACATTTTTTTGCCAGAAAACAATTTAGTAAACTGCATGGACATATCTGACTTCTGGCTAGCCCAAGAAGAAATACTACCATGAAGCAGAAGCCAAATAAGCATCTACTCTTCATCTTTATGATTTGATTCTCCAGTACCCACTCCCAATGTACTCTACAAATAACATTTTGATAAATGGAGAAAACATTGAAGTAACAAAGATTTTGTCTTACTTGGATTCATAATCAATGCTCTTGGAAGCATCAGTCAAGAGATTAAAAGATGTGTGGGAAACAGAAAGATTTCTCCCAGGTTGTCTCCCCCAAATATATGTTAGACTTAGGACACTGCTTTCAGCCATTGGTAAATGATTGTCAAGTTACCTCCCTGAAGGCAATCAGCTGCCAGACTACTGTCTGGTCCCACCACAAATAGGGTCCACTCCCTGCTGTTAAGGCAAATGGGCTATTTCTCACGGAAGGCTTATGACCATTAGTCTGGTCCCTGTAGGTGTTTCACACCCTACTGATAATGGTTTCTATTGTGAGCCAGAGAACAGGTCAAACCAGCTCAGTGACATCCAAAGTTAGGCTGCCATCCTGAATCTAGGATCCGCTCATCTTGTCACATGTATACCCCCAAACCTTCTTCTCCCTATTACAACAATCCCTAGATTGTCCCCTTCTCACTGCTGTATAACCTACAGTGCAACCCCTTCCTGTGTTGTATGTCTTCACCTGTAATTAGGGGGTTAGCATGCCCCCCCCAAAAGTATATAGGCCTGGGTTAGCAATAAAGATGCCGCTTGGCCTCTCGTAGGCTCCATCTCTCCCCCAGTCTTCGCTCCTCTGTTCCCTTTCCCCTTGTCCTCCTTCCCCTCCTCCTCTCTCTACGTGGGCCACCAAGCGAGGCTGAGGTGAGCATGCTACTATGAAATGTGTCCGACTTTTTAATTTTACTCTCTTTCCTATCTTGCTCATGCTCTCTATGACTTTATTATATATATATAATTTATATATATGACTCTATTATATATTATATACAATAAAGTCAGAGAACATGATATATATATATCATGATATATATATCATGATAGAGCATATATATATATATATATATATATTTATACCATACAATTGCACTTACTGAACCCATGATGAGTTGTGGGGGGCTGGACTTTCCCTCCACAAAGATGTATTGAACTAAGTAAATATGCTGTACAAGAAAGTCCTCTTTAGAGTATTGAAAAGCAAGAATGTTACTTTTAGGACTAAGTTGTGCCTGGTCTAAGCCACGATAGTCTCCATTGCATTATATAGAAGACCGATGAAGAATTGATACAATTGAATTGTAGTGCTGGAGAAGCATATTGAAAATAATCCTGGACTACTGAAAGGACAAACTGATTTGCATTGGAAGAAGTAAGCTCAGAGTGCTCCTTGGAGGCAAGGATGGGAAGACTTCATCTTACATACTTTGCACATGTTGTCAGAAGAGACCAGTTCAAGGAGAAGGACATCATGTGTGGTAAAATGAAGGGTCAGTGAAAAAGAGGCAGGCACTTGATGAGATAGATTAACACAGTGGTTATATTAATGAGCTCAGGCATAGGCACAATGGTGAAGATGGAGCAGGGCCATGCAGTGTTTTGTTCTCTTGTGCTATGGGTCACTATGAGTTGGATTTGACTCAATGCCACCTAACACCAACAACATAATAATTTGTATAGAAGAATACTGCATCTGATGGACTGACTTGGCAGTATGAGGTAGTTTAACAGATTTCTAGTCCAGGATTGCCATTTTCAGTCAGGGTGGAGCCTTCTCTAATATATGACCCTGGGGAGAGAGCAGTAGGATTAGTATTTTATTTGTTTGTTTTTTAAATATTGTCTTGATGGATGCTATAATAACTTTCTTCATTTTTTTTTCTTTTCACCCATATGCAAAGAATACCACATCCTTTCCCTCTTTTTCTATTTCCCATTTTGAGGATATGTTTCTTTTTAATGTCTGTATCAAGTTCTACATTTGATTTTAAGTCTCATCCCTTTAGTTAGAAGACTCTAGTGGTTAATTGACTGGCAAAGTACTGGACTGCTAACCAACAGATCTGTGACTGAACCCAGCTCTTTGGGGAAAGAGGGTGCATTGTCATCTATAAAGATTTACAGCCTGGAATAAAGATTTTGCTTTAGTTTGACTGGACAAGGGTTCTCAGTGGTTTGGTAGTTAAGGCCTGCTAATGCCCCCTGAAGTGATCTAACACAATGTAATCACACCCAGAGGTGAATCTATTAGGAGCAGCCAATCAAGTATAAGAGTATATTGGAATAAAACACCCTCATTCAGGTCAAAGCCTGATCCAAGCAAGTGAAAGGAGATTTAATCAGGTTGTTGCCTGCTCCCAACATAAGTGGTTGCTGTGGAAAAACAAGCTTGCTTTTCACTGTATCTTGCTCCTGCAGCTGACTCATGAACTTGTTTCTTTGTTCATCTGTATTGAGTTTTGGAGGCTATCTGGATAGATGCAGATATAGGCATAATTTCAAAACCTTCATCTTAGCCACCATATCCCTGACTAATATTATTCCTTTGGATTTTACTGCATCTCATCTTTCTTCAACTTTTCATAAAATTTTCTTGGCTCTTGTGTTAGGATGGGGTATGTAGAGAAACAAAACCAGAACATATATAGAGATGTTTATATGAGGAAAGAAATGTATATCAAAATTTACATCAAATAGCTCACAGGGATGTAGAGAGGCTAACCAGTCCGGGTCACTTCTGTGGATAGTTCTAGGCCAAAGGCCCTTCTTGACTCATGAAATTGTGGCCTAAAGAACCAAAGATGAAGAATTAGCAGGACGAGACTGAATGGCAATGGCAACTGCGAAGGTGGCAGTTGTGGTGATGGGTATGGTGGGGGTTCAGGTTACACAGGCAGTGCAAATGGCGAGACATGACAGTGGAGGCCAAGCTGGCAGTGACCCATGTGGACTGCACCCAAGCAAAGAAGGAGAGAAAAAAAATTCCCCTTGTGCATTCACTTCTAGCCAGCTCAAGTATGCCACACTCCCAAAGAGTCATTATCAGGCTGTAACCTGATTGATAGTTAACCTCCAAACATATCTTCTTACAGGTGCACAAAATTGACAGAAAAATCTAAAATATGCGATTCACTCAGTGTCAAATTGGCATTTGTACTCAGCTCCTTAAATCACACATAATCTCCAAACCAATACAATAACAAAATCATGCTTCTGTCGAACATAATGCAACTAATACACACACAACTGGAAATGCACTAACCCCAGTTATATATTATATTTCATCAGTGAACAAAAGTATTTCTTGCATATATTAAAGAGGAAATATGCATAACAAATACAATCCTCATTTCTGCCACCGTTCACAGGGCTGTAGCTGGAATTGAGAACCATCCTCTTCTTTTTTTTTTTAATTTTAACAATTTATTGGGGCTCATACAATTCTTTTCACAGTTCATGCATATACATACATCAATTGTATAAAGCACATCTGTACAGTCTTTGCCCTGATCATTTTTTTCTCTTTTCTTCTTTTACATTTTATTAGGGACTCATACAACTCTTACCACAATCCATACATATACATACATCAATTGTATAAAGCACATCCATACATTCCCTGCCCCAATCATTCTCAAGGCATTTGCTCTCCACTTAAGCCCCTTGCATCAGGTCCTCTTTTTTTTCCCCCCCTCCCTCCCCATTCTCCCAAGAACCATCCTCTTCTATTACCACTTGTCCCCAAGAAATTTCACTGGAATAGAAGGCAACAGAGTATTTGTTGGGTTAATTTACCACCGGTTAGCATGCAGATGTTTTAACAATAAGTCGAATGTAATTGATACTTATTACTTACTGGGTCAAATTAGCATAATGCTATCAATTTGATGGACCAATGTGACATTTTTATGGAAGGGACAGAGATTAAGTTCCCTGTGGTCTACATTATGGCAGTGTGCTGGAGAGCTGATATGACCCTAAAGGAGAATCATGGAAATATATTGCTGCCTTTGATCACCAAAGACAAATTGATTTTGGTGGTTATTCGAAAAGATTTAAGAAAAGAGGATTGGCTATATCAATAGGTGCCAGAAGTATTAATTAGTTCAAACAACCAATTCACCTCTGGAACAGCAGGTGCAACCAGAGTCACCACCTGATTAAGTTTATGCTAATCCACTGTCATCTCCAAGATCCATCTGATTTTTTTGCAGAAGTCAAATGGGCAAGTTAAAGGGGAATGTGGTGGGAATCACCACCCCTGCATCTTTTGAATCCTTGAGGATGGCACTAATTTCTTCAACCCACCCAGGAATGATGTATTGCTTTTGGTTTACTATTTTTCTAAGCAGAGGCAGTTACATTATTTTCCACTTGGATTTTCCTACTATAATGGCCCTTATTCCACATTTCAGGGATCCAGTATGGGACTTCTTCTAATTGTGGAGTATGTGTAGTCCAATCATGCATTCTGGAACTAGGGAAATGGCTACAAATGTGTTTAGGGACCCAGTGGACAATCTGTAAGATGAGCTTGAGCAAGACTTCAGTGATAACTTAACCTTCACATCCTCCCACTCTAACTGGCTTAGAGTTGACACTAATTCCAGGGAACCAAACTTTTTGAAGGCCCACCGGTGTCCAGTAATCTTCCCAAAGTCTGACTATTTCCTTTTCCCCAATGGACAGTGACTCTGTGGAATGTCACAGAGACCTTTGGGGAATGCTGGGAGGAAGACTAGCCGAATCAACATTTGGAAGTATAGTGGTGTTCTTCTTAAAAGGGACTCAATCTCTCATTCATTCAAGCAGTGGTGGGTTTATAAACTGATTTAACTCTGGGAATGGATGGAGGGGTCACGACTCTCCATTCTGGTGATTCAAATTAGGCTGCCATTCACCTGATCTTGAATTCTTCTGCTTGTACAGATTCAGTAAATATTTTATAAGCTTCCCATACACTTCACTCTTAAAAGCCATAGTTCCTCACAAGTCAGCTTATTCTGATTATTATTTTTATTATGCTGTCCACTGTGGCAATTGTGTCTACCTGATTCTGTTGATTCAGCCCCATTGCAGGTGTCTTAATTCCATTAGGGAAGTTCCCACTGTGAAATCTGGATGACATAATATAGCAATCACAGGAGTCATCAGCGATGAATAGCGCTCCCTTCACAAATTTTTTTTCTTACTATTTTAGTAAAAGGAGTCTCTGCAGGGCACTCCACTTATCGGTCAACCATAGTAACATGAACAGCTGGGCCAATCTCCTCAAGTGTACGGTCAGTGAAAGGTGAATGGTTTTACTGAGAATGGATTAATCTCTTCCAGTGGGAGGGTTGGTGTTGGTGGTTAGAGTGGCTTAATGGACTCCAGGAGCTCAAGATTCCCGTATTCCATATCATCCCCAGACATCCTAGCCCAAGTTTCAGTGTCCCATTTCTTCCAAATCATTGACCTTACTTTAACATTAGACACCATAATAGGTTGAGATTCAAGCATTGTCATTCAGCAACTCTTATGATAAGACTCTGGGTTTGGTCTTCAGCAATATCAATGCTGTCAATAAGGCTTTCTGTCCTGCCACAAGTAGAAACTGCGGTCTTTTATTGGGCAGTTAAGCCAAGCTTCTGAAGCTCTGAGCCCATCTCCGTCCTTTATGAATTTGTCTATTGTAAGTAGCACCAAAAAATCAGCTTCTTCTTTTTTTAAATTAGCTTCTTTGTATTTCTCATCCTGACAAAATTTCAGAAACATATCAAACACATAATCAGTAGAACCTCACTTCTCACCAATACTGCATCCATTGGTGGTGCTCTTTTGAGTATTGCCTTTGCCACCTAATACCATGATTTAATTGCATTCTCTTTACCGATAGTGACAGAATTACTCATATGATCAGAAGCAGATGCTGAATTCTTAATTCTTTTAGGCTTAATTAGACTTGAGAATCTACTTAGACAACTCATCTACAGGATTCTATTGTTTATAACCATCCATGGTAACAAATGTGTTAGGCTTTTTAGAGAAGCCAAGCCAGGATATCTATAAACTTCTCCACTTACATCAACATCTCATAAAAGGAATGTATACCAAAACTGCGGCCCACAGAGCTGTCGAGAGGCTAACCAGTCTTCTTCACTCCTGTGCGTCAGATGCTGGGCCCAAGATCCAAGGAGCAGGAAGCAGAAGGGCCAGGCCAGGTGGTGGCAACTGTAAAGATGGCAGCTGTGGTGACGGCTCCAGCTGTGGTGGTTACACTGGAGTCTCAGGCAGCTGCAGTGAGGCACAGGCTAGTGAAAACAGCCACCTGTAGCGGGTGAAGCAAAGCTGCCAGATACCAATGTGGATTCCACCCTAGCAAGAGAAGAAGAGATAATGTTCTTTGTGGTATTCACTTATAGCTAGATCATGTATACCACAAGAAAGGAGACATCAACAAGCTGCCTAATTTGTAGGTTGAACCTCGTAGCTGGGACTTCAGCCATATATTCTTATTGGTGAACCAAATTGACCGAAAAAACCCCAAATATCCACCACATCCTGCTTATGAAATTGGAGAAACAATTCAGATGGTATCTTGTACTTACTTGCCTCACGGTCTCTTTTTAGAGATATGTGCAAAATTGTTTCCTTTGTAGTCTCCAGCTCCAAAACCAAACCAAAATATGCAATTAAAAGTAATCATGAAATAACCAACCAAACAACAATGACACAGAGAAAAATCTCCTGATCAAAACCTGCAGGCAGAGCACATTCCAAAGGATTGTGGCTGGCTGGGGGTGCCTTGATCTCCAGCTGAATTCAAGAGCAATCAGGAGAGACTTTGACAGTTCAGGTCAGCATGGAATCTGCAACCACCACTCACCTCTTCTGTTAATGTCCCAGAACCAGCATAGGCAGTCTCTGCCCAAGGTCGGTGTGTCTAACAACTTCCATGGAGGTGGGTGTAATAAATTGAGCTTAGATTAGAGATTTCACATTCCTCCCTGCCCCCCTTCAATATGTCCCTGAATTTCCTGTGTTAACAAATCTGAAGGTACTTGTGGGAAACTGAGGGACTGGATGGGAATGTACATGGCCCAATTTTCTATGCCTACCATTACAGGGTCTGGAAGGTTATCTGTATTTAAGGGCAATTAGATTCTATTGCCAGTCCCATCCCAAAGTGTAGCAAACTCCTTTCTGACATTTTCTGATACAAATCAGAGATTGTTTCCCTGGGGAGGGCTCAAGGACATACGAGGTCAAGATTCTGACTCGTCTATTACCCACTTTTTATATTACCCATTCCCTCGATTACATGTTCACCATCTTCTGCGAATGCTTATTGGAAGACTTGTAAGCCACGTCATTATATATACCCATTGGAAAATACATTAGCCCTCTTGATCCTGACATCAGGACACCGAGCCCCTATGGCCTGCTGTCTTATTTTCTGTAATCATAAAGCCTGCCTAAGGACCTGTTGGATTGTTGGGGACCAGTACTCCCAACAGTTACTAGCTTGTTTCTGTGGCTGTGCTTTAAAATAAGGTAACACCAGGTTCAGGATTTGATCTCCCATTTGCCTTTCCCATTGAATACAAACACTAGTCTGAGTTGTTATAAAAGGAGTGAAAGTAACATTGAAACATGTCTATGTGATACAAAAAGCCTCTAGGTCATTTTCAAAAAGGTTTAAAAGAAACCCAAAACAAATACCCAAACTTGTATGCATACCTATTCCAGTATATGCCATTTTTAACTTGTCATAATAGTATTCAGATGCTTGAACACACAGTTTAGGCACCTGCTGGATGGTGCTTTATGGACTTGTCTATTGCTTAAAGTGTGATATACTCTTCCAAGACACGGGGTTGGATCAGAGAAAGCCTCATAGAAAAGGTGACATTTGATTTCAAATTCAAAGAGTAAGCTGTTTTTATCAAAGTAAGTTGAAAAGAGTGGGGACATTTTACTTGATCAAAATCATGGTGGTATTAAATTACTTGAGGTGTTTGCACAGGTAAACTTGGTCGCCTTAGTAGGTGGAGTTTAGTAGGTTAGCAAGGAGAGATCTTTATTTTCTGATGAGTACAACTCAGTTTAAGAAGAGATAGCTGTGACAGTCTGTTAATGATTGGAACATGGAATGTACCAAATATGAATCTAGGAAAATGAGAAGTAGTCAAAAATTAAATGGAATGCATAGCATTTGATATTCTGGTTGTTAGTGCACTGAAATGGACTGGTCTTGGCCATTTTGAATCAGAAAATTATGAGTTACAAGATAAAATTGAAGAAAATTAAAACAAGCCTATAAGAGCCAAAATATGACCTTGAGTCTATGCCACCTCAATTTCAAGAACACCTCAAGAACACATGTGAGACATGGAACACTAATGACAGAAGACCTAATGGGCTGTGGCAGGATATCAAGACCACCATTCACGAAGAAAGAAAATGTCATGACAAAGACAGGAAAGAAAGAAAAGATCCAAGTAGATTTCAGGAGATACACCAAAACTTGCTCTCCTTTGTAGAGTAGCTAAAATAAATAGAAGAAATGACGAAGGTAAAGAAATGAAAAAAAATGAATAGGAAATTTCAAAGGGTAAACTGAACCCAACAGAGATAAATATTACAAGGAAATAGGCAAAGATCTAGATTTTGAAAACCCCAAAAGGAAGAACATGGTCAGGATATCCTAAACTGAAAGAACTTAAAACAATTTTTTAAAATTTAAAACTTCAAGTTGCAATATTGAAAGATTTTGTGGCCAACGTATTGAATGATGCAGGAAACATCTGAAGACAATGGAAAGAATACACAAAGTCATGGAAACGGGGGGGGGGGACAGTTGATGTTCCACCATTTAAAGAGGTCACATATGAGCAATAATGAATGGTGCTGATGGGAGAAATTCAAGTTACACCGAAATCTTTAGCCAAAAAGAAGGCCCGGGCATTGATGTAACACAATTAAAATGTTTCAACAAGCTACTGAAGCACTGGAAACCCTCACCAGTTTACAGCAGGAAATTTGGAAGACAGTTACTTGGCTGGAAGAGATCTATATTTGTACCCAATCCACAGAAAAGTGACCCCACAGATGTTCAAATTATAGAACAATATCATTGATATCACATGCAAGTAAAATTTGGCTGAAGATCATCCAACAATGGCTGTAGCAGTACATTGACAGGGAAATGCCAGAAGCTGAAGCCAGATTCAGAAAAGGACATAGATCAAGAGATATTATTGCTGATGCCAGATGAATCTTGGCTGCAAGCTGAGAATACCAGAGAGATGGTTACTTCTGTCTCATTGATTATGTATGTCAAAATATTTGACTGTTTGGATTATCACAAATGATGAATAACCTTGAGAATAATGGGAATTCCAAATCATTTTATTGTGCTCATGCTGAACTTTTATCTGGAACAAGAGGGAGCTGAGTGACCAGAACAAGGAATGCTTCATGGTTTAACATCGGGAACCGTGCGCATCAGGTTTGTATCCTTTCAAGTTACTTTTTAAATGTATGCTGAGCAAAGCATCAGAGGAACTGGATTGCATGGAGACGAATACAGCATCAATGTTGGAGGAAGGCTTATTCACAACCTTCATTATGCTGATGACACAGCCTTGCTTGCTGAAAGTGAGGAGGACTTGAAGCACTTGCTGATGAAGATCCAGGGTTGCAGCCTTCAGTGTGGATTACAACTCAATGAAAAGAAAACCAAAATCCTCACAACTGGACCAATATATAACATCATGATAAATGGAGAAAAGGTTGCAGTTGTCAAGCGTTTTGTGTTTCTTGGATCCACAATCAATAGACATAGAGTCAGCTGTCAAAGGATCAAAAGACGGATTGCATTAGGTAAATCATCTGCACAAGGCCTATTTAACGGACTGAAGAGCAAGGATGTTAGTTTGAGGACTAAGGTGCCGTCTTTTCCATTGCCTCATATGCATGTGAAAGTGAAACACTGCGTAAGAAAGGCCGATGGAGAATTGGTACGTTTGAATAGTAGTGCCGGGGAAGAACATTGAAAGTACCCAAGTCTGCAAAAGGACACACCAGTCTTTCCTGGAGGAAATATGGCCAGATTGCTCCTTAGAGGCACGGAACAAGATTTTGCCTTATATATTTTGGACATGTTGTCAGGAGAGACCAGACTTCAGAGAAAGGCAACATGCTAGGTAGGGTAGAGCGCTAACGAAGAGAGGAAGACCCTCAGGCAAATGAATTGATCCCACGGCTGCAAAGGTGGGCTCAGGCATGGGAACAATTGTGACAATGGTTCAGGCCTGTGCAGTGTTCTCTGTCGTATGGATCGGAATGCCTTGATGGCACCTGAGGATGCCGACAGCAAAGATGGGAATTGTTGGGGGCACAACAGGCTGGAACCGTGACTGGCTTTAATGTGGAAGGACCTTTCATGTCCTAGAAGTTGCAAAGAATAATACCACCAAGAGCGTGCTTTTTACTTAGAAAACTGAAGAAAACACACGTGTTGATAAGGCTGATAAAATGGCAGTAGTTGTTGTTGCTTTTCATTACAAATTGATCACCCTAGTTTTTAGGGGAAAAACAAAAACCCAAACAAAAATAGTTTATTCTTTTAAAGCCAAGTGGATGACTTTTCTCAGCCATTAGGTATGAGTCCATTTATTTCAAAACTTGCTTGGTAAAACTCAGTGATTTATTTCTAATACCAGTTTGAGGAGATCAGCCTGTGTAGCCTTTTGTGTAGAAAGTTTTCATGCTTATATAAAAATTCTCCATTGAATGGCTCCTGAGGATCTTCTGTGTTGAACTCCTCATTTTTGCATCTTTAAATACCCAACAATGTAATGTGTAGGAATGAAAAAATTAAAAATATATGAGCGGTGCTCAGGGCAAGAGAAAGAGAAAATCACGTCGTTTTGTGAATTAAGGTTGAATATTCAAACCACAGCTTCAACTCAGAGATTTTTGCTTAAGAGCTTTTCAGTGTTTAAGCCTTAGAAGTGATAGGATGTTTTCTCACCCAAACAAACTTCTAACTAAAATATAAACACTCTGGAGAGCGATTAAGTATTATCAACTAAAGTACTTTAGGGATAATTAACAGATAGATAATAACAAATGGTGCATGTGTTAGTCTGGGTATACTAGAGAAACAAATCCCTAGACACTCATATTGTATAAGAGAGAGATTTATATACAAGAGCAGTTGAATATTGAAAATCATCCCAGCCTAGTCCAGATCAAGTCCATAAGTCCAATTTTAGCCTATATGTCTAATACCAAACTATTAAGTCCTCTTCAGACTCATGAAACACATGCAATGATGTTGAATGCAGGAAGATCACAGGCCAGTAGGTGGGGAATCTTGTGGATTTAGTCTAGTGGTGTTATAAGCATCTCAGCATTGGCAAGGGTCTCCATCTGGCTTTTCTAGCTCCAGAGGTCTGGCTTCATCAGCCTCTCTCCGTGTATCTCCTCCACAGTGATGTCTTATAGGAAGTGAACATGCGTCTTGCCTCCAGAGAGCTATTTATCTCCTTAGTGCCTCCAAGTGAGGTCATCAAGCTACTACCTGATTGACAAAGTAGATTCCACCCCTTCCCTCTGAATCCGCACATCTGACACCGGGTTATGTAACCTTCACAGTGCACAAGAGGGCTCGAAAACGTCTTCCCTGGAGACTTTTCTTCCATATACCCACATTTGGTTGTTTAGGAGATATTCACAGCTTCTTCCCTTCTCCCTTCTCCCTTCTCCACCACCACACCTGGTCCCCCTTAGCTAGGAATGTGTGATATAGCCATCATGGTCAGTACAATCACACCACATTGCTTACTATTTAGTCAGTATTCACTGGTATAATGAGTAAGAAGCAACTCAAGGACAGTGTGATTTATAATGTAGAAGGAGCCCTGTTTGCCTTGTGAGTGAACACCAGGCTGCTAGTCTTAGGGTCAATGGTTCAATCTGTCCAGCATCCCCGTGGGAGAAAGATGAGGTGTGTGCTCCCACAAAGACATACACGGTCAAAATTTCTGTATAGGGTTGCTCTTAGTCAATTGATTCAATGGCAGTAGGTTTGGGTATTGATAACAGGAGTCTCCGCTTAGAGCAAACTGTTTACCACTCAGCTGTCAACGGAAAAGTCGGAGGTTTGAGCCCACCCACAGTGGCCTCCACAAAAAGGCCTAGCAATTTCTTCATCAAAATTAGGGAAAAAAGGGTAGAAAGGGGAGACCAATAACAGGGATCTGCATATGGTCTCCTCCCTGGGGGATGGACAACAGAAAAGTGGGTGAAGGGAGACATCGGACAGTATAACTTATAACAAACTAATAATAATTTATAAATTGTCAAGGGTTCATGAGGGAGGGGGAAGCGGGGAGGGAGGGGTGGAAATAAGGAGATGATATCAAGGGCTCAGGTAGAAAGCAAATGTTTTGAGAATGGTGATGGCAACAAATGTACGAAAGTGCTTGGCACAATGGATGGATGGATGGATTGTGATAGGAATTGTACGAGCCCCCAATAAAATGATTTTTTTAAAAAAGAAAATCTTATGGAGTAGACTTCCCCTCAGACACACATGGGGTCACCAAAAGTTGGAATCGACTTGATGAAAACTTAATTTTTTTGAATGATAGGATAGTAAATAAAATAAATTTTATTTGGAGGGTGAGGACAATCAGGGGCCAAAAAGAACAGAGGGCCTTATTGTTACCTTCCAAATTCATTTTCAGTTACTCAGAAAGCATGGCGCGTGCCAGCCACATTTCTCCAGAGGTTAAAACATGGGCTGGCAAGATGGATAACTGGACGTTGGTGGGGTAACATTCTATTTGAGAGAATGAGAGAGTTGGCATATAAGAAGGACTCTTTAAGACAAACAAGTAAACAAACAAACAAACCTAGACCCCTAAACTAAACCGGTTCCCCTTCAGTCAAAGTCTACTCAAAAAGACCCCGTAGAACAGAGGAGAACTGAACCGCAGGGTTTGCACATCCTCGGGGAAGCAGTGAGTCACATCTTTACATGGCTGACCTCTTGATTAGCAAGTGAACACTTTAACCACGGAGCTATCAGGGCTTCTTAATATAAAGCTTGCTACTCTGAACATGAAGGACAGCCTGAAGTTTTGTACATTCCACGAGCTGGCACTTAACTGTTCTGACACACTTAGGCTGTGTATAGCTGCTCTTTGGCTACAGAGGAGAATCTCATTAGGTTCTATACCTGTTTTCCCCTTAGACCGCCATGGAGAAGCTTTTAAGCTTCTTTGTGGACGGTGTCATTGCTCTGTAATGGGATGTAACCCAGTTTTGTGGCATTACTTTTGTTCAATTTACTCAGGAAATTGTGGTACTTCTCTCTCTTGTCTTTCCCCCTTTCCTTTATCTCCCTCAAATGCCCAGGGACTATGAGGGGGAACCTTATTAAATTAGAGAATTAAGGGACACTGGAAAGAAAGCCTGAGATCATGAGTCACAAAAGCCATTTTCCTGCCCAGAGGGTGTAATTCCGTGGTATTTTTGTAAATGTGATGCAAAGGGTGGCTGTGTGGAAAGATCGGGAGTAGCCTTGTCAGAGGGGGTGCAGGGCTGGCGGTGATAACTTTAGTGAACTACTCTCCCTGGTACACTTGATGATAATTAATTATAAAGCTCTTAGCTGGCACATGGATCAGAGATGAATCCAGGAAAATTAAACAAAGGAGGGCATTTACCTAGCTTGTGCTCTGGTAGTGCAGTGGTTAAAAAGCACTCGAAAGAATAAAAAGCTCTGTGATTTGAACCCACCAACTTCTCCATCAGAAAAGATGTGGCAGTCTGCTTCCAACAAGATCACACTCCTGGAAACACTTTTCAGCAGTTTTATTTTGTGCTCTAGCTTTGCTATGTGTCCTAATTGATTTGGCCTGGGATTTTTTTTTCCTTTTCTTTTTTTCAAGGCCCAGAACAAAAGTTTCTGTGTTTCAGAAGGGTACATAGTCTGTGCAGGAAAGTTGGGCTTAGAGACCCTGAGTTCCAGATCTCCCCCTGTCCCCCTTTATGTTTATGAGAACTTTAGACCCACAATTTAACCAGTAAGAAAAATATGGTTTGAAATGATGAATGACAAGTGTATTTGCTATTTTTAAGGTCAAACTAGATAAGAGTAGCTGGTTTGGGTCTCCTAATGCGGTGGCATTTTACTGGGTGGGCCCCTGCTAACATTTTCACATATGTTTTTGTTCAGATGTCGTCCAACAGGCTCTGATTTATGACAACTGTATGTGCGCTAGAATAAAACAATGCCGTGCCTGTGACAACCTCCAACTGTGTATTATGTTTCAGCCCACTCTTGTAGCCACGGTGCCAATCCATTTCACTAAGGGTCTCCTTTGTTTTTGCTGCCCCTCTACTTTACCAAGCATGATGCCATTCTCCAGGGACTGGTCTCTCTAGGTAACATATCCAGAGTACCTGAGACAAAGTCTCACCCGCTTGTAAGGTATATGCTGGCTGTTATTTCTTCTAAGGCAGATGTCGTTGGTCTTTTGGTAGGTCACATTACTATCAGCAGCACTATGATAAAAATGCATCTGTATTTCTATAGTCTTCCTTATTCAACGTCCAACTTTAACATGAATATGAGATAATTGAAAATACGATGAGTTGGTCAGACACATCCTAGGTCTCAAAGAGGAATCTTTGCTCTTCAATACTTTAAGGCAGTGGTTCTCAATCTTCCTCATGCTGCAACCCTTTAACACAGTTCCTCATATTGTGGTGATCCCCCAACCATAACATTATTTCCGTTGCTACTTCATCACTGTGATTTTTGCTACTGTTAAGAATCAGGCGACCCCTGTGAAAGGGTTGTTCGACCCACAAAGGGGTTGTGACCAGGTTTATCTGATGCACCTTGTCGTTTGATCTCTTGATTGCTGCTTCCATGAGCATGGATTGTGGATCCAAGCAAGACAAAACCCTTGACAATTTAGTTCTTTTATCCATTTATCGTGATGCTGCCTATTGGTCCAGTGTTGGAGGATTTGGTTTTTCTTCACGTGGAGTTATAATCCACATTGAAGGCTGAAATTCTTGACCTTCATCAGCAAGTGTTTTCAGTTCCCTCATTTTCAACAAGCAACCATGTGCATATCAAAGGCTGTTAATAATCCTTCCCCCAAACCTGATGCCAAGATGCTCTCTGTAGAACCCACCTTCTCAGATGCATGCATGTATGCATAGCAAACAGACCGAACAAGCCTAGTAGCAGGATCTAACCCCAATGCACACCTCTCCTGATTTTAAACCATGCAGGATTCCCTTGTTCTGTTTGCCCAAGTACCTCTGGATCCATGTACAAATTCTGCATGAACACAATGAAGTGCTCTGGAATTTCCATTCTATCCCTAGTTAAATATGATCCCCACAATCAAATGCCTTCAGATAATCAATAAAACCCATGAAAACTTTTTTTTTTGGTATTCCTTATTGTGAGCCAATATCCATGTGACATGTACAATAATATTCCTTGTTCCAAGACCTCTTCTGGATCCAACCTCAATTTCTGGCAGCTCTCTATTAACATATCGCTGCAACCATTGTTGAATGATCTTCAGAGAAAGTATTACTTGCATGTGAAATTAATGATATTATTTGATACTTTCCTCATTTCTCGGGTCATCTTTCAGATGTGAATCTCTTCCAGTTAGTTGGCAAATTTTCTTCCACATTTTTTGGCACAGACTAGTGAGTGCTTCCTGTGCTTTATCAGCATGTTGAACCATTTCTATTGGACTTCCTGAAGCCTTGTTTTTGGCTAATGCCTGTAATTCGGCTTTGCCTTCTTCCTTAAGTTCCATTGGTGCTTGAACATATGTTTTCTCTTGAAATGGTTGAATATCAACTAGCTCTTTTTTATAGTGTAACTCTATGCATTCCTTCCATCTTTTCTTTTTTAGTTTTATTGATTTAAAATTCACATTTGATATACTTCTATCTTCTTTTGCTGCTTCCTACATTGTTCAGTATTTTTCCTATAGAATTTTTTAAATTATTTCAAGCCAAGGCTTGGATTCTTATTCTATTCTTTCAGCTTGAATGAGTCCTTCCTTTGTCAGCTGTGCAGATCCTTCTTTTTTGGTTTTCTAATGGCAGGTCTTTGCATACTTGATTATAATATTTTACGCTATCTTCTTAAGCTGTCCTTGAAGTTTCTTGAAATGAACGAATCATTTCTTCCATTTGTTTTAGCTACACTATCATCAAGTGCAAGTTTCAGAATCTCTTCCAAGATCCAATTTGATTTTTAATTTCTTTCCTATCTTTCATATTGCCTTTTAATTTTCTTCACATATAAAGTTATGATGTCATTCCATAGCTTGCCAGGTCTTTTCTCATTAGTTGTTTTTTTACCTCAACAGTTTTATTGGAATATAGCTCATATGTCATACAATTCAAGCACATCAAGAAGTGTTGTGGGGTCATTACCCCACTCAGTTTTAGAATGTTGTCTTCATTCTTGTACTCATAACTATTGAGTCTCCATTTACTCTGCCTCAACTTCCCCTGCCATACCTGAATAAACCATTATTCCAGTTATTGTGTCTATAGATTTATTGGTTTGTTGTATATTGTTGCTTGGTTGTGCTCTGTCTTGTTTTTGTGCATGTTATAATCTCTGCAGGTCTGTCTAAATAAGATAGGCTGGATGAACAATTGGAGGAGAAAACAATGGGACCAATAGTTCCATGGGGACAGGGGAGATGGGGAGGTGGGGGGAAAGGTAGTGGTGGTAATAAACCCAGGGACAGGGGAAAAAAAAGATTTACCCATCCTGTATTTTGTAAACAAAAAAATCATTTGGAATAAAAACCTACCAAGAATAATAAGTAAAATGGATAAAAATGCAATAGAAAAGGTAGAAAAGATTAAAAAACCAGAACAAATATAAATGGACCATAAGGGAAACCAAATAATTGGGTGCTAAATGTTAACCTAACTGCATCTGTAGCAGTCTACTTTCCAATGCATTCTGCCTGTTAGTAAGGCTGTTCACATTCCTGGTCCATGGGCACAGGGAATTTACTAGGGGCTTGATCCACATGTAATTACCCGTCACTGAAAAAAACAAAAAACAACCTAAAAACAACCTAAAAACCTAAAAACAACCTAAAAAACTCAAAAAAGCTTTCAAATGGGTCAATAGGGAGATGAAATGATAAGTATTACATTTTGACCTAACTGCATCTTCCACAATCCACTGTACAATGTCTCCGTCTGATAGCGGGGCTGCTCACATCCCTCAGCTGTGGTAAGAGGAGACTCACCAGAGACTTAATCCATGTGTCAAGCCTGCAATTAGATTTTGGGTTTGTACTGTTAGCCGTGGCCTTCTGCAAACCAAGTCTTCCCAATTTAACCTCTAATGCCATTCCCCACTTTAGATTTGATTGTATTATTACAATTCTTGAATCACACACAGGCTGGTGTGCTTCTTCCATGTAGACTAATAGGCGTTGGTTACCATTTATTCTCATTTGCCTTTACCCCATCAGCAAATAAAGGTTCTGAACTGTTTGCTCCACCCGTGTCATTTTGATCTATTCTACTCTGAGAGGTTTACGAGTTACATTCTGAGAACCTTCTCACTCATCTTCCACTACAACAGCCAACAGTCGTTATTCATGATGTTCTCAGTATCTGACAATGTTCCATTGCTATTCATAAAGATTTATTGGTAATTCCTTAGACGTGAACCATGTATTCATTCTCTGTAGTTGGCCTGGAAGCTCCGCTGAAGCCTGTTCACTTTGCTGACCCTGCTGGCATTTGAAACACCAGTGACACAGCTTCCAGCATCACAGCAACACACAAGTCACCACAGTATGACAAAGTAACAGACAAGTGGTGGTATTTAAAATAGAGATCTTCATAAAATGTAAGTGAAAAAAATCTGAGTTTAAAGATTGGCTGGATTTGTCCCTTTGAATAAATTACTTCTTTTCCCTCATTCGCTTGATCATTATCTATAATAGGTAATAGCCCCTCCCCCCTGCACACACCCACCACACGCACACCCAGGATTATTAGCCTGAAATTGCTATAGTCAGGAGCAATCCCTATTCTTAGAAACTTGAACCCTTCAAAGAACTGATGTGCTTTGAATCAAGTGTAGCTTTAATGTGGCTGCACAAAGTAATGCATGGAATGAACAACCTCAAAACCAAACTCACTGCCATCGAGTCGATTCCAATCCATGGTGACTTTATACAAATAGGAGTCTTTAATCAGTTCAACCGCATATTAGTGAAGATGACTGTATTATATATTCTGGTACATCTTTCTTTTCACTTACCCCTGGAACATAGGAATGCACTTTATCTGATTTCCTTAGGCTCAGGTTCTCCCTGAAACTGTCAATGGCATATTGCATAATCCTTCATCTCTCTTGGGCGCTAATCCTGGATCTACTGTCTTTTAACCCAGAGAATTTAGAACTATTTAACTTCTCTAACTACATATATTCTCTCTCTCTTTCTACTCGAAACCGCCATATTCTTACTTGTGAAATATTTATAGGATTATTATTTATCTCATAGAGTTTTTAAGAGGATGATGTGATGATATATTGACAATTGTTAAATATCCAATAGAGTTTCTGAAGGTCTTAAATGGTCAAATCGTTAAATAAAACATCGATGATGATTGTTATCCAACCAGAGACACCTTTTAAGAAAGGCCTGGTGATCTGCTTCTAAAAGATTACTTTCTTTTTTCTACTATTATGACCAATTCTATTAATTTTTCTCTCCCTCAAGAGGGTGGGGGAGGGAAAATGAGGAGCTATTACCAAGGGCTCAAGTAGAAAGTGGATGTTTTGAGAATGATGATGCCAACAAATGTACAGATGACCTTGACACGTGGAGTTATGCATGGAGTGTGATAAGAGTTGTGTAAGCCCCAAATAAAATGAATTTTTTTAATGTGGGAAAAAATTTTTACTCTCCTTCCTTGGATTATGCAAAGAATGTTTATTTCTTTCCTTTTTAGAGCATCCCTTATTTCTTGAAATGTCTTCCCTTTCCACTGCTTTGGTGACATTTGGTGGATTCTGCGTCCCTCAATTGCACTACATGACAGTTCACATTTCCTTTGCAGAATGGTGACATTAATGTATATGTGTCAATTAGCCCAAAGAAAGTACACAATAAATATTAACAAAGAGAAGAAAAATATAGGCCAAATATGTTTGTGGTGAAATATCTGTTAAATATTGGCAAATTTCTCTTCAGAGGTGAACTAAATTATTATTGCCCTCTGCTATAAAGTGTATTACTTTCTGACAATATAATGGGTGGAAAATGGTATATCATAATTTTAATGTGCATTTCCTTTATTGTGACTGATGTTAAATGTCTTCTCATATGTTCAGTACCATTTGTATTTTCTTTTCCATGGGTGATTATTGATGTCCTTTACCTATACTTTTATGGATTTTTAGATCTTGATGTATTAAGGAAATTAGTCTTCTGTGCTGTTTTATTGCCAGGGAGTTTCCTTCGCTCCAGATAGCCATTTCTCCTTTCACTTTAATTATATTATTTGTTTTCCAAGCAGAACATATGAATTTTTTGAATTCAAGTTTATTCTTCTTTTCAAATGTGATTTTTGGGTTTTATATTTACTCAGAAAACTTTGGTCACATTTTTAATGCTTTTGCGGATTTATTCTGATTCAACTAGGGAAGTGGTGAATCAAACCTATTTTTCCAATTGAAAACCTATTTTTCACCATGCTATTTATGTAATAATTTGACTTTTCCCCAATAATGTGCAATATCACCTTTATTTAATATTACATTCCCATGAATATCTAATGAGCCCTGGTGGCTTTGTTGCTACATATTGGTCAGCAATTAGAAACTACCAGCCACTCCTCAGGAGAAAGGCCAGGCTTTCCACTCCCATAAAGAGCTATAGACTTGGAAGCCCTCAGGCCAGTTCTACCCTGCCCTATAGGACCACTGTAAGTCTTAATTGATTCGATGGAAGTGCGTTTGTGGTGTAGTCATGATGCATTGGTTGCATAGTGGGTTACATGTTGGGCTGCTAATCACAAGATCATCAGTTCAAAACCACCAGCCATTCCAGGGAAGAAAAGGAGACTTTCTACTCCCATAAAAAGTTGCAATCTTGGAAGCCCACAGGTGCAGTTCTACCTTATCATACAGGGTTACTATGAATGGAAGTGAGTTTGGTTTTGGAGTTGCATGTGTATTTGATTCTATTTATGGCCTTTCTAAGTGTTGAACTGCTAAATGAAAAATTGGCTGTTTCAACTCACCAGCCACTAATGGGAGAAAGATGTGTCAGTAGCTTCTGAACAGATTTCTGGCTTGAATACCCCAGGAAGCAGTTCTACGCTGCTCTACACCATGGCTGTGAGTTGGAATTGACTTGAAAACAGCAGGTATGGCTTCTGTTCTATTTACTAGTTTATCTATCCATACATGAGTATGTACTTGAAAACCAATATGGATGAATTCGGGTAAAGTATCACAGTTGCAATTTTTGTGGTTTGAAAATGCTTAATATTCCGTTTTACTATTTTACTATCTATATTCTCTCAAAATGTCTTATACATTTTTTTCAGCTGAATTTAAGAAGCAACATATGGTATGGTATGGTAGTGAAATATTTCCTTTGTTCCTGTGTGTACACATCCTTTTCAACATCTATTAACATAACCATATGATGTTTCTCTTTAAAACTTTCAATATAAATATTTTAGACAGAGATTTTATACTAATGATGAAACATTCTTGCATTTTCTATGAATTCCATATTCATATTTTATCACGATGCTCCATTCCATTTACTAATATTTTCTCAAGGGTTTTTATATCAATATTCATATGTGATACATTTCTATAACTTTCTCTGGTGATACATTTGTTATATATTTATTGTAACAAGTTAGCTTATCTTCCACATAATTTTGATGATTTCATTTTTTTCTATCCTGTAGAAAGTTAAAAAAAATGGAAATGATTGTTTCCTGAAGGTTTCCTGAAAAAGGCTCTCTGAGGGAGTCTGATGTGATGTAGCTTCTTGATTATTTTCTTTGTTTTCATAGTAATTGATATGTTCTGCTTTCCATCTCATTCGAACTGGTACTCAATTAGTTGTATTTTTTCAGGAAACATCTACTCCCTCTAAGTTTTAAGATTTTATAGGTGACACTTTGTGGTTTTGCTGCCTTTTGGGGTTTTGTGGTGAGAAATTCTCTTGCTCAATTTTTTCCTTTATCCTACTCTTTGCTTGGTGCACTGATTCAGTCTCAAAACTCATACACATCTTCAGTTTAGAAAATTACAAATAATTTTCTTTTCAAATGTAGTATCTCCCCATTCTGTCCTCTCCTTCCAAAAGAAATTTTGTGTGCATTGTTCTTTCTAAGATTCACCTCTTTTAACTTTTCTTGGCAATTTCATCAGATATTATTTTCTAAAGTGTACATTGTCTCTTTGCTGTATCGATCCAGAATGTATTTTTATTTCCCGGAGCTTTTAATTTTAATAATTTTAGTTTTCTACTTCTTAAAAATTATACCAGTGTTCTTCTAAAATCTTCTGCAGTGTTGGCCTTATGATCTCCATTCCTGATCTTCTACCTTTGAGTCCTAAGCATACTTCCATAACCTTCTCTCGGAATGCCTAATATCTTCAGTGTTCGGGGTGCAGAGTGTTTCAGCAGCTGAGTCTCTTTATGACGTGTACTGTTGGACTGCACACATCATTAGTGGAGGCTGTGTGCAGTTAGAGTTCAGAGATAGGGTAGTTCAATGTTTGATGTCTATGGATTGCATCGAATTCTAATTAGTTTCTTGTTCAAAGGTTTAGCTTGGAAGCCTTGCACCAGGAATGTAATACATATTTGAGATTCACACAGACGTGTGTCACAGGTATCCTTTAATTTTGTTTCTGCAATTGACTCTTTCCAGGCTCAGCTCCATGCTGGAGCAAGGTTATGTGCCTGAAATGGTCTGAGTGTGTGGGCCTGTGCTGCTAAACCCTTCCAGACACTGTATTGCTGTCAACCCCCCAGTTCCAGGTCCCGGGGCTTACTGAACGGACAAAGACAAGACAACCAGACCTTCTTAGTGAGAGTGTAAGAAATCCTACCCCAGCCATTTGGACGTAAATCCCATTAGGTGGCCCTGAGACATTTGTATGTTCATTTCCTTGTTATACTCTCATTTTAGCTTCCTCCTTTCTGACACTTGAGAGGATTTTATTTTCTGTGGTTTCAGTTTGACAATATAAGGTAAACACTTTTTTCTTTACAATATGCCCCCCCCCCCAGATTCTGTAATTTGGGGAATGAGGATTCATTTACTTTCATGTAAACTCCAAATCACACATGGACCAGATTTAGATTTACATTTGGAAAATTCAGCCTGTCATTTAAAAAAAAATTCTAGTTTTGGGTATATATCTCTCTCTATTATTAGGTCTTAGTAGTTTCATCAGCTACAAAATCAGCAACTAGATGTTTGATGCCTAAGACTTTTGAACAATTAGACTTCTTGTGTAGATTTTTATAGACCTTTCTCCAGGGAGCTTTTTGGGAGCACAAGTCCCTTCTGATGGAGATTTCCAGTGCCAGCTCATGCATCTCTAAGAAGAAAGCAGGCCCAGCACAGTTATTATTCACACTGTGGGGAACCCCGAGGAACACCCAATGAAAGGACAACAGGTTCAAATTAGAGATCAACTTATTGTGCGTGGTGTATATTTAGCATGTGATTTGTTTCTCCCGCCATCGCTAAACTCTATGAGTAAAGTTTTATTCAATGGCACAACTATAGGAGGACTTGGAATCCATGTACAAAATGGTAAAACACCATTCATTAAGCCCCTCCCATCTCTTTCTGTACCTTTAGAAACAGTGCTGTAACTGTCAGTAACAGTGATCACTCTGATGCCCCAAGGTATCACCTTTGATGCGACCATTTGGGTATCGACTCTCCGTTGGAGATGCTCAACACTCCTCAAATATTTCTCAGACTCTAGTGTTTGTTTCTTGATCTCCTCTGCTTTCGTGTGGGTAGGCAGAGTTTGGAGTTGGAGTGGGGAAACACACATTGAGGGGAAATCCTGAACAACCGATCTTTGAACATTAAAATTGAATGTGTGTTTAGCTCTCACCAGTTGAAAATACTCTAGAAAATGTCCTGAATGTTTTCAGTGCTTGTTTTTGTTGCTGCTGTTGTAAAAATATAGACAGCAACATTCGCCAGGTCAATGTCACATGTGCAATTTTACAAATACTATTGTATAAAAAATCCTTCGGAATGAAACTGTGAGATTTATTTTGTGGTTTTATTGATGACAAAATGAAAATTAGGGGAAGGTCAGTGACTTGCTTAACATTCTATTGTAAATAATTAGAATAAAACAGCCGCATGAATAACAGTCAACATTAACTGCATGTTTCCCATGTGTCAGTCATGGCTCTGTGTGCTGAATCCCCCCAACACTTGGTCTTCAAAACATCTCTGAAGGTATTTATCAAAAACAATAGGTAAAAACCCAGCACTCCAAGCACAGGAAGTTATTAATTGCTTACCTTTCAGAAACAGGTGGCTAAGCTGGTCTTCCAACATGCCTCTGGATGGGTTCATATCACCAACCATTGGGCTCAAAGTTGAACGTTTAACTACGTATAGCATCCAGGGACTCTGGCTGGGGAAGAGGTGTGTGAAAGGGCTGTTAAACAATTTGGCAGCTGTGGGGAAAGAGACTAGTGGTTCAAGTGGATCCCGACGTGATACAATCCCAACAGAAGTATAGTCAGAACATGGAGGGAGGGTCCTTTAGTTGAAGTTTGGGTTTTAGCTTTTAAAAGAGAGGCTAGTAAACTCTTTCTGTAAAGAGTCAGCTAGGATGCATTCCGGGCTTTGTAGGTTTGGGGTCTCTGTGGAAACCATTTTGCTGTGCTGTTGCAGCACAAACTGAGGCATAGCTTTGATGTCAATTAAATGGGCATGAGCAGGTGTTCATAGGCAGAAGGTCAGCAGACTTTTGCCCATGGGTTGCTATTTGTCAGCCTCTACTCTAGACGATGAGGAATTGTGTCCAGCTGGATTCTATAGAGAAGCAAATCGGTGACACATATATCTAAAGAAAGGTGTTTGTATCAAGAAAAATGACCCACACAGTTATAGAAGTAGTTAAGTCCTATTTGATTCAAGTCAATGTGTCAGATGTTAAAGCTGGAGGATTTCCCTGCCTTATGTGACTGCCAAGGCTGGGAAGCTGGTAAGCCAGGAAGTTGGAAGTCAAACTAGGAGACAGGAGGATGAAGCAGTATGAAGGCTATGGCAGGTGGATAAAGGGGGGATCGGCAGATCAGATGTTGCGGCCAACTGCTAGTAGCTCTCTGGATCAGGAAATGATAACACGGACCCTGGTTCAAATTCAGTGAATCAGTGATTGGTGTGACAGATGCATAATCAAACAAGCAAGAAGAGAGGGAGAGTTCTTCACAGAATCTCTTTTATGGATATCAAATCGGCAACATCGCCAAAGAGATGTCATCAGGCCGTGACCCAAATGAGAGGTTCCATCCATTTTTTTCTTATGAATGCTGCCAAATTGACTCAGAGCTTAACTATCATAAGAGCCCGGGTGGCATTGTGAGTTAGGTGCTGGATGCTAGCTGTAAGGTTAGCAGTTCAAATCCACCAACAGTTCTGTAGAAGGCTGTCTGCTGCCATAAAGATTTCAAGTATCATGAACCCTATATGACGTCGCTATGAGATGAAACATCATACTTGGTAAAGTGGAAGGGCGATGGCGAAAAAGAGGAAGGGCTTTAATGAGATGGGTCGATACAGTGGCCGCCACAAAGGGCTCAGGCATAGAGATGCTTGAGAGGCTAGGGAAGGACTTGGCAGTGTTTCGTTCTGTTATGCAGCTGGGCACAGGGCTACTATGGTTTGGAACCAACTTCATGGCAACTGACAACGTGAGCTGAGAAGACTGATATCAGTCGGTGATTTTTTAAATTTTAATTGGATTATAAAATGAGGTGCCACTGAACTTTTAAGTAGCATAAGGGATACATCATTGCTTCTTCAACAAGATGTTCACCACTTGATATCAAACACAGCAATTACATTGAGGCAGATTGTACTTTATGTATATATTTACATAAAATGATATATTTATATCTGACATGTTCCACTATATCAAGGAAGAATTATTTCCTGAGAGCTATGGCTAGGACTCCTGTTTGCATATTGGATGACCACAGGTGCCTGGTTTATTGAGGACAACCCCATTTGTCTAGGCATCATGACTAATGTTGTTGAGGCATTTCTGATTCAGCAAAACCCTATGCACCATAGAATGAAACCCTGACTAGTCCTGTGTCATTCACACCAATGTTCTTAAGCTTGAGGTCACCCTAGCAGGCACTGGGGCAGTCCTTTTTGTTGAAGGTCTTCCTCTTTTCACTGCCCCTCTACCAAGTGTAATGATCTCTCCTTCAGTGATTGCTCTCTTCTAACATGTCAAAGTATGGGAGATGAAGTCTCGCCAACTTTGCCTACAAGGAGTATTCTAGCTGTACTTATTCCAAGATAGACTTCTTCCAAGATAGACTTCTTTGTTCCTTTGGTAGTTGAGTAAGTTAATTGTGCCAACATGGCCAATAAACACATGTGGGGTTAATTGAAGGGCAGAGAGATAAATGGCTCAGTGAGCCTCGCCTTTCTAATTCTCCGTTCTCTTGCTTTGTGATGGTCAGAGAAGGGTGCAGCTGCCTTAGATAGTTCCCTGCTTCAGCTGGAAGGCTCACTTCCTGTGAGACATTCCTGAGGAGAAGCCACATGGACCTCCCCCGATGCAGCCCTGGGTCCTGGAGCACCCGTGTAGAGACCCCTTCCAGCACTGAGATGTTTATACATTCACTGACTCGGCTTTCCTCCTCCAGTTGGCATCATAGTGTGTGTTTCATGAGATGGAGGAGGACTTTGTGGATTGGTGTTGTACATATGGGTTAATAGGTTAATGTTGGACTTGTTGGCTTTGGCAGACTAGGTTGAGATATTTTCTTGATGTGCATTTAACCTTTACATAAAACTCTGCCTTATACATGAGTTTCGGTGGATTTGTTTCTCTAAAGTACCCAGACTAATACAGTAGCCCATGTTACTTTCAATATTTTTACCATCATAATTCCTATGCATCAATTCTTTGTCAGGCTTCCTTATTCAACGTCCACCTTTCACATGTATCTGAGACAATTGAAAATACCATGGCTTTGGAGAGGCACACTTTAGTCCTCATAATAACAGCCTGGATTTTCAATGCTTCAATGTGGTCTTGTGCAGCAAACCTAAAACTTTAACGCAATGTTTATTGTTTGCTCTCTTGACTACTGCTTTCATGCGCATTGATTTTAGATCCAAGCAAGATGAAACCATTGACAACTTCAATCTTTTCTCTGTTCATCATAATGTTGACTATTGGTTGTGGGGATTTGGGTCTTCTTTACATTGAATAATTCTTATAATTCATACATTGTAATCTACACTGAAGGCTGTAATCCTTGATCTCCTTTAGTACGTGCTTTAAGTCCTCTTTACTGTCAGCAAGCAAGGTTGTGCCATATGCATATTGCAGGTTATTAATAAACCTTCCTCCAATCCTGATGCCAAGTTCTTCTTCATATCGCCCAGCTTCTTTGATTGTTTGCTCAACATACAGATTGCATAAGTATGGTGAGGGGATAGAACCCTAATGAAAACCTTTCTTAATTTCAAACCATGTGTTATGCCCTTGTTCAATTCATACAACTGCCTTTGATCCAAGTACAGATTCCACGGGAACACTGTTAGGCTTGTCTACAGGAACAAATCCAGTGACGCTCATCTATGCACAAGAAAGCAGATTATATGTCAAGAAGCAACTTTCCTCCAGAAGAATTCTGAGCCCCATCCAATTGAAGTCTCTAGGTTCAATGTAAGCTGTGCCCTCTTCAGACTCACATAGCTCCTAGCTGCTGGTGATACAGAAAGGTAAAGTGGGATGCAGGAAGATCTAAGGTCCTTGGAAATATGGAAGGGCTCTAGAATCTCTCAGGAACTCGTGGCTCACATGTGGCCATCTTGGAGGCTGTCAGAATCCCAGCAAGTAGAGCGGTAAAAGTTTAAGACTTGCAGAGAGCCATGTTCATAGTTCCTTCCTTTAAGAAGATTACACCTCCAAGGAAGACATCTTCATGCTGTGACCTGATTGACAGATTGAATTCCACCTCTACACTGGTCAGTACTCCTGTTTATATATTGGGGGACCCCCAGGTTCCTGATTTACTGAGGTCTCTGGTTTATTAAAGGTTATGTCAATGCATAATGTTCAAGTTGATATAAAATCTAACTGCCAGAAGCACAATGTAGTGTCCTGGGATTCCCCTTCTCCTCAAGGCTATTTATAGTTTGTTAAGATTTACAAAGTCAAATGACTTTGTATAATGCATAAGACAGGAACAAACCTCTTTCTGGTATCCAGTGCTTTCAGCCAAGATCGATATGACATCAGAAAGGATAATCCCCTTCCACATCCTCTTCGGACTCCAGCCTGAATCTCTGGCCACTCCTGTTAACGTTCTGCTGCAACTGCTGTTGGATGATCTTCAGCAAAATTTTACTTGCATATGATATTAATGAGATCGTTCTATAATTAAACTTAAGTTTTATTTGATATTGCTCTGTCATTATGATAGCGCCTCTTTATTCTCAAAGGTTCCCTTGGAACCAACTGAGTGGCACTGCTGTTAGGTTCCATTGAGTTGGTTCTGACTCATAGCAATCCTATCTATGTACAACAGGACTAAACACTGCCGGGTATTGCATCATCTACACACAATTGTTTCTATGTTGGAGCTCATCATTGCAGCTCATGTAAATTACATATGGACACCTCACTTGGAACTTAAATTGTGATTCCTTGTAGAACTTCTGAAGAAGAGATCAGAATGGGCCTAATTGTTCATAGATGATGTGATAATCTGAAAAGAGTAATAAAGATGGAACTCCACCACCTGGCGTGGAGTCTCAACTCTATTATTAGATATATGACTTTGGGCAAATGACCAACTCTTGTGGATTCCAGTTTCTTTCTTTGAAAATTCAAAGTAGAAGAGTATATTATTTATAACAGTATATGCGATGCAACTTCAACTAATGCAATGAAGTTTGTCAAAATTCATGGGGCAAATTAGTTTTACATGTTATTCAAGTGAAAGGGAGGCAGAATTGCAAGAAAGCAAAGGCTTGGGATGCACACAGAGGAGGCTGAATCTGGTTTCCTCAGTTGCTATAAGGAGGATTTGGTAGAAATCATTGATTCTCTCTGATCCTCAGAACCTCATTGGAGTTAACCATATCACTTTTACTAATCATTGTCATGGTGAAAACCAATATGTTCCAAATGCCAAGTACAGTGCCTGCCACATATTTAGCATTTGGTAAAATAGGTCTATTGTTTTTATCTGGCATTATTTTTATTTCAACTCACAATGAGCTCATGTATGGGAAAACAGCACTGGCTGGTCCTGCTTCTCACTCCCAGATGCTGTAGTGACCATGTCACTGCATTTTAAAGCTTTGCCATGCTTGCTGTGGAGTATTTTGACTGTAGATCTTCTAACACAGATACGTTGATTCTTTGGGAAGTCCGTAATGCATTCAGCATTCTTCACCGACACTATAATTCCATAGCATCAATACATTTTCTGTCTTCCCTATTCAATGTCCAGGCTTTACAAATGTATGAAATAATTGACAATACTGACTTGGGTCAGGAGCACCTTAGTGCTCAAAGTGACATTTTTGATTTATAATATTTTATAGAGAATTTTGCAAAACTCCTCAATGGAATATGTCACTTAATTATTCAACTTCTCTATTTATTTATTTATCACATATCTTACACCATCCAATGTATCCGTTCACCAACCATTCTGTAATTTTTTTCCCCTTGAGTGGGATTATATAGTCATCATTGCTATCAGTTCCCCCTTTCCCCTCCCTCTCCCATCTCTTTCTGTACCTTTATAAAACCATTACTCTCGTTACTATTTCTGAAAGGTTCATCTATCTTGGATTTCATGCATTGAACTATCTTAATTATACACATGAACAGACACAAGTATAATGAGATTAATGAAGTAAAACTAAGACCTTAATAGTAGGGGGAGGAAATATTAAAGAATTGGAGGATAGTTATGTGTTTCATCAGTGCTATACTGCATCCTGTATATATCATCCCTTCCATGTGGCCCTTCTGTGAGGGACTGTCTAATTACCTTACACGTGAGTTTGGAGCCTCCACTTTGCCTATGCTCCTTCACATCAATTTGATTGCTTGTTTTTGAACTTCTGATTGACACTTCATAATCACGCAGGCTGCAAAGGCTGATGTGATTCTTCCATGTGGGCTTTGTTGCTTCCCTGCTACATGGCTGCATGTTTAACTTTAAGCCTTCTCCTTCTTCTCCTCCTCCTCTTCCTCCTCCTCCTCCCCTTCTCCTCCTTCTCCTCAATATGTACATTTTCTTCTATGCCGGTGTTAGTGTTTGAACATACTTCAGTGGATTCATGTTGTACCTGTATTTTTGTGCTTGTCTAACTTCACTCAGCATAATATCCTCCAAATCTTTCCATGATATGAGGTGTCTCATCATTTCATTACTGTTTTTAGGGGATGCATAGTACTCCATTGTGTGTATATACTAGAGTTTTCTAATCCGTTCATCTGTTGATGGAAATTAGGGTGGTTTCCAATTCTTTGTGATTGTGAACTGAGCAGCAATGAGCATTGGAATGCCGATGTCTGGTCGGGGCCTGTTTCTGAATTCTTCTGGGTGTACACAGTAGTGGAATTGTTGGGTCACACGGTAACTCATTTTCCATTTGTTTTAGGTATTGCCAGATCACTTTTCACAGTGACTGTATGTATCTACAAGACTGCCAGCAGTGAATGAGAGTTTCTATCTTACCATACCTACTCCAATATTGGTTGCTTTCTGTTTTGTTTTTGTTGTTGTTGTTGTTGCTGCTTTTAAAAATCGGGCTATCCTTGTGGGTGTTAGGAGGTATCTCATGATTGTTTTGATATGCGTTTCCAGGATGGCTAATGATCAGGAATATTTTCTCACATGTTTATTGGCCATTTGGGTTTCCTCTTTTGTGAACCTTCTGTTTAAATCTTTTGGACACCTCCTCAGTGGGATATTCATTTTTTTCCTTGTATGTTCTGTAGAGTTTAGTAATAAGACCTTTGTCTGATATGTCATTACTAAATATCATTTCCCAGTCTGTGGGCTCTGACACTCCCCAGCTCAAAAGATGTATAATGCAGTAGCATGGTGAAGCAGGTCTTGAAAAAAACCTCAAACTAGAGGAACACAGTCCACGGGTTGGGTGTCCCACAGGTAGTGTTGCTTGCAAATTGAGGCAAAGAACAGCAAGACAGCTGCACACTTCATCAAAGAACAAGAGACAAGAAAGGCAAGGCTTGCCGAGTCATTTATCTCTCTGCCCCTCAATTAATCCCACATATGTTCATTGGCCATGTTGGCACAATAAACCTACCTGCCACACTTACCATTCTTTTCTATGCTCTGGAAGAGCTTGTGTAGAATTGGTGTCAGCTCTTCCCTGAATGTTTGGTAAAATTCTGTTGTGAACCATCCAGACCATGACTTTTTTGGGTTGGTGTTCCTGGATAACTTTATCTATTTCTTCTTTTTCTATGGATCTGTTCAGGTTTGCAACATCTGTAAGAGATAATCTGGTGAGGAATTGGTTCTTCCAAGTATTTGTCCATGTCTTCCAAGTTGTTGAATTCATTGGAGCACAGGCCTTTATAATATTGTGGAAATAATCTTTTAATTTCATTAGGGTCCATTGTAATTTCCTTGTCTCATCCCTCATTCTGGATATTGATGTCTGCTTCTTGTCTTTGGTTAGATTAGTCAACAGCTTGTCAATTCTGTTAATCTTCTCAAAGAACCAGATTCTTGCTACGTTGATATTTTCATTGTTTTCCCACGTTTCTCTCTCTGGCCTGGTTTGTATTATTTCTTTTCTTTTGCTATTAGAAGGATTATTCTGTTGACTCTGTTCCAACTGCTGAAGGTTTTGTGATAGAGTATTGACCATAAGTCTCTCTTCCTTTTCATATGTGTATTAACGCTATCAAACATCCTCTAATAACTGCCTTTGCTGTACTCTATAGTATGTTTTATTGTCATTCTCATTAGTTTCTAGAAACTTCCTGATTTTTGTCTCTAATTTGGGGCAATTCCTACTCCTTTTGAGGAACAAAGTTGTTTATCCTCCATGTATTTGCCCTTGTTTTTTTACATCTTTCCTTTGTTAGGGTATAGTGATCAGAGAAGGAAGCCTGAGTGATCCCTATACTTGAATTTACTTAAACTTGACTTGTGTCCCAGCATGTGGTCTATTTTTGAATACATTCCATGTGTGCTTGAAAAGAATGTGAATTTTTATTTTGCCGTCGGTTGGAGAGCTCTGAATATGTCTATCAGGTCAAGTTGTTTAATTGTTGAGCTTAATTCTGTAGCCTCCTTATTGAGTTTCTTTCCAACTGATCTGTCTTTCTTAGAGAGCCATGTGTTAAAGTCACCTTGTATGATTATTGAACCTGTGATTTTCTTTTAATTTTTTGGAAGGGTTTGTTTGATGAATTTTTTAGGTCTCTCATTGGGTGTGTATATATTTATTATGTTCACTGGCTCTTTGTCTACTGAACCTTTGAACATTATATAGTGTCCATCCATATCTCTTGTTATATCCTACAACTTGAGATTGCTTTTGTCAGAGATTAGGATTTCATCTCCTTCATAAACTTGCCATTAGCTTGATATACTTTTTGCCAGGGTTGGTTTCTCAATTAGTTTTTTATGCTAGATGGAGATGTGTGTCTTATGGGCAACAGATTGATGGATTCTGTTTCCTAATCCAACCTGTTAGACTTTGTCTTTAAATGAGTGCATTCAGACCTTTGACATTCAGAGTTACTGCATCCATCTGGCAATTATCTGCTGTCATCTTATATCTGTTGTGCTAGTTATTTTCCTACCTCCCACCTTAGCAGTGTGTTGTGTATGTATGTGTGGTTTCATTCTTGCCTTCTTTTCACCAATGGGTCAAAGACATCTTGGGCATTGATTTTGGGATAGTGTTGTTTCCATGAGTATTGATTGTGCTTACAACTAAAATGAATTCTTTTAAACCTTCAATATCTTTTGCATCTATCATGATGTAATTTACTGATCTAGTTGTTAGGATTTTTAGTTTCTTTCATACTGAGGTGTATTCTATACTGAAGGCTGTCATATGTAGCCTTTGATCTTCAAGTAATCTTCACTTTCAAAAAGAAAAATGATATAATATGGATATTGGTGTTGTTAATGAGTCTTCCTCCAACTTTTCTAATTACTTGCTCAGCATATGTCTTAAATAAATAATCTGAGTAGACACAACTATGATACAAGTTTCCTGAGTTAATCATGCAGTATCCTCTTGGTTTTTTTTCTCAAGTGATTGCCTCTTGGTCTATATACAGGTCTATGTGCATGAATGTGATTAAGGGTTCTGAAATTCCCATTCTTTATTGTGAGACCTATCATGTGTATGCTTATCACAGTCTAATACCTTTACAGAGTTGATCAAGAACTGGTAAAACCATTTCTAGTATTCTCTACTTACGGCCAAGTTCCATCTGATGTCTCCAATGACAGCTCTACTTCCACCTGCTTCTTATGAGTCCAGCTTTATTTCTGACAGTTCTGTGTCAATGGCCTCAACCATTTTTGAATTATCTTCAGCAATATTTTGCTTATGCATGATATTGATGACATTATTTGATAATTTTCATATTGCGTTGTTCCACCTTTCTTTGAAGCATTACAAATACGAATCTCTTCTAGCTAGTTGTCCACATAGCTACCTTCCAGATTTCTAGGCATAGATGATTGTGCACTTCTAACACTGCCTGCCTTTCTTGAAACATTTTAATTGGTGTTGTCTCAATTCCTGTAGCCTTGTTTTACAGCAATGCATTCAATGTTACTTGGACTTCTGCATTTAATGCCACTGGCTCTTGATTATATGATGTCTTCTGAAATGGGTTAATGTTAATGAATTATTCTTGGTATAGTGAACCTGTGCGTTCCTCTATCTTCTTTTGATGTCGTTTGCACATAAAATCCTTTAGAATTGTCAGTCAAGATTTGGATATTTTTCTCAATTCTTTTAACTGGAGAAACACTGTGTTCTTCACCTTTGGTTTTTTAACTCCAGATCTTTGCACATACTTTGTCTTCTCAAGCTCTCCTTTGAAATCTGTTCATTTCTTTTACTCTGCTATTTCCTTCTTTTGTTTTGTTTTAGCGATTCTATACATAAGAGCAGCTCTCACAGTCTCGGCTGCCATTCATTTTGACATTTTCTTTCTTTTCTGTCTTTTTAAGGGCCTTGTGAATTTTCCCTTATTTTCATGTTATCAACTCATAATTCATCTAGGGTTTGATCATTAGTGTTTAATGTATCACATTTAATCTTGAGATAGTCTCTAAGTTTAGGTGAGGTATACTCTAGGTCATATTTTGGCCACCTTGAACTTATTTTAATCTCTTCAATGCCAACTTGAAGTTTCATCTGAGAAATAGGTGTCCCATTCCAAAGTCAAGTCCTAGTTTAGTTCTGAAAATGTTGTTCTTTTTTAAAAATGCAATTGCTTTGTTTTCTAACAGTTTTATTAACACTTCATCCACATATCATATAATTCAATAGTTCAATCATATCAAGAAGATTGCCACAATCAATTTTAGAATATTTTCTTCTGCCTCGTACTCACTCATTTTGTGCTTCTTACCATTTCTTTCCACAGATGTAGTCATTTTTATTTCTATGTATTCCTCCCAGCAATGTCTATGTACATAATTTCCATTTATATTGTTGATGAAACATATTTGTAATGAGTAATTCATTGGTCTTGGAAAATTCTGCTATGCAATCTCAGATATTGCTTGTATCACTCAGGCCATATTTTCTAATTACTGGTCTTTCCCATTTGTTTCCAACTTTAAAATTTTTAATCACCAGTAATTAGTAATGCACCGTGGCTGTATTTTTAAATATTCTAGACTTCAGAAGTATATAAAAATCTTCATTTCTCCCCCATACACCTGCCTTGGCATTGGTGGTTGATGGGTAAATTTGAATAATCATATTAACATCTTCCTGTAAAATTATAGACTTCAGAATAGAATTGAAGTATTTTATTTTCTGGTGAATACAATGTTATTCCTCTTCAAATTTTCATTCCTGACATAATGGACTATATGACATAATGGGCATACTGAACTACAATGGCTTACACCTATCCATTTCAGCTCACTATATTTTAAAAATAGAAATCCATGGGTTGTACAAGTGGTTAATGTTCTTGGCTCTAATGTGACATGCTGACAAATCAAGTCACTCAAAAGTGCCTCAGAAGAAAGGCCGGATGACACACTTCTGAAAAATTAGCCATGAAAACTCTTTGGACCACTGTTCTAATCTGAGACACATGTGGGCACCTTCAGTTGGAGTCAACTCGACAGCAAATGCACTGAATCGGATTTCTAATATAACAGCCACATGTTACATTAGAGATATCATTCATCTTTTCCTTAACACATGCCTCATATATTTATCTTATATATCTCCTGCAGTTCCAAAATCTCTTCAATCACTGCTCTTTAAGTCATCTCCACTACACAGTGTCACAGAATTTTGATTATGACGATGAAGAAAATGGTGCTAATGCCTCATCGATCAGTCTTTGTATTATAAGCATCCCTAGATGAGGCATACTTCCCATGTTATCTATTTTTGGTAACATTCACTTCATCTAATTTCAAGCTCTGACCGTAACACCTTTTAATCCTTGATTTTGGAGGTTCTCTTGTCCTGGTAGAACTCCCTGTAGCTTTAATTCAATAGAGAAGACCAGATGAGATCACAGCCAGAGGAAGCATGGTTCTGGGAACCATATTATTTCTCTCCTGATGCTTTGTCTACACCCTTCTATCATGTTTCCTTGTGGACCTGAAAATAATTGGTTGAAACGCCTACTCACTTTTAGCCTTTTGTACCAGTTTGACAAGTGTGTTGCCCCAGATAACATGCACTATAAATGGCTTGAGTCTAATAAGTAGTCTTTGGGGGCATGTAATCTGCTGCCCTTCTTCCTTCCTTGGGAGGGAAAATTACAATCTTCTAAGATTCTCCTCCATTTCTATAGAATGTGGGTGCTAATTTGAAACTAGGCTCATAAAATGGGAGCAAACTGGGCTAATTATAAAGATTTATGAGCCTTTTAGTGAATATGTACTTAATTGAGATAGCAGGCTTCTCTCTGAAGTGGAAAACATTACATTTGTTGGAGCAGTAATCAGCTTTGCTGCTATATTGAAATTGGGTAAAACCATCTTTCTCCAGACTGGATCTGCTTTTATTTCATCAGAACAAGGTGTCTCCAAAAGGACTCATTACATTAAAAAATATTTTATTTTTTATCAAAGCTACATGTGGACATTTCTTACAAAACTGGTATCAGTCATGTTCAACACTTTTAGTAAACTTTTCCTCCACACCTCTAATTAAGAGGTTTGCTTATTCCTTTTAAAAATAATTTCTTTGTTATTTTCTTTTTTGAAGTTATCTACATGTATTCAGTTAAAATAATCAAATATGTCTATAAGACTTGTTCGTAAACCCCGAAGACCCATGTTATCATTCCCCATTCCCACCTTCCCAGTGGAAATGACTTTTCGTATTATTTCCATTGTTCTATTTGACAGGATTTCAATGCCACCTTCTGACTTGTTGTTAGCTTTAAATATTACCTATTGACTTTGCATTATTCATGTTGAGAGTCTGATGGTGTTTTACCACCATGCCCACAATCCCTTTCCATACATATATCTTTCCCTTTCTCTGTCCTACTAGTAAAATCTTATCATAATCTTGGGAAATTTGCATTCTGTGTAAATGTCACCATGGTTTTCAGTATGGCATCTGTTATTACTATTGTTGTGTTGAACAGGGTTCTCTAGAGAAACAAGACCAGATTGCTAGTAATTATATATAAATATATTTATAAAGATAGATATATAATACAAGAAATGAACCGTTAAATTATATACAGATAGATAATACAAGAAATTAACAGTTAAATTATAAAGCAGTGAGACACTAGCAGTCCTTTAAGGCTTGAGAGCTGCCAATTGCCAGTCCCCTTCTGTAGAGAAAGCTGGGCTACATATATCCAGGCAGCAAACAGCAAGGCAGGTCACCAATTGTCATCAACTGTCAGTCCCTAGCTCCTGAGACGAACATTCCAATCGTGTGGGCTTAAAGGGACCTCATCTTACAGCGACACAGTCCACAGGCCAGGCATCCCACAGGTAGTGTACCCCTTTAAATTGAGGCACAGAACAAGCAAGGCGAGGCTCACTGAGCCATTTATCCTTCTGCCCTTCAGTTAATCCTACTTGTGTTTATTGGCCAGACTGGCACAATAAACGATTGCAATTGTGATAATTAAGGAGCGTGATCACACAATGGGCTTAACTTTAGGCTGACATCAGCAAGTGGGGAAGGAAGTTCAAATCCTTCAGGACCTTATGAATAAATAATAAATCTGTCTGCCCCTTGAAGAATGTAGAGTCTTGGAAAGCACAGGGAACAATTCTACTCTGCCCAGTAGAGGCACTGCTCAACCTCAGCTGGTATCATGATAGTTAAGATTACACATGGTTGAGCTATAGGAAGCAGATATACTTTGGGAAAACATCTTTTTCCTTTTGTTACGTAACATTTCATTTTCTGTAGTTAAAAAAATTATCTTTAAGTAATACATTTACAAAATTTTCTATTTATTTAGTACAAATATAATACCAAACTCTTTCCCAGCAGTGTGTCCGTCTCTGATCAGTATATTTTTCACATCTGGCACTCAATTAGTTTCACTTCCAAAAGATATATCTCCTAGAAGCCACTGACAAGCTCTCCTCTAGATTCATTGTGCTCACTCTTTCTAGTGACTGTTTTAGGAGAAATACCGCTCCTAAGAATGGAAGCTGGTGAGATTTCCATTTACTTACTTTGGACATATCATTAAGACAATTGCTCAGAATGAACATCATAATGAGTAAAATAGAGAGTTATTGAAAGCCAGGAAAACCTTCCATGAGATGGATTGATACAATAAATCCAACAATGGGTTTGGAGATGCCAAAATCTCTGAACATGACGCAGAATCAAGCACTATTTTGTTCTTTTGTACATGGGGTATCTTTGGATTCTGAGCTCACTCATCAGCAACAGCAAATTTCTAGTGGCACCACAGAGTTCACTTCTGTCTCATTCATCGTCATTTTTGACTCAGTCATATATTGGAGTCCTTATTTCTTAAACCTAATACTCCCCTCTTTCAAAAATTATTAATTTCAAGATTTAAGATTTTTCATTGATATATATTCATGTAGGTTTCAGAGAAAGGAGTAAAATTATGTGACGGATGAGTTACTTATCTTTCCTGTCTGAATCTATGTTTTATTGCTTTAGATAATAAAATATCTAATTGTAAATAATTTTCTATCTTAGAAAACACATTCTTATAAAGAAAAACACTGAATATCTCTGGAAGTAGTATTTAATGAGCTTGCATGATTCCACCTAACAGTTACCAACATGAGTAGCTATCAGCTTTTTTTCCATGTATATACTTTCTATTCCTCCACTTTTATTTTGCTTTTCTGGAGTATTTTAAACCAAGTCCCAGATATAATCTCATTCAAGCTCTAAATAATACAGCATTTATCTTAATTAAACAAACATACAGATAAACAGATAACTAAGTCAATAAATTATATATTGCTTTATAACCAACTGCCATTACCACACCCAATAAAGTTAACAAGAGTTAACAACAGTATCCAAATAGCTGTCCATATTCAACTTTCTGTCATTGTTTATGAACATCTTGTAAAATTGCTTTGATTGAATCAGTAATCAAACAAGTTATACTCATTGAATTTGACCGTATGTTTCTTAACATCTATTTTATATCTAAATGCCCTTTTTAATCCACCCCTCCCCCTTTTTTACGCCATGCCATTGGTTTGTTGAAGTAACAAATTGATCTCACAGTTTTAATTTGATTGAAAGCAGCCATAAGGTAGGTTCTTATATTTCCTACAGACTGGAAGTGAGATTTTTTAACTCCTGATTCTATATAGGCTCAATTATTTCCTTATGTTTCATAGGTAAAGTTTCATAAAGAGTCCTGGAAGTGCAGAGGTTAAAATGCGTGACTGTTAACCAGATGGCTGGACATTTGATCCCACCAGGTACTCTATGGAAGAAAGATGAGGCAGTCTGTTTTTGCAAGATTTACAGCCTAGGAAACCCTGTTTTGTAAGATTACAAAACGTACAGCCTTAGAAAACGCAGAACAGCAGTTCTCAACCTGTGGGTCGTGACCCATTTGGAGGTCGAATGGCCCTTTCACAGGGGTCACCCGATTCATAACAGTAGCAAAATTATAGTAAAGAAGTAGCAACAAAAATAACTTTATGGTTGGGGTGTGGGGGGTCACCACAACATGAGGAACTGTATTAAAAAAGTTGCAGCATGAGGAATGTTGAGAACCATTGCCCTAGAGGGTCATTATGAGTGGGAATCCACTTGATAGTAATGAATATCACTTTTGGTTATTCAAGATTGAGCTGGAATTAAAGTACACACTATTGAAGTTGCTTACAGTGAATCTGCTTTTACTCGTAGTGTCTTCTAAGCAGAGGCCCCTGGAGCTTCCAGACTGTACATCTTACTGAAGCAGATTGCCCTGTGTTTCTCCCACACAGCAGTTGATGAGTTCAAACTGTCAACCTTTTGATTAGCAGCTGAGTCCTTTAACCACTGGACCATGAAGACTCTTTTCAATTAGAGGCTGTTGTTGTTGTTGTTTGGTGCCTTCTAGTCAGCTTCAGCCCATAGTGACCCTATACACAACAGAGCATAACACTGACCGGTCCTGGATAATCTTCACAATTGTCCCTATGCCTGTGCCCATTGGTATAACAACCGTGTCCATCCATCTCCTCCAGGCCCTTCCTCTTTTTCACAGCCCCTCCACCTAGCAAACATGATGTCCTTCTCCAGAGACTGGTCATCTTGCCATTACTCCCACAATATGTAACATGAAGTCTTGCTATCCTTGCTTCTAAGGAGCACTCTGGTCTTAATTCTTCCCATACAGATCCATTTGTATTTTCAGCCGCCCCATGGTCATTTATTTTTTTCTATGGTCTTTATTTCAAGGAGAGGTCACCTCACTATTTAATTAAACATATAAATAATCAGTTTGCAAGAATGCTTTATGACTACACTATATAAAAAAGAAGTTTTAACGACTACTTATGAGTACAACATATAAATAAGTCATAGCAACTACTGAAGATCTTTATCTAAATCAGTGATCTCATTTTCTAACTTCAATAGCTGTTGAGTAGATTTTGATTTCGGGTTCTGCCATCCATATGTGTGAGAGTAGAACAGTATTCCATGGGATTTCTTATTGCTGATTTTTCTGAGATAGATCGCCAGTCCTTTCTCTGGAGGCACCTTAAAGTGAACTCATGTCTTCCACCTTTTAGTTAGCACTATAGATCCTTAAGCATTTGAACCGTCCATAGACACTAAATATTTTGTTTTTATGGTGTTGTTGTCATGTCTGAATCCATTGTTGCTGCCATTGTGTATCTTCATGTCATTGATGTTTTCCAAAATTTCACTGACATTTTACTTTACCTACCATGATGTCCTTTTCCAGGGACACCTCTCTCTTGACAACATGCACAAAGCACAGGAGATGAAGTCTCAGCATTCTCACTGCTAAGGAACATTTTGGTTGTACTTCTTACAAGACAGATTTGTTTGCTCTTCTGGCAGCCCATGGTATTTCAATATTCTTCACCAGCATTGTAATTCAAACATATCAATCCAACTGTGGCGTTATTGTCCAACTTTCACATTCCTCTGACATGACTGAAAATATCATGTCTTGGATCAGGTGTACCTTACTCCCGAGAACACCAACATCCTTACTCTTCAAAATTTTAAAAAAGCAGCAGATTTGCCCAAGGGAATACATTAAGTTCTTGACAGCCACTTCCACAACCATTGAGTCTGGATCCAAGTAAGACAAAATCCTTAAGAAATTCAATTTTTTTTCATTAATTATGATGTTATCTATTGATATACAGATGGCACATATTTGCTTGCTGAAGGCTTGGAGAACTTGAAGCACTTGCTGATGAAGATCAAGGATTGTCACCTTCAATATGAACTCCAGCTCAATGTAAAGAAAATAAAAATCCTCTGTATATCAAAGGTGAGTCATAAGTCTTCTTCCAATTCTGATGCTGAATTCTCCTTCAGATAGTCCAAATTCCCATATTATTTGCTCAGCATATGAGCAGGTATAATTAACGAAAGAGCACAACTCTGAAACACACCTCTCCTTATTTTACATCTTGGGGTACTTTCTTGTTCTGTTCTAATGATTTTCTTTTTGTCCATGAACAGGTTCTACATGAGTATAATAGAGTGTAATGGAACTTCTGTTCTCTTTGTTCTCCATAGTTTGTTGTGATCCACACTGCTGACAGCCTTGTCAGACTCACTAAAATGCAAGTAAACATCTTATTTTTTTCTGCCTTCAAACAAGATCCATCTGATGTTAGTACTGATATATCTTGGGTTACATCTTCTGAATGTGACTCTAATTTTGAAGTTTCCTGTCAATGTACGATATTCTAATTATCTCCATCAAAATTTTACTTATATATGATATTTTTTATAATTTCCATATTCTGCTGAGTCACTGTTATATGGAATGGGTACACATAGGAACTTCATATAATCAGTTATGCAGGTAGCAATTTTTCATATTTCTCGGCATAGATAAGTGAGTGCTTTTTATGCTTCTTGAAACATTTTATGCTTCTTGAAACATTTGTTGATATTCCAACAATTCCTAGAAACTGGTGTGATGTTGGCAATGGCTTCAGTGCAGTTTGGAATTTTCCCTTCAGTTCCATTGATTCTGGATATTGTGCTACTTCTTAAGATGATTGAAGATAGACTAGTTCTCCTGGGTATAGTAATTTAAATTTTTTTCTTCATTCATTCAGCTCGAGGTATACTGAATGTGTTCTTCCCTGTGGCTTTCTAACTCTAGGTCTTTGCACAATTCATTATCATACTTTGTCTTCTCAAGCTGCCCTTTGAAATTTTCTGTTCAGGCCTTTAACATCATTATTGATTCCATTTGTTTTTCGCTATGTTCAAGAACACGTTTTCTGGGTCTTTTCTGACATTCACTTTTTGTTTTTTCTTCTTTCCTGTCTTTTAAATGACCTTTTGTTTCTTTATGTTCTTGATGTCATCTCTCAGCTCAACAGTTCTTCTGCCATTAAGTTCTGTGGATCAAATCTCGCCTTGAGATGTTCTCAAAAATTAAGGTAGTGTATACTCAAAGGTTGTATTTTGAGTCCATGTGTACAGTCACCATTTATGTCATTGAAGAAAGTTATTTTCAAGGAAGAAGTCACTAAACTTGTAAAACTCTAGGATTTGTTTTCCTGATTAATTTCCATCAAGAAGGCTACATTTCCTAACAACTTTTCTTTGCTTTCCACCTTTTGCATTTCAATTTCCAATAATTATCAATCCATCTTGATTACAGGTTCGATCATTTCAGACTGAAAAAAATTGGTAGAGTTCTTCAATTTCTTCATCACTAGCTCAAGTGATTGTTGCACGAATCTCCACGATAGTGATATTAATGGACTTCCTTGTTGGTGTATATTGTCCTGTCATAGACATCATTGTACTTTAAGATAGAGCTTAAAATGTTCTTTTTGACAATGAATGCAACACCATTCTTAATCAATTTGCCATGCTTGGCATTATAAGCCATATTATTGTCTGATTCAAAATGGCCAATACCAGTCTTTTCAGTCTCACGAATGGCTAGGCTATTGATCTTTTGGTGTTTCAGTTCATTTTTTAACATCTTTCTATAGTCACACTTTCTACTTTTCGTGTTGGGACTATTGAAACGGTTTCTTCTCATTTTAAGTTGTTTCTCGTCAACAAATGAAGATCCTGGAAGCTTTCCTCCATCAATGCCATCATGGTCAACCCTACATTGAGAAAATTGTTTTCCTCCATCAGTTTTGGAGTGCCTTTCAACCTGAGGGGTACATCTCCTGGCACCATATATAATCATGTTCTGCTGCAATTCAGTTCAATAGCTAATTCCTCAGAAGTGGGTGCCCTAGTCCCTCTTTTTAGTCTGCCCTTTGGAAGCTCCACAGGAAGCTGGTCATCTTGAGGGACGATGGTGGTATTTGCACTGCTGATAACACACCTTTCAGTGTGACAGCAGCATGCACACCACCACAGTATGACAAACTGATAGGCAAGTGGTGGGAATCTCATTTTGGGGCTTGGAAAAAAGTAAACTTTCTAATTCTATTACTCATTTTCATATACTAGATAGAAGTCTTCTGATTGAAGTACTTGACCTCATTCACAAGGGCTATTTGGTTTCCTTTATGCACAATTCGTATCAGACATCCAGGACCATCATTTCCATTTTGTTACTAATTTTCAGAACAATGAATGGAAACATAGAAACCTCTTAAGTTATCTAATTAATTCTTTTGTCTATGTATTCCATTTAATTTGAATATCATTGTGAACAAATCACCTTTTTTACTATTTAGATTTAATCAACTGCTATCATTATGCACTCAGTGCTTAACTTGCCTTATTGTTGGTCAAGGGAAACTCTTTTCCCTCATTTTCATAAAATTATTAATACATTGACTTATTGAAACTGCTGATTTTGAAATCCCTTAAAATAAAATCCGCCTTCAGATGATACCTTCAGGACCAAGGGTGTGAGGGGCAATGCTGGGAGAGTGGAGGGTGAGTGGGTTGGAAAGGGGGAACTGATTATAAGGATCCACATGTGACCTCTTCCCTGGGAGAGGGACAGCAGAGAAGGGGGGGAGGGGAGACTCCGGATAGGGCAAGATATGACAAAATAACGATGTATAAATTACCAAGGGCACATGAGGGAGGGGGGAGAGGGGAGGGAGGGGAAAAAAAAGAGGACCTGATGCAAAGGGCTCAAGTGGAGAGCAAATGCTTTGAGAATGATTGGGGCAGGGAATGTATGGATGTGCTTTATACAATTGATGTATGTATATGTATGGACTGTGATAAGAGTTGTATGAGCCCCTAATAAATTGTTTAAAAAAATAAAATCCACCTTCTCTCTCTCTGTCTCTCTCTCTGCATGTTGGTTAGGTCTTTTCTTAGTTTCCTGTGCTCCGAAATTAATTATTACTTTTTTTCATGAATACAAAATTTCTTTTATTTGATAAGAACAGTAATGCATTAAAGAACAAAGGTTATAGATCCTTTGGTGCTTGGATAACGTTCTACACTCAACTCCAGTTATCAACTCTGTGTCTATAATTTATTTATCATTTGCTGTGTGAGGAGGTGTGGATTGTTAGTGAGCAACTGCTTGGTGATTATATTATTTTCAGGTGGCTGCTCAAAGTAAGTGGCTTAAGACAACCTAAATTTATTCTTTCAAAGTTCTAGAGGACAAGTTCTAGGAAGTAATTTTTCCCATGTCATCTCTATTTTCTGATAGTTCTTGTTTCTTTGGCTTAATACTTTAATAATTATTTCTCCCATCATTTTTACTCTCCTATTTTGAGTATTCTTATTTGGATATTGGGACCCCTACCGAAAAAAACTCTTCAATTCCTTTATTGTTACTTCCATGGGGGTTTACATTTCAGATCACCAACTTTGCATACAATAATTGAAACCATTAATCAAATCCTCTAGTTGTCTATTATCCATCTGACTACTATCTAGACAACCCTTTAGTTGTCTATGGTCCAGTGTTTCTCTTTTGATTCACTTTCTGAGAAACTCTCCAGACTTAGTGCTCTCAACTTCCTATTGACATTTAAAGTTTTGTCAATGGTAAATTTGATTCCAAAGATCACATTTATGTTTCCAACACTCCTTTGAATTGCATCCCTTTCCTCTGTCCTGGAGCCAGTGTCCCCTTTTATCTTTGCTAGGGGTTAATAGATTTAAACTTCTCCTTGAATAGTTGTGTTTACGTCGATTTTAAAAATTTGATAGTTTTCGTCTTTGTACTTCATCTTGCATGCTTTCCTCAAACATTTGAGGATTATCTTCATTTGAAAAAAAACTTAAGAGCAAGAGAATTAAAAAGTCGACTGAAACTTTGTGCACCATTAGTGGGACTTGTCAGTGGCCTTCATGGATGGCTTGCCTGTGTGGGCAATGTTTTGGATCCTTTTATGCTTCCATGTAAGGAGTGCTGGGGTGTAATTGCTATGTGTTTGCCTGATAGCTGAAATATCGGTAGTTTGATCCTCCAGTCATTGACTCCCCTAGGGAGTAGATCTGGGGTCTGCTCCCATAAAGATTACAGCCCCGGGGACTCTACAGGCATTCCTTCGCGCTCTTTAGGTTCACTGTGAGTTGGAATTGATCTGATGGCACACAACAACACTATGCTACTCTTTTTAAACTCTTTTGAAAAAAAAATGTCCCTTACTCTTTCCTATCCCCAAAGAAGCCTTCAACAGCCAAAAGCAACCGCCAGGCTATTTCACTCTTTTTTTCATTTGCTTAAAAGTGGAACCACATAATATCTTTTTGCATGTGAGTCTGACTTTATTGTTTGTAATAGTCTCGTTTTTATTTTGGTGAAAGTAGACACAGCCAAAGAGGCACCGTTTCAACAGTTTGTATACATACAATTTAGTGACATCAATTATGCTCTTCCAGTTGTGCTGCCATTCAGACTATCCTTTTCCATAGTATCCCACAGCCATTTATTAGGTAAATCTGCACAAGACCTCTTTAAAGTGTTGGAAAGCAAGGATGTTACTTTGAGGACTAAGGTGTGCCTACCCAAACAATGGCATCTTTTTTACCTCATATGTATGTGAAAGTTTAACAGTGAAAAATTAATCAATTTGAATTATGGTGTTGGCAAGGAATATTGAAAGTACCATGGAGTGTCCAAAGAACAAACAAACCTGACTTGACAGAAATACAGCCATAAGGATCCTTAGAGCAAGGATGGCAAGACTTGGTCTCACATTCTTTGGGTAGGTTATCACGGGAGACCAGTCCTTGGAAAAGGACATCGTGTTTGGTCAAGCAGAGGGGGGCCAAAAAAGAGGAACCCTCTTAACAAAATGTACTGATAGTGGCTGAAGCAATGGGGTCAAATATAACAACACTTGTGAGGATGGCAAAGGACCAGGTGGTATTTTATTTTGGTTTACATATACAACTATGAGTCAGAACCAGTTCAAGACACCTAAAAGTAACAACAACAACAACTTTTAAACTTTAAAAATATTTTCTGATACTTTGTTCTATTGAACTGGCATTTCATGATTCTCGCTTTCCTGACATGATTGCTGGAGACAAATGGGTGCATAAGCAAATTTGGTGAAGAAAACTGATGGTGCCCAGCTATCAAAAGATATAGTTTCTGGGGTCTTAAAGACTTGAAGATAAACAAGTAGCCATTTAACTCAGAAGTAACAAAGCCCACATGGAGGAAGCACACCAACCTGTATGATTACAAGGTTTCAATGGGATCAGGTATCAGGCATCAGAGAACAAAAAAATCGTATCATTGTGAATGAGGGGGAATGCAGAGTGGATACCTATCTGTAGGCAACTGGACTTCCCCTTACAGAAGGGTCACGGATAGGAGAGGAGCCAGTCAGGGTGCAGGGTAGCAACGATGAAACATACAACTTTACTCCACTCATTTCTTTAATGCTCCCCACCCCACCACTATCATGATCCCAATTCTACCTTACAAATCTGGGTAGACCAGAGAATGTGCACTGGTAGAGAGAGGAGCTGGAAACCCAGGGAATCCAGGACAGATGAACCCTTCAGGACCAATAATGAGAGTAGCAATACCAGAAGGTTACGGGGAAGATGGGGTAGAAAGGGGGGACTGATTATAAGGATCTACATATAACCGTCTCCCTGGGGGACAGACAACAGAGAAGTGGGTGAAGGGCGACGTTGGACAGTGTAAGACATGGCAAAAGAATAATTTATAAATTATCATGGGTTCATCAGGGAGGGGGGTGGGAAGGAGGGGAAATGAGGAGCTGATATCAAGGGTTCAAGTAAAAAGAAAATATTTGAGAATGATGATGGCAACATATGTAAAAATGTGATTGACACAATGTATGTATTTATGGATTGTGATAAATGTTGTATGAGCCCCAATAAAATGATTAAAAGCAAAACCAAAAATACCTTTTGAATTCTTCTTTGAATTAAAAGATTCTGCTGAATCTTTATTGCTGAACTTGCCTGGTCTATATAGACCCTGGAGAACTGAGAACTACCATGACAGTGCTTTCCAGGTTGCAATCTTTACAGAGACAGATCAAGTCTGATTTTCTGTGTACTTTCTGGTGAGTTCAAACATCTAACCTTTCTTTTGGTCACCAAGCGCTTAGTCATTGAGCCATGGGTGCTTAACCCAAACAAAGTGCATCTTAATTAGTTAAAATCAGCCGCTATAAATGACCACGTAGGTAATTTTCAAATTATCTGGGAGACTGGGCTTGAGTAGAAAGAGAGGAGACTGCATGCTTTCCGATCCTTGGATTTCAGGAGAGGATGAAAGCGTGCTGGGAAGGGAGCAGCTGGAGTCAGACAAACCATCCTTTTTACAGTTTTGCCCCAAAGGACTCTCTAATCCCACACTTCAAATAACAGTTCTCCCCGATGAACTGAACTAAAAACTCACTACCATTGCTACCATGGTCGGCTCCTTTCGTTTATGACTTCTGCCCCCTAGTGGAAATTTTCTGAGGCTGTTATTTCAGCTCCAAGCATTTTCAGGTATTGACATTTTGTCCGGTTTTATATTTCATACGCAATACTTTCAGTGACTGCAGCTGCTAGGTGGAGTTAGGCAAGTTTCATCGCATTCACATTGGCTTCCAAACGTGGTTTAATAAATTAAATTATGGTCATCTGCAGCGAAGTGGGAGAGAAATGACGATTTGATGCATGTCACAATGTCACAGAGGCTCAGTGCTTGATGCATCATTTTTCTTTCCTATTTTTTTCTCTAAATGGGAACAAAATCAACATCTCTCTCCATTCCACCAAGCACGCTATGTGTCCAGCTTAATTCAAGAAAGGGTTACTGTTATAAACCCTTGCTGTGCTAGAAAACGCATCCAAGAGGCCCATCTACATTGTTTTTCAGCTTGTTTCCTTTTTGACAGCTTTAAAGGGCCTTTTAAAATTGCCAGGAGAGTAGATTCATATTTTTATCATTCCACCTGCATAGCATTTTAGACACATTTATATTCCTGAAAGCATAATAATACATAACATTTAGCATTTAATTTATGACGCCTGCCACATCTGGTATAAAACTCCTTCTAAAGCAATAAATCAACTGCTTCATGTCAAATTGCCATTCATTCTTTGACCTCCTCCATAATTTATGGTTTGTGAGTGCAAAATGGGAGAAGCAGCGTACATCAAGTGGATTTTAATTAACAATCTTGGAAAATTCTGAAGAATCTTTGCAATTTATTCATGAGAGGAGAGGACTTGGTTGCTGGAGAGAGAGAGGAAAAAAATGTCGCTCCTTTTCCAGGGGAGCAAATTGAAGTCTATTCTAGGTGTTTTGAAACCACAACGTAAAGATTTTTCTCCACTTGGAGCTAGAAATACAAAGTGGCTCTGATCGGCGTAACTGTCAGAGCGTCCAAGGCAGAATCTGTGTTTCCATGAGAGATTTGGAGGGAACAGAGTGGGGGGAGACATGTAACCACCTCCTGCTTAGGGTAGCCTTTAACAGAGTTGCCTGGTTGCTGACATGGTGCCTTTTATGTCAAATCATTTTATTTCTAAGCTTTTCACAGTGTGTCCTAAGTAGCTTCTATTAGCATTGTCCTGTCCGTTTCCTTGGCAACAGAGCTGGTCCATTTAGACACCATTTAAGCGCAGTGCAAAAAGCAACAGGCAGCCATGTGATGGGCACAATTAGAGAGAGCTCACTAAATATGATCCTCGCTGGACGAGATGCATTTTCTTCCAGGGCGTGTTTTGCTTTAATTAAAATCGAAAAGCTCTTTCAAACAAGGCCCCAGATTAAGGACAGGCCAGAGTAATCTACTGTATACCCATCGCAGCTGTGTTCCTTAATGTTATCTCTTTAACCTTAATGGATTGCTTGCATTCTTTCAAATCACCTCAAATCCCAAAGTCCTTCGGTTGATCCTGGCTTCTAGGGCTTGTAGGAGACTTGAACTAGGACTCTATGGTAGCTCCTTGTTATCATTTCTCTTGAGAGTAAATTCAAGATGGACAGAGGCAACTCTCTTCACTCCTGGGATGTGTTTAGGAGAATTAATCCTGAGGGAGCTCCCGGCTGTACCCCTCAGGGATTGCACAGAATCTTGTATGAGAGAATAAATCTTTATTTCCAGTGTCATTGGTGGTTTCTTTTGGCATTGATGAGATGATTTTACATAGCCATCATCTCAACCTTAAAATCCTTACCAATATTGCCTGGGCATAGGGACTCCCTGGAATGTTGTGCTTTTCTGGGCCTTTAATCTTGAAGTTGGCTGTACTCACTATGATGTTTGCAACTTTTATGGGCACAGCACAAGGCAAAACCTGATTGGGGATGGGAGTGGGAGTATCTATTGCTCTCAGACGGGGACACAATAAATATACCTCATCCTCTGGAGACTTGCAGGCAGCTTTACTGTAGTGTAACCTATAAGGAATCAGACACAGGAGCTTATATTTTTTAACAGGCAACAGTTTTTTTGGTTGTAAAAATATGTGTAGGCACACTCACAGCACTTGCCTAATGTAACGATTTTCAAGTGTGCAATTTTGTGATATTGATTTTACTGAACATGTGAAGCGACCTCCTATGTTGTGATTGTTAGGTGTCTTGGATCAGGTCCAACTCAGATGACGCAATGGACAACAAAAGGGAACACTGCAAGGTTCTGCACCATCCTCACATTGCTTATTTTGTTTGAGCCTTTGGCTGTAGCCACAACCATGGCCAAATTATGAATAGGGAGTTCTTGGTAGTGCTAGATTCATGATGGGGAGTGTGCTGGCTACTTCAAGGCTAGTGTCTTTCATGCTTTCAAATAACTCTCCTCTAAATGAAACTCTGTAAGGCAGCTTCTTGAAATACTGGAGGAGAGATATCAATCTTGTCATTGGTAGCTAATGGAGGATTCATACCAGAGTAGAATATAAATTCAATGGCTTCTGAAATTCCTTCCTACTCTGAGATGGCATGATCCCGTCCCCAAAGACGGACCAGTGCATGTTTCCTGGGGCAGCCAAGGAAGTAGTGGGAAAAATGACCCCGTTAGCTTTGTTTCCCCACATTTATTGGAGAATAAATTTTTGTTAGGTGCAGCCCACTTGGCTCCGATTCTCCCGTGTAGAGCAGAACAAATGTTGTCTGGTGCTGTACCATGTTCATCCGGGAATATGTTTCATCTCCTTCTGCAAGGCTCCGGTTTTCTGAGGAAAATACATTTTTGAGGGGGTGAGGCCACGTCTTTCTTACTTTGTGTGCAAATAAAGTGAATGAGTCCAGTATCTGCCCCAATATTTGATTCAACATTAATTGGATCAAATAGTTCTTTTTCTTGCATTTTTCCTTTCGGTAAGGTTAAGCTTGAATCACATCCCACCCCACCCCCACCCCCCAACCCTCAATGGGTTACTGGAGTCTTAAACACCATTCCAATCAGGATCTCCATGGTTAGATAACAAAGAAGTCAATTAATGCTGGTAGTAAAGGGGAGCAGCAGGGTCCACCAGTCAATTTCCCTTATGGTGCATGAGGACAATTAGATACTTAGGCTGACATTTCGGCTTTGGTATTTGCATAATGTGCACCTTGGTGATTGATAGGACGGAGGTATGTGGATATGACAGACTGACACGGAAGATAAGGGCAGGGTGTTGTCCCTCTTTTTTATTATAATGTCTATTTTAAAGAACATACAAACTCATTTCTGCAGTCCATTAAATCTTTTGACAGTATGGACATTTGGAGAATACCAGTGGGAATTGGGTTTGTCAGGTGAGAATTCTTTGGCTAGTGGGAGGGCTGCTTAGGGGCTATTGATTTTTTTGACGGGGGAGCCACAAGCTGCCTGCTACTGGGGACTTTGTCCTTCCTGACACTAGATGGTCAAGAAATGGAAACACTTGTGCCACCAAATGGCAGATGGCGAAGAGCTCTTCTGGGCAGGCACTTCCCTGAGAATCTCACTCTCCAGTAGCTAGCCTCTCTTGCTTGATCAAGGTTATTCAAGACATCAAGAAACTGAAAACCTCTCCTGACCTTTTTTTCACATCTGGGAAAGACCATACGCCTCATGATTCCCTCTCTCAGTGGAATAATTCTGCGAAGCACTTAAAAAATCATTTTATTGGGGGCTGAGTTAGCTAGTTTATTGTGCCAACCTGGAAAATAAACACACGAGGGGTTAATTGAAGGGTGGAGGGATAATTGGCTCAGTTAGCCTTGCCTTTCAAGTTCTCAGGTCTCTTGCTTTGTGATGGTCTGACCAGGGTGCAGCTGCCTTAGCCAATTCCTGCTTCATCTGGCAAGGTTCACTTCCTGCAATACATCCCTGATCAGGGATGTCTTGCACATGGACCTACCCTGATGCAGCCCTGGGTGCTGGAGCAACCATGTGGAGATACCTGCCAGTGCTGAGATGCTTACAAATTCACTGATTTGGCTTTCCTCCTGCAGTCAGCATCATAGTGTGTGTTTTGTGAGATGGAGGATTACTTTGTGGATTGGTGTTGAACACATGGGTTAAGGTTGGACTTGTGGGCTTGGGCAGCACTGGGTTGGGATGTTTTCTTGATGTGCAATACCTTTATATAAAATCTCACTTACACATGAGTTTCTGTGTATTTGTTTCTCTAAAGTACCCAGACTAACATAGGGGCTCATACAACTTTTATCACTATCCATACATACATCAATTGTATAAAGCACATTTGTACATTCATTACCCTCATAATTCTCAAAACATTTGCTATCCACTTAAGCCCCTGGCATCAGCTCCTCATTTACCCTACTCCCTCCCTCCTCCCCACTCCCTCATGAACCCTTAATAATTTATAAATTATATTTTGTCATATCTTACACTGCCCGACATCTCCCTTTACCCACTTTTCTGTTGCCTGTTCCCCAGGGAGGGGGTTATATGTAGATCCCTGTAATCGGTTCCACCTTTCAACCTACCCTCCCTCTACCCTCCCAGTATCGCCACTCTCACCATTGGTCCTGAAGGGATCATCTGTCCTAGACTCCCTGTGTTTCCAGCTCCTATCTGTACCAGTGTACATCCTCTTGTCTAGCCAGATTTGTAAGAATTGGGATTATGATATTGGGGGGGGGTGCATTTAGGAACTAGAGGGGAGTTGTATGTTTTATCCTTGCTAGACTGCACCCTGACTGGCTCATCTCCCCGTGACCCTTCCGTAAGGGGATATCCAGTTGCCTACAGATGGGATTTGGGTCCTCACTCTGCACTCCCCCTCATTCACAATGATATGATTTTTTTGTTCTTTGATGCCTGATAACTGGTCCCTTCAGCACCTGGTGATCACATAGGCTTGTGTGCTTCTTCCATGTGGGCTTTGCTGCTCCTTAGATAGATGGCCACTTGTTTACCTTCAAGCCTTTAAGACCCCAGATGCTATATCTTTTGATAGTCGGACACCATCAGCTTTCTTCACCACATTTGCTTATACACACATTTGTCTTCAGCGATTGTATTGGGGAGGTGAGCACCCAATGATATGATTTTTTGTTCTTTGATGCCTGATAACTGATCCCTTTGGCACCTTATGATCACACAGGCTGGTGTGCTTCTTCCATGTGGACTTTGTTGTCTGAGAAGCGTTTTTGATCTCCATAGGGAAGAGTGCTAAATATCAACACTGACCTTTATTTTGTACCACCCTCAAGTTCAATGTGCGTGACTCCAGCATAACTCCATCAACAATTTAAGCCTTTCCCTGAATGTGTCGGTCGTAACAATTGAGAAGAGAACCGATTTCTGTTTCAACTCAGCAGCATTCTGTGCTTAGGAAACAACAACAACAAACCCTGTCTCTTCAAGTAATTCTCAGATGAGTGAAAGAGTAGGTCCTTAAGTCTACCGAAAACCACTTTGTAAAAGCCCCTGCTAATCTACTTCTGTGCAGTAAACCATTGAAAACCCAGTGTAACACTGGTCTCCTCTGGCACATATGGTGTTGACTGGAGTGAGAGTGGATTGAAAAGAATTTGTTCTTGTTGTTCTTGTTTTAACTTTCTCTCTAAAACAGAATTTCACGACTATGGAACCCAGTAGATGTAGGTTGAATAATCCTTTGTTGGGCACCATCCATTGCATTGTGGGCTGTGCATTGTTGTTGTTAGCTGCCTTTCAATTGGTTCTGAATCACTCTGACCAGACTGAAGCACTGCCCTGCCCCGCGTGTCATCGTCACCATTGTTCTTATGTTTGAGCCCATCTTGTTGTTCTCACGGCCTCGCTATGTGGTCCTTCTCTGGGGATTAGTCTCTCTTGAAAACATATCCAAAGTAGGAGAGACTAACACATCACTGAGCAGCCTCTTGTTCATTAGAACAACCAAAGATGTGTCCAGACATGCTAAACTATGCTTTTAGCATGATGACTGAAATATGCTTTGGTCATCGATTCAACCATTTAAGGCATGGGTGTGTGGTAGAATTTGGGTCTAGGCTGGAGTTTATTACATTCACTTGCTCCAAGGTTTGAAACAATTTCATGAAAGCAAGTAATCCAACTTCTGTGTTGAATACAGTTCATTCCACAAAGAGTCCCTTGACATCATTTCTCACTAGGTTGCTGCTGTCACTTCTGGTGATGAGGACAGCAAATTGATAGTAGTCTCTGCTACCAGAGTGTTCTTAAATGACGACGAAGGGAATTGTTCTATGTGAAGTCCATAGGTGGAAAAGCCAACATCCAGTCTTACGGAGGGAGATTCAGGCTCCCCCACTAATGATGTTTGATGCTTTCTTGGAAAGCTTACTGCGCCACAGTTGCAGCCCATTAGCTGGTTGTGCCCAACAAGCAGACCCATTGATTTGTCTCATATTCGTGTGTGATATAAATGCTGGCACGGCACTGGACTGGCATAGTCTGTAAACAAGATGTAATCATTGTAATTAAGTCATAAAACCATCAGAGGGGACCTTGGCTGAAATAACTAGGAGATGAAATATTGCATGGACTGCAGAAGCCCAAAGACCAGAAAGGCATTTAGGGATTTTGTTAATTATTCTGCTTGTTAACTGAAAATGCTGAGCCGGTTCCTTGAAGAGTAAAAGAAAATGCGTTAGATGAGGATCACTTATCTAAGAAGACCCACAGGTTTGATAAAGAAGGATTTAAAATTCTCCCCCCAAAAAACCCAAAATATATCACCATCATAAACCTGTCCCAATTGCAGGTTACTTTGTTTCTCTATTTTGTTACTCTTGGGCTACCTTAGCCAAGTTGAAGAATCCCTGGTGGCTAAGTGGGTGGGTTACACGTTGGAGCCAAAGGATGGATGGCACAAACCCACCAGACACTCCGCGGGAGAAAGGTGAGGCTTTTCCCTCCCATCTGGGACGCTCAAAATAACAGTTCTACTCTGTCCTATAGAGTTGCTGTGAGTTAGCATCGACTAAATGACAGTTGGTTGGTTTGGTTTTTGGATTAGCCAACTGGTTGATTCCTGGTTAATGAAAATAGTTAAGCACCAAGTAGAGCGCAGTTCTAAGCTCACGTGCATGAGTCTCCGTGAGTCATCATCGAGGTCGAGTTTGGGTTAGGATTACCTAACTGAAATTAAACTGACAACTTGACCTTTGCAGAAACAGAAGTGATACCTGAAGATAAAAAATAAAACAAAACTCTCCTAGGCATCAGAAAAGATTCCCCACCATATACTATGGCCTGTGTACTGGTTAATAAATTTTTTTTTTACTCAACCTATTCATTTGTCCATCCATTGACTATTTGAATATTTTATGTATATGAGATGTTATCTTAGGTGGAAGTAATATAATGTATATATTAAAGCTCTTATTGATCTTAGTCTTTAGACTAAAGAGAGACGACCAAACAGATAAAATAGATACACATACTAATTATAGCTGTGATTTCTGGTATGCAAAGTATAAAAGGATAATGATGTGTTTTATTTTAATGGGGTGGCCTGTGAAAGTTTCTCTGGTGTGAAGCTAAAGAACCAAAAGGAATCAGGAGCTAAAGGAATTAGACAAAAAGGTCTGAAGCTGAAGACCAAAAAGTAATACCTCCAGGAACAAGGGACAGAAACAAGTCAAAACACAGTGAAGTAGGAAAGAGCATGGCATCATTAACGAAATGGCAGCAGGCCAGTCTGTTTGGAGTGTGGTGACAGAGGGAGAGAGGGACAGTGCTCCAAGATGAGGCCAAAGACTAAGAATCTGGTTCTGTAGGGTTTTGCAGGAACAGTTTTATTGCAAGTGTAATGGCGAGCTACAATTTAGTTTTAAGCGTTGGGATGGTCTGACTTGAGTTTTAAATGTCGCTAGGGAAAACAGACTGAATCAGAGGAGATGTAATATGGAGACTAGTTATGGGGCTTCACCAGGTATCTGGGCAAGAGGTTATATGGGGTGAGACCAGGTTAGAAGCAGTGGCACAGGAAGAAAGCAAATTACTCTAGAATATAGGAAGTGGAACTCACAGGATTTGCTAATGGTTGGGTTGGATGTACTTATGCAATGGAAGCAAAGGAATTCAGGATGCCTCCTCGGTACTGCGAGTACACAATCTGATCTTGGACCATAAGCTCCCAGGAAAGAAGATGACTCAGGATCAAGAGCAGTTGAGGCAGAGTCCAGGATTTCAGGACCAGGAATATGATGTATAAGGAGGTGTATGGCCTCTATGTGGGCTTATCCACTTGGCCATTGGACTCCTGAGCCTATAAGAAGACCAAACGAAGGCTCTTTAAAGTGCTAGGCCCTCTTGCCTGGATCTAATGGCAGCATTCTTGGAATCAGCCCTGCACTGGAATTTGGAACAAATAAGACAAATGGAGTTGGTTTGACTAAATGAGTTAACATCCCTAAACCACCCAAAACAGTATGAGTACACATATCTAGTAAGCCAAACATGCTGTTCCCATAGCATGTGGGTGATGCCCCTGTCCCCAGACCAGTGCTTATGATGGTCAGCTTATATCTTTCAGTCTGGGGGCCAACCCCTTATATTGGCCTTGTTTATTACTTTCTGATAAATGTTTACTATTGGCCAAATAAAGAAATGGATGATGGAGTATGAACAACAGAGTCTACATCTATCAATACTGCTGGAAAAAAAAAACACTCCGATGGTACACCTATTAAGCAGTTGGATAGTAGTCTACTTGTTAAAGATAGACTATAAATTTGACCTTGTAGGTAAGTCTGGTTATTTATTGATGTATTCAGATTCAACTTCCAGAAGAATGGTTGGTTTGCTTGGTTACGTTATTTTTTAATGATTATTTCTGGCCCATTAATTATTATTATTAGTAGTAGTATGTTTGGGTACTCCCTTAAGAATATTTTGAGGCTAGTGGTGTCAAAACACAAATGATGAATTGACCTATGTGGCTTTAAAAGTGATGTGGCTGCTTTTCCTTCCCTTAATCCCCTTTGCATCTTTGTGCTCTGCACACATCCAGTGCGGAACTGACTGCGGGTCCCTCTGAGTGAACAAATCAAGGTGTCAAGTCAGAATGTTTATTACTTCTGAATGCCAGCAATCTCATCTCAAAGTCCTCAAATACCAAAGGGAATCGTGCCTACCCCAGAATGAATCATCTCCGTTTAATTTACGCTTTCCGTTTCCACTGGGTAATTTTCACAACCGAGTTCATGTAGCTCTGGAGAAGTCTAGCCAGCAGAGTCCTGGCGAATCAGGGGAGGAGCCCTGATGATAGACATGAAAGAATTGGTTTAAAACAACAGCCGCCCCCCTCCCCCAACATGTAGTTTTAGGAATAAGGTCAGCTTCATTAATAAGCTAGGCTTGTGGCCATCCAAGCAGTAAGAGGTTGGTCATAAGTCTATCAGCAGGTGGCCTGTAGTTTAAAGCCAGAGGATTTATTTTATCCCACAGTGATGCATTCAATACTACCTGCATTAGCTCACGAGAAAGGTACATTTTTAGTAGCATAAAATGCATTCAAATTAGGAAGATATTTTCTTTTACTCTCCTTACAGAAAACTTACTATTTGTGCGTGTGGTCCCCACACACGCTCATGTGCAGTGAATTTGTGATTAGCGAGAACCCCATGCTGCCCTGCTCTGTCAATTAACTGAAGGGAAGCTGTGAGTTCACTCAGGTGAAGGTACTGGAGAATGGCTATGTAGTTGGAGTACTTTCATTTTTATGACAATACTGACAGAATGAGCACTCTCAGTATTTCCTCTTGAGGAAGGAAACCATTTAAAAATTATCATACGTAATGGTGTCTTGAGATTGGAAATTAAAATGAGGCGCTTGCTCTCAGAATGGAGACTTGATTCCAGAAAGCTTGAATCTCCTTTTGGGGCATTCACTGATGTCCAGTTCTCTTGTGCTGACCACCCTCTTCAGAAGTGGTCCGTGCTGTTGATTTCCTCCATTTCTCTTATCCCTCAGAAAGCACTTATCCATCTTGTTGTTATTCCTTTAGCATTGGGATTTGTTTTTCAAGGTCAGAGCCATCTAACCAGAGAAATTGTGCATCCTGAATTTACATGTAGGAAAGCTCAAACAAATTCTGAATGCATCCCTTTATTCTGTAGAAAGGAAATCAATTCCAAACGAAGTCAAATACTTTACACAAGATCCCACTAGTACTTATCAACAATCCTGCTATTACAACCTGAGCCTAGGCCTATGTGTGTGTTTTTTCCTGGCAACTTCAGGCTTCTTAAATTCCAGGTGCTGCTAGACTGTATTGCAAGAATATTTACATTTTAAGATTTCTGGAGGACACCTTCGGAGAAGTCGAATAAATAGCTATGATGGCAGGAACATCAGAGAGATTAGCAGGTTGATAAGACTCTGTAATGGGTCCCTTTGATGTGCCACCCAATTCCTATCCTTTTGGAAACTCACTTTTGTGGAAATAAGTAAATTGGACTATATAATCAGTTAAGATAAGAATATGCTGGATTAGGGTAGGACCTACATTCAACAACTATGGTCCTTACAGGATAAGGGGAGGACATTCAGAGATAGACACAGGCAAAAACAAAAAACAAACAAAACCAAGGGACAACTAAGGCAGAGACTGGGTTGATGAAGCCACAAGGCCAAGATCATCAAGGGCTGCTGGCACCGCACAGAAGCTAGAGGAGAGGCCCGGAGGCAAATTCTCCCTCAGATACTCCAGAAAAGACTCACCCTGGCTGACAATTGGATGTCAATTGGATTGCAGACTCTGCAATATGGAACTACGAGAGAATAAATGCGTGTTATTTGAAGCCACCCAGTTTGTACAAAATTATGATCCCCCATGCCCTGCCTGTCCCAGGAAATTAATACAGACACTGTTTGCTTGTATTTTTCTAAATCATTTTATTGGGAGCTTACACAACTCTTATCACAATCCACACATCCATCCGTTGTGTCAAGCACATTTGTACATTTGTTGCCATCATCATTCTCAAAGCATTTGCTTTGTTCTTGAGCCCTTGATATCAGCTCCACATTTCCCCACATCCCTCATGAACCCTTGATAATTTATAAATTATTATTACTTTGTCTTATCTTACACTGTCCGATGTATTCCTTCACTCACTTTTCTGTTGTCCATCCCCCAGGAAGGAGGTTATATGTAGATCCTTAAAATTGGTTCCCCCTTTCCACCCTGCTTTTCCTCCACTCTGCAGGTTATCACCACTCTCACCACTGCTCCTGAAGGGATTATCTGTCCTGGATACCCTGTGTTTCCAGTTCCTATCTGTACCAGTGTACATCCTCTGGTCTAGCCAGATTTGTAAGGTAGAATTGGGATCATGATAGTGGGGCGGAGAGGAAGCATTTACCTGCTGGAGCCGATACCCGTGTGCAAACGTGGCTTGTTTTTGATCACCAATTGAAATGTCAATAGAGTTGCAAATTGTTCAAAAAATGGTGCTCTCGTTGTCTTTGTCATAAGTAGAACGGGAATGATTATTTTCTTAATATTTGGCTTTGGGTCTCCACCCCGCACTCCTCCTCATTCACAAATGATACGATTTTTTGTTATGATGATGCCTGATCCCTGATCCCTTTGACACCTCATGATCACACAGGCTGGTGTGCTTTTTCCATGTGGGCCTTGTTGCTTCTGAGCTAGATGGCTGCTTGTTTATTTCCAAGCCTTTAAGACCCCAGATGCTTTATCTTTTGATAGTTGGGCACGATCAGCTTTCTTCACCACATTTGCTTATGCACCCATTTGTCTTCAGCGATCATGTCGGAAAGGTATGCATCATGGAATGCCAATTTTATAGAACAAAGTGTTCTTGCATTAAGTATTTGGGTAGAGGTCCAACGTCCATCTGCTGTACAGGTACTGTTTTAAGAGGAATGGAAAAGGTGTTTGGAGACAGGTTTTTTATTGGCAAGGATTCTAATTTATCCTACTTAGTAGCTATGGGAGCTACCTTATCACCAGGCTAACCCCAGATGGAAAGCTTTCTGAGCTCGGGCATTTGTTCCTAAAATCTTTGTGTGACTTACTTTTTTATTTTCTTCCAATTAGACCATTATAATACTTTAAGTAAAATTGTAGGTAGTTCAGTTAGGCCACAACTTTTTTTTTTTCAAATTCCCTTTGTTCCTCAACTCATTTGTTATTTAAAAATATTTCTTTTCAGAAAATTGGAAAAATACTGACATGTAGACAGAAACAACAACAAAAACTCATAAGCAAGTGTGGTGAAGAAGGCTGATGGTGCCCGGCTACTGAGAGATATAGTGTCTGGGGACTTAAAGGCTTGAAAGCAAACAAGCGGCCATCTAGCCCAGAAGCAACCGAGCCCACACGGAAGCAGCACACCAACATAGGTGACCGTGAAGGACAGAGGAGACCAGGTCTCCAACATCAAAGGTGGGGTGGTGGTGAGAATCACATCACCGTGAAAGAGGGGGAGTGCATGATGGGGACCCAATGCCCACCTGTAGACAGCTGGACACCCCTTCCATAGGGGTAGTGTGGAGGAGATGGGCCACTCAGGGTTCAGTGTAGCAACAATGAAACTCAAAACCTTCCTCTAGTTCCTGAACGCTTCCTCCTCTCCCAATCATCATGACCCCAATTCTACCTTGCCTTGTGGACCTGGTTATACCAGAGGATGTACAGCGGTGCAGTGGGGATCTGGAGGCACAGGGAATCTAGGACAGACGAACCCCTCAACACCAGCAATGGGAGTGGTGACACCAGGAGGGAAGGGGGTGTAGAAAGGGAGAACCGATCTTGGAGATCTATGTGTAACCTCCTCTCTGGGAGATGGGCAATGGGGAGGCAGGTGAGGGGAGACTCCGGGGAGTGTAAGATAAGATATAATAATTATTTATAAACTATCAAGGGACCAGGGGTGGGATCAGGGAGGGAGGGGGATGGGGGGAAAAAAAGGGAAACCGAGCTGATTCCAGGAACCCAAGTGGAAGGTGAATTATGAGAATGACGAGTGCAACGAATGTATAAGGGTGCTTTGCTCAATTGATGTATGTACAGATTGTGATAAGAGCCTTATGAGCCCCAATAAAAAGATTTAAAAAAAATGAGCTCATACCAAGGGCTTAAACAGAAAGCAAATGTTTTGAGAATGATGACGGAAACCAATGTACAAATGTGCTTGACACAATGGATGTATGTATGGATTGTGATGAGATGTATGAGCCCCCAATAAAATGATTTTTAAATAAAAAAAAACTCAGAAAGGACTCACTCACATGCCTGTCAATTGTTATTCACATTTTTGTGCTAATGCTGCATTTCCATTTTATTTCTATTTATTTTCGAAGTTAGAGATTTAGAAGGTAAACGCAAGGCTTTTCTTTGTTGTTTTTTTGACAATCCCTCCCCCTGAATATTAAAAATATTGGAAATCAAAAACAAAAGTGCAGTTACTGATTTTGTTCTTTGGGGCAAGATAAAGACTTTCAATCAGTTGCCAAAATTTTGTGTCTATTGAAGGCACAGCTGGATATACATGGGGCCTTTGGTTTCAGAAGGACTTCTTCCCAGATCATTTTTGTACCAGTTCACATTTTAAATCCTATGGTAGAACATTCTGAGAAGGACACAGTTTCATTCTAAAACATCAAGAATAATTGTAGCTTCTGCCAGTGGGGTGTGTGCATGCATGCATGTGTGTGTTCTTTTCAGATTGCCTAGAGAGGCAGGGGCAAGGAGTGTCTCCCTGTCTGTGTGCAGAGTGGTAGACTGCTGTCTCTGGCCATAGATCAGAGCCTTGGTGATACAGGAAATGGGGGGATCTTTTATAGAAATTATTATATCTGGGACTTGTACTCCCAGGACTCTAGCCTGTTACTATGAGCTATATGCGAGTGAGCACATTTTCTTGTTAAATACCTTGCCTTTCCTCTCTATCTGTCACTCTTCCTTAAAACAAGGGTACAGTCTAAGAACCTAGTCTCAAAGGTGGGCCTTGCTAATCTCCAACTTCTCTCAAACAGGGGTGAACTTTTGTATAAAGTGGCCTTACTACCCCTTCAAGAATCCATGCCATTTCCTGTTTCTTGGAGCTCTGAGGGGGTGCTCTCATACAGCTCCACTGGTAATGGTTAATCTTGACTGCTGGATGTGGAAGTTACATAATCTGCCGTCAATCTGGGAACTAAGAGTGAAGGGGTGGAGTCTGGCCTGCCAATCAGGTAGTAGCTTGAAGGCCTCATTTGGAGGTGCTAAGGAGATAAATAACTCGCTGGAGGCAGGATGCAGGCTCACTCTCTGGGAGACATTGCAGTTGACAAGCCACATGGAGATTGGCTAAAGGCAATCAGAGCCTCGAAGTTGGAGAAGCCACGTGGAGACCCTTGCCAGTACTGAGATGCTTACAATGCCACTGGATCCACAAGACTTCCCAGCCACTGGCCTGTGATCTTCCTGCAATCGGCGTCATTGCACGTGTGAGTCTGAAGAGGACTTTATAGGTTGGTATTGGACATATGGGCTAATATTGAATTTATGGACTTGATCTGAACTGGGATGTTTTCTCAATATTCAACTGCTCTTGTGTATAAACCTCTTCCTTACACACATGAGTGTCTATGAATTTGTTTTTCTAGTCTACCCAGACTAACACACTGGATAAAACCAAAAACTAAACACATAGTCAGCAAGGCCACTTTGACTCATGGCCCTGATTTTCACTGGGAAAATAAAGATGGGGCATATGAGTAATATCATTATAATTATCCTTGTTCCGTGGGAAGCGGAACATATTCCTAAATTCCTAAGGACTTCAGTACCATGAGAGGCATGGATCTCATCTCTCTCTACTTCATACCAAAATGAAGCCTGCAAATTTAAACCAACTTAATGACAACCCACACACCCGTTCTGCTGCTTCTACTAATGGCTCTGTGATGCATTTTACAGACCACAGAAATGAAGGGATGCTCAGCTAGCGATCAGCAAGACCCCTGGGTGGGCACAGCCAGACACTTCTCCCCTGGATGGAATATGCTAGGCTTTCAGCCTGCCTCCCTGTTAGCACAAGGAGGGAGGCCTCTCAGAGTCATGCCAGGATAATAATAACCTGTCCTGTGTGTTCAGAACAGGGAGTGGACAGACTCAGTGGGGGGCAATCCATCATTTTGAAAACGTGTGTCTTTCCCATCACTTCCCTGACACCCCACCTCCTTCACTAAGTTGATGTTCTCTTTTCTCTGGTGAAGAGAGGAAAACAGTGTGGTCAAATGTCAGTGACAGATAAAGCGAAGGGCAACATTTTCTGACATTTGCTGCCAGGATCGCCAGACAAGTGACTTAGTCTCAGCCAACAGTGCAGACTCTGATTGCTAAGAAAGAAGTGATGGGTCCCAGTATATTTGACATGTACTGTGGTTGACACACATCTTCTCGCCCCAAGAGTCAGTGACATGAGTAGCCCTGGATTTGGATTTGGATGGTTGATTTTCAACTGATCTTGTTTTTCACCCTTACTTGGCTCTCATTAATGTTTTTTCCCCTCATTTTTTCCTTTCTTCATATATCTCCATTGATCTTTTAGAGGGTTCTCTAGAGAACACTTATGAATATATATATATGAAATATACAGCTAATTAATATATAGAGCAGTACAAATGGCTCAGTGCAAGTCACTTCCCTGAGACAGCTGATATACTAGCAGCCCTTCAACTCTTGAGGGTCACTGGGTTCAAGTAAAGGAAGCAGACAGCTGAGTCCTCTGCAGAGCAATTCAGGCTATCCAGCCACAGGCAGCAACTAGCAAGATAGGTCACCAACAGTCATCCAGGGTCTGACAGTGTCTGACAGTCCCCAGCTCAAGTGATGTATACTCTAGTAGCCTGGCAAAGCAGGTCTTGAAGAAACCTCAAACTACAGTGACACAGTCCATGGGTCAGGTGTCCTACACATAGTGTGGCTTGCAAATTGAGGCAGAGAACAAGCTAAGTCAGTCACACGCTGGTTCGATCATCAAAGAGCAAGAGGCAAGAAAGGGGAGGCTCACCAAACTCTTCATCTCTCTGCCCGTCAATTGGCAAGGTTGGCACAATAAACCAACCTATCATAGAAACCTTCACCCAAATGCTAAAAGATGCAGATATACTTAGTATGTTTTGAAAAACTGTCTTGTTAAATGACCTTGAGATAAGAATCTTTATCTCTAATTTCATAAAAGGGTAAATTCAACACTGATATACACTATGCCCTGGCGTTTCAAACTCTCCAGTGAAACAGAGGATAATTACAGAAATTGCCCAGAGGAATAAAAGAGACTACTGCTAGTTGTTCTAGTTGGCCAGGTTGGGCTGGAGTCAGGGTGTTTCTGAGTAGGTAGAGGCAGCTCTAAGCTCTGCCCATGGGCGCCTTACTAATTTTGTTTTATATTTTCTAGACAAAGACTCTGCTCTCAGTGAAAGATCACCATTTCAGGTCCATTAGGTTCATTTCAGTCGTGTGTTGAATTGTAGATCTCGAGTACACAATGAAAATGAGATGGGCCAGAGTGTCTACACAAACAACTGATATGCGTATGAGGATCAATCAGGTATTGCTGCCAAATCACAGAACATCTTACTACACAGATGTCAAATGTGAAGCTGTTGTTTTTCAACATATCCTCCATCAAAGTTTAAACACTTTTGAAGGCAGTGTTGCCATCTCTTTAACTCTTCAATGGAGAGGTTCGTGCTTTGAGACCACATCAAAACAACATGCTGGAAGGTGCTCCTTGTAGATCTTCTTGGAGTATGAAGGACAAAAACCAAAAATATAGATTGAGATTTGAGAATTCTCAAGACTATTGCCCTGAGATGCCTTCAAAACGGAAGCCATGCCCAGAAGGGACCTTTTGTGCAAACAACATATTGGATGATAAAATACACAAGATCACTTATGAGTATAATGTGTTCTTTGAATGAGATGAGACCAAATGGTCAACATGGATCCCCAAGCAAAGATGTGAAGGCAAGGCAGGGAGGAGACGTGAGATCAATGGAATTGGAAAAGAAACGAGACCATTGATGTGGTTGTGAGTTGCTATGGAGCCAGTTCGGATTCATGGTGCCTGGGTACAACAGTCAGAGATGCGGTGCCATCCTAACACTGTTATGTTTGAGTCTATTAGTGCAGCCCCTGTGACAATGTGTTTTGCTGAGGGACTTCCCCTTTTTGCTGATCTGTGGCTTTAGGGGCATGATGTCCTTTTCTAGGGACAGGTCTCAGAATTTGGATACATTGAAAAAATATAACTAATGTTTTTTATGGAGCAATTTATATGAATATTATTCATTGGGAAAATAATTTACTCTGTAAACTTGCAATTAAAAACATTAACATCTCAAGAAAAGCATCTTCAGGGGAAAGATCAGGGATGTCCTGTGAATGGGGTAAGGTATATAGGACATTCTCCAGGATAGCTCTTGCAGCCTTAGAAGACTGAACAGGTAATAACATTGTTACGATGGAAAACATCCCTAGCTGTAATTTTCCTTGTCTATTTTCTTACCAATGCAGTTTCCAATTTTCTTAAAATTTCTTCCTAATGAGCCCACTTGGCCAACCCGTGTCTTTCAGGGAAACTCGCAAAGATAGCTCCTATGAATTTCAAAATATAGTCGCCTAAACCTTCTGAGCTAGCCTCTCTGCTTTTAATGTATCTGTCCCAGAAGATTCCCCCAGAAACCATTGTTTTGATTGTAGCTTGAATAATCATCCTGATTAATCCAAAAATCCTTCCATGGTCATGATTAATCTCACTAGAACATCTTCATTAGCTTAAAAAAATCACTGCCATAGAATTGATGCTGTCTCATAGAGACCCTATATGACAGAGTAGAACTGCCCATGTAGGGGTTTCCGGGACCATAACTCTTGGTGGGAGCATATACTTGCTTAAAAGACTGATAGCCAGATCAGCTCTTTGAGCTAGCTGATCTTTGTGCCACGCTCTTGTTACCCATTCAACAGAAAGCTCGCCGAGGCTAAGATGTTTCCGTACAACTGAAAATGCTGAACTGTGTGAAATCCCAGCTTTAGTTGCCTCCACAGCCATGTGAGTTTTGTTCCATTCATTTCTGGACATCAGCCAGGTACTTCATTTGTTCAGGCTGGTTGCTTTCTTTCTCTTCGTTCATCTTTGAGATCATAGCAACTATTATTGAAATATTTCCTCCATCTAAAAACTGCTGCTTTATGGGGAGAGCACTTGTTAAACCTCGTGCACATTTTTAATCATTTGGGGGAGATGTCCACCTGAATTTTGTTAAAAATTAGGCTTTAGCCATGACCTCTTAACCATTTGTTTTTCTTGACACCGTAACACAATTTTGTTGTTGTTGAAAGCACCCTAACGAAATAAGACAAGTGGGGTATGGAAAAGATAACTTGTCTTCAGCCATTCACTGATTGTAGAAACATATTTAAATAGGCTTAGCTTGGAATTAGCCTGTGTATGCTTGAACTAGAGCCGCCGTAGCAAGACCTTCAACTTGCATTTGGGTATCACCAAGCATCTAAGGATCCAGAAAAAAATTGATATTTGGGAATATCATGAGATAGAACCTTTGTAGTATAGTGATTACGCATTGAGCTGCTCACTTCAAGGTCAATAATTTCAAACAACTCACTGCTCTGAGGGACAAAGAGGAGGCTTTCCTGGAAAGAGTTATCGTCTCAGAAACTCACACGGGGGGGGGGGGGGGGTGGGGAGGGTGTGTTAACATGTCCTATAGGGTCACTATGGGTCAACATCAACTCAATGGTAGGGAGTCTATTTTTGGTGTAAAACAAGCCAAGGAGACTTGGTGATCCAATGACTAAGTGATAAACAGCTAACCAAAAGTTCTGTCATCCTACCTACACACTCCGGTGGTTTAAAGGCGATAATACCTGAGATCTGTACTCATAAAGATAAAACTCAGTGCCTCTGAGTTAATTCCAACTGACAGAAACCTTATAGAACAAAGTAGAACCACCTCAGCTGGTTTCCCAGCCTGGAATCCCTGAAGAAGCACACCGTCAACTGCCATCATTTTTGTTAGTAGCTGAGATACTCTTTCCACTGCAACATCAGGACGCCTCTGTGAAGATGACAGCTCTCGAGCAGCACACCACCACAGACTAGAACTGCCCTGTGGGGCTTCTGAGTCTGAAGCCATTCAACAACCCACCAAACAACAATGGATTTGACCAGAAAGATGAACAATGGTTTAGTAGCTTTGATTAATTCAAACTGGATAATTTGATCAAGTGGATGATCTGGTTAAAGATTAGTGGCAGTAGATCTCTATTTCTCCTGGAATAGGGAGGTATTGCCCTGATGATTCATATCACTTCTCTCAATATTACGCTCGACCTTTCCTGGCAGAAGATTCACTTCCTCTTTAGAACATTAACTCTAAGCATTAATGATCCCTGTGTCCAATCTAGGAAAGCTTAAAGAGAAAAATCTACTGACTATGATTGTCAATTTTTTCCCTTTATTTCTCATGGGAGAACACGAGCGCAGCCCCCCACTACCACAAGTTATGCAGTGGAGTTTCCCGCATTTGGGGAGATCGCAGGGGTAGGCACACCTGCAGTGCAATGGATGAGACTCCCCGTGGGAAAACCACCTTCCAGATCATGGTGTCTCCCCTGCCAGGTAAGTATGTCAGGGGTTCTTATACAAGGCAATTTTTATTCTGTTTATACGAGAGATTAGCATTCTGATGTTTGTGACTGAGCTTTTATAAATGACAGAATTTTTGATATGTGATTCACATACTGTAACCATCAAGGGCCCTGCGTGGCTCAGTGGTGAAGTGCTGGCTGCTACTGAAAATAGTGTGTCAAGCACATTTGCACATGTGCCGCCATCATCATTTTCAAAGAGTTCTCTTCCCACTTGAGCCCCTGATATCAGCTCCCTATTTATTCCCCCATCCTTGCCCACTCACACTCCCTCACGAACCCTTGATAAGTTATAGATTATTATTTTCTTATCTTACATCACTCTCCATTGCCCCTCACCCACTTTTCTGTTATGCGCCCCCCTGGGAGGGGGTTATAGGTTGATCTTTGTGGTTGAATTCCCCTTTCTCCCCCACCCTACCCTAATCATCCTGGTATCTCTACTCTCATTGTTGGCCCTGAAGGATTTATCTATCCTGGATTCCTTGTGTTTCAGGCTCTTATCGGTAGCAGTGTGCATGTTCTGGTCTAATCCGATTTGTAAGGTAGAATTGAGGTCATGTTAGTGGGGGGAAGTAAGCACCAAAGAACTAGAGGAAAGTTGTGTGTTTCATCGATGCTATACTGCACCCTGACTGGCTTATCTCTTCCCTGTGATCCCTCTGTGAGGGGATGTACAATTGTCTACAGATGGGCAATGGTTATCCATTCCATGTCCCCCTGGCCCCCCACCATTCACATTGGGTATGATTTTGTTCTGGATCTTAGATGCCTCATACCTGATCTCATGGACACCTCATGGTCACACAGGCTGATGTGCTTCTTCTATGTGGGCTTTGCTGCTTCTGAGCTAGACGGCCACTTGTTTATCTTCAAGCCTTTAAGATGCCAGATACTATATATTTTGATGGCCAGGCACGATCAGCTTTCTTCATCACATTGGCTTATGCACCCATTTTGTCTTCAGCGATCCTGTCGGGAAGGTGAGCATCACAGAATTCCAGATCATTAGAACAAAGTGTTCTTGTGTCGAGGGAGTACTTGAGTCGAGGCCCAATGTCCATCTGCAACCTGAATTCTTAACATATAAATATGAGTACATAGTTCTATTCCCCTCTCATTATATATATGCATTTACATAAGTACGTGCCTGTATTTAGACCTCTATAAAAGTCCTTTGCCCTCTGGTTCTTTCCTCTATTTCCTTTTACTTTCCTCCTGTCCCACCATCATATTTGACCTTCATTTGGGCTTAGTAATTGCTCGATGTTGCATTGTCCTTGATTAAGCCCCACTAGGCATCCTATGCCCTTCTCTCTATTGATTTTAGTTCACTTGTTGTTCCCTTGTCCCTGGGTTGGTTTTGCCCCCTGCTTCCTTTCTCCCACCTCCCCTTCTCCCATATCCCACTGCCCCCAAAACATTGATCCCTTTCTTTTCATCTCCAAATTATTTATAATGCCTATCTTATTTAGATAGACATGCAGGTACATTAATAAGCACATACACACACACATAAACAGGGAAAGCCAAACAAAACAAGAAATGAATTCAAGACCAAGAAAACAATAACAACAGCACAAACAACAAAACAAACAAACAAAAAACAAAAAGAAAGCCACCAACAAGAATGGAAAAGCCTATAAATAGTTCAAGGTTCCTTTGTTGGCCTTTATGAGAGTTTTCCAATCGAGTTTCATTGGGTTCTACACTGTCTCCAAAGTTTAATTTTGGTATTCCCCAAGGATTTCATCACTTTGCTCCCCTTGCTGCTCTGTTGCATGTCTTTAGTGTTTCGCCTCAGTGTGGTGAGGTCAGATCGGGCCCAATTCCGGTACTGTCTCCAGTGATGCCCCCAGCAGAGCTATGGTTTAGTGAGGGATGTTGTGTTTCATGGTGGGGCTGGCCCTATGGTCCTCTCTGTTCATTGTCTGCTCTAAGCAGGAATATTGTCCTCAGTGCTTGGTGGGCCAGGATGTCCTCCCCTGCCTCTCCATCCCTTTCAATTTCTCCTGTGTGCTCTAATCAGACATGCCCCTCTCCCCAAGCCGTAGCCCTACTGCTGTCCTCTGAAGTGCATTCTTCTGGAGAGGTGACAGCGAGTGGGGGAAGGCTGTCCACATAGTTGGGATTGGGGCAGGCCCCTCAGACCTCTCTATTGGTTCCCTGGTACATGCCATATCTTGGTGCATGGAGTTGAAGCCTGGTCTCTCTCTCCCTCCCTGCAACTATCTCAGGGGCCAAACCCAATGCAGGGATACATATGGCAGACAACTAAACAGGAGGGGAAATGAAAAAAAAAAGGTGTGTGTGGGGGGGTGGGGAAGATATAGCTGGTGGAAAGAGAGGCAGTAGAATCCAAGTGACTCAGCAGGTGAGTCTCAGGACTACAGAGTAAAGTTAATCCATGGGCGGCAGGCAATGTGGCAGGTCACTGATAGCTCTCAGAGTCAGCAGGCAATATGGTCCAATGTTACCAATAACTGTAGATCAGTGAGACAGAAGATACAGCATTCAGACCAGCAAGAAATAAAAAGCCTTTCCACAGAGTTTGCTTAAATCAGAGTAGGCTACACCTCAGAGGATACTATTTTTAAGTTGCATTACAGTTAGGCTGGGTCCTCTAAAGATCTTCCCACCACCACTACTCCTTGATTGCTCTGTTAGGTCACAGCTTAGGGGATTACCAGGCCCTAACTGTCGAGCCATTGAGAATCCTGACTGAGTCAAGTTGACATAAAACCCAACTATCACACACATTATGTAGCATCTTATGACTGAAAGGAATCTTGTTAGCAGAGTGGGCTATGCATTGGGCTACTCATTGCAAGATCACCAGTTGGATTCCATTAGTCACTCCTCAAGAGCAAGATGAGATTTTTTCCCCTCCTAGCTTTGTAAACCAAAAGGGGCAGTTCTATTCTGACAAGCAGTGTTTCTATGAATTAGAATAGATTCAATTGCAATTTGTTTTGGGTGGACTTTTTGATGGATTCCCTTCACACAGCACAATGTTTTCAAGCTTCACCTAGATTACAGTATGCATTCATATCTTTTATTTATCCTTCATTGGATCATTTTGAATATTTAAATTTTCTAGTTTTATTCAATATCACATAAATAATCCTGTCTGTATTATACTTTTCTTTCTTTTTTAAAAATCATTTTATTGGGGCTTGTACAACTCATCACAATCCATACATCCATCTATTGTGTCAAGAACATTTGTACATTTGTTGCCATCATTATTCTCAAAACATATTCATTCTGCTTGAGCCCTTGGTATCAGGTCTTCACTTTTCCCTCCCTCCCCGCCCTTCCTCTGTTAAATATTTATAAATTATTATTAAGTTTTCATATCTCACACTGGCTAATGTTTATTGTTTGATTGTTTTTAATAAATCATTTTATTGGGGCGCATACAACTCTTATCACAATCCATACATACATCAATTGAGTAAAGCAACCTTATACATTCGTTACCCTCGTCATTCTCAAAATTCGCATAATCTGTATTATACTTTTCTAACAGGTTTTATTTCCTTTCCCGCCAAAGTTTTTGAAGCAATGTAGGAACCAAATTATTCAAACATACTGTTTATTTTGAGAAGCTTGAAAGAACAATAAAAGTATTAGACTGATCCTAGAATTACCCTGAATTATTTGTTTAATGCAAAAATACTTATATAAGAATATCGGTGAACTTGCTCCCTTATTTTACACACACACACACACACACACACACACACACACACACACACACACACACTCCCTGTGGTATATCAGGTCAAGCATCAGCTTCTTAACCACACAGCTTTAGTTCGAAACTGACAGCTACTCTGAGAGAAAGATTTGTTGTTAGGTGCCGTTGCACTGGTTAGGTGCTGTTGCGACCCACAGTGGCTCTGTCACAACACCACAAAATCCTGCCTGGTCCTGTGTCATCATCCCAATCTTGACCATTTTTTGAACCCATAGCTGAAGCCGCTATTTCTGTCCATCTCCTTGACCATCTTTAAAGGAAGATGTGGACAAGTTCACAGTCTTGGAAACCCTATGGAGCAGTTTTCCTCTGTCCTATAGAATCCCTGTGAAAATCAACTCACAGGCAGTGAATTCCAACTCATATATTTGTGGTTGAAATGTGCATTAGAAACACCTGATTTTTAAGGGGAGTGTCTATATATTTTGTGTACTCCAGAGACTCAAAAAATAAAGGGGGGGGGTGTAAAATTGAATAGATTTCAAGTTTTGGTGAGTTTATCTTACCTGAAGAGCCTCTCTACCTGCTTAGAGCCTGCTTCTCTGAAAATTTTGGAAGCACACCTTTCAAAGAAAGCTAAAAAAAAGATATACGAAAATCATATTCTGGAAATAAGAGTCTTTTGATTGGTAAACTTTCCTCTTCATGTTTTCAGGCTTTACCTGGAGAATGGCCACTGGCACTAGGAGGACATGATAGAGTTGATGAATGTAGGTCTCACAAAAGTCCAAAAGTTCTGCTCGTATGTTAATATTAGGTACTGCTGGGGATAACAGTGACTGGGTGTGAATAGGAGAGAATAACAGCTCTCTGATCACAGATACACTTACTGTTAAATGCGGGCAAACTGGTCCTGATTCATCACAACCTGTGTACAACAGCATGGCACTCTGCTGGGTCCTACACTGCCCTCACATTTGTTATATTTGAGACGCTTCTTGCAGCCAAGAGTCTTCGTGGGCTTTGTCTCCTTAGTGGGCTTCATCTCCACTTTACCAAGCATGCGATCTTTCTCTCGGGACTAGTCTCTCCTGACTGCATGTACAAAGTGTATGAGATGAAATCATGTCATACTCATTATTAGGAGAATTTTGGCTATACTTATTTCAAGACAGATTTGTTTGCTCTTTGGCAGTCCATGGTACTTTCAATATTCTCCTCCAGAACCATCATTGCAATGCATGGATCCTTCTGAAATCTTCCTCATTCATTGTCTAGCTTTTACATGCATCTGAGGCAATTGAAAATACTGTGACTTTCACCTTTGCCCTCAAAGTGATGTCTTTGCCCTTCAACACTTAAATAGCCTGCGTTTCCCCAACACAACGTATATTTCATTTTTAGAATGCTGTGACCATGAGCCTTGACAACGGATCCAAGCAAAATGAAATCCCTTTCCATGTCAATCTTTTCCCCATTTATCATGATGGACCAGTTGTGAGGATTTTGGTTTTCTTTACATCGCGTTGCAATCCATACTGAAGGCTACAATCTTTGATCTTCATCAGCAAGTGCTTCAAGTTCTGGTGACTTTTAGCAAACATGTTTGTGTCATCTACATACACAGGTTATTAAAAACCTTCATCTAATACAGAAGACATGTTCTTCTTCATATAATCTACCTTCTAGGATTATTTGCTCAACAGACAAATTGAAGTATAATTGTGTAAATTACATAATCTGGTGTCAATTTGGGAATTGAAAGGAGTAAAAATGAAGGGGTGGAGTCTAGTCTGCCAACTGGGCCATAGCCAATGAGGCCTCTGTGTGGGCATGACCTTCTCCTGAGGATTCTGGGAACTCCTGAAATTTCCTCTTTGGGTTGGGGCAGACTTTTGATCTCTGCTCACTCCCTTGGAGAATTTCTACTGACAAGACAGATATTGCTACACTGATAGACCCCATACCCTGGGAACTGGAGGAGTCATGTGGAGACCCCTGCCAGCACTGAGATGCTTCTACCTCCACTGATCCATAAGATGTTAGCCCACATGGAAGAAGCACACCAGCTTGTGAGATCACGAGGTATCAAAGAGACCAAGTATCAGGCATCAAAGAACAAAAAAATCAAAAAATTGTAAATAAGGGGGAATGCAGAGTGGGGACCCAAAGCCCATCTGTAGGCAACTGGACATCCCCCTACAGAAGGGTCGTGGGGAGGAGATGAGTCTGTCAGGGTGCAGTCTAGCAATGATGAAACATACAATTTTCCTCTAAGTCCTAAATACTTCCTCAACCCCCTTTCATCCCCCCAACCCCCTACCATGATCCCTATTCTACCATACAAATCTGACTAGACCAGAGGATGTACACTGGTACAGATAAGAACTGGAAACACAGGGAATTCAGGACAGATGATCCCTTTAGGACTAGTGTTGAGAGTGGAGATACCGGGAGGGTGGAGGGAGGGTGGGGTAGAAAGGGGGAACCAATTACAAGGATCTACATATAACCTCCTCCCTAGGGGCTGGACAACAGAAAAGTGGGTGAAGGGAGACGTCAGACAGTATAAGATAAGACAAAATAATAATAATTTATAAATTATCAAGGGTTCGTGAGGGAGAGGGAACAGGGAGGGAGGGAGGAAATGAAGAGCTGATATCAAGGGCTCAAGTAGAAAACAAATGTTTTGAGAATGAGGATGGCAACAAATGTAAAACTGTGCTTGATGCAATGGATGTATATATGGATTGTGGTAAGAGTTGTATGAGCTCCCACTAAAAAAAAAAGGTTAAAAAAAAGAAAAGACTTTCCACCCACTGGTCTGTGATCGTCCTGCCACAGAAGGCCAGATTTGGCATCGTATTCCTTGAATCTGAAGAGGATTTTATAGATTGGTATTGTACATATCAGCTAATATTGGATTTATGGGCTTAGACTGGACTGGGTTAGGATGCTTTCTTAAAGTACAATTGCCTTTTATATAAAACTCTCTCTTATACATATGAATTTCTATGAGTTTGTTTCTGGTCTACCCAGACTAACACAGAGGATACAACTACGACACATACATTTCTTGATTTCAATGCACACAACAGTATTCCCCTTCTCTGTATGAACGACTGCCTCTGACTCCAGGTACACGCTCTGCAAAAGCACAATGAAGTGTTTTGGAATTTCTGCTCTTTTCAATAGGATCCATTGTTTTTTATGACCCATCCAATTGTATGCCGAATTGTACACCTTTGCCTAGTCAATAAAATACAAGTAAACCTCTTTCCAGTCTTCTTGGCTTTGCACTAAGACCCAGCTGATGTCAGCTAGCATTTCCCTAGGGCCATGTCCTCTGCTGAATCCAGCTTGAATTTCTGGCATCTCCCCATTGATATGCTGCTGCAACCCTTGCTAAATTATCACCAGCAAAATTTCACTTGCATGTGATATTACTTATATTGTTTGAGAATTGTTGAACTTTGCTTTATCACTTTTCTTTGACATGGGTACAACTATGGATACCTTCCAGTCAGTTGGCCAGGTAGCTGCCACCTTTAGTCATAGCTAAATGTAACCTTTCCGCCTGTGAAGCGCAGGCCAAGCAAAATGAAAACCATAGAAACAGAACGGACATTTCTGAACATGAAACCAGGTGAGCCCAAACAGACCTTCTTTAACATTAACACCAAATGTAGCACTGTACTTAAAATGAGCTACCTACTATGGTTAGTTGTTAATTACATTATCAATGGAGAAATAATTAATAGGAAACTGTGTACACTGTTCAAGCTATCTTGTGTGTAGTGATTTGCAGGGCAATTGAATTCATCGTTAGCCAGAGAGTTCATGGATCCACAGAAGGCCAGATTGTATTGCTTGGTATAAAATCTAATTGAACAGTTTAAAGTTTGTGACCTCCAGCAAAATATAGTTCCTGGAAATGCAAGTAGAGTGCTCAGAGTTACTTTTTAGGATACTCACTAGATCCTCCATATATTGTTAGTGACTCTTGCCAGTGTTTCCCTTCTTTTCCTGTAAGATGGAATCTAAATTATAATATATATATATTTGAGCCCAACAACAATTCGGCTTAGTATGATAAAAACTAAAAATGAATGAAGAGCATTTTGGGTATGGAATCTTAGAAACATTAACTGTGGCTTGGAACTACAGGCTTTGTACAGCAGTCAGAGCCCCCCCCCCCTGCAGATCCCCCATATGCTTTGTACAGAAAAGCTTTTTGATATTAATTAAGCAAGGTGGATTGTTTATTATTTTCTGAGTTAAAAATCTACATTTAAACAAAGCAATATAATTGGGACCTTGGACAAAAGAAGAATTTAGATTGATGGTTTGAGTTTGTTGCTTGTTGTTTTTTGTTATACATCAGTAACCTTTGCAAAAATATTCTCCTAGCAGTAACAGCATTAAATCTCAAGCAGCATACAATGCAATTTATGTCACCTGCCTTGCTCTAGATGCTATGCTAAGACAACACTGCCCTAAGTGCCTTGAGCAATCATCCTTAACTGGAGGCTACCCTAACCACACTGTAAAATGAGCTGGTTCAAACTGAGCCCACTGGAAGAAGAGGGGATTTAGTTTCATGATCCACTCAGACTCTGTTGTATATTCAAAATCACCGACAGACTGCAGCACACTAGTGGAAGCATGCAGCTCGCTAGGCTAAACTTTGTGATATATTACAAAACAAAAAACAAAAACCAAACCTGTTGGGAGTAGACTCAGTGAAGCTATGGATGCTTTTGCATTTGGGAGGCATGTCTCATGCTGTTTTAGACATGCTATAAAAGGTATAAAGAGTGTGAATCGACGCTGGTTTTTATGTCCTTTAAAATTAATGACAATGTAAGCCAGAGGTTTAGGCATTTGCCTCCTGGTAGGACAGGAGCTTGCTTTTTCTCTCTCAGACAAATGGCAAAGGCAGCCTTCTTCAGTTGTTGATTTCTGTGGAAAGCACTAGTGGTTGAAGTGAAATTTGTTTCTTATTATTGCCTGTTGTTTATATCCATTAGATTAGATGTTGATGAGGCAGAGCAGGAACTGGAGAAACAAAACAAACACAGGAACAAGCAAACCAAGATCACTGGCCTCACTCTCACAGCTTACAGTTCATTTCTCATCGCGTGCATCGAGTGCATTGGAGAGACGACTGTAGGAGATCATAATGTTAAACCTGACTTGCATGGTTAAAACCTTGTCACTTGAGCTTCCCACTGATGCATGTTGGGCCTGATCTGGTTTTCTATGTTTGCTTTTTTCTTCTTCTTCCTTAATGGGGTTTATCTCAGTTGTATTTTGTCAGTGGGAGCAAGGCTCTTGAATATTGGTTATGTGTTTTTCTATTTCTTTGATATATGCAAGCTAGGATTGATGAACCTATAGAGGCAGCAAGTAGCGGGGAAAGGGGGGGAAGGGAGCTGTTGCCAGGGAGTCCAAGAAAGAAGAGAATGCTGTGAAAATGGTGATGGTAGCAATCGTACAATACTGTTTGAGGCAATTGAACTGTGAATGATATGCTATCTGCCGTAGCTTCCAATAAAATGGTGAGGTAGTTTATTGTGCCAACCTGAAGGGCAGAGGGATAAATGGCCCACTGAGTCTCACCTTTCTAGTTCTCGGGTCTCTTGCTTTCTGATGTTTGGACCATGGTGCAGCTGCATTAGCCAGTCCCCTGCTTTAGCTGACAAGGCTCATTTCCTGCAAGACATCCCTGAGGAGAAGCCACATGGACCTACCCCAATGCAGCCCTGGGTGCTGGAGCAGCCATGTGGAGACCCCTGCCAGCGCTGAGATGCTTACACATTCATTCACTGACTCGGCTTTTCTCCTGTAGTAGGCATCATTGTGTCTGTTTTGTGAGATGGAGGAGGACTTTGTGGATTGGTGTTGGACATATGGGTTAATGTTGGACTTGTGGGTTTGGGCAGCACTGTGTTGGAATGTTTTCTTGATGCGCACTTAACCTTTATATAAAACTCTCTCTTATACATGAGTTTTTGTGGATTTGTTTCTCTAAAGTACCCAGACTAATACAAATGGCTTTATGGGAAAAAAGAAACAATGTTTCCAACTTGTACATGCCTTTTTCTGATGAAATTCATAATTGTTTACCTAGAACGATATTGAGTAGGAGGGATAAAGCAGATTGGGTTTTGATGTTTATTTTATCTCACTGCCAACTCTGAACACCTAATCTATGACAATCATATTTATTGTAGTGCCCCAAAAAACTATGAAAGGATTAAACAGAAAAACATCCACCTCTGTAGCAGGTAGATATATATTTGAGTCACTCAGAAATTTGTGAACATTATGATTTTTTTTCCCTCCAAATTGGGGTTGGAACAGCCAAATTAATTTTCAGCTTGGAATGCAGTTAGAGAGTTACTCTTTGAATGAAAATAGATTAAATATACTTCCCCTTTAATTTATTTATTCATGAATATTTATTTTGCTCTTATTAGCTCCTGGGCATCCTGCTAAAGAAGATAAAGCAGTCTTTTCTCATGGAGCTTACGGTCTGAATAAGAGGAACATGATTGATGCCAACACAAATATATAAAATTAATGGCAAATCACTTTGTTATGGATTGAATTTAATACTCGAAAAGAAATGTGGAGGTCTTAAATACAGTTCCCACACGACTCTGACTAGATATAGGGTCTTTCTATTATATTAAATAACATTTTACCAGAATAGGATGATGCCCAGATCTAATAGTATCTGAGAAATATTTTATAAAACAAGGAGAATAGTCATAGAGACACCACACAAAAGTAAGACAAATGCTATGTGAGGGCCCTCATATAAATTACAAAAGAGCCCCACAAAGGGATTGATATGGGTGAGATCCTGATGTGGGGTTTTAGGCCCCAGAACTCTGAGAACATATTTTTGTTGTCTCTGGGACTTTTGTTTTGACAACATTAGGAAATCAGAGACTCTCCTTGATGAATAAAACAGGCAGCAATCTGCTGGGCAGAGAATTTGGGAAGGAACAAACCCCTATAGACATCAATCAATACAGTCTTGGCAATGAAGAGAAAAGCAATCTCAACAGGAATCGACATTAGTTATAATAAAAGTTAACATCTTAATCAAACCACGCTTTACTCCTATAGACAAACTCTATGGTTTCTTTGTAAATCTCCCATGTTTTATTCCTCTGGATAATGCTGTGGCATTTTTATAGATCCAAACTAATTATTAGATACATACAGCGACCTCTTTCAAATGTCTGTACCTAGTCACTGCTTTGAATAGCCTTCTTGGAGATTGCTTATAATGACATAATTTCATCTCTCAGACTGACCACAAAAGAATGCTTAGTGGGAGTACAGGCTACACTTCTGTACAAAAGAAAACCTGCAATTTTGATACATTAAGGAACTGGGGTGTAGCAGTCTCCAGCCTCGAGTTAGTAAGGCTTTGGATCTTTCCTATAGTGGTGTCCTTGTATGTGGAAAAAAGCAGTATAAAATCCCGAGTCAGTGATCAGTCATTTTTGCCCCTAATGGGAGCTTGAAGCTAGTGCATTAACAAACAGCAGAGATGATCAATAAAGCCCCCTACTTAGTGGATGTTGTATGAGGTGTCTTTGTTTCTTAGTGCGACTACAACAGAAATATTCCAAGTGATTGGCTTTAAGGAGCGGAACTTTGTTTTATCACAGCATTTCTCACAGAGACTCGAAGTCTGAACTCTGGACAATTGTGCGGATGGCTCAGGCCCAGGCAGTGTTTGTTCTGTTGTACATAGGGTCTCTGTGAGTCGTAGCTGACTTGATCGCACCTAACAGCTACAGCGACGATGCTTCTAGAAGGCTCTCTCCGTTTGCCGTTGGGGAAGCTCTTGTCTCATCTTCTCTGGCTTCAGAGTCCCTTAGGTCCTTGGTAACCGCTGTTTGGCATTGACCCCCATCTGTTGTACATGCCTGTTTCTGTCTCTGTGTTGTATCACGCAGCATGATTAGGTCTAGGACACACCCTACATGATTATGATCTTATCAACCTGACAAAGAATTACAGAGACTTACAGCCACAAGTACTAGGGTCAAGGATTCCACCACCACAAGGTATTCAGTGATGGGGAACTATGCTTCTGCTTGAGGGATTTCTAGAGTTAAATGCATACAATACAGTCAGTGTTTCTGATGTCATCTTTTTTCTTATTCATGGTGTCTCTGATGCAATATCTCCCCAGTTATTGTAGATATGCCAAGGCCACATTTCCAGGTGTGGTGTATTGTTTATAGAACGCACTCCTAAAAAGTCATTTCTTAGCCTGCTGTCAAACAAACAAAATAGTATACCACCACATTGAAAGGGGGTGACAGGACTATCTGCACATTCTCTTGAGATACTAATTTTATTCTCCTTCATATGTAATGCCAGTGTATCAGTGAAATGCTCTAAACATTCTTACTCAACTAAATTATTATTCAACATGATGGAAATAAGAGCCAAATTTGGAAGAACTGATTGGCTCTGATTTTTTCTTTTGTTAGAATGATATCATTTATTGAAAAGATTGAAATATAAATGTTTTAATAGGTTATATATAAAATATGAAAGATATGAGTAAGAGCAGATTTGATGGCAATGGATGTTTGTGTGTGTAAATAAATATATGAGCTTCAGGTGGTTCCTGGGAAAATTACATTTTTTTAATTCCATGTTCAATAAACTGTTTAAAGCTCACTCCCACACATACATACATTAATAAAAACATGGTGCTATTGGGTCCTAGTTCATATTTACATGGGTTTATTCGAAACAAAAATGTGTTTAAATAAGTTTCTACTATCCATGAATAATTACTTGCAAGTTTGCTCATTAATACTGTTATTTCAGCCAAATTAAACCAAAAAAAGTCAACAATAAATACCCCAAATTTACTGCCACTGAGTCAGAGACTCCCTGTGGGTTTCCAAGACTGTCTTGTGTATAAGAGTAGAAAGTCCAGTCTTTCTCTGATGGAGTTGCTGGTGGTTTTGACCTTCTGAACATGCAGATCAAAGTTCATTGTGTAATACATGTATCTTTTAAAAAAAAGGTCCAAGACATCTGAACTCCAATGTTCATCATGGTGCAGTTCAAAATTGCGAAGAATTGGAAACAATCTAAATTTCCATCAACTGATGAATGGATTAAAAAACTCTGGTATAGGGATACAATGGAGTACTATGATGCCCTAAAAATCAGCAATGAATGCATGAAACACATGGTCTCATGGGAAGAGTTGGAGGAAATTAGGTTAAGCGAAGTTAGCCAAGCACAAATGACAAGCACAACATGAATCCACTGAGGTAAGCTCAAAAATTACAATAGACATAGAGGATAAACTACTTAATGCATAAATCCTGGCTTGAGGTCCAGGCACTTTGGCAGGGGTTGAACCCAACCCAGGGATGTATATGACAGCCAACTAAAAATGAGGAGAAAAGAGAGCCCCCCCAGCCCACGAAGGTGATGGGTGAACAGGGCATTAATATACCCATAGGGAGTGTATTGTTTATGTCTCCACAGGAAAGGGAGAGAGGGACCAGACCGCATGCTGGAGTGCCACGCCTTGAGGACAACATACTTGCATGGAGCATCTAACTACCAAAGAGGACAAATGGGCTGGGCTCAAGCCAAGCTATATTGACCCCTTCCTCCGAAGAATGTAATAGAGAGCATAGAACTGAAGAACTTATAGACAAGGCAGGTCTGTCCAGATCACAGGGGTGCAACCTAAGAGGGAGGGAGAGAGGGAGGGAGGGAGGGAGAACAAACATTATCATGGTCCACCAAGGCCTGTGGAAGACATTCCTGCTTGGAGCAGCCAATGCAATGATAGGACCATAGATAGGGCCAGCTCTACCATGAGACATGACATCGTCTCACTGGCCCATAGCAAATACTCTGCAGCAAGTGTGCCCAGCCTGATCCATGTACAGTACAGTGGGGCTAAACCGGAAGGGAGTGCAACAGGGCAGCAAGAGGAGCAAAGTAACAAAGTCCCTGAGAAATTCTGAAAATAGACTTCTGACTCAGGGGACAGGGTTTGGCACCTCTTCAGACCTTATTGGACATCATTCATAAGAGTCAGCAGACAGACTTGGAACTATCAATCTTTCTTTTTCCCTTTTGCTCTATGTCCATCTATATAAGATAGGCAGGACAAACAATTTGAAGAAAACAATGGGACATGGGTGAGGAGGGGGCAGGGAGGAGGAGCCAGGAGCCAACAAACTCAGAGATAAGGGAACAACGAGAGATCTAAAATTGTTTGCAAGGAGGGCATAAAATGCTTGGTGGGGTTTGATCAAGTGCAATGTAGTGGGAGGAATTACTGAGAACATGATAGTAGGACAGGAGGAAGGTGAAAGGAAACCACGGAAAGAACTAGGAGGCAAAAGCTATTTATAGAGGTATAGCTATAGGCACGTATACATGTAAATATATGAATTTATAATGAAAGGAATAGAGGCCAGTGTATGTATATTTATATGTTAAGTATTAAGACTTTATATGTTAAGTATTAAGACTTTGGGTCTCTTCTCAAGTCCTCCCTAAACACAAGAACACTGTGTTCTAATAACCTGATGCTCTTTGATACTCACCTTCCTGACACCATATTTGAAGACAAAATGGGTGCATAAGCAAATGTGATGAAGAAAGCAGATGGTGCCCAGCTATCACAAGATATAACATCTAGAATCTTAAAAGCTCTAATTTAAATAAGCAGCTATCTAGCAGGGAAACAACAAAGCCCACATGCAAGAAGCACACCAGCCTGTGTGATCATGAGGTGTCAATGGGATCAGATATCAAAAGATGGAAAACAAAATGATATCAATGTGAATAATGGGGGTTGGAGTGGAGACCCAAAGCCCAACTGTAGACAATGGATATCCCCCCACAGAAGGGTCACAAGGAAGGATTATTCAACCAGGGTGCAGTATAGCAGCGACAGTGTAGCACCTCCATTCCTGAATGCTTCCTTCCCCCACTACCATGACTCAGCTCTACTCTACAAATTCGACTAGCTTGAAGTACACACATTGGTACAGATACAAGTTCTGGACACATGGCATTCAGCACAGATAACTCCCTCAGAAATAGTAGTGGGAGTAGTGATATCATGAGGGTAGAGGGATGGTGGGTTAGGGATAGGGGGAGAAAGAGGGAACTCATCACAAGGTTGGATAGATAGCCCCCTTTAGAGGGACAAATAACTTAAATGTGGGTGAAGGGAGACAATCAATGGTGTAAGATAAAAAATAACAATAGTAATATGAAATTAATCAGGGATTCACTAGGGTAGGAGGGTGAAGGAAGGAGGGGAAAAAGAGGAGCTGATACCAAGGGCTCAACTAGAAAGAAAATGTTTCAGAAATGTTGATGGCAACATATGTTCAAGTGTGCTTATTACCATTGAATGAAGGATTGCTATAAGATCTGTAAGAGCAACCCAAAAAGATGATTAATAATAATAATAAAGGTCCAATCAAAACAGTGACTTACAAGAGGATCTATGGGGACAGTTAAATTTAAAGCAAAAGGTCATCTCAGAAGGGTTTTTCCTGGAAATATCAAGGAGGTAATTTTGATAAATTTTGAAAGGCACAGAACCATCATGGGAGCTTGTTAGGAAGAAGTTTTTATTAAAAACTGGAAATTGCATTGGGGAAAAAAGACCAGGAAATGTGTGTCAAGGAATTCCACGTGCAACCCCCCCCCCACCCCCTACACCCACACTATGACAATGTACCTGCTTAGCCTGGAAGGGTTTAAAGGGCTCTTTTTTTTTCTTCTTTTCTTTTTTTACATTTTATTAGGGGCTCATACAGCTCTTATCTCAATCCACACATATACATACATCAATTGTATAAAGCACATCCGTACATTCTTTGCCTTATGAGAATTTTGTTGGGATACCTTCCCACATCCAACCTGTCTCCCTGATTTTGTATCTTCAGACTTCCTTTTGTGCCTTAAACAGAAAGAACTTTTAAGGGAAGCCATTTACGCCCTTCTAAGATGCTAAAGCTAGTGTGTAGCATTTTGGGGAAGAGGGGCTACTGAGATGGAAATTCCATCTTTGAAACTATGTAGACCAGTCGTTCTCAACTTGTGGGTTGCAACCTCTTTGGGGGTCGCTTAATTCATAACAGTATCCAAATTACAGTTATGAAGTAGCAGTGAATATAATTTTATTGTTGGGGGTCACAGCCACATGAACTGTATTAAAGGGTTGTGACATTAGGAAGGTTGAGAAACACTGATGTAGACCTTGATGGAGGATATGATGAGCAATAATAATGTTACATCTTGATGTTTCTGTTGAATAAATATTTCTGTAATTTTGTAGCAATACTTTTTAAATTACCCTCAGAAATACACACACACACACAAACACACACGAGGGGACTTCAAAAAGTTAATACTTTTTAATTACCTTCAGGAATGTGTGTGTGTGTATATATGTTTCAAAAAGTTAATGGCAATTTTGAATGAAAATAATGGAGTTTTCCCTGAACTTTTTGAAGTCTGTTAGTAATGTATCCTATGACGGGGAATATAATGGAAGGGATTTGCCTGATGATGTTTAACAAATGAGCTTATTATGTCTCCTTCAACTATGATATAAAAAAGTGAAACAGGTACTGATTATTGGCTTTTTATACTATTTCCAAATAATTTCCGTTTAGCAATTTTATAAGTTTGAGAAGATTTCTGTGACATTATTATTTCATAACAAATTGTAGGTTTTAAATTATTAATGAAACTTTTGACTGATTAAGGGTCTTTAACCCTGTTTTTGGATTTCTAAGAGCCATTATGAGATTTTTTTGAACAATAGGTGATATGAAACTAAAAACTACTTTTGCAAGCATGACTCATGCATAATGTCTGACACTATACACATAGAGCAAAATGATCTTCCTATTCCCATTAATGAAGGCAACGAAGACATGTGAGTGTATATTAAAAATTCAGTTTTTCTGTATCAAGTTTTCCCAAATAGAGACGAAACATTAATTTGTAGAAGATCCATGAGATTGTTAGTGTTTGTTAGGACCTCCCCCTTCTGGCTAACTTGAGTGTCACTGAAAGTGCACATCCATGCAAGGGGACAGGAAAGAAGTGCTGGCTATGTGTGAACATGAAGATTGAGCTCTCCTTTTTGGAGCTGTCTGATCATCCTGCTCCTACATTTCATCAACTTTTCCAGGACCTGTGTGTTCTCACTGTTGGGCAGCTAAGAAAATTAGTCCTGAGAGTGCATCTTGTTCACCGTGACAGCAGTAGGATCTCAGCTGGCTGTAGAACTAGATATCCATATGAACACCCTGGCCAAGGTCAGAACATTTTGGGGTGAATAGTATGTGCTGGATGGTCCTCCTTGTGCTTACTACATATGAGGACTGATAGATGGCTGCCTAGCCCACTATATGCAGAATATCACCCCAAAAGCTCCAGACGATGACTCCTCTGGGTGCAGAGAGGTGGTCTGGGTGCTACTTGGCTTCCTGGAAAACTGATAAAAATAATTGTGTTCCACTTAGGTATAACCCACTTCCAGACCACCAGTAGAATAGCTCTTGGAACACATTGTGTCCTAATGGTGAGTTTCACATTAAAAGTTTCACTGCTATTAAAGGATGACCTAGGACCTGCCCTCCCACTGCCACACACACCTGGCACAAACATGGACCCATACTTACTCTTACATGATGCGATATGCTCTGATATTTCAATTTCTCTTCTGTGTGTTACGGTGTAGGGGGAGTGCATGTATATTAATGCAACTGTTTTTGTTTGAACATTTTTTACCCTGACATTTGTTAGGATTATCACATTGTGCATCCATCATCACTGTCCAATTTCATTCTTTAAAATGCTACTTGTGACACATTGAATTGATTTTTAAAGTCACCAAGGATTCTGCTCTGTGGTTTGAAAGACAATGTGCTAAACCAGTAGTGAAAGATGGATTTCACCCTGCATGATCACGTGTTGGATCTCAGACTTCTCTGACTGGAAGGACATTGACCAAAATAATCGTTGCAAAAGAATCAAGTTAAATATTTTTGTTGTTGTTGTTGAGATTTCCAGTGTTTTCTACCCCTTCTATCACAACTTTCTTTTCATTGTTGTTATGTGCCATTGAGTTGGTTCCGACCCATAGTGACTGTGTGCGCAACAGAACAATACATTGCCCAGCGCTATGCTGTCCTCAAAGTTGTTCCTATGTTTAAGCTCACTGCTGCAGCCACTGTGTCCATCCATTCCCTTGAGGGCTCTCCTCTGCTCACCGCCTCCCTACTTTGCCATGCAGGATGTCTTTCTCCAGGGGATGGTCCCTCCTGGCCACATATCCAAGTCTTGCCATCTCAACTCTAACTAGTCTCTGGCTGCATTTCATGGGAGTTTCAACATTTTCACCAGCACCACAATTCGAATGCATTGACATTTTTGGGTCTTCCTTATTCAATGTCCAATATTCACATGCATATGAGGCAATTGGAAAATAATATGCCTTCCTGTAGATATCAACTCATGATTATCTATATATATATCCCTCTCCCTGGGGGACGGACAATAGAAAAGTGGGTGAAGGGAGACATTAGTCAGAGTAAGACATGAAAAATAATAATTTATAAATTATCAAGGGTTCGTGAAGGAGGCAGGGTGTGGGAGGGAGGGGGAAAATGAGGAGCTGATACAAAGGGTTCAAGTGGAAAAAAATGTTTAGGAACGATGAGGGCGATACATGGACAAAAGCGCTTGACACAACAGATGGATGCATGCATTGTGATAAGAGTTGTACGAGGCTCCAATACAATGATTAAAAAAAATTATGTACTTAAAAAATAAAAAAATAAAGTAAAAGGAAAACACCATGTCTTGGTCAGATACACCCCTGTCCCCAATGAAACACCTTTGCTTTTCAATGCTCAGGAAAGGACTTGTGCAGCAGAATGGCCCAGTGCCTTGCAGCTTTTGATATGTTGACCGCTGCTTCTGTGAGCATTGGTTGTGTTTCCAATAAGGATGAAAATCCTTAACAGCTCCAACCTTTGCTCCATATATCATGATGTGACCTATTGGTCTATTTGGGAGGATTTGATTCTTCTTCCTATTGAAGGAACACTCGTGATTTTCATCAGTAAGTGCTTCAAGTCCTCACTGTCAGCAAGCCAGGTTGTTTCATCTGCATATTTCAGGTTTTCAATAAGCCTTTGACCAAAGTTGATGCTGCATTCTTCTTTATGCAATCCACTTTCTTGATTATTTGCTCAACAAACTTCTAGACATTTGGTAATCACAAAGTGAAAGTAATTTGGCCTGTCAATTAATTTTCCTTTCTCTGTTTCCTGAATTGACATTTTATTCCTAATTATTTTCTCTCTGGAAAATTCTTCAAATAAAAAACAAAACAACCAGCAACACACATACAAACATGCAAACAAACTATTGCCACCATGCCAATTCCAACTCAAGATTTGAATACATGTCAGAGTACAGTTATGCACCACATGGTTTTCAATGGAGGATTGAAATGGAGTAAAACCAATGGTTTTCAATGGAGGATTTCCCAAAAGTTGATCAGCAGATCTTTTTCCTGATTAATCAATGAAAACATTTTCCCATTAAATAATTTAAGATTTATTTACTACATTTTTATTTCAATGATATAAAATTAAGTACTAAAAAGACACATGATCTTTTAGACAGATAACAGGACTTAACTGACTAAAGGTCAAATGTGTATTGATGGTCATTATGCCTATATCCAAGTGACTAGAAAGGTTATGCAATGAATCATATCTACATGGCATTAAAAATGGAAGGTTTTGGTCTTTATATTGTAAAATCAGAGTATGTTTGGAGTTAAGAATGTAGCTGCTAACAATATTGTCAATGGTACTGAGCTGGACCATGTCACAAGACATAATTGTTCTCATATTAGTGAGAGCTTAAAATCCATTAAGCTATGTATGGTTTACATAGGTCGCTGGTTCACTTTAGAGACGTCATTATGATTCTATTGGAGAATATCATCTCCATGGGCATAACCTAATGCTATTGGTATTAATAATGTTTTCTTCAGTGGTATAGAATTTGGTTGTGAGAAAAGGAATCTATATATGTGTATGATATCTTATTAGACTACAATACATGAATTGTTGAATTATACAACTCTGAACTTTAGGTGACTGGACATTAGTTACACAAGCCATGGAGGTTGTAGATAGGGTAATACTTTAAGTAACAATTATTTTCAATGGCAGAATCATGCCTGGTAAACTAACACATCACAAAAAAGCAGAGAAAGCATGAAAACCAACAAGCATATGTTGGTTTCAGGTCACTATTTGTTGGGCACGCTCAAAGCAATCAGTCCAAATCACACCAAAGTCCAATGACCACCTAATCCCTAACGTTGGGATAACAGTGATCTGCTTCCTGTACTTGGGCATTTCAACTTAAAGTTCAATGACGGTATTTCAGTAACGAAGCTCTGCTCCAAGTTGAAGGTCAAGTTCAGTTCACTTAGTGAGGTTTCTAATGCGGGTCCTTCTGGTGTGAGCTAAAAAGGAGTTGTGCACTTTGAGAGGACAATAGTCCAACTCCAGTTTTTCTTTTTATTATTTTCTGATTTTCTTTTAGATTAAGGGTTTTCTCTATTTAATTTAGTCATTTTTACTGGGTCCATTTTTTTGTTTTCTTTGTTTATATGTTTTTCCTGTTTAGGGAAGTCAGGATAGGTGGATCAATGAAGACAGCAAGTGGATTAATAGTTTCCCAGGGATCTGGAAAGGGAGGCCACAGGAAATGAGGAATTAATAGCAGTGGGTACAAGAAGCAAGAAAATGTTCCAAAGTTGCTTGTGGAAATAGTTGCACAAGTCTTCTTAATGTGATTACATTATCAAACTGTATGACATGCTCATTGTAGTTCAAAAACTATTTTTAAAAGTCAGTGGTTCATAACCACAAGGCCATAGAAAGATGGGGCAATTTATTTCCAAAAAGATTTACAAGCTTGTAACACTGGGTGCAGATCTACTCTGTGTTACAGGGTCTCTATATATTGAAATCCACTCCATGATAATGAGTATTTGAAGTTGCACTGGGTCTTGCCAAATAAGTCATCTCCAGGGATTTCTAGTCCAGCCAGTCACTGCAATGAATGAAGAATCGGGATATTCTTCAATACTAAAGAATTTTGACTCTACCGCATTGCTAAGTTGTTCATTCCCACCACCCCCTTTGCATTTTAAACCTCTAGCTGTCAATAAGGATCCCTCATTGCTCAGCATCTGGTTGACCGGAGAGCAAATCCAGTGGCACTCATATATGTGTTCAAAAAAACTTTATATCAAGAAGTAATTATATAGCAGGAAAACATTCCAGCCCATTCCAACTCAAGTGCATAAGTCTGACACTAGGCTTTAAGTCTCTCTTCAGGACTAACACGGTCACAAGCAATGATGAAGAATGCAGAAAAATCATAGGCTGGTGGATGCGAAGTCTTGCGGTTCCAATGGAGGTGGATGCATCACAGGGCTCTGGCCCCCATAAGGGTCATCCCACAGGAAGATGAAGGCAGAGAGAGAGGAGAGTGGGGGGTTGTATGGAGGTTCTCAGGGCCTTCCATATGAAAGGCCATGCCCACAGGGTGACACCACCAGGCTGCGACTGGATTGAACGGTTGAATACCACCCAGCACTATTCTATACCTTCAAGGTGACATGAAATTATGGAACTACCCCAGCACTTGGCTGGTAACTGAAAGGCTCGCAGTTTGAACCTATCATCCTCTCTGTGGGAGAAAATTGATGATCCTTGGAAACTCTATGAGGTAATTCTATTTTGTCCAACACGGTCACTATGAGCAGTTCACTTCAATGGTGCAAAACCACAAAACAATTGTCCATGTTCATTATATGTTTCTAAGCAAAATGATTATGACACATGACATACATGTAGTTACTGCAATGTTTTAGGGGGAAAAGGGAATAAAATAGAAAATAACTGGGAGTGGGTATTTATTGAAATAACGACTGTAGAAGAGTCATAATTCCATTGCTCACAAGTTGGTTCTGAATCATAGTGACCCTTTGGGACAGAGAACTGCCCCATAGAATTTCCAACATTGTCATCTTGATGGATTCCGACTGCTACATCTTTCTCCTGTGAAGCAGCTGTTGGGTTCAAGTTGCGGATTTTTGCATTAACAACCTGGTGTTTAACCACTGTATTATTGCTTCTTCAGAAGAGTCATGGGTGAGCTTCATGGGTAAGTTGTATACTTTTTCTTTGGGCTAGCTAGTATTTTCCATCATAAATGTTTATATATTTGGTAATCAGAAATAATTACCCAAAGATTAAATGTAGTTTGGGTTGTCATTTATTTTTAAAAGAAGATCTTATAAAAATCACTAAATAAAATCATGAAATAAAACTTATAAGTGACTCAAGAATAAATTAAAAAACATTTAACCTGCTGGTTTATAAGCTATAAGCAAAGTAAAGTGTGAAAGTAAAAGAAGTGTGTGTTGTGAGCTTATATCTAATAGCATCCTTGACTCTAGCCCAATATCAGATTTATCTCTTCATGATAAATGAGCCAATAATATCACATGTTACTTGAAATAATGTCATTATTAATGTCCTCCTTTCACAAATCACCCACCAGTTATGTAATTGAACAATGGACACAGCTTGGATTTAGAGAAGTTAGATTAATTTTTAGACCCACTTATCAGAATGTATGCAACCGAGTGAGTTTTGTATTTTAAGTAGTTATATGTATTGTTTTTGATCAAGCCTCTAAATTGTGTATTAGACACTTACTAAGAGTTACTATATGACTCATTCTTGACCCAGACGGTTTTACCAATATTCTATGTACTATTTTATTTGTTGAAGATGTGATGGTAATGCATGCGCTGTGATACCACGTTCAACAGTCTGAAGCCACCAGCAACTCTGTGGACGAAGACTGGGCTTTCTATTCTCATAAATAGTTACAAACTTGGAAACTCACAGGGGTTCTCTATGAGTTAGCATTGACTCACTGGCAGTGAATTTGGTATGGAGTTAATCTTATTTGTTAGCGTTGCCTTGGAAGATTTTTAAGCCATGCCAAATACAAACAAATCTATCACGAAAGTGTGAAGATTGTTGCTAGTCTTCTCATTTTTTTCTCAGCTCTAATGTGCCCCCCCCACTTTTAAATAATAAAACCATGAGCCTTTGATAATAAATAATAAATTTTTATTTGAAATGCCAATCTCCCTCACTGTTTGTAAATTTCTTTTTAAAATATGGTTTAATTGTTATGATTAGTTTAGGTTAATATTTTGTAAATTAAAGAATATAATATTTGTCGCACACAAAAAAAGAAGTCTTGAACTACTGAGTCCAGTTGATAGGTTTGGAGAGTTTTTTTTAATATAAATCACTTTATTGGGGCTCATACAACTCTTATCACAATCCACACATACATCAATTGAGCAAAGCACCCTTATACATTCGTTGCCTTCACCATTCCGAAGATTCGCCTTCCACTTGGGTTCCTGGAATCAGCTCAGTTTCCTTTTTGCCCCTCCCCCTCCCTACCGGGTCCCCCCTTCCCCCTGCTCCCTTAATAGTTTATAAATAATTGTTTTATCTTATCTTACACTGCCCGGCGTCTCCCCTCACCCACCTTCCCATTGCCCATCTTCCAGAGAGGAGGTTACACATAGATCCCCAAGATCGGTTCTCCCTTTCTACACCCACTTCCCTCCAGGTGTCGCCACTCCCACCGCTGGTCCTGAGGGGTTCATCCGTCCTAGATTCCCTGTGTTTGGAAGATTTTTAAGCCATGCAAAATACAAACAAATCTATCCCTCAAGTGTGAAGATTATTGCTAGTCTTCTCATTTTTCTCAACTCTATTGTGCTTTTCCCTCCCCCCTTTTTAAAATAATAAAACCACGAGCCTTTGATTGGCTCATGATTTTATTATAATTTATTATTTGAAATGCCATTCTCCCTCACTGTAAAATTCTTATAGACACTTTTAAGAAGTTTCGGGGAGGGACTGAACATCTCTGCTTTGAGTTGTACCACTAGGGGCTCCCATCCTGAAGACCACACTTCTTTCTTGGTGGTCTGTCTGCATGCAAACCTTCAGTCTGCGTGAAATTCACCGACTGCTTGCTTGATGCATGGGAAGTTTATTCTACTTTGAAATTTTAGTGTCTATAAAAATATCTACTTGTACTAATTCTTGACAGTTTAAAAAGTAAATTTAAAGGAATTAGTATAGGTTAAAGAAACTAGAAAGATCCTTGTGCCTGCATTTAGTGATAAAATAATGCACAACACAACCCACCAATCCAAGAGTTTCGTCATGTGTAATTCAGAATTTCACTTTTTAAATTGTGAACTCACTCTCACAATGCTTTTCCCAATCATTCCACCACCATTAGCTACACTCAGTGCCCCCACTTCCTCCCACTCCTGACGACTGCTCATAAACGTTTGCTTCTGTGTAGTTGCCGCTCCACCGTGGAAAGATGTGGCCATTTGCTTTCGTAAGGATTCACAGTCTTGGAAACCTATCTCTTGGAGTTCTATTCTGGCCAGTAGCGTTACTAAGGAGCAGAATCAACTCAAGGACAACATATTTTGTTTTGGTTTATGTATAGAAATAAGCATATATGTTTGTTTATTTGTATATAAGTGCTCTCATACAGTATTTATCCTTTTGTGAGTGGCTCCCTTTGCTCCGCATGAATTCATTTCCTGGGTTCATTTAGGTTGTGGTGTGCTCCAGGATTTCAGAACTCTTCAGGGCTGAATAAGGCCCTTTTGTATGTATATACCATATTTTGTTTATCCTTTCATCAACAGAAGGACATTTTCTTGGTTTCAACTTTCTTGCAAGAATGAATGGTGTGCATGTGTCCCCATCACTGTATTCTGACCGCTCATTTATATAGAGAGGAACTGCTGGGCCAACATTTTGAGGAAACACCAAACTGAAATTTTAGAGTAGTTGTATTATTTTATATTCCCATCAAAAAATGACATGTGCTCCTATTTCTCCATAACATCACTAATCACAGCTATGAGAGCCCTGTGGAATGCAATTGTCATGCAGGGGGTGGCCATAAGTTGGCATGGATTCAATGACGTTTTGCTTTGGAGTTCATTTTGATTCTTTAATCTTTCTGAAAATAATTACATTTTGAGTACTTAGGAGGTCTTGCAGGAGGAGCTAGACTACCCCGAGTCCTCTGGCTGCAGTAGGTAATCTTGGCAGCTCACTTAATATTTCTGACTCTCGGTTTACTCATTGAATAATGAAAGTCACACTCACCTCGGAGTCTTTGTGCTAGTGCACGAATGGATGTATAAAGGCCAAGTGCCTGCTATTGCAGTGTACACGCAGACACCCCCACTTAGTGGAGAACAATGGCAATGTTAATAATATGATCATATGCTATTACTAGATCAGCCTGTCCACTTTCTTGGAGTTATGGACTGTGAGCTAGCAAAGTGTGTTCTTCTCACAAAGAAACTCAGGGCTTACATGTGAGAGTCATACCATGAGATTTCTCTTTTGTGCCACATGGCATGCCTTGGCACATGACTTTCTCAGCACATGACTTCTGAATGGCAGAATTGTGGAAGACACTTGGGAATTTCTCTAGTGGCCCTCTATTGAGTCCTTCTACTCCTGCGTCAGTTTTGTGAGAAGATGTATAGAATCGCTTCTCAGTCACTGGCGTGTGGTATCTCCCCTCTTAAGGGGGAAAGTAAGTGGCCATAACCAATTGTGCCTGCTTTGCAGATGGCTGCCTCCTGCCTACAGTGGGCACTCAAGGCTGAAGGAGAGGAGTTTGCCCCAAGTTTTACTGAAATTGAGTAATTTTCCTACCTTTATTTCCTCCTTTAAATTGAGAAGTCCATGGGATTTACAGATTACGTTTCCTCATCTCTAGGGAAAGAAAGAGGAAATTTAGGGTAACCAAAAGATCCTATCAGAAGGAACAAAAAACCCCCAAAATGCAGCCTCACACAAGTATTTAGCAGATGATATTTATTGATTATTGGATAGTTAGGAAGCGCAGTGCGTGTGATGCTCAGGGTTTTTTTTTTAAAAAACTAAGCTGCCCAGAGCAGAGGGCTTTTTGCACAGCTAGTGTTTCTCATTTTAAAATGATGAATAATAATTTGCACATGAATAAGTAAAACAATCACAGTTAAATCTTTTAAAATGTATAGAAATTATACTGTGATAAGCTTTCCCTCTGTATTAGTCTGGGTACTTTAGAGAAACAAATCCACAGGAACTCGTGTATAAGAGAGAGTTTTATATAAAGGCTAAGCGCGCATCAAGAAAACATCCCAACCCAATGCTTCCCAAGCCCACAAGTCCAACATTAACCACTAACCCATATGTCCAACACCAGTCCACAAAGCCCTCCATCTCACAAAACACAGGCAATGATGCCAACTGCAGGAAGAAAGCTGAGTCAGTGATGTGGAAGCATCTCAGCGCTGGCAGGGATCTCCACACAGTTGCTCCAGCACCCAGGGCTGCATCGGGGTAGGTCCATGTGGCTTCTCCTTGGAGATGTCTTGCAGGAAGTGAGCCTTGCAAGCTGAAGCAGGGAACTGGCTAAGGCAGTTGCACCCTGGTCCGACCATCAGAAAGCAAGAGACCTGAGAACTAGAAAGGCAAGGCTCACCGAGCCATTTATCCCTCCACCTTTCAATTAACCCCACATGTGTTTATTGGCCAGATTGGCACAATAAACTAATTACCTCACCCTCATATACACTTTCCAAATTAGAGATGGCCAAAACACCCCCCATAAAAGTTGTACCAAGGAACACCATTCCCTGTATAGCATGACAATTTCTATTCTTCAGCATCCTTGCCAAATTTATATTATTCCTTGACTGGACGGCATAACATTTGACCCCAATCCTTTAATTAGTTAGCGATTTGCTATGTAATCCCTAGTCATAAAATTTTACCCATGTCTCCTCTCCTGAAGTCCTATGTCTTGTCTCCTACTTTGACATCTTTAAGATACGGTTGGGAGTCCTCGCGTTGCGATGTTGAAGTGCTTGACTGCTAATAAGGAAGCTGGTCGGTCACGTGCAGCAGCAGCTCCACGGGAGAAGACTCAGATCTGTTCCTGTAAAAGTGAGAACTGAGAAAACCTTTGGGACCATTCTGTTTTGTCGAATAGGATCGCTTAGAAATGCTCAGTAGAAAAGGTGTGGTTTTTAAAAATTAGAGCGTCTTTTCAATTTGCAACAGGATTTATGAAGCCAGACTCTGGAAGCCGACTGCCTGGGTTTGAGCCCCAGCTTCTTCCTGCAAACCAGGGCACCAACTTGCCTTGCTGACAAGTTGTTGGGAAGAAAACACATTACATATACATGTGCATATACATAAATACACACACTTATATACTGTCTGGACTCAGAAAAATGTAGAAAGGAGATATGTGCTAATGTTGTTGGCTCTATTATGAATGCAATCTGTTTTGCATACCATTCAGTCTAGTATATGCTATATGTGAATGTTTGTTCGCTGCTGACCAGTTGAATCTGAGTCTGATTACATGTTAATGCTAGCAGATGAAGTTCACATTTGATAGGGAAATCTTTATCTTTGAATACTGACGACTGTAAAAATCAGTTTGGTCTGTAAAAAATAAAAAACGTGAGTAGAGAAAGCAAACAAGCACTGACACAGGGTTCCCTGTATTGTTGTTGGTGTGAAAGGGACCAAAGGAAAAACCCTGCTGACCAAGCAGAACTACTCGCAGACTGATTCATGTACTGCAGTAATGGAGGATGCAGTCTTGACGATGTGACAGTAATGTCTCACTAGTCACCACGAAAAGGAGGATGTTTCTAGACACTAAGCTTTGAGGCTTAGTGATTTTATGGGGCTGTTCTATTCTGTCCCATCAGGTTGGTAGACGTTGGAATTGGTGGTAACGGGTTTATTTGCTTGTTTCATTCTCATGTGATTCTGGAATTGATGGTAATGTGTGTGTTTGCTTTATTTCAGAGTGATTTTAAAGTGAATTTTAAATGACAATTAGCTGGTTGAAATTGGATGGTTTATGACATAATGACTTTGGATTGCTAGACAAACTCATACCGAGGTGAGGATATTGAAGTAAGCACTGATGTGTGAACAATCTATTTTGATAAATTAGACTTAGTCTTAGCATTCGAACAAGTACTTCCTAGAGCAAATGCCCACGTTAATTTCACCTGGTCGTCGTTAATGTTTAGCCCCAAAAAAAAGAAAGAGAGAAAGAAAGAAAGAATGTGTGGCTTTGTATTGATTTTGCACCAGGATAAAAAGCAATTCTGCTTGTTCTCAGAATTAGTTAGTACAGGAGAGAACGTTGGTCTCAGTTTTTCGAATCTAATTTGACTATAAATAACACCTGTAACTTTGGACCATGCGCTCAGTGTGTCTGTGAACTTTGTTCTCTGCTCAATGCCTAAAATGTCTGATGGAAGTTCTTTCAAAAGATAGTGCACCTTTAGTGGGGGAGAGGTCAAACAGAGAGCATGCTTGGACCTAGAATAAATGGAAGGAGCATTCAACACAAAGAAACCTGAGGGGATGATTTACAAATAATGCTGTACATTAAACTGAGATGTTATTCTCAATGAAAAATTTTATTAAAATGTATTACATCATTGTTACCATTGAGAACATATACAGCAAAACCATGAACAATTCAGTTACATTGATTAGAATTTTCGAGTTGTACAGGCCTTTTCTTCTGAAATGAATCAGTTGTTCCTGCCTCAGTAGCTTATCCTGGGCTTCAAACCAGTTGACTCTGGCTTGGACTCCCACTCTAGATATATTGAACTTCAGTCCATATTTTCTCATGGTCCTCAAGCAAGATGTAAAATCAGGATAGAGAGACATGTTCCATGTCCTGCCCTATTCGACTAACTACCCAATAAGGTTCCTATCTAAATTTTCAAGTTGCCATTGTCACTTAGATCCCATATATATATATATATATATGAGATAATCTTCAAGGCAGGCATTTTATACTAGCTTAACTAAGCTATTATTCAGTTTAAGGTTTTAAATTTAAATATTTTCCCAGGGAAAGAGTTTCGGGAGTTCATCCTAACCTCATTGCTCAGGAAGTATCCCTTTGGGCATTTATTGGTTGGCAGCTAGGTTTTCCAATTTGTAGTGCTAGAGCTGAACGTGTTGGGGTCATGGCTTCCTAGCCAAATGGGATGCTTGTTACTAGTTAAATATGGAGCACTTATTGGCAGAGCTAAAAAAAACAAAACTGAAACACTTGTTTGAGCAGTGCATACGTTAGGCTGAGGGCCCATGAGCAAGAGGCCTGTCTGCAGGTATGTCTGAGAATTTGCTCTCATCAAAGAACTTTATTCTGCCCATTCCTCAACCTGAGTTGAAAACTCTTACTTTCACAATGAATTCCATAACCATGAGTATTGTGTGGCCATTGTAGTAAATTACTGAATTCCCCAGGGAAGCGGAGAATGCTGTGGGGAGGGACAATTGGTGTCAGAATTAATAAAAAGGTTGGAGATGCGATGCACGTCTGACTTCTGCTTTATAGTGATCAGATCCAGACTGCTGATCTGGCTCCTCTTCCTCTCTTATCAAGTTTAGAGTAGGTCACAACGTACTTCTGCCATATCATTTTTTGTAAGCACACAATTTAAAAACCATATTTCAAAAAGACAGCACATTTTGAAACAGAAACACAAAACTATTTCTTCACATCAAAGGGACTGTAAAAAGCTTGCTTTGGATGACTCAGCACACAGAAAATACTGCGTGAGCGTTGTGAAAAAGTGCAGGATTTTTATTGATTGTTCAACTTGGTTGTTCAAATTTCCTATGAGGCCTAAGAATGACGTGCTATCACTTTAAGAAATGTAATAGGGTTTGAGGTGGTTTGATAGCGTGTAGTTAATGGGAAATAAAACCTTGTTGGAGTTTGTTTCTTTCTTTAAAATTTGTAGACACCCCAAATCCTGATAATTATGCCATTCCAAGTCCAAAGCATACATCTATCTGGGCATACATCTATCTGGGCATACATCTAACTGGGCATACATCTATCTGGGCAATGGTCAGTATTTCAGAAAAGAAGAAATTATTCTTACATCTAAAGCTAACATTCTCATAATCGCCAATAAATAAATGGCATGATTACCTTTTCTCCCTTTTATTCCATATATTATCAGTAAGTTTATGAAGACTGATTTGTGTCTCTTTATTGTTTATTTTAACCATTGTCTGTGCATTGGCTAGTATATGCAAAATATTGTATATTTTCATGGAAGCAAGAATACCTGTTTTCCTGCATTTCTGCACTGCAAATCTTGCAAAACAGATTGATTTGTGAGATATTGGTGAAAGAAAGGAATTCAAAATCGTGAATATTTGATAGTGAAACTGTTATTTTATCTGATGTAATGAAATGATAGACAAAACGTAGCATAAATCTCAGAAAAGAAGGATT